>NW_022589707.1:50806170-51435348 GCF_004348235.1 Phoca vitulina
GGGCTAACCAATCCCCCCTCCCCCCTCCCCTCTAAAACCCTGTTTGTTTCTCAGGTCCACAGTCTCTCATGGTTCATCTCTCCCTCCAATTCCCACCCCCCCATTTTTCCCTTCCTTCTCCTAATGTCCTCCATGTTATTCCTTATGTTCCACAAATAAGTGAAACCATATGATAATTGACTTTCTCTGCTTGACTTATTTCACTTAGCATAATCTCCTCCAGTCCCATCCATGTTGTTGTAAAAGTTGGGTATTCATCCTTTCTGATGGCTGAGTAATATCCCATTGTATATATGGACCACATCTTCTTTATCCATTCATCTGTTGAAGGGCATCTCGGCTCTTTCCACAGGTTGGCTATTGCGGACATTGCCGCTATGAACATTGGGGCGCCTATGGCCCTTCTTTTCACTACATCTGTGTCTTTGGGGTAAGTACCCAGTAGTGCAATTGCTGGGTCATAGGGTAGCTCTATTTTTAAATTTTTGAGGAACCTCTGCACTGTTTTCCAAAGTGGCTGTACCAACTTGCATTCCCACCAACAGTGTAAGAGGGTTCCCCTTTCTCCACAACCTCTCCAACATTTGTTGTTTCTTTCCCTGTCCATTTTTGCCATTCTAACTGGTGTAAGGTGGTATCTCAATGTGGTTTTGATTTGCATTTCCCTGATGGCTAATGATGATGAACATTTTTTCATGTGTCTGTTAGCCATTTGTATGTCTTCTTCAGAGAAATGTCTTTTCCTATCTTCTGCCCACTTTTTGACTTGATTATTTGTTTTTTGGGTGTTGAGTTTGAGAAGTTCTTTATAGATCTTGGATACCAGCCCTTTATCTGTAGTGTCATTTGCAAATATCTTGTCCCATTCTGTGGGTTGCCTCTTTGTTTTGTTGACTGTTTCCTTTGCTGTGCAGAAGCTTTTTATCTTGATGAAGTCCCAAAAGTTCATTTTTGCTTTTGTTTCACTAGCTTTTGGAGATGTATCTTGAAAGAAGTTGCTGTGGGCGATGTCAAAGAGGTTCCTGCCTATGTTCTCTTCTAGGATTTTGATGGATTCCTGTCTCACATTGAGGTCTTTCATCCACTTTGAGTTTATCTTTGTGAATGGTGTTAGAGAATGGTCGAGTTTCATTCTTCTGCATGTGGCTGTCCAGTTTTCCCAGCACCATTTATTGAAGAGACTGTCTTTTTTCCATTGCATGTGTTTTCCTGCTTTGTCAAAGATTATTTGACCATAGAGTTGAGGGTCCATATCTGGGTTCTCTATTCTGTTCCATTGGTCTGTATGTCTGTTTCTGTGCCAGTACCATGCTGTCTTGGTGATCACTGCTTTGTAATATAGCTTGAAATCGGGCAATGTGATGCCCCCAGCTTTGTTTTTCTTTTTCAACATCTCCTTGCGATTCGGGGTCTTTTCTGATTCCATACAAATTTTAGGATTGTTTGTTCCAGCACTTTGAAAAATGTCATTGGAATTTTGATCGGGATGGCATTGAAGGTATAGATTGCTCTGGGTAGCATAGACATTTTAACAATGTTTATTCTTCCGATCCATGAGCATAGAATATTTTTCCATCTTTTTGTGTCTTCTTCAATTTCTTTCATGAGTGTTTTGTAGTTCCTAGAGTATAGATCCTTTACCTCTTTGGTTAGGTTTATTCCGAGGTATCTTATGGTTTTTGGTGCTATTGTAAATGGAATCGTTTCTTTAATTTCTCTTTCTACAGTTGCGTTGTTAGTGTATAAGAAAGCAACTGATTTCTGTGCATTGATTTTGTATCCTGCCACATTACTGAATTGCTGGATGAGTTCTAGTAATTTGGGGGTGGAGTCTTTTGGGTTTTCCACATAAAGTATCATGTCGTCTGTGAAAAGAGAGAGTTTGACTTCTTCTTTGCCAATTTGAATACCTTTTATTTCTTTTTGTTGTCTGATTGCTGTTGCTAGGACTTGTAGTACTATGTTGAACAACAGTGGTGAGAGTGGGCACCCTTGACGTGTTCCTGATTTTAAGGGAAAGGCTCTCAGCTTTTCCCCATTGAGGATGATATTCGCTGTGGGTTTTTCATAGATGGATTTTATGAGCTTGAGGAATGTTCCCTCTATCCCTATACTCTGGAGAGTTTTAATCAGGAAAGGGTGTTGTATTTTGTCAAATGCTTTTTCTGCATCAATTGAGAGGACCATATGGTTCTTCTCCCTCCTCTTATTAATGTGTTCTATCACACTGATTGATTTGCGAATGTTGAACCACCCTTGCATCCCGGGGATAAATCCCACTTGGTCGTGGTGGATGATCCTTTTAATGTATTGTTGGATCCTATTAACTAGGATTTTGTTGAGGATTTTGGAATCCATATTCATCAGGGATATCGGTCTGAAATTCTCCTTTTTGATGGGGTCTTTGCCTGGTTTGGGGATTAAGGTAATCATAGAATGAGTTTGGAAGTTTTCCTTCTGTTTCTATTTTTTGAAACAGCTTCAGTAGAATAGGTATTATTTCTTCTTTGAATGTTTGGTAGAATTCCCCAGGGAATCCATCAGGCCCTGGACTCTTGTTTTTTGGGAGGTTTTTGATTACTGCTTCAATCTCGTTACTGGTTATTGGCCTATTCAGGTTGTCAATTTCTTCCTGTTTCAGTCTTGGCAGCTTATAGGTTTCCAGGAAGGCCTCCATTTCATCCAGATTGCTCAGTTTATTGGCATATAGTTGATAATAATTTCTAATAATTGTTTCTATTTCCTTGGTGTTAGTGGTGATCTCTCCCCTTTCATTCATAATTTTATTAATTTGGGTCCTTTCTCTCTTCTTTTGGATAAGTCTGGCCAGTGGTTTATCAATTTTATTAATTCTTTCATAGAACCAACTTCTAGTTTCATTGATCTGATCTACTGTGTTTCTGGTTTCTAATTAATTGATTTCTGCTCTAATTTTAATTATTTCTCTTCTAATGCGTGGCTTAGGCATCATTTGTTGCTTTTTCTCTAGTTCTTTAAGGTGTAGAGTTAGTTGGTGAATTCGGGATTTTTCTGTTTTTTTGAGTGAGGCTTGGATGGCTATGTATTTCCCCCTTAGGACCGCCTTTGCAGTATCCCATAGGTTTTGGACCGATGTGTTTTCGTTCTCATTGATTTCCATGAATTGTTTAAATTCTTCTTTGATTTCCTGGTTGACCCAAACATTCTTGAGCAGAGTGGTCTTTAGCTTCCAAGTGTTTGAATTTCTGCCAAATTTTTTCTTGTGATTGAGTTCCAGTTTTAGAGCATTGTGGTCTGAGAATATGCAGGGAATAATCTCAATCTTTTGATATCAGTTGAGACCTGACTTGTGACCCAGTATATGGTCTATTCTGGAGAAAGTTCCATGTGCGCTCGAGAAGAATGAGTATTCTGTTGTTTTAGGGTGGAATGTTCTGTAAATATCTATGAGGTCCATCTGGTCCAATGTATCATTCAAAGCTCTTGTTTCCTTGTTGATTTTCTGCTTAGATGATCTGTCCATTGCTGAGAGTGGAGTATTGAGGTCTCCTACAATTAACGTATTGTTATCAATATGACTCTTTATTTTGGTTAACAGTTGGCTTATGTATATGACTGCTCCCATGTTGGGGGCATAGGTATTTACAATTGTTAGATCTTCTTGTTGGATAGACCCTTTAAGAATGATATAGTGTCCTTCTGTGTCTCTAATTACAGACTTTAGTTTAAAATCTAATTTGTCTGATATAAGAATTGCTACCCCAGCTTTCTTTTGAGGTCCGCTGGCATGGAAGATAGATCTCCATCCCTTCACTTTCAGTCTGGATGTATCTTTAGGTTCAAAATGAGTCTCTTGTAGGCAGCATATGGATGGGTCCTGTCTTTTTATCCAATCTGCAACCCTGTGCCATTTTATGGGAGCGTTTAGGCCATTCACGTTGAGAGTGATTATTAAAAGATATGAATTAATTGTCATCATGTTGCCTGTGAAGATGTTGTTTTTATAGATTGTCCCTGTAAATTTCTGTTGTAGATCACTCTTGGGGTCTTTCTCCTTTTATAGAACCCCCCTTAATATTTCTTGCAGGGCCGGCTTAGTGGTCACATATTCTTTCAACTTCTGCTGGTCGTGGAAGCTCTGCATCTCTGCATCCATTCTAAATGAAAGCCTTGCCGGATAAAGTATTCTTGGCTGCATGTTCTTCTCAGTTAGTACCCTGAATATGTCTTGCCAGGCCTTTCTGGCTTGCCAGGTCTCTGTGGATATGTCTGACGTTATTCTGATGTTCCTCCCTCTGTACGTAAGGAATCTCTTCCCCCTGACTGCCCTTAAGATGGTTTCCTTGGTTCTAAGATTTGCAAGTTTTACTATTACATGCCAGGGTGTTGGCCTGTTTTCCTTGATCTTAGGACGGTTCCTCTCTGCCTCTAGGACTCGAATGTTTGTTTCATTCCCCAGATTAGGGAAGTTCTCAGCTACGATTTGCTCAAATACATCTTCTAGCCCTATCTCTTTCTACACTCCCTCTGGGATTCCAATTATTCTGACATTGGAACGCCTCATGGTGTCACTTATTTCTCTGATTGTATTTTCATGGATTCTGAGTTGTTTTTCCCTGTCCGCCTCTTTTCCCTTTTTATCTATTATACTGTCTTCCAGATCGCTTATTCTCTCTTCTGTCTCAGTTACCCTAGCTGTTAGATTATCTAGATTGGATTGGATCTCATTGATAGCATTTTTAAGTTCTGCCAATTCACCTTTTATTTCTGCCCTTAGAGACTCTATGTTGCCATTAATTGACTTCTCCATTCTAGCCATTGTCTTCACAATTGCTAGCCTGAATTCCATCTCTGACATCTTGGTTATATCTGCATCCGTTTGTAAATCTGCAGCATAAGTCATAATCTCTGAGTCTTTTCTGTTTTGGGGGCTCCTCCTCCTAGTCATTCTGTTGATGGGTGTTTGAGGGAATGTATAGAGTCCAAATTATTGACCAGAACCCAAGCAAGATGCACCTGTTTTCTTGGGACCTTAGGGTTGCTGGCCTCTTGTTTTCCCAGCCTGTCTTCTGCAGGAGGGGCCTGCCGCGCTGTTACTCAGGCAACTCTGTTTGGGCGGAGTTGCCCTGCGCCCCTGTGGCGGGGGATGGGCTCAGTGGGAATCAGTCTTTGGGGCTTTTGTTCTCTGGCGCCTTTCCCTGGCGGCTTTCCGCATCTCTTCTGCGAGTCAGAGCAGAAGAGACGGTTTCCAACCCTCTGCCTCAGAGCAGAGAGACCTCAGTCTGTTCTTCAGTGAGCCCTCCAGGCCACACTGTCTCTGTTTCTGTCCGTGCTGCTATAAACTGCAGCGTCCTGGGTTGTGTGCCCCTCCGCAGCGCTCCCCGTCCTGCCTCCAGGTCGGGGCACGTCTCTGCCCTTTGTGCTTCTAAAACCACCAGCCGCTCCCAGTTCGCGCGCACAAGACTCCGCCGCTCGGGGTTCCCACCGTGGGGGTTGCAGTTCACCGGTGGGACACGGCGCACCGGGTTTCCGTCTCGGAGGCTGCAGTTCGGGTGCGCGCGACCGTCGCTCTGGTTTCTGTCTGGGGGGCTGCGGTTCGCGTGCGCGTGACCCCGCCGGTCTGGTTTTCCACCCCGGGGGCTGCCCGAAAGTCCTTTCCCGACGCTACCGGTCTGCGAGTCTGTGCCCCGTCTGCAGCGTGCGAGGCTGTCACTCACCCACGGTGTAGGATCCCCATGGCCAGGCACCCTCCCGCTGCCGTTTATCCTCCAATATCTGCCCGCAGAATCACGGCTCTCCGCTTTGTACCTCAAAACCAACCGCCTGCGATATTCTGTTTGTAGAGATCCAGGTCTTCTTACATCTCAGGCTGGTTTCGTGGGTGCTCAGAGTGGTCTGGTAGATATCCAGCTCAATTCCGGGGACCAGTTGAAATAGGGTCCCCTACTCCTCCGCCATCTTTCCCCCCCCCATACTTCTTTTTTTAGTGGTTTCTTTATCTGGTTTGGTATCAAGATAATGCTGGCCTCATAGACTGAATTAAAAAGTTTTCCTTCCTTTTCTATTTGAATAGTTTGAGAAGAATAGGTATTAAATCTTCTTTAAATGTTTGGTAGAATTTGTCTGTGAAGCCATCTGATCTTGGACTTTTGTTTCTTGGGAGTTTTTTCAGTACTGACTGAATTTCTTTGCTGGTTATCAGTCTGTTCAAATTTGCTATTTCTTTCTTTTTCAGTTTTGGTAGTTTATATGTTTCTAGGAATTTATCCATTTCTTCCTGGTTGTCCAATTTGTTGGCATATAGATTTTCATAATATTCTCCTGTAATTGTTCATATTTCTGTGGTATTATTTTTCTGCTCATTTGTGACATTATTTGAGTCGTCTTTTTTTTTTTTTTTTTTTGATAAGTCTGGCTAGAGAATTACCAATTGTGTTGATTTTTTTTCTAAGAAACAGCTCCTGGCTTTATTGATCTGTTTTTTTTTTTTAAGTTTCTATATCATTTATTTTTGCTCTAAACTTTATTATTTCCTTCCTTTGCTGGTTTTAGGTTTTGTTTGTTCTGTTTCTCCTAGGTTCTTTAGGTGGAAGGTTAGGCGTTTTGAGATTGTTCTTGCTTCTTGAGGTAGGCCTGTAATGCTATATACTTCTCTCTTAGAACTGTTTCTCCTGCATCCCCAAGGTTTTGGACCATTGTGTTTTCATTTTCATTTGTTGCCATGTTCTTTTTAATTTCTTCTTTTATTTCCTGGTTGACCCATTCATTGTTTAGTAGCTTATTATTTAACCTTCATGTATTGGTGGTCTTTCCAGATATTTTTCTTGTGGTTAACTTCTAGTTTCCTAGTGTTGTGTTCAGAAAAGACACATGGTGTGACTTCAATCATCTTGAATTTGTGGAGGCTTGTTTTGTGGCCTAATATGTGATCTAGTCTGGAAAATGTTCCATGTGCACTTGAATGTGTATTCTGTTTTAGGATGCAGTGTTCTGAATATATCTATTAAATCCATCTGTTCAGTGTGTCATTCAAAGCCATTGTTTACTTGTTGGTTTTCTGTTTGGATGACCTGTCCATGGATGTCAATGAGGTGTTAAAGTCCCCTAGTATTATTGTATTATTATTGATTTGTTCCTTTATGTTTGTTATTATTAACTGTTTTATTATTTGGGTGCTCCTTTGTTGGGTGCATAAATATTTACAATTGTTAGATCCTCTTGTTGGATTGTTTCCTTTATTGTTAGATGGTATCCTTCTCTGTCTGTTGTAATAGTCTTCATTTTAAAGTCTCTTCTGTCTGATACAGTGTTGTATCATTTTAGGTCTAAAGTGAGTCTCTTGTAGGTAGCATATCCATGGGTCTTGTTATTTTAATCCATCTTTGTGTCTTTTGATTGGAGCATTTAGTCCATTTACACTCAAAGTAATTATTGATATGTATTCATTTCCATTTTATTACTTGTGTTTTGTGGTTGTTCTTAAGGATTTTCTCTGATTCTTCCTTGTCTTTCTTTCATGGTATGTTTATTTTCTTTAATGATCTATTTGGATTTCTTTCTCTATATTCTTTGCATATTTATTAGTAGTTTTTGATATATGGTTACCATTAGATTTGTATATAATCTGTCCTGCATATAGCAGTCCATGTTAAGTTGGTGGTTGCTTAAGTTTGAAACCATTCTTTACTCCTTTCCTCCCCATGTTTTAGGTACACGTTGTCATATTTTACATCCTTTTATTTTGTGAATTTCTTGTCTGAGTTTTTTTACAGAAATACTCATTTTTACTGCTTTTGTGTTTCCTACCTTCACACTGTTACTTCTGGTTTCTCCTTCCGTTCAAAGAGTTCCCTTTAATATTTCTTACAGGAATGGTTTAGTGATCATGAGCTAATTTAATTGTGTTTTGTCTGAGAAACTCTTTATTTTTCTTCTGAATGATAGCCTTGCTGGATAGAGTATTCTTGGGTGCAGATTTTTCCCGTTCTGCATTTTGAATATATCATGCTACTCCCTTCTGGCTTGGAAAGTTTCTGCTGAAAAATTCCGTGGTAGCCTTATGGCTTTTCCCTTGTATGTTACTGTCTTTTGTCTTGCTGCTTTTAAATATTTTCTTTATCATTACATTGTGCCAATTTAATTACAATATGTCTTGGTGTGGATCTGCTTTTGTTGATTTTGTTGGCAGTTATCTGTACGTCCTGCATTTGGATATCTGTTACCTTCCCCAGATTAAGGAAGTTTTCAGCTATTATTTCTTCAAATAATTATTCTGCCCCCTAGTCTCCTTTTCTTCTTGGACTATGGTAATACAGATGTTACTATGGTTAATGGAGTCACTGAGTTCCATAAGTCTATTCTCATGTTGTATAATTCTTTTCATTCTATTTTGTTCAGCTTGATTACTTTCCATTTCTCTGTCTTCTAGTTCATTAATTTGTTCTTTCATGTATTGAGTCCTTTATCTCTGCTATGTTATTCCTTATCTCTTTAAGGGTCTCACTTATGTTTTCCACTGTTTTTCTCAAGTCTAGTGAGAATCCTTACGATCCTTGCTTTAAATACTTCATCAGGCGTGTGACATATCTGTTTCACTTGGATCTCTGGCCATGGCCTTACTTTGTTCTTTCATTTGGAATAAATATTTCTGTCTTCTCATTTTGTCTAAGTCTCTTTGCCTGTTTCTCTATTTTAGGAAAATCAGCTACATCTCCTGTTCTTGAGGATAATGACCTTAGGAAGAAGAAGTCCTGTAGTGCCCTTCTGTTCAGTGTTTCCTGTTCCCCAGGGCTTGGTGTTTCTAGGAGTGTCTCCAATGTATGCTATGTGCACTTGGCTGTTTTGTCCTGGCTGCTTTATCCTCCATTCCAGTTGTCTGCAGAGGCTCTCTTTGTCTGCTATGGGTAGGGTTTGGTCCCTGGCCTGAATGTGGTGTGTTTTAAGTACGTGTGCTCTGGTCTGCTTGTGATGAGACCTGTCACCACCAGTGCTGGAACCTCACTGATTTGGGAGATGCGGTCTGAGCAGGGATTAGGCTGGCCTTCTGGGGGAGGGGGCCCACTGTGCTGGGATTGAGGCAAGTAAGACTGGGAAGAGTAGTTCCACTGGAGCACAGGGGAGTTAGGGCTTGGTGTAAGCAAGTTAGGTGTAGATGCTGTGCTAGTTCCTGCAGGTGGCCCTATGCTTGTGCTGAGGAATGGGAGAGGGAGATGGTGCCTGCTAGTTCCTTTGTTTCTGGAGGGGTCTGTCACTGAACACTGCCTCTCTGGGAAGTGCTCTGAGATGAGCACATAACCTCCCTACTGTGTACTCCAGGTGCTCTTCACATTGCTATTTATAAGCGGTCTATCCACGGATTGTTGGTTTGCCTTCTCCTTAAGAACAGCTCAATGCCCTCAGGGCTCTATCCCAGCCACATTGGCTGACCTTTAAAACTCCAGGCTTTAAGCTCTACTGGTTGCCAGAAGTCACAAAATTGGTCCCCTCTTGCTTTCCAAACCAATTACTATGGGGATTCAAAACAGCATTTTACTACTTTCTCTGAGGTAAAGAGTTGGATCTGGCCATTGTTCTTTGTTATTTTAACCCTTATAGGCCTCTGTGAGTGAAATTTAAAACAAACTTTTCTAGAGAGTAGCGTGATTAATAAGCTCAACAAGACAATGAAGTTACAGGATAAGTTTATAAACAGCGACTTAACAAAGAAGTTTTTTACTTTGGACACACAAGCTGGTTGAGCCCACCCCTCCCACCAAGCTGCCTCTGCTTCCTCAGATGTACCCAAACCATTTAAGTACTAACAGATGCCAGTGGTAACATATTTTATCTAGATTTACATATGACCTACAGTCCCAACCAAAACTTAATATGCTGACAGACCCTATCTTGGCAAAAGAAGCAGTATTCTAAAATTTTCATAGAAAAAAACCCCATGGAATTTTAAAATAAGAGATTGCATTTATTTTCTACCGCCATCCTTCATCTATTCTTTTAATATATTTAATTTTGTGGCTAAAGACTGTTTTAAAAAAGTGTTTTATGCTTTCTGGGTTATAATTGTACAAACCCAAGTAAGCTTATGCTATAAAAAAGTCTCATGATGCCTCTTGTCATATGATGGTTTATGTAAACGTGGAAAAATAAAAGAGTGAAAACAAAATAATTTTTAAATGACTTTAGTTAATAGTAGTTAAAAATAGTTAATGTCCACATAAAAATTCATGTTTTCCCAGTCATTATGTAATGTTTTCCATTTGTTAAATTAATTGACTTTGATTTCTCAAATACAACATCTATTGATTCAGAAACTTAGAATTTATTCTGAGTTGAAAAATGTTGAAACATTTTTTCAACATGACTGATAAAAAGGCAATTCTTTTATTGTTAAGCATTTTGAACAGGTAAGCTACAAATTCCCATATGGCTGCTTTTTTTTGTTTGTTTGTTTCATACAGTGTTTTAGAAAATGAAACCAGTAGGCAAGCATTTGAATCATTTTGTGCTTATACATTGAAAGTAGCTGAATATACTTGTAAATTGTCTCTGACTGAAAGGAATAAAATAAAATCACATGTGAATAAAATTGATTCAGTGCTAGTGAGAATGAGGAAGACTCATTGTGATAGTATGTGTTTTATGCATATGAAGAAACTAATGCCTTAATATTTTTGTAATCCTTTAATATTTATACTTAATATGGTAGTTTAAGTGCAATATATTTTTAATCTATTTAATCAAATTGAAAGAATGAGAAACTTTAAATCAGGTTTTCTCCATCTGTAACTGGACAATGTTCTGCATCTGTGGTATGTCTTCATCAGGTTTTTCTTGTTAAATACCCAGTGATGGCACCATTTATGCCATTAAACATGCTTTTTGGACAATGCAGCCTGACAGCTAAGATTTACATAGAAACTGTAATTTTTGATGTATCTGGCTTTTGACTGTGATTCTTCATTTTCCACATTTTCACATTAATACCGTAACTTCTTTGTACATAATAGTTTTTGTTCTTCACTGTCTTGAAAGTAATACTGTGACTGTATCTTACGTGAATCTGTAAGAACATTTGCGTCAAGCTTTAATTAGTTAGAACAGGAAGGTTGCAATATGATTTAATAGCAGTTTGGTTTCCTTGGAATCTTCCTGTAAAAAATGTAAATTGGAAAGTTAAATATTTGGGTGAAGATTAGAGAAAGTAAAGTTCACTTTAGTTTTATAATTTCTTTTATTTGTCATTAGATGCTAATTAAAACACAGGGAAGTAAATCTGTCATGTTCAAAAACTTCTAAGGTCACAGTGAGTTATTAAGCAACTAGCTAAATAAGACTTGATAAGACAAAAGCTAGCCAGTTATACTTGACTCTGATGTAGGTAGAATATAAAACAACAAAAACTCCAAATAAGATGTTTACGCTTAAAGCAATAATACATTTTGTAAATATCCTGGTGAGTCATTAGACTTTAAAAATTGCATTTCCTTCACATTTCTCTTAATTCAGAATGTATACTTTGAAAAACAACATATATATATGCATCATTTACTTGGAAAATAGTAATATGTTACATGTAAAAACATGTGCAACAGATGTCACATGTCTGCTCCTTACTTGGAGTTGTAAGGTAAAAAACTTCATCCTGTATTCAATGAGTCACTTAAAAATGTGGTGAATATCTGATATAACAAATCTTGAAAAAAAATCTGCCTATGTACCATTACCATTGCCCTCCAGTTGAAACGTGTACAGTCAACAGTAGTCTTCTCTGAAGACCATTTTGACCTTTTAAAGTGTGTATGTGTGGTGTCTTTTGCATGTCTCTCTGTACCAACCCTGTTGTCCCCTTGTCCGGTAGACCTGGCTTGTTGGTTTTTTTTCCTTTATTGATCATATGCTGCCCCCTTCTCTGTTCTAATAGTTTCCTCTATTAAGATGTTTAGGGAAACCTGAGGCCTCTTACTATCTGTTAAACTGAGACAGGGACCTCGGGGCTCAGCAGTGGTGACTCTGTTTAATACTATTTTAAAATCCTTGCTGTGAGACAGAAAATACTCTCAGACTGGCTGTTGATTGAAGGAACTAAACAAGTGAATGGAAGATGACCTCATTTTGAATGGATTAGGGCTGAAAACATCTTTTGGATGTGAATAGTGTTGGATTTGATACAGTTGCTTATTTATCTAAGAACACTAAAATTTTGGCTCAAGAGGTCAGTGTAGTGAATAATGAGCCTTGATGAACTCATGTTGTTAGATGTTTCTAAGAAAACAAGGCTGGCCTGGATTTTTTGCCCACTTGGTGGTGGAACTAACCTACTATTTAGGTTTGCCTCTACTTGATGATGTTTGAAACCTTCTTGTAAAATACACCATCCTGAGCATTGTTGAGTCATTACTGATTACTTTTTTTTTAATTATAGATTTTATTTATTTGTTAGCCAGGGGAGAAGCAGAGAGGGAGGGAGAGGGACAAGCGGACTCTGCCTGGGAGCACAGAGCTCAACATGGTGCTCAATCCTAGGACCCTGAGATCATGACCTGAGTGGAAACTCATGGCTGAGCCACCCAGGCACCCTGAATCCTTGTTGATTATTAATTGCAGGCATATGTCTAGATAGATATTCCTTGGTCCTCTTAGTGTGTCATTGGGCCTTTAATGTGGTAAAGGGAAGGGTGCACATGTTAGAAAATTTTCATATTACTGTTTTGCTGAAGTTCAATGGGAAAACCTCAAATTTATATGTGTTTTCTAATCCTTGAAGGAAGCCCATAGATTGCATTTATACCAAGAGGTCCAACGTTCAAGGACAATAAGAGAAACTTCAAAAGATGGGTTATATACATTGTTAGTTTTTGGTCTTATTCATAAACTTAAAAAAATCTATATATGATACCTCCTATTTCCTGTAAAAGACTCTAGAATAATACTGGAATTAAACATTTTTTGACAACATGTTGTACATGAATATATTTTGCTAAACCATGTACCCTAACCAAAGGTGGCTAAGTTTTAGATGGCAAAACATATTAAACCAGGGGATTAAAAGCCCTGAAGAAATTCCACTGTACTTAGGACATCACTGAAACTTGAGGGAATTTCAAGAATTTGTCAGATGAAGCTGTGATCTATTGAAAAAAGTGACATTCTGGATATCATGCTAGGGGTCCTTTCATGCATCCTCCAGAGTAGATGGTTGGAATACTGATAATGTTTCTGCCTCTCTGCCTCTATCAACTCCTTGAAGAGCAAAGAAGTTAACAGAGGCAGAGGACCATATTCTGTTGGAAGAACTTCCATGTCTTCTCTCACTTTAATTTGGAACTAATAGTATGTAGTTGTACCATTGGAAAGTCTAGCACAAAATGACAACTGACCTTCTGAGAAGTTGTCCCCTATTTTATATATCTTCATGTGTTTCAGTAAATGCTTAATTGGTTTTGGGATTTGGGACTGTTGTCTCTCCAGTACATTGTGGACCATTGAGCCAGGTGACTTCTATGTAAAGTTCTACGTCTTGAAGCATCTGCATTAGGGTTCTGTAGGAGAGTATTCTTAAGTCCTGCATGATTAATAAATATGCAAATGAGACTGTGACTTTGATTTTGAAATTTAAAGGTTTACATGGTCTCTGTTGTTTGGGTATAAGATGGATAATTTTATTCTGTTTTGGTATAACATGGATAATATTGTTCTGTTAGATAAGCAGCCATTGACCACAGTGTGATCTGTGACTGGGTAGGTATGTAAAAAGGACTTCATTTCTACCATGTTTCAGTGACTCTGAGGTACTATTGATTGCAATCAATATTTTTATACTATGGGGTAAAGATAAATGCTCCCAATATAACTACAGTAGAAAGTTTTATGTTCACTTAGAAGCTTTATTTTTTTTATTTTAGAGAGAGAGTGTGTGTGTGCATGGTGGGGAGGGGCAGACAGAGAGTAACTTAAGCAGACTCTGCCCTGAGTGCATAGCCCAATGTGGGGCTCGATCACATGACCCTGTGATCATGACCTTAGCTGAAACCAAGAGTGAGATGCTTAACCAAGTGCACCATCCAGGTGCCCCTAAAAGTTTAGAAACACTTAAAAAAAACAATAAATGAGTTCTATATTAAGGCATAGAATTTTATTACAATTGTTCTTGTGTAAAAAGACATAGGGTTCTAGTTCTGGGTAAGGTGGAACAAGAATACTCTACCCTCATTCTCCCATTGAATAAAGTTATGAAACCTGAACAGAGTAAATAGAACAGGTATTTGAGGTTATAAATAAAGTAGTAGCAGGTAGAATAACGAATAATACCCAACTTTCAAGTACTACCTAATTGGTGGTGAATTTCGTGATTTTGTTCCTCTGCTATATACTGACTTGGATCCAGTGAGGCCCAAAGCTGCCAAGTGAGAATTGGAGTAGGCAGAGCTCCAAGAGAAGCCCCCTAACTCTGGCTAGATGAGCAGGAAGGGATCTCCTGATGTTCACATAGTGAAGATAGCCTCCTTTTTTTTTCTTTTTCTCCCTACTCTGTTGATTGACTCCCCAAGCAGTCCTGTGGCTACAGTGGCACTGACAGTGGCAACAATGGGTACCCAGAGATTCGTAAAATTCTGAGAGAAGTGAACATTGCTCTGGCATCAAGGTTGCCGTGGCTTGAAGAGGTGGGGTGAGCACTGTTGCTGTTCTTGCTGTCTTCCTTTTGCTTAACTTTGCATATGGATATAGTCAGGGGACATGTGTGCAAAGTGGGATAAAGTCCCAGCTCTCTGGTAGAAGTGCTGAAAAGGGATGCACTATACAGGAGAGACTGGTGCATGAGGATATTACCTAGATATCCAGGATATAATCCAAGATCAGTGGGCATACAAAGAACCAGGAAGATGGAAACTGAAATGGGGAAGGGTAACCAGTTAGTCATGTTGAGACGACACTGATGTCAGAATTACCTGACAAATATTTTAAAGTCCTGGTTATAAAAATGGTGAAAATAAGGGGAAATGCTCTTGAAAGATGGAAAGTCTCAAGAAAGGCATAGAAAATATAGAGAAAAGCCAAATGGAAATTAACTGAAAAAAATACATCAACCAAAATGAAGAACTTACCAAATGGCCTTAGTAACAGAATAGAGATGTCAGAGAAAGTTCCAGTGAAGTTAAGACAGATCATTGGAAAATTTTCAATCTGAACTACAGAATCAAGAGGTTGGGTCAAAAATGAATAGTGCTTCCATCTGGCAATGTCATACACTGCTGGTGTTAAGGTAAAATGGTACAGCCAAACCGGAATACTGTTTAACAGTTCTTAAAGAGAGAAATGTACGTTTACCATATGAGCCAGCATCCTTGTCCAGTGCATTTACCCTAGAGAAAGGAAACCTTACAACCACATGAGAAAGCTATGAATGTTTTACAGCAGTTCTATTCATAACCTTCAGAAGTATTTAGCAATACAAATATTGTCCTTTGGATGAATTGATAAAACATGGTACATCCATATAATGGAAGGCAACTGAAAAATGAAAAGATACAGACTGTAAATATGTAAAATAATTTAAATCTCAAAGGAATTCTACCCAGTGATGGATGATATTCTCATAGGGTTACATTTTGAGTGATTCTGTGTGTGATAGTCTTAAAGAGACAGAACTGTAGAAACAACAGCAAAAATCAAAGTTTTCCCACCGTGCAGCAAGGGTGATTACAGAGATGACATGAGGGATTGAACTGCTTTGTGTCCTGATGTGGTTACACGAATTTATAATGTGTTAAAGTTTGGGAAATGACACAAAGGTAATTGTAGTGCATACCAATGCAGAGAAAGTTAGAGACCAGTGTATCTTTTTTTTTTTTTTTTTTTTTTTAAAGACTTTATTTATTTATTTGAGAGAGAGAATGAGATAGAGAGAGCATGAGAGGGTCAGAGGGAGAAGCAGACTCCCTACCGAGCAGGGAGCCTGATGTGGGACTCGATCCCGGGACTCCAGGATCATGACCTGAGCCGAAGGCAGTCGCTTAACCAACTGAGCCACCCAGGCGCCCGAGACCAGTGTATCTTCATATGGCCCTGAATGGTAGCAGTTCTAAGATGCTGTTTCGATTTCAGGGATGTTATACAGAGGAAACATAAGAGTTTTAATTAATGAAATAAAGCAAGTGTTGCAGGTTTGCCAGGTACTTAATTAAAAGCAATGAAAAAAGACTTCCTATTTTCCCCCACTGTAATGTCGTTTTCTATTATAACCTCTTACGCCTTAGCATTGGAAGAGAAGAGTTTGCTAGAAACTGTAGAGAATCTTGTTTACTCCATGAACATGTGATACCATCATTTGACTTGTGTGGCTTCAGTTAAAAAAAAAAAAAAAGTGGGAAAACTCCTGAATTAGGAAATTACCTATATTCCTTATAGGTTCTATCAGCATATGGAGTGTCTGAGGTTTTCGATTCTAGACCAGATTGCCTGGTTTGAATCTTGGCTCTTCAGTTTGCTAGCTGAACTTAATCCCAGGCAAATCATTTAAATCTGTATCTGTAAGAAGGACATGATAATTTTGCCTGTATCATACGATTTTGGTTAGAATGTACATTTATTGTAGTATTATACATAATATTTGTCAATTACCCAGTGAGAAAACATCCAGTGTTTAAGTTACTCTGTGGCTCAATTGTTTTTACTGAAAGGGTGCTAGTATCTTTTATTTATTAGTAACATTGCTTTCATGAACTAGAATCTAAAGGACTCTCTATGGTAACTTGAATTTGTAATGCTTACCACCTTGTGAATAAAAATAATGCTCTTATTACTTGATGCTTTGAGCTTTTCTCTTAACTTACTATTTTTAAAAAGTTATTATTTTTTTAAGTAGGCTCCACACCCAGTGGGGGACTTGAACACAAGACCCTGAGATCAAAAGTCAGATACTCTACTGACTGAGCCAGCTAGGCACCCCTAGCTTTTCTCTTAATTTAAATGTTAAAAGTTTACCCATTGTTTTAATAGTTTGTTAGGTATCCTTATGTGATATACTGAAGACCTTTATCTTGTCTCTTGATCTTATTTAAAGATACTTTCTGAATGAATAGAAGTATGGATGAAAGGACTAGTGTACTTGCATAAAGTTTTTACTGCTACTTATTTTTTAAAACGTTTTGCTGTCCAACCACAGATAACAGAAATCCAAACCAGATCTGTAGCTTAAACAGTAATGTGAATATCTGTGTAATATCACACAGATCAAGAATAGAACTTTGCCACTCACAGCAGAGGCTTTTTCTTGCATTTTTATGCAGTTAAAACTTCCCTCCTCAAAAAATAGTAGCTATCAAGATTTTACAGCAATTTCCTCATTTCTTCTGAGCTTTATCACTCAGATTTACATTTCTAGACGCTATGGTTTAGTTTTTGTTTTTTTTAATGACCTGTTAAATCTCACTTACTCTATGGGTTCCCCATCCTTTTATTTTGCTTGCACTTTGTCTCTTACTGAACCCAACCTATTTGATCTGTAGATTTTGTCCTATTTTGAATTTTGATGAGTATATATTCTTGCATGGTGCAATTATGCATATTTCTATATATTTTTTTTGTCTTCTACAAAGTGACAGCTGGCTCTAGAAGCTGAATCAGATTTAGTTTCATCTCTTTGGTAAGACTAGAGGTGGTGTGAGTTTTTAATTAGGAGACATCAAATGTCTGGCTATCTTTTATTTTCTGATGATAGCCATTGATGTTCAATGCCTAGATTTGTTAATACATGGCGGGTGTGTGCAAAATCATGACATTTTAATCTGATTAATTAGTTTTCATGTATTAATTGAGGTGCTTTCACAAACACTTCTCATCTACAGTTTACCTACCCAGTGTATGGCTTACAGAAAGATAGATGTTCATTTTCTTTTTCCAGTATTCAACTGAATGAATTCATTCTGTCATCCTCTGAACTTACCAAGTATCTTTTTGTGTGTGTGTGTGTGTGTTTACATAAAGATGAAATGCTTCATAAATTTTTACTGATAATTCCAATTCAATATTGTATTTTACTTCTACCCCATTGAGAATTCTGGTTCCCAGAGATAGTGGAATTAACAGAATTAGAATATTGTATAATCATTCAGGTATTTTATTCAACAGTGTACCCTCTGGGTCTCAAAGTATACATACTCTCAACCAAGACTATTTCTGAAAAGAGTTACATAATGTTTTTTACATATTTCATTCACTCCTATTGTATTTTCTTGTTTATACTGTATCTTTTCAGATTATACTGCCAATTATATACTCTATTCAGTTAATTTTAGGCCTTATTTAATCATAGTTCTGAAAGTAACTGTTTTATGCTGTCCCTAAGTCATTCTGTATATGTCTCTCTAGTCTTTGGTTGTCTGAGGACTTGAGTTCTAGCACGTTCCTTAAGAAATATTCACAGGAAAATCATTTTCTTCATTCAAGTTTTTAACTGTATGTTTTATACTTGAAAGTCAGTTTTGCTGAATATAAAATCTTGGCTCATAATTTTTTCCTTGAAAAACTTAAATATGTTCCTTTGTTTTATTGAATAAATTCTGGTTATCTTATTACCTCTATTATCTCTATTCTTTTTGTCTAGGTGACCAAGGGAATGAGTTTTTTTTTTTTTAAAGTCTAGTAACCTTACTAGAAAATGTCTTGGTATTGGTTTTTATTGGTAAATGTTTGGAGATACTTATATGTGATATGCTTGAGTGTGTGTGTATAAAAAATTTCAGTATTCTCTTCTTCATGGATTCCTATTATGTTTATGTTGGACCATCTTTACCCAAGTTCAATACTTGTCACCTTATATTGAATCTTTATTTCTTCTTTTTTTTAATTTAAAAATATTCTTTATTTTTCTTTTTATCTTAAATTATTATCTGTTAGTTTTGTACCTGTATCATTACGGTATAGTCCTCATTTCGGGAATAGTCTTTTATTTTAAATTCTTCCCTGACTGCTGCCCCTTAATTTATGAGCTTTTGAAATTCTAAATTACATAGTTCTTTAATGTTTGGTTTCATTGCCTTATTCTTTTTTGGCTTGTTATAAAATAGTAGATTGCAATTTTAACTGGTTTGGTAGGCATATCTTGCATGCGTTCATTATTTTTAGAAGTGTTTTTCTGCTCTTTATTTTTTTTATAAAAGCTTTACCCAGGGATTGACTTCAATAATTTTTCCATTATTAGTTGTATTTGCCTTTTTATAAATACACCAGTCATATTGGCTTAGGGATCACTCTAATTGTCCTCATCTTAACCTCAGTATACCTCTTAAAGTCCCCATCTACAAATATAGTCACATTCTGAGGATACTCAGGGTTAGAACTCCCACAGTGACTTTGGTAGGGGACAAAATTCAGCCCATAACCATGTGTCATAGTCATGATCTTAGCATAGAGCCTGGAAACTATTAAGTGTTCAGTACCTTCTTGTTAGTGCCCTGTGTTAAAATCTGGGGGTGGGGGTGGGGGGCGATGGGGATGTTGGGAAATTAAAAGTTAGTAAATTCTAGTTTACTGAGTTTAGGAATTAGTGATTTTTATGGGAGAGGAAAGCTAGTAAATGATAAAATACAAAGTAAAAATTTTAATCAAAGTAAAACAAAAATGCAGAATAATGTGAAAGGAAAAAATTACCCTTTAGGATACTAATTTCACATAGATTTGAGTTCAAAAGCTAAAAGTTTACAATTTCATGGCTGTGTGATATTGGGCAATTTACTAGCTTCATAGACTCCATCTATAAAATGGGGAGAATAATTTCTACTTGTTATGATAAAGAGAAATAATGTATAAAAGTCTCTGCTGTAGTAAAAAGCAAAGACAATATATTAAAACTACTTAGTATGGCATGAGTATGTATTAATCAGAATAAATGCACTGACTACCGAAATGATTGCTGCCTATAATGTTTGTCATGATTCTGTTGCTGTGTACTGCCTGAACGTCAGCTTTGTGAATAGGCTTATTAGAGCCAAGGCACATGTAAATTTCTGTTTCTGAAACTCAACACTAAAAGGCCTTTCCTTCAGACCACTGAAATTCAGTAACACAGTGATTCATACCTAGATATGAGGAGAATCCTGACTGTGTGCTTACATGTGTTTCAGAGAGAGATCTTTATGTATCAGAATTGTGGGTTTGGAGATGTGGGGATACTGTAATTTCAAAAAAGTCTCCCTGGTTTGTTACCTCCCTATTCTTTTTTCCCTCCCACTGCTCCCCCCACCCCCCAAATACATCTAAAACACTGGCCTATGGTTATTAAAGCAGATGATCCTTCAGGTGCACCTTTTTGGAGAATTAGACAATGACATGTAATGGCATTGCAGGTAGGGGGAACGTGTACTTTAGTCCGAAGATCAAGGTAAATCTAGGGAGATGTAAATGGTATGATCTGGCTGAAGAGTAAGGTGTGTTGCCCAAGGTGTGGGTGTACATTTATTGCCTTTTATAGAACAAAAGGAGGTGGGAATTTTGTGATGAAGACTTGGAAATAATTATCTGTTGAAGTATGCTTAGGATTATTTGCCAATGTATTTGTCAGGGTTCTCTAAAGAAATAGAACAAACAGGATATACAAACACACATACACATACACATACACACATGAGTTGGCTCATGTGATTATAGATTATGGAGGTTGGCAAGTCCAAATTCTACAAAGCCAGTGTCACAGTTTAAGCTGTAAGGCTGGCAGGCTGCTGTAGAACCAGGAAGAGCCAATATTTTGGTTCTAAGACCATTAAGCAGGAGGTTCCTCTCTTAATCCTGGCAAGTCAAACCTTTGTTCTATTCAGATCTTCAACTGATTGGATGTGGCCCATCCACATTAGGGAGAGCAATCAGCTTCACTTAGTTTACCAATTTAAATGTAAACCACATCTAAAAATACCCTCACAGAAACACCCAAATTATGTTTGACTGGATATTTGAACACCCCATTGCTCAGTCAATTTGACATATAAAATTAATCATTACAGTCAATAAAGTAAAATCAAAGTGTACATTATTTTTGGCATAATTACTCTTGGCAATTATACATATACCTTGACCCTTTAAGAGTTCTCACACATGGGGATGAGACATTAACTGAAAAAATTTGGGCTTACTAATTCTTACAGCTTTTTTAATATCAATCTGTAGACTACAGGTCATGTTCCATTAGAATTTTCTCTCTATTAAGTCACATTGAGTTGTGTGATACCTAGATGCTGTATGTAAATAAAGAGTTATTCAGTGTAAATCAGACTATGTGTTAAAAAAGATTTTTTGGGGGAAATTGCCCTACAGGTTTAGATATTAAAATACTTCATGTGTCATAACCATCCTTTTAGGAGGATTTAAAAAAGATATTGTATAAAAAAATAGTGTAGCAACTAAAACTAAGAAGTTAATATTAGTAATAAAGTTGACAGTTCAGGTATGATCTGAATTTAACTCCAGTATTTTTCTAATTTATCTTTAGATCTTTATTGGGGAGAGAAGAAAGATTGGATTCTTGTAGAGTTTTTATGATTCTGGGAAGCAAAATGATTTTATGGCCCTCCCCCCATGCTATTGTTATATTTATTTTAACCACTAAACATTTCTAAGAAGTGGTTTATTAATAGAACAACAGATTAACATTTCTAAAGGCTCCTGTTTTTGTTGATTTCATTATTAACCTCATGGAAGTTGTTAAATTCTTTGCTTTGAGAAATTTGGAAAGTTTTGTGCTTCATGAAAAAAATGAATTTTAAATGTTATATATATTTTTTTCTCTCTCAGTTGAGGGGGTACTAGAATAAGTGTGAAATTGAGGAGGTTCAATTTATTTGAGTGCTGCTTCTCTAGCTACATTCTTTCCCATTTTGGGTTTCCACCTGCGTGGCACCAGTATAGTCCCTGCTGTTCTCTTTTGTTGGTGAAGATATTAAGTACATTAACATTCCCAGTTAGGGTTGTCAGTGTATGTTTGTGGGATCACTAGTAGAAATCACATGAGATGCTTCACCCTAGATCTAATGGGTAAACTAATATGTGACTGATCAGAAGGTATCCATTTTAGTTTTAAGTTCAGGGATGAAAACATAGGACTGTTATTCAAGATGTTTTTCATTATTATACATAATTACTGCATTTTGGGTGAAATATTAAAACTTGAAAAGGATTAGTGGGACAAAATTGAGATGGATTTTTAAAAATTTATCTAAATTCAATTACCATATAACGTATTATTGGTTTCAGAGGTAGAGGTCAGTGATTCATCAGTCTTATATAATACCCAGTGCTCATTATGTCATGTGCCCCCCTTAATGTCCATCACTCAGTTACCCCACCCCCCACCCCTCTCCCCTCTAGCAACCCTCAGTTTGTTTCGTATGCTTAAGAGTCTCTTATGGTTTACCTCCCTCCTGATTTCATATTGTTTTATTTTTTCTTCTCTTCCCCTATGAACCTCTGAGTTGTTTCTTAAATTCCACAGATGGATTTTTTAAGAAAGACTTTACTATTTGAGAGAGAGAGCCTGAGCTTGTGTGCGTGCATGAGCACGAGCATGGGGGTGGGGGGGAGGAGCAGGGGGAGGGGGAGAAGCAGACTCCCCACTGGGCAGGGAACCAGAGGACTTGGGGCTGGACCCCAGGACCCTGAGATCATGACCTGAGCGGAAAGGAATAATCCCACATGTAAGGGACTGAGCCACCCAGGTGCCCCTCTCCCTTTTTCTTTAAAGAAACACTGAAATAAATAAGACTACAGGGAACATTTGAAGTTAGAGATGGGTCGTATCTTCAGTAGACCAAAAAAAAAAATTGTATTTTTTGTTGAATCCATGTGATCATAACAACAACAATTATGTGAACACTTACTGGGGATTTACTTGGAGCAGGCACTCTGTGTAACTTTGGGTATGTTAACTCATTTAATCCTCATGAAAATCTCATAATGTTGGGTCCTTATTCCATGTTTCCTTCATTTCTTTTAGATTTATAAATTCTGTAGAAAGTTTGGCTCTACATAGAAATTGATTTTTAGCCTCTATATTTCATACATTAAAATATTGTTAAAATATGAATATACTATTTATAGAATTTTTTGGCTATTGGATTGGATTCCTATAGCATTTTAAAAAATTCATGTGGCTTAATAATTTAACGAACATTATTGAATGCCCAAGAATTGCCTTGTATCTGTAATTGATCAACATTGCATGTTTTTTCTTATGTTGCCTTTATAATATTGGGTAAGAAATGGTTAAATTGTGAACTCCAGTGAGCCATGCAGATCAGAGTAGGAATTGGGTGGATTTGAGTTTTTTAAGTAGTTTGACACTAGAAATCTCAAAGGCAATTGACTAACAACACTTCTTTCTCACAATTCAGGGGTTGATTCTGACGGGCAACCGGTGTTGAGAACCGTTGAATTTGGGAACTGATGAAGATTCAACCTAGTGTAGACTGTGAATGACTGGATAGGTGGAGGATTTTATAATACTAGGGGAAAGGACATATCGGTATGAACATGGACACTATAAAGAAAATGGCAAGTCTGGCATAGACTACTGGGGAGTAAATAACTGGGAATTACAAGACATTGGCAGATGCATAGAAATGACCATGATAAAAGATTCACCTTATTTATTACATTGCCTTGAATCTAGATTCTTAGGTTTTTTTTTAGTTGATTTTCACTAAATAGAGGGGTGAATTTATTTTTTATCCAGCTTCATTGAGATATAATTGACATATAACATCATGCAGATTTAGGGTATGCAGTGTGATGATTTGAAATATGTACATATTGTGAAGTGATTACCACAGTAAGATTCACACATTCTCCACATCCAGTAGTTAAAATATTTTTTAAAAGATGAGTTTTAAGGTCTCCTACTGTGCATATGTACACGTAGATACACACACACATATTCATGTTTTTTTATTGTACCTTATTTGTTTTGGGGGGTAGAATATTTTTTATTTTAGTATACTTTGAAACAAAAGATGAAAGAATAGTACACTTAACTTCCATCTGTCTTTTACCTAGATAAACCAGTTCACCCATTGTTTACATATTGTCCCCTTTGCTTTATCATGTCTATACATGTTTTGTCTTTCTTGTTTGGCCTACAAAATTAGGGACTAGTTAGTGGGTGTTTGCTAAATTTATGGTAATTTGTTTTAGAACAAACAGAATAATAAAGATATGCTGTGTAATTCATGAGAACTTCAGGAAAAATAACAAATGAGAAATTACAGTAGATATTACAAAATGTTAAAATGAGAGGAAAGTGAATGAAATCTTTTAAAATGAAAATGAAATAATTTAAACTGAACGAAAATATCACAATGTTTGAAATAAAGCTAAGGCTGTGAATTAGAGGAAAATTTAAGGCTTTATATGTAAGTATAAGAATAAAGGAAAAGCTGGAAGTAAACAATTTAAGCATCTTTTTCAAGAAAACAGCAAACTAAGTCTAAAGAGGGTGGAAGGAAGAAAATACTGGATTGTAGAAATTCAAGAACTAGAAAATAAACATACAAGAGAATCAAAAAGCTTTTCTTTGAAAATGTTAATAAAGTTGATAAAGCCTTGGCAAGAGTGATCATGAAAAAATTTCCTTTCTGTGAGGTCATGTTTCTGGAATCTCTTATATGGTTTCAGAAAATTATAAAGGGTGTCATCATGAAGATTGGTACTAATAGAACATAGAGCTCCAGCGCCATATAATATTCTTGATAAGTGGGAGGTGATTAGTAATAGGAGTACTATTAATTGGTGATATTGTTCATATTTTACTTTTATTTTCTTCGATATTGTTAATATTTTAAGTGGTCTGTTGTTCCCAGCTTTGCTTAGAAAAATGATAAACTATCACTATATCAATGTTCATACACACCGAATTATATAGACCTGTCCATGTAAGAAGCAGCTGGGTTAAATGTGTTTTTTATTTTTATTTTTTTTTATGTTATGTTAGTCACCATACAGTACCTCATTAGTTTTTGATGTAGTGTTCCATGATTCATTGTTTGCGTATAATACCCAGTGCTCCATGCAATATGTGCCCTCCTTAATAGCTGGGTTAAATGTTAATCAAACTAACTTGATTTAGGCTTCTTATTTAAAATTCGGCCTTTTTTCTTTATTCTTCATATAATACCATGCAACGTCTTCTTAATTGGCAGCAATATAGCTATTTCTTAGCATTTTAGATCTGTCTACTATAGAGGAGGACGGCATATCTTTTGAGAGCGTGCATCCAGGGTTAACAAAGGTGAACATTATTAGGTCATATGGCTTCTGTTTTTGAATCAGATCATGTCAAAGAGGTCTAAAAATTTGAAGAAAATCGGTTTAGTTCTTTTCACTTGTGGTAACACTTAAACAGGTGGGAACTTAATTGTATTGAATTGACCAAATTGAGAGGAATGCCAAGGAAACTGCTGTACTCACCTGGGACACTAGGTGGCACAGTGAGCTGCACACAGGAGATTTCTTCTAGCCTGAGGAGGGGATCTGCAGGAGAGATGGGATTTTATCAGATTCTAGGAGACTCCAAATAAATGTAGGAGGATTGAATTGTCAAGCCAAAGAGCTGTCACTTCCGGTTAGTCCTTTTCAAATGTATCCTAAGCTCACTTATTTCTGTTGATTACACACATTCTGGTTAGCCACCTATACAGTATTGAATACGTGACTTTATTGACTTGGGTGGTAACGGGTCAAGGACTTACCAGTGTGAATTCCAAGTGACTTCACTGCCTGAAGGGAAGACCTTCCTAGTTCCTAGGTGGACAGTTAGGAACAGCAGGTAAGCCTCGATTTTAGCATACTAGCGCTTTATTCCATTTTCTGTTTGAAACTTAGTATTTTTTTTCTTTTTTATCTCAGAAAGAATTTCACAACACATTTGCATAGTTATGGACACAAAAGAAGATGAGAATCATGTAGGTCATTATCTTGAAGAAATACTAAAAAATGAATTAAATGTAAGTATTCAAAGGTTGAGTTTCATGACATCAAAGAGTTGAGTTCCACTTACTCCCTGTTTTTGAGCTGATGAACTTCTTAGTTGAATTCATACCTAATTGGGCTAAGGAAATGGAAGAAGTAGTAATAAGTGTGAGGAGGTCCATAGGAATTATTTGTAACATTTACCACTAACGACTTGGATTATTTACTTCTTTGACAACTTTTTGTCTTGAAATGTTTTGTTTGACAAAATGATTTTATTTAATTTTAAGTCATTTCCCTATTTCTATTAAAATGTATAACCATCTATCAGGACTTATGATGAACATGTGATGACCTTTTAACAATATACACAATCAAATTCTACTTAAAAGCTGAAGGAAAAAGTTTATTTAGTTAATTTTATCATGATAGCGCAGTTAGAAGGGGAACGGGCTCTGTTAGGACTGTCTGCTCAGATGGCAGCTTTTTTGCCTAATTTCCTTATCTTAAATTGAAAATGTCAATAACATCTACTTTGTGAAGTTATTAAGAGGATTGACTTTGGAAAGCATCTAACTTGTAGTAAATTTTTGGTGAAGATGAAACTGTAATAATTAAATTTTTGATGATGAGACAGATGTGTATTAAGTAATGAATACTACTAGTTCCCAAACTTTAGTCCTGATTTAGATACACAAACTGTTAAGAACATAGATCCCTGGAATATATAAAAACTTAGTGAACAGTAGTTTGGGATTAGTTCTAGAATCCAAATTTTTATACTTCACCTTAGCCAAAAGGCCAAGAAGAGATAGAATCCAAATTTTTAACAAGCTCCCCCAGGTGATATTAATGGCACTTAGTGCCAAATTCTACCAGTAGCACTTGGAGCAACAACCCAAAGCTGAAAGAAAATGACCACCATATCCACTGTCTCTTCAGTGGAAAGGTTATACTATAATCTACTTTGCGATATTGCTTCTATCCGTTGACTTTCTGGACATTTCCCCTTCATCCTTGGAAATTTTCACATCTTGCGCTGTCTGCTTTCTACCTCGAGTTCACCTATTGAGAATCTATTCCTAAATTCCATTCCCCAGTTTCACTGCTGCATCTTGCAGAATATTTATTGATAACTTTTCACTGTCTGACCCACTGAAGCACCCTTTTGCCTCAAAAATAGTCTTTTATCTTTGGGTAATCTCATTTATTCTTTCTCCAGTCAATGCAGAAGTCAATGAGGTGGGACCCTGAAAGAATATTACTGGAACTCTGGCTATCGATCAACCCTAAGTTTAGAGAGTTGGGTTTTTATACTTTTGTTGAGTACCCAGCTGTTGTATTCTGTGTGACTAATTCCTTTATGGATCTTTCTAGTATTAGACCCTGCAAGAAGTCCCTTTGATAACAATTATTACAGTATTCTCTTGTTATTGCTTCTTTTTCTATATCTGTTGAATGATGAAATGACATGGAATGTAGGGATACACACAGTAGTACATTGACTGGCCTTGTGTGATTTATTCATCACTCTGACCTCTCAGGTCCTTACCCTTTTCATTTCCAGTGACCTTCATCTACCTACCCATTGGGTCCAGTCTGCATATTGCCATCATCTTAACTGTGCTGACAAAATAAATACTAAGGTTATTTCTTAAGTTCTGACCACAACGTTTTGTCGTTTCATATATTTTGCTAAATTACTCCTGTGCATATTTGAATTTTATAGGAAACTCCAGGTCCCCCTTCTTCTCCTTTTCTTTTGGCTACATTTTATTTTATACCCTTCCTTGCCTAGTTTAGATGTCATGTTTTAGGGCTTCAGTGGATCATGAATCTTCTACCGCTATCCTCAATTCCCTTGTCCTTCAAATGCACCCCTTGGTTAAAACTCCATGTATTTGTCTAACTTTTCACTTCTCTAAGCCTTGACTCAAACTTCATACTGCTGGAGAAAATTACACAGCAGTGCAGATTGTTGCCATTAAAAAATACTGGTCTCCATTCTCCAGTGGGCAAAGAATATTTTATTTATTTATTTTTAAAGCAAATATACTACGATTGCATAATCAACCCCCCATCCTCCTCTGTGAATATTTTGAACCTCCTGCACTTTGCTCAAATGCTGAACCCAGGTTTTCTTAACTTCAGTGTTAGCATTTTGAGCTAGATAATTCTTTGTTGTGAGAGCCTGTCTTCTGCGTTGTATACTGTTCAGCAGCATCCTTGGCCTATACCCACCAGATGCCCCTAGTTGTAGCAACTAAAACATCTCCAGTTATTAGTAAGTGTTGCCTCGATGGGGCAAAATCCCCCTTCAGTTGAGGAAAGCTGGTCCAGTCCCACTGTCTTTAACCCCATTGTTAGACACGGTCTTGTCTCCAATTTCAGAGCATAATTACTCACTCCCACATGGCAGCATTCCTATCTTCCTGGCACCAAACCGCCAAAGAATCCTATGTCTGTAGCCGTACTCTTAATAGGACTGTTTCTTCTTCTGAGCTCTGGTTCCCCTCCCTCCTCTTCCCCCTTGCCATCAACATCCCAGCATATTCAAGTTCCTTCCATTAATTGAAACTAAACAAAACAAAAAATCCTCTTACTCAAGTTACCCTGAAGCCAGCCTTGTTTAGAATAATTTAACTTCTCATTTCTCATTTCAGTGTAGCCTGATTTCCAGTCCTACCTTGCGTAGGAACTACTCTCAGCAAGGTCCTCAGTGACCCTTTGGGCAATCCACAAGACATTTATCAGTCCTTACCTTGATTTATTGCAGTACTTGACCCTCTTGTCTAATACTTTATTCCAGAAGGAATCTCATCCATTTTTATAATGTCTTGTTTATCTGAACCTCCTTTTTTATTTGTGACTTCCTCTTAGTTTTGTTTATAGGATCCTGTTCATAATTTTTAGGTTTCTGTACATAGGTGAGTGGTTTACTCTGTATAACCATGCTGATGGCTTCACGTATCATCTACTTGCTAGAGATAAAACCATTCTCTAGCCCTGTGTTTAATTATTCACCAGCCTGTGTTTCAGATCTGTAAATTCATTTAGAAGTTCCTCAGACCCTCAAACTTAAATGTTAGTAGTATTTAACATTTCACAAATTCTTGTCTAAAGCAGTTGTCCTCCATCTGCTAAGGTTTCAACCTCTGACATTTGTATATTTTGCCTAGTTCCCTAAACCTGGTGTAATCTTTCAACCATTCTCTATCTCACCCCTGAAGCAAATAAAATTCCAAAACACTTGAATTTTATCTCAATATCCCTCAACTGAGGAATCTGGAGTCTTCCCAGAGCTTAGTGCAGTCTTGATACCAGGGGGAGATTTATTGAATGCTAAATAAACAAATGGATAAATGATCATAACTTGTTATTACTAACTTGCACATTATATTACGTGTTGTACTATGCTTTCTGTATAACCGATTATTCCCAACTTAGTGACCTTAAATAATAAACATTCACTGTCTCACAGTTTTTGTGAGACATAAGTCTAGGCACAGCACAGCCAGCTGGCTTCAGTTCAGGGTCTTTAATTTGACTGTAGTCAAGCTGTCCTCTTCAGGCTGAGGCTCACCTGAATCATCCATGGGCAAATGGATCTGCTCCCAATTTATGCAAATAGTTGTGGTCAGGCCTCAATCCCTTGCCATGTGGGTTTATCCACAGAGCTACCTCACAACATGGCATTCAGGATTGAAGGCATGGTCTTTTTGTAACTTGATCTTAAAAGTAACACCCCATCACTTGTGTCCTATTGTCTTCATTCAAAGTGAGTATATTCAACCCACCCTCAAGAGGAGGGGATTATGTGAGATTGTGAATATTGAGAGGTGGGGGAATTTTTAGTAGGTCTCTTTTAGAAGTTGTTTGCCACAAACATAAATTTGTTACTAAGTTAGAAAAGAAAATACCCACTACCATGGCCATCCTAGTTTCCTGTACATGAGAAGCAGTACTATATTTAAGTCTGAGTCGTCTCTATTAGAAATCATTATCCGACCACACTATAATTCCTTAAATAAATGGAGGCCCAATCTATTTGATATGAAAACTAGGCCTTAGTACTCAAGTTTATCATATATTCTATATGACAAACACCAGAGTTGATCAGAAACATCCAAATAGTTTTCTTTTTTTTTATTGTATTTTATTATGTTAGTCACCATACATCATTAGTTTTTGATGTAGTGATCCACGCTTCATTGTTTTCGTATAACACCCAGTGCTCCATGCAGTACGTGCCCTCCTTAATACCCATCACTGGGCTAACCCATCCCCCCTCCCCTCTAGAACCCTCAGTTTGTTTCTCAGGGTCCATAGTCTCTCCTGGTTCATCTCTCCCTCCGATTTCCCCCCTTCGTTATTCCTTTTCCTTCTCCCATGTCCTCCATGCTATTCCTTATGTTCCACAAATAAGTGAAACCATATGATAATTGACTTTCTCTGCTTGACTTATTTCATTAGCATAATCTCCTCCAGTCCCATCCATGTAGATGTAAAAGTTTGGTATTCATCCTTTCTGATGGCTGAGTAATATCCCATTGTTTATATGGACCACATCTTTATCCATTCGTCTGTTGAAGGGCACCTTGGCTCTTTCCACAGTTTGGCTATTGCGGACATTGCTGCTCTGAACGTTGGGGTGCATATGGCCCTTCTTTTCACTACATCTGTGTCTTTGGCACCATACAGAAAGATAAACTCAAAATGGATGAAAGACCTCAATGTGAGACTGAATAGTTTTCAAATCAGTGACTGACAGATGGAGCTGACTAGCCAAAACCAACAGCCTAAGGACATACTCTAAACAAAAAATGAGTTTAATCACCTGAATTAAATACAGTTCTATCCAATATAAACCAGCCTAACAAATTTTCAAATTCTAGTAGAGAAAAGAGTCATTGACTACTTTTTTTAGGTTTTTATGTTGATCATTCCATAGTATAACCCTAGGTGACCTGTTGTATAATCTGATAAAACATCCTAAATATTGACTTAATTTTAAAAGAAATGAGCCCACAAAATAGATAATAGTCTTAACATATTCTTCACAGCTTCAGAAATAGTTTCTGAGCTTTTACTAGGCTTCATTTCTATATTTTTTTCTTTTCCTTTGCTACTCCCTCCGTCACTTTGTTTTTTTTTTAAGATTTTTGTTTGTTTGTTTTTTGTTTTTTTTTAGAGAGAGCACGTGTGAGCTCGGGGTGATGGGGACCAGAGGGAGAGGCGGCATAGAGAGAATCGCAAGGAGACCCCCCCCCACCGAGCATGGAGCCTGACATGGGGCTTGACCTAATGACCCTGAGATCATAATTTGAGTCCAAATCAAGAGTTGGATGCCCAAACTACTGAACCACCTAGGTGCTTAACCCAGGTGTCACTTTTGATGATGGAAAATTACAATTACATACTTAAAAAAGGAGAATATTAAGAATGCTCATGTATCTAGCTTCAACAATTATCAACTCATGACCAATCTTGTTTTCTCTCTACTCATTTACACCCCTCCGATTATGCTGATGAAAATTTCAGCTATCCTATCTTTTCATCTGTAAATATCTCAGTATATATATGTACAAAAAAGATTTCATCTTTTAAACTATAATCATATAATTATCTCCAAAATATCCATAATTGTGCCCTAATATCTTTACATGTCCAGCAGTTCACTTTTCTCCATTTCTGCTATATATTTTATCCTTTTTGTTTCCCATTTGTTGGAATCATTGTATCTTTCAATGTACCTTTCATTCTCTTTCAAGATTGTCCACAAACTGGGGCACCTGGGTGGCTCAGTTGGTTAAGCGGCTGCCTTTGGCTCAGGTCATGATCCCAGAGTCCTGGATCAAGCCCTGTATCGGGTTCCCTGCTTCTCCCTCTGCAGCTCCCCTTGCTTGTGCCCTTGCGTGCGCGCTCTCTCCAAAAAAAAAAAAAAAAAAAATCTAAGAGTGTCCACAAATAACCATTGGTTTGTATGTCTCTTGAGTTCCTTTTAATCTATAGCTTTTATCTCTATTTTTTTTTTTTTTTTAGTAAACTGTCTTTTAGAAATGCCCACATTAGGGGTTTACTGTTTGCGACCCTGTGGTGTCACTTATCATGTCTGTCTGTCACCTGTATATTCTGGAAATTGTAGTAAGATCTAGAGGTTTGTTCAGATTCAGACTAAAGTTTTCCTTGGCAAAAAATACATCATTTTCTTTTTCAAAGGTGGTGATGTATACTTCTCCCAAGAAGTACCTAAGTTCAGTCTTTTGTATTTCTTTGGTGTAGGCAGACACCAGTGCCTAGAGTCATTATTATATAAAGGTTGCAAAAGGATACAAAGTGAAATGAAAGAAAGTGGAATTGTGGCTTCTGCTCTGGAGATTATCAATGGGGTTTTTTATTCTTAAAGATTATAGATAGAGTCATGATTTTAAAATGCATTTGATGTGATTCAATGCATAGCAGTTATACTTTTACTAATGCTCAAATGGTCCAGTTTTGGCCATTCATTAGAAGCCTCTTCAAGTTAACTTGAATCCTTTTCTCATTATACTAATAGTTTGATAATTTTCCTGCTTTCTGATGTGACATGATGTTCTAGATTCATCTTGACCTCTAGATTCATTTCCTGGCCAAACCTGGAATCAACCAGTTCTCTAGCTGGCTGCTACTAAACTGGTTATTGTTTCCAGTTTTTATTTTGCTGAACAGGGGTAGAATACAGTTTCTGTCATTTGTTAAAAATAAAACACATCCTTGATTCTTATAGATGTTTCCAACTGAAATTAGAAATGGGAATGCAGATTTTTTTTAAATGTGTTTTATCTCTGTCACCTTTCTCTAGTGGTGAAATTTAGTGTTTTCTATAATTCCAACATAACACATTTGTTTTATTTCATGCTAATTGATTCCTGAGAATAATGTAAGGTATTTTTTCCTTCACTGTCTTAAGGGTATATCGTGTTTAAGATTTACAATCAAATTAATGTGTTCTCCAGTCATTTGATATGTACTTCTAATTGGTTATGATGCTGTCTAGATACACAAAATCATTTGGCTTATTTTTAGACATTTCTTTTTCAAAAGAAATTTTTTATAATTTTATATGATCTTTTATCAAAATCAAACCTACAAAGCAAATTACACTCAAAGAAGTCTAACTTTTGTCACTGTCTTCTGTACCCTGTTGCCTCCTCCTTTTCTGGGTAACCAGTTTTCTTGAAGTTTTATGGTTTATTCTTTTTACTGTTTATCAGTATCTGTATAATAAGTATTGTTTTGTATTTATTAAGATTTTTCTCCTGTCCTCCTTTGACTACCTTTGTATAAATATTCCTATGAAATACCTTTGTCGTTTATTAATATTAATTTAAATTCTTTTGACTCTTGTCTAATGGGTCTCTCTTCTGGGCAGTGTGGAAAATAACTAGTGTCATCTTCCTGCTACCTCTGCTTTCAGTATCTAATCTGAATTAGTGTCTTTTAATTAACTACCTGCTAACACCTTTAAAATGACAGCAAGCCTTTTTTATATTCTCTTCCATTTATATGGGATTACATACTATGTTGTTTCCCTCACAACCATTACTGATTCTTAGATTTATAAGTAAATGTTTGTTTAGTTTTAAGAAGACTTACGTTGATATTTTGCAGATCATTTTGGTTCTCTGAAACTAATGCTCCAGGAGATTTCCCAGGGAGGGCTCTTCGACACAGTAGTCCAAGTTCTTGCATGTGAATAAAATTATTCTGTGGTTAAAAATGTACAAGTTGATTTTGGCTCAATGAAAACATTGGTTCAAAACTTACACCCTGAACACCTTAAATATGGTTCTGCATTGTTTTCTATCATGAGGTATTTGGATCTGGTCTCTTTGCCTGGATGCCCGGTGAATTTTTTTTCTTTAAAGTCCAACTGTACTAGAATTTTCTTAATGTTGGCCCTTTTGGGTTAATATACCTATGTACACTATGTGTTGTTGTAGAGTATAATTTCACATCTTTTTATTTCATGAAATTGTCATGGCATTATTGTTTTAGCATTTTTTCATTCCATTACTTTAGTTTTCTTTTTCTGACATTCCTATTTGTTTGCCTATCTTTATAGTTATTTCTCTTGGTTTTTAAAAAATGTTTTAATTTAAACTTTTCATAATTTAAATTTTATATTTCTCTTCAGGCATAATCTGTGATATTTACTTTCTTCTGTGTTCTTCCTAATTTACCCTTCATTTCTGAAACATTATTTTCTCATTTTCCCATTTTCTTGTTCTAATCACCTTATTTCTGATTTATTCCAATTCTGACTTCTGTAGTTCTCTTGTTGTTTTAGCTTATCATTAAATGTTGGGTTGCAGCTTTCACTCATTTTGTGAATGTCTTTCTGAGGTGTGTGTATTGCCTGTAGGGACATTATTTGGCTCTTCATTCACTCAGTCATTCATTCATTTGAGAGAGAGTGCATGCATGCAAGAGCTGATGGGGAGGGGCAGAAGGAGATAGAGAATCTTAAGCATGCCCCATGGCCAATGCAGAGCCTGACGTGGGGCTCGATCTCACAACCCTGAGATCATGACTGAAATCAAGAGTTGGATGCTTAACTGACTGAAGCACTCAGGTGCTCTATTCTTTTATTTCTTATGAGATTTGAGGTCCTCTCTTATTGCTACTTTTTAAGTAAGAGAGTTTTTTAAATCTATATTTAAGATGAAGGGGTGGGTCAGAATAATTTTTATAGCTTAATTGCATATACTTCTTATTCACTTGCTCAGGAAAAATGGAAGAGATCGCTGTGCTCTTCCTGAGTTTCTATCCTTGCTACCTTTCTCCTTTACCTGGATCTTCTCTTCGGCTCCTAATGCACCTCTGTCAATTTAGACTTTTCTGGTTGATGCTTTGACTTAGAAGGTGCTTTCTTAGTTTGGGCCCAGACTCCTAATAACCCCCCAGCAGAGTGAGAACCTTCATGTGGCCCCTTTGTTTTCAACTTTGAATTGGAGACTAGATGGCCTCTGAGTTTTTGCTGCTCTTTCCAGAATAGCCTGCTAAGGTATCCAGAGAATACCTGATAATGGTTTTGTATTACTTTCTTTGGGCTCCTTTTTACCCCTCCTCTTTGGCCTGCACATTATCTTAAACAGTGGGGGTCTTTATAGTTGCTCGCAGTTTATCCCTACCTACTTATACTGGTTTTGTGATAGATAACATCTACAGGTTTTCATTTTTGAAGTTTTTTCTTGTACTGTCTGTTTTTATGGAGAGATCTACAGAGACTTGAAGATTAGAACAACTCTTTCCAAAATCTTCTTTCCTTTATTCTTTATGTGTGCTCTGCTTGATATATCTAATTTTTAAGCACTTAAATTTCTCTCTGAATTTCAAGTGTCTAGTTGATCTATAAATATACATGATAACTTTAGAACTTGAAAAAATTAGGCTTGATTTGAAGTTAGGGATTTCTTTCATTTAATAAAACCAAGATGTATGCGGATGTTCAAAAGAAAGAAGTACCACTGATTTGGCGCCTGGGTGGCATAGTCCTTGAAGTGTGGGATCTCAAGGGTGGTGAGATCAAGCCCTACCTCGGGCTTCGTGCTTTGTGTGGAGTTTGCTTGAGATTCTCTCTCCCCCTCCTTCTGCCCCTCCTGCTCATGTGGTCTCTTGTGTGTGCTCTCACTGTCTCTTTCTCAAATACTTAAGTAAATCTGAAAAAAAAGAAAAAAAGTACCACTGTTTCTCAAGCACCTCTTAATTGTAATATACTCCTTTGAGGAGATATATTGGATTTTTTAAAACTAAGAGTTCATGTAGAACTTACAAAAAAGAACTTTGTGTGTTCTGTAAAGTTAGAGAATCTCGGTTGACTTGGAAGGAGCTGTCATTCAAAAATCTGTCCTGGCTTCTAAATTTGCCTAAAAACCATTAGACCACAGAAGGACTTAACAAAATGTTTTCTCTCAGACACCCACAGTACTAACAGTTGGAGTGCCTTTTATATGCCAGAGATATGCTATGTACCTTAATCCTTTAAAATAATCTATCCCCCCACCTTATTTTACAAATAGAGGAAAACTCTGGTTTAATGATTTACCTGAGATCACATAACTATTGAGTGCAGGTGCTGATTGATTCATTATGATTTCTATTAAACATTCTTCTAAGAAAAGGTAAAACAAAAGAACTGAAAAAACAGATGTTTAACAGGGTTTATACCTAATGTTAGGAAGAAGTCCCCTTGGGTAAGGAATTGCTTAATTTTATATATTTTTCTCCCCCATAAGGGAAAATTTATCTTGTGTCATTTTTCAGCCCATAATTTACAGACAAACACAAAACACCCCATTTTCTAACATTTTTACCTCCCAGAGCTTTTGTCTCACTCTGAAAAGAGCATATAAAAAAGCTGAAGTCACCAGGATTGAAATCAAGTCACCTGCTGGGCAGATCAGTGAGGGTGTGGAGCTGCTCAGTACACAGTGGGAGGATTGTCTTATTGGCATGAAAAGAAAAAAATGATTCTCATTGAAACTAAAGGAAGAGATTGGGTATGTGTGTTATAATTATCTGTGCTAGATTTTTGAAACTTACCTTAGGAGGCAAACTGAATAAACTCTAATGATGCACACCAAATACATGAAAGAGGTTGGTTAAAAAGTAAAATAAGGAACTAAGTAAGGGACACCCTTCCTAACCTCCATACATAAGAACATTTCACTCATACTTGAATTTCAAGGCTTTATAATCAGACTTGTTATATTTCTTTGATTTCTTAAGGAGTTTGAAGTATTTCATGGACCACACCTAATTTAGAGCTCGAGCTATCCAAATGTACATAAGACAGTAATGGAGGAGTCTGTTATCATTGTTTCCTAACTCAACAAATATTGAAAAATAGTTTATGATATATACTTTGCTGAGTAGTAAGGGATTTATAAGTAAGGGATTTATAAGAATGTGGTCATTCTTCATTAGTCCTTAATTCCCTAATTTACTTACCAAATAATACATGCCTGTTAAGATTTAGTCACTGGATACTGGGAGTTGAATTAAACAAGTGTGGTTCCTTCAAGGGTTATCTGGAACATAGTGTTGAGTTGGGGATAACACAGTAAATGAATTAAAGATGTTTAGTTACAAATGGTGAAAACAATTGTAAGCAATAAGTAAAGTATGCTAATGTGAGAGAGAGCCCTGGAAAATCCTTTAGAGTGCAGAAGGAGGGCAGTGAGCTAGAATCTCTTGGCAGATAGGACATTGAGTTAAACCTCTAAGTGTAATCAGGAGTTAGCTAAGAGAAATCCAGGAGGAAGAGTGTGTAAAAGGCATTCAGAGAGTTGTGTTGAGTAGGCTGAAAGAAGACTCCTATGGTTGAAGTGGAAGTGAAGTGTTGGGACGTGGGGACAGGCTCTGTGAAGGTTACTACCACCACCAGTGCTGCTACTGTTGTTACCCATATTTTGTCCTAAGAGCAAAATGAACTGATGGAAAACTTGAGCCGGAAATGATATAAACCAGTTATATCTATAAAAGGATTATGTTGGCTATTGCTTCTTAAAGTTCTGTAGAAGACGACATGTAGTATTTAATGTTTTCTTACATCACATTTACCCCTACAAGCCCAGGTCTTTTCAACCCATTTTTCATTGATATAATGAAAGAAATGAAGTTCTTAAAGAATGCTTATCTTATATTTGGAACAAACAGGGACTATAGGAGATTTTCTTGTATTTGCTTATCCACTTCTTCCTGTTTCCTGGAGCACATAATATCATTACTGTTCTGTGTAACAACCAATGACTAGCAGGATATGACTGAGACACATTTGTTTTCCTGGGTGTAAGGCACCCTTTGGTTTTGTTGAGGCTGTCTGTGATACCTAGTTTATTTTGCCTAATGCCCTCAAGGTTGTGGCCAGTGAATATATGGATCTGTGCTTTTTCTTATAGACCTAACTAGATTCAGTGTATGACATACTAGTTAAACAAAACATCAAAAATAGCTAATGAAATAAGAGCAGAAATGAAGGAAACAGAACAAATTAAGTCATTGCAACATGGTAAGACCCATTCAAAATGGGGTTATTTTATGCTTATTTTGACATTTAACACAATATTTGCTTTAAAGATAAAGGATTTGTTCATTTTTTGAAGCTGAACACAGTGAAGAACACAGTGAAATAACACAGTAAACACTACCGTGGGACTTCTGACTGAACAATACCAACACAATTCAGTTAGAATATGTGGTTTTGGTGTATATACAAGACTACAGAAACTAGCTGAAGACCATCCAATTAATTTCTTTGAGTTTATTTGGGATGTTAGCCAGATTTCCTGATCAGTTTTCCAGAGGTAAAAAAAAATGTTCAAAATTATTGGACCACCTAGTTGCTTGGGATGGTATTAATTATATTCATGCTGTATTTAATAAAATTAACAGTTTATAATTACAACTGCTTGTCATAGTTTTAGAGTCATTATTAATGAGGGAGTGAATATAATCCTCCTTAAATACCACTTTGTGTACTTTATGTACATATCTACGTTTTTTGTCTCTGTATGTCTTTGAGTCACAGGCACATAATGAAATATTACCCTTTCTCAAGGAACCAGATGGTTAATTTGGAAAAATGCTATTCTGCATCCTTGTCCACTTAGGAATGAGGTCATTGTTCACGAGTTCTAGACAACTGTTACGCTGAGTTAAAACAAATCAAAAGAATACACAACATTTACTCTGGGGCATATATTTGTAAAAAAATCAGCTCTTCTAATTCAGGAAATTAATTGATTTTACATACATACATGGTAAACATGTTTAGGAGGAAAGTCTATAAAAAACTGAAAACATGTTGTTTGGAAAAAAAAACATTGGAGTGTAAGTTATAGTTTCTATCCTTCATCAGTTGATACTGATGAATAATATATATTCACTTGTTTTCTTATGCTATTTAAAGTGAGATACAGTTTTAGAGCTTATTTACTGTGATTTCACTTCACTTTATTGATTTTTTTGGTTCCAAATATAGGATACATGTTTTTAAAATAACATTTTATACTTTGAATTATTGTATCTCCCCTCATGAGTTTGGAGATGAATTTCATTTCAACTATTTGCATGCAGTATAACTCTATTTTGTAATACCATAAAGTAGTTCATTCTATTGTTCTCATGGCTTTAGCTAAATAATGGCTCTTGGGTTTTTGTTGTTCCAGGGAAACTGAACCAAATATATCCATTTGAGCTTGTAGTCATAATAAATTATCCATGGCATCTTGTTTCCAAAGCCTGGAAGTACTTGCCTGCTTAAGTTCAAATCTCTTTTTCTCTTGGATGGATACTATATCCTTTCAGTGACTGTTCATTGTCTATGAGTCAAAGTCTATACAGCTTGACCAGTTATTTGATCTCTTTCATAGTCTATACTGAACCTTTCACTCACTAAATTCTCTCTATTGTAGTCAAACATACTATCTTGCTCCTGCCTTGAAATTCTGTAGTTTTCTTTTTTTTTTTTTTTTATTTGAGAGAATGAGAGAGAGAGAGCACATGAGAGGGGGGAGGGTCAGAGGGAGAGCAGACTCCCTGCCAAGCAGGGAGCCCGATGCGGGACTCGATCCAGGGACTCCAGGATCATGACCTGAGCCGAAGGCAGTCGCTTAACCAACGGAGCCACCCAGGCGCCCGAAATTCTGTAGTTTTCTGTCTTTTTCATCTAGCATTCTGTTTAATTATATTTCCATCCCTATTAGTCAGCTTCAGATTTCATTTGAGACTCAGTTTAATAACTCTTTTCATGAAGTTGTCCCCATTTTTCCGGTTCTTGGACTTCCTAAACTACTCATCAGCAGTGGTGTCACTGTGCATGTTCTGCCTTTTATTGTTATATTCTTATACCCATCTCTCTCACCATTTCTTTTATCACTGATCCTTGCACAAGGCCGTATATATGGTGAGAACCAGATACATAGTTGTGGTTAATGGTGAGAGGATGATGAACAAGCAAGCTTCTGGAAAACCTCTCCACCTGGATGTCAGCCAAATACATTTCTGGAGATAAAGAGATAGCCGCTGGGCATCCATCAATCACGTGAACTGTTGAGAGGAGTTTAGAAAAGTACGCCCAAGAAGTTTTAATTGATTTCCCAGCCAGAAGACAACTATTTTCACAAAAGGAGGGAAGGGAAGGGCAAAGAGCAGATGTTGGAGAGATGAGATGAACTGGAGTCAGCCAGAGTGATGAAGTTAAAGTTGGTGTCCAGAGGCCTTCTGTCAGGAAAGGAGGGAGAGAGGGGGAGAGGGAGAGGGAGGGAGGGAGAGAGAGAGAGAGAGATGAGGAAATGAGCTGTGCAGAGGGGGCTCTGAAGTGGGGTGAAGAAATAGGTCCATAAGCAACACTTTAAGGTTTGTTCTTTAGAACATAAAATAGGATTCTACATCAAGATACAAATTTACCTTTCTTTATTAACTGGGCATATACGGCTTAAAAAATATCCTGAAGTGTGCACGTGTTCACACACTTCTGAAATAAGTCACATGATCTTTTTTTAGTTACTTTTGCCTAAAAAGTAATTTATCTTTAATATTATAAAAACATTTTGGACCTATACACTAAATAATGTATATTCAATAGGTTACTAATATATAGCTTATAATGAAAAGTTGTATGAGATGAAAATTTTATTTTCTACGTAAATATGGGAATTACATTTCTTGGTAGAGAGGAAAATACAATAATGAAAATTTTTTTGCTTACTACATAGGATTTGAACAATTACAGTGGTAGTATTTGGATTGTACAAGTGTTGGGTTGGTATTAAATATTCTCTAAAAGTTAATCTAGTGGATAGTTCCTCTGTGATAGAAGAGCATGTGAAATCACTAAGCTGCTCATACACGATTGTAGCTGCTTATGGTTTCTTATGGTGTATTTCCTATCTAATTTAAAATTAAAGACAGTGAAAAAACAAGATACAGAGCTTACTGAGTTGCAAATCTGGTTTTAATATATACCTCCTTTTACCTACTCATTTTGAATATACACTTGTCACATTTGTGGTATGATAAAAATATTAAAACACTTGATAAAAATCAATTTTAGTATTTCCCTTATAAAAAGAGTGACTATATTAAAGCCTTAAAGTTGCTAGAATATTACTGTTTTTGGTATCACATATTGATTCACAAATAAATGCTGAATACCCAAAACTAGAACTCTCCAACTAATGCAGGATTTTGCAGTAGCTATGCTTTTGACTTACTTGTATAGATGATTTTTTATCTTGGAGGTTGGCCAGTGTGTGCATCATAGAATATGTGACAGCATCCCTGTCCTCTCTCTGCTAGGTGCCAGTGGTAGTTTCCTATCCCACGTGTGACAACTGAAAATGTGTCCTGACTTTGCTGACTTGACAAAGTTGCCCTGAGTTAAGAATTGCTAAAACAATCTGTTAGGTTTCATGAATGCTCAAATTTTACAGTGGGTTGGGAGTAAAGCCATATGTGTTGTACTTGTAATTTCTAATGAATGTATAGCTACATGTAATAAACTATAGTCTTCAGTAGACTATTTAAATCATCTATAAAACTGACTTGAAACTGTTGTTGGTGTTGATTCTAATTAATCTAAATCCATGATATTATGACTAGAATATAACTTGTGCATACTTTATTAGGGCATAATTATATAGGAAATGGGCTCTAATTATACTTCTATATATCTGGACAGTGTCTAGTTACTTAGAAAAAGTTAAGATTTTGTAAAAGTAAATTAGATTATGCTATAAATTTGGTAACGAATTTGGAAAAAAAATAGTTGAAGTAATTCTTTAATGTTACTCATGTATATTTGCCATGCTGATTAAATCAAGATGTGGGTAATTTATTTTAGATGATACGGAAATGCAATGGCTTCAGTAGAGTCCAAGTTAAAATTATATTCTGATGGCTATATGGAAGCCCACTCTTGAAATGAGAAATTTTCTCATTTCTACTGAAAATGAGAGTGGGCTTTTAGATTAAAGTGGGTTCAAATTCTCTAACCTCTTGCTGCTTCAAAGTGGGTTCCATGAACCAGTTTTAGCAACATCAGCTGGCAGCTTGTTAGAAATGCAGATTCTTAGACCCCCAACACATGTCTACAGGAATAAAAATATCTATTTTTAACAAGATTCCTGGGCATTCTTATGCATATTGAAATTGGAGAAACACAAGTCTAAACTTGATTTCATCTTTCCAGTATGATGTAAGCTCCACAAGGACAGAAACTTTGTGTAGTTAGTTCATTGCTACGATCTCCGTGAACAATCTGCGGTCCGGCTCAGAGCCCTCAATAAATACTTACTGGTTGAATGAATGAAATGCTAATCCATCAGTGGATAGGATACTCTCTTCTTGCCTTTTATATTTTTAATTAAGACAGAAGATTTGTTTATGTCATCTTGCCAGTACTCAGCTTCCAAATGTTTTATGCACTACCAGGAAAAAATAAAGAGGTCATATTACTGCAAATACCTTTTTAACATATTTTTTGTCATTTACAAAATGACAAAATGGGTAATACAGAATATGCCTGCCAAAAATACTTATGAGCTAAAGCTAGTAATTTCTAATTTACTACAAAATTTTCCACTAGCTATATGAAGTATAACATTCTGTAGTGAAACTGGGTGGGAAGATAAGCTTGAGCAGATGTGCATTTGGTAGCTTTACCTTTTTTTATAGACACAATATCCAGCTTTTGGATGTATAATTTGTATGATGAAATGGGAGCCTTGAATTTGTTGGGATAGTGTTCAGGTTTGTAAGGCTTGAGGTTTGTATATTCTATTCCACAATCCTTGTAGTTTTGCATCAGAACCGTATGGCTTTCAAAGGAATTTTAACAGAGAGAAGGGGATGTATAAAGGTGGACTTTTTAAAGGTTTTATTACCACAATAATCACTTCTGCTACCATCACCAACTACTCGGCATGTATTGAATGCAGTGGTTCGGACACCCTTGACTGTTTTCCAGGATAAAATCTAAGAACCGGCATTGGAGGACCTTTCTTAAATATTTGGTTCCCTGTCCAGGACCCAGAAAAATGATCTGAGTTAGGAGATTGTGTATGGCAGCAATTAAACTTCTTAGGACTCAAATGACTTTGTCCAGATGAGGTTGTTCCTCCTGAGCTGACTTTGGAATCTGTAGTATCATTCTCTCTGAGTAAAGGTCTTGTGACTTTCATGATGAGGTAATAGTCACCTGGAGTAAACTGACACCCAGTGTATTGAGGTTAAAGAAAGGGACTAGGGGATCAAATAGACCTTAGTCTGAGTACTATCCCTTACTGGTTGTATGATCTCAAACATGTTATTTAAACTTCTGTGCCTCAGTTTTCGTAACACAACATGAGTATAATGATAATATATATGTAGGTGTGCTTTGTGATTTCAATAAGATAATTGTTTAAAATATTTAACGTAGATTCTTAAAAAGGGTAAAACTTCCAATGTAAGGTATACAATGCCAAGGGGCAATGGAGGTGTGGTGATGTGTTAAAGTGCTATTTAAAAGTGGGAGTTAAATGAATAGTGAGTGGAATAAACATAGCAGACATTAAATATAGCACTATGTGCAGGGATGGTTATTAGTGCTTTAAATATATTCAAGCAAACAAAGATGAATGACATGACAGCGCTCACACTGGACTTCAAACTTTTATAACAGTGATTGTTGGGGGAAGTCCTTGGACTCAGGAATAGAGACAGTGACCATTGCCCTATGTAACATTGCACAAGGACCTTAAGGGCTAATGTTAGACTCCAGTCTTCATGCACTGTGGCTTTTAAGCTGCATAAGCAAGGAAGTACCAGCCCTTCCTCTGGTGTGATAAGGTACTGGAATCCAGCATTGTTGTGACATGGCAGAACCTTGGTTCTAATGCTGTTCTGCCTGCCCAGCATTTTTAGGACTAAGTGAAGGTCAAGACTTTGGTATATCCAATGGGTTAGGGTCTGAGTCTTTGGTGGCAGCTTGTGAAGTAGCAGTCTACTGGTATGATGTACCAGCTCACTGTTCATATTTGGAGGTCCATAACTTACATAACATGGCAGAATGGTAATCTGGTTCATTTATCACCTCAAAAATGCACTAAGATTTATTTTCTTAAAGCTTTTTTCCTCTAAAGCTTCCCAGGAAGCTCACCTATAGGGAAGAAGTTCTGGAAAAGTTAATCCTTAACTCTCATATATTAATTAACCCTCTTATCAATTCTGAAGAGTTTATTTTACTGATGAGTAGACTGAGCCACAGGGCTTAAGTAATTCACCCAAAGTCACACAGAAGCTGGTTGCAGAGCTTGTTTCAGAGCCAGGGAGCTTGGCACCAAAGACCGTGTTAAACTACAAAAAGGGCTTTAATGCTGAATCTTAAAAAAATAAAAAATAGTAAATGCTCAGCATTAGGTGGACAAAACGTCCACAAAAGCCTAAAAATAACCATGAAGTAAAGATTAACTGGCATTGCAAGAGTAGAAAATAATGAATGCTTATTAAAGGAGTTTCTCAGGTGAAAATTACTAAAAATGGAGAAGGAGAAGATCTGGGCTGTTAACCTCAGAAGGTCCAGGAACAGCATTCACACACTAGAGATAAACACACTGAGTGATGAACTGATGGCCCAGTCTCAGCAGTCACAGTTGGCAGAAGATGCCTTTCAAAAATGTGGATTTGCAGTATAGAAAGATACTTTTTCTTCAGCTTTATTGAGATATAATTGACAAAAATTATATATATGATTATATATATATATTAAGATGTACATATACACTTTGAAATGGTCATCACGGTCAAAGTAGTTAACATATTCATCACTTCACATAATTACTGTTTTTTGTGTTTTATTTATTTTTTTGGTTTTTGTCAGAACTTAAGATCTATCTTCAGTAAATTTCAGGTATACAATACAATATTGTTAATTATGGTCATCATGCCCTACATTAGACCTCCAGAACTTCGTCATCTTGCATAACTGAAACTTTGTACCCAGAGACCAACATCTCCATTTCTTCTACCCCAGCTCACTGGGGTTGCCCTTGGCAACCACAAGACTTTTAATTGTTATTATTGTCTACAGAGTAGAAAGTGTATCTTACTCTTATTTGCTCGTTTATGCCCACATTAGTGCCATTGTTTGGATGGGAGGGAGGTGAGAAATTAATGGAATCAGATTTAGAGATGGTCCAGCCAACATGTTCTGTAAAAAGAAGGTTGACTTTTCAGAAACATATTTTGGAGCCTCTGACTCATGGGACTTGAACCAAGGTCTTTCAGCCTTAGTTAAACCTTAACTCTTCTTGAAATGGAAAACATTTTTTGACAATCCATTTCCTTTTCTAATAGCCATGCTTTAAATATTATTTTTAGTATTCAGATGGTTGCACATTTCGTTAATAGTAAATCTTTTCTAAATTCTTATTTGTCATGACGTAAGGAAAGTACTTCATGGTTTTTTTTGTTTTTTAGTATACCTCTTTAATTTTACTGAACATACTGGAAGGTTGTTTTAAATATTGTTTAAATGTTCTTTGAACCAAAATATTTACAGAACAAGGAGTTCTTCTAGCCAGCAGATTGTTCCATTTGTTGTGTTTGAGTGTGGAAACATTAGGAATGACAGCATGAAATGATATCATAGAGCGTTTTCATAAACAACCTAATAGCATTGTCTAATGTGGTCTTTGTTTATTAAAGGTGTCCAAGACTCTTTTTTATATTTAGGTAAATCTAAGTGTTTCTTTCTTTTTTTTTTTTTTTTAACTCAAGCATGGAAAATATTTTCTGGGTGGGAGAAAAGGAATATGATAAAAAAAAAAAAAAAGAATTACACTTAACTGGAAACAGTTCTTTAGAGTGTCAATTTTAGGAAGAAAACAATTGCAGTGTTTCTGTTTGTTTTTTAAAGGTGGTAAGAAAATGTTACTATTTAATACTTGTGTGTGCATATCTGTCTTAGTTTGTAGGCCCTAGATGATGAACCTTTTAACTGGAATTTTAATTCATTAATAGTAGAACAAATATATCTTAATAATAACAAAAGTTAACATTGGCTGGGAATTGTGCCTCCATATATCTATATCCTGTATTCTAGCAGCTTATGTTGTATTTATTAACTGTTATAATTAAGTTTAAGAAACAAAGCTTTAACAAGGGAACAAGTATATATTGAAGTCAGTATGGGCTGAAGCCATCACAGGCGAGAAAGGGTCCAGTGTTTGTGACAATAGAAGAAAGTGGCCGTAAAGAATATTTTTGTTGACAAGTAGTGTTGATAAGTAAAGTTGCATGGTTAGGATTTGAACAGAATATAAGTAGATTATGGAGGACTTTAACAATTATAGAACTTGAGATTTAATCTAAACACATACATGTATATATATAATCGTATGTTCTTAAATGTTTTTAATTGGAAAAAAAATGAAATGAAGCTCAGTTTTAGGAATATTAATCTGAAAATACTCTTAACATTTATTGAATACTTTTTTTTTTTTTTGGAGAATGTGTAATACGCAAGTGCTATAGACTGAATGGGTTCTCCCCCACAATTTATGTGTTGAAATCCTAACCCCAGTGTGCTGGTGTTAGGAAGTGGGGCCTTTGGGAGATGATTAGGTCATGAGGATGGAGCCTTCATGAAGGCCTTAGTTCTCTTACAAAAGAGACCCCCAAGAGTTTCCTTGCCTCTATCATCATGTGATGACACAGCATGAACACTTGTTTTTGAATCACAAAGGGGCCCTTGACAGTCCCTGAATCTACTGGAACCTTGATCTGGCTCATCCTGTCTTCTAAACCCTACCCATGGATCTGCAAGACATTGTTATAGGGCAATGGTGATTATCCAGATAATTCTTAAATTTTAATTGAGGGAAAAGTAGATTGAGGGGCTGAAATGAAGGCCAGGGAAAAGTCAGAGAAAATCCCTTAAATCTTTGTGGTACAGCAGCAGAGGTAGGGAAAATTTTCAGTGCCCACCATTTTTTAACTCTGCAACTTATGAAACAAAATTAGGGAACACTACAATTCATACTAAAAAGAATTGCAGCACATGCAAATCAGATTTTAAAAATATGAAAGAAACATCAACGCTTTCCCTACCCCCAAAATATTCTCATACCTTTTGTTCTGTAGAATTCAGTAAAAATTTGAATTCAAGAAGGCTAAAAACAAACTTCAAAGATGGCATTGCAAGAGATGAATACAGTTATCAGAGGAAATAAAATTAAGACTAGAGCAACGCTATTTTAGAACTACTTAGCAGATGAGAAATAGAATACAACTGATACCAGGTTATTATAGCGGGAAACTTGAGATAATTACAGTGTGCTCTAAGTAAAAATTAAAGAGAATAGATGTGAATGATGATAAAGGCATCCAACATATGGATAATGCTTATTCTCAAAGCTAGAAGAATATTTCCTTGGAATGACTAATTCTATAAGACCAAATGGGCATAGCTGTGGGAAAATTGAGGAATAACAATTGCCAAGTAAGCATGTACTGATTTTGGTTAGGATTTTGAATTTCCTCATAAAGAATTCTTCAGACAGGGACCTAGGTGCCAAAAAACCAAAATCAAAACTTAAAGAAAAACTCTGCTTGACCTCTTGCATCTCCACAATATTCACTATCCAAATACAATGAAGCTGTGCCTATGAACTTTGGAGGGAATGCAAGTGGAATCCAAGGATGTGACCATCAGCCAAATTGTCCATTATAAAGATGATGAGGGGAAAAATAAAATACAATGTCTACATGTATTATTAGAACTACTGATGTTGAGATGTATCAGGTAACATAGGTGAACGAGAAACGGAGTCTAAGTATCAGGATAGTACACGGTGCTTGGTGGTGGTGGAGCAGTGACTACAGATCTGTGAGGGAGAGGGAACCAAACTTTTCTTCCCAAATGTCTCTTCTTTGAGTCTAAAAGCAAAAAGTCAAAGAATCTAAAAATGTCGAGGCTTTTGTAAAAAACAAGACCAACTAAAAAAACTCCTTGAAGATACAGTTCATCACATGAAGAAATGAATTAAAAAGAACTTAGAAATGGAGAAATTTTGTATAAAAAGTGTTTTGGGCTGTAGATATGTCTACATTGTGGGTATTATGGTTCTAGAATAGAATGTGAGTATAATAAATCCTGTCAGTGTAAAAATAATATGACCAGAACCAGGCTTGAGGTGGAAGTTAAAATGTGTTATTTGTTTCCCTCTCATAGAAGGAGGTCAACAAATACTGACAAATGAAATTTGTTGCCATTAAAAATCCAATGTCTTAATGCTCTCCATGCTACCTTTTCTTAACATTTAGAAGCTTAGTGCTCTGGAAAATAATCTGAAGCTTACCATCATCTTCAGGTTTACTCTATTCAATTTTCTTTCCTAACTAGATAAAAAAAAAAAAAAAAAGGAATGTCATCTCATTAGAATCTATTACTGCTTTTGTTCCTGCATCCTTTTGTCCTACTGCATATATTAATAGAGAGTTGTGGGAATGATATTTATCGAACGTTGAAGTTACTAGGTAGTGGAATTTTTGGATTTTTTTTTTTTTTTTACCTTTTTCAAGTTGTTGGTTTTAAGAACATAGACCATTTTTCTTGAAATGACTTTTTTCTTAAAAAAAACTGTTGTAAGTTTAAAATGCCTATTTATTATTTGCTAGCAGTAAAAACAAGATGTTTCTGTGTGCAAGAATCCCATACCCTGTCCTTAAGAATTTTCTCCATTTCAGTACTAACAAAGCTAAATATCTCTCATGTTCTCATCCTAGACCTTATTTACATATATGCAAAAGAAAATTTTAAATTAGGTCATTTTTTAGAATTCAAATTTACTTACATTTTTGAAGTTAAGAGCTGATATGATTGTCGTATATCTGTTAAGTCAAACTTGGCAGGATCTGAGGAATTATATGATACGTGCATGCAGACATTCATGCTAATATCTTAAGTATCAGGGTAAGACCTGAAACTCTGTGCTCAGAGAAAAGACAATTTGTTACAGCAGTAGCATTAAGGAGTAGAACAGTGTAGTGTTGATTTTTTGAATTGCAGTTCCTACAGGGAAATGCAGTTACAACTAGGTGCTGTCTCAGTGGGGTGCATTAAAGAAGACTCTTGATATTGGGAGCACTTGCCTTATTCAGGGACTGTGGGCAAACCAGCACATCCTCCGGTTACAAAAGAGACATTGTCTTTATTATTCTGGAATGTCAAGCAGATCTGCCTCAGGGAGAGAGATGACTTTACCTTTATTTTCTGGAACATAAACAGATTTGCTCCAGGAGGAGATGTACCTATCTTTGCAAATCTGCCTGCTATGCAAACATCTTTGAAAAGTCAATCTGGAGTAAATTAGCTATTAATGCCTTTGAAGATGTTTGGGTATATGAGAAACCTCTTGGAAAATTGTCTCCCTATAATATCTAGAATATGTGATTCCTTGAACAAACTAAATGTTACACAATGAAATCCAGTTTCTTCCTATTTTATTATCAATATATGGCTGATGCATATGGAACTGTTTTATTATTATTTTTTTAATGTTCTCTCTGAACTTTGTACTCATTAAGAACTTTTTTTTTTAAAGATTTTATTTATTTATTTGAGAGAGAGAGAGAGGTAGTGACAGAGAGCACAAGTGGGGAGGAGAGGGAGAAGCAGGGAGAAGTGAGCGGAAGGCAGACACTTAATTAACCGACTGAGCCACCCAGGCGCCCCTCAAAAAGAACTTTAAACTGAAAGAAAAGTCTTGAAATTTATGAGCCAACTAATTTCTAGCACTGCTAAGACCTCAAAACCTTTATTTCCCCTTCTCTAATATTTTGTCAAAATTGGATAGAATTAGGATGAATCCTACTTACAATGTAACGCTCTTAGAAGTACAAGGTTTAATGTTTTACTAAGTGACAAGCTTTCTATTTTAGAATAGTAGATTGTAAAGACTTCTAAATGTAATGCCAGTACTAACTACCGAAATGTGACTTTCTGGGGAATTAGACTAGTATAGATAAAACACTTCCTTTGTTTAGTAATTAAATTTTTGTTCATATTGTTATAAGAAGAAAAAAATGGAAGTTAATTAGAATATTGAGCAATATGGAATAAAAATGTCATTAGGAAAATTTTTCTTTTTAAAAGATTTGAGAGACTGTGCACATGTGCACAGGGAGGGGCAGAGGGGGAAGGAGAAGGAGAGGGAGAAAGAATCTGAAGCAGACTCCCTGCTGAGTGGAGAGCCCCTATAGAGACTCCATCTCACAACCCTGAGATCATCCCCTGAGCCAAAATCAAGAGTCGGATGTTTAACTGACTGAGCCACGCAGGCACCCCTCATTAGGAAAATTTTTGTAATATATGTACTATTCTACATCTAGTCTGGGACCACCTCTGGTAATAATCTCTTCATCTCTTGCTATCATTGTCCTAGTTCAAGTCTTATTTCTCTCATACTTAAACTATTACAATAATTTCTTACTGCCTTTCCTGTTTTTAGTCTTTCCAGGTTAGTTAAATCTATGTAACTGTAGAATTTAACATGTTTCCAGAATCATCCAACAATCCCTGTCTAACCAACCTTTTAATAATAATCCAGCATTTTCTGCAGTACATCCTTTGAATAAGAAAAAACAGTTACTTGGTTGTCCCTGCATATATCCTCTAGCTCTTCCTACTTAAAACTATTTACTTTAGCTATATTGGTGTTTATCAAAATAGTAATCATTACTCATGGACTAGTTCAAATGTCTTTTTCTTGGTAGCTTCATAAACTGTAGCCTGAATTATTTTGTTTTTATATATGATTCTTGGCTTTATGTGTCTCTAGTAGTTTTGTGCTCATTTTTAACTGTCGTTTAGGTTCTGGTTTGGTTTTTCTATCTAGTTTATAAACTCCTTTTTCTTCTATTTTTTTTTTTTCTCCTAGCATGTAAAAGTCACCTCTGGAGCTCTGTGTCCTGCTAGAGATCTTGAGCAAATCATCTTAGAGCAATGCTACAATTACGTTTGTGTGAATGTGAGTAGTGAATTTAAGTTATTGGAAGCACTTGAGGATCTGTATGAATGTAAATGTGGAAGATAATTTTTTTCTTGATTCTTAATTATTTGAATTTAAGTTTTGATAGATGAGTTGTGTTATTCAGTATGTATTTGGAAGTTTTATTTTTTAACTTTTAAAATGGAAAAATAATATTTTCTAACAAGCTAGTTCCCATAATGAGAAGAGGGTAATATTTCTTTAGACACCATTTTCAGTTACCTGGTATGAAGCAGATAAGATGAAACATGTTTGAATTAATGAATAGTTTAAATTTTAATATGACCTTAATGGGTATCCTTTAAAGTTGTTCAAAAAGTGAAAACTAAGCTTGATAAATGTTTTGGATGTTTGTGTAAAAGCTCTCCATTTTTTTTCCCTTTTATTTTTAATTATCCTTGGATTAACATTTAAATCATTTAAGAACTTATTTTCACTTTTATTTTTCTGGTCTTTCAGGTTATGTCCTCTGATTTTGAGGAAACCCGGAAATTACTGAACATGCTTGAAGAGAGTAATCTATCCATTTTATATCCTATTGTTGTTATTTCAGTAAGTGAATTAATGCAGATATTTAAAAAAAAATTAAATCCAAGTTAACATATAGTGTAGTATTGGTTTCAGGAACAGAATTTAGTGTTTCATTACTTATATATAACACACAGTGCTCATCCCAACAAGTGCCCTCCTTAATGCCCATCACCCATTTAACCAGTCTCTCTACCCACCTCCTCTTCATCAACCCTCAGTTTATTCTCTATAGTTTAGAGTCTTCTATGGTTTGCCTCCCTTTCTGTTTTTATATTTTATTTTTCCTTCCCTTCCCTTATGTTCATCTGTTTTGTTTCTTAAATTCCACATATGAATGAAATCATGATATTTGTCTTTGACTGACTGACTTTGCTTAGCATTATACTTTCTTGCTCCATCCACATTGTTGCAAATGGCAAGATGTCATTTTTTTTTGGTCGGAGAGGGGCAAAGGGAGAGAGAGAGAATCTTAAAGAGACTTCATGCCCAGTGTGGAACCCAGTGCCGGGCTCGATCTCACAACCCTGAGATCATGACCTGAGCTGAAGTCAGGAGTCAGATGTCTAACCACCTGAGCTATCCGTGCGCCCCTCATTCTTTTTGATGGATGGTAATATATATATGTATCACATCCTTTTTACCAATGCAGATTTAACTCTTCAAACTTAGGCTTCCTTCCTTGAAATCAACTTTTCTTTTTAATAAAATTTCACCCTTGAGGAAATCCATCCAAATCAAGAAGAAACTCTTCTTTATGGATTCTTGAGCTTATTCTCTTGCTATGACCTCTATGACTGTGTTCCTTTGTTACTGCAATTATTTGTTTGAATCGACAAGTTTAGGAAAAAAATAATCTAGCAACCAATTTCATTTCTTTTTCTTCATTACAACTGCAAAATATACTGCTGAGCTGACTGGTTGTTCAGATAAGATGAAAGAACTTTATTAGCATGTTAGCAGAATGCCATTGGAAAAGAAATCCCAAAGTTAAAAAAAAATGAGAGGGAAAATATGTGGAAGAAAATGGACTGTTTGATAATTCTATGTCATAGGGACAGCAAAAGTAGAGTTAGAAACAGATGAAAGAGAATTTCTCAAAGAATGGCCCATGAAAATTTTGGGGAGGTCTTTCCTGTGAAAGACTTAAAGTGTATGTTTAGTATACCATTTACTTAATTGGCCTATTAAACTGCACAGAAGAGAGGGATCTCGGAGAGCACAGCCAGAAGGAATAAAATCAGAGGCTAGCTGAGTAGTCTGTACTCTGACATTTTGCTGTGAGAAGGGGTTCCAAATGTGAAATTCTCAAAACATAGCTATTGCCGAGTTTCGGAAGCTCAGTCCCATCCCAATAATGTAGCAATTTAGTTCTTGTTAAGTAAGATCCTTAATACAGAAAGAAAAGATAATTTGTACTACAAAAAAGTTGTAAGTCTAGCATTGCAAGTATAAACAAATTAGCAATTGGGGGAGATTGATTTTGTTGGCCTATTGTATTTGGTTATATACCCTAAAGATAAGTTTCATGGATCCTGCTGATTATGGAAACTAAAGTTCCACAAGTGACTGATTTTATTGGATGTTTATGTCTTCATTGGGGTGTTTTGGGGGACATTAGGAAATATACATAATGCTGGAATACTCTAAGGCTCTGTAGGGTACAAGTACGTTAAAAATTCTGTGTATGGCCCTCTATTCCTCCCTCTACATTAACTTGCTTAGAAATCTCTCTATGTTCCTAGATAATATTCTGAAGTTTCATGTATCAGTATCATGAAGGGGAACAAGGGCTTTAAACTCAGAATTCCTCAGTTCCTTGGTCAAGTTACTTAACTTTCCTGAGACTTGCTTTCCTCATTTTAGAAATGAGGTTGATAACTCTACTTCTTAAATCATTGTAAGGATTAAAATGAATGAATGAAAGCATAAATGCAAAATGCACTTGCTGTCTCTTTGGCAGGCATACGTTGTGGCACTTAACAGCCTAGCTCCTCCTCTTTCCAATTTGGATGAGATGACTCGAAGGTCACTACCACTGCTTTAATTTGATTTGCGAGTTTGAATCAGACATTTTCAACATTCCCTTAAGTACTTGAGTTTGAGTACTTGGTTATCTTCTCCCACATACTCTATTAGATCTATCACAAAAGCACATTTCCTGTGAGCTGACTTTTCTTAGTGCGAGTAACTGTGGCAGGCACCCAGGGGGGAATCTGTGTCATCTGTGAATTTTCTGTTTATCTTTTGCCTCTGCCTTTTGCCATCAAACATGCACACGTGTGCGCACACACATAGATTTAAAACTGTTCTTCTATTTCATTGCTACTCTTGTATCTCAACTTCTGTTCTTTGTATTTTTTCCATAAATATTTGAATTTAATTTTCTGTTTATTCCTGTGGAGTTCTATTTTATGTATCCCAGTAAGTGCCAGATTTTTTTTTTTTTTCCCTTTCTGGTGTTTCTGTATTAAACTAAGGAAAAAGATAATCCTCTAGTTAAGGAGTAAATGTCTCCCAGAACTACTTTGAGGATAGTACTATTATAAGTCTGTACACTATAAACATTGTAAAATGTTTACTTAAGATTGGAGAGGTGTTACTACTCCATGATTAGTATTTGTTCACTCATTATTTTCTCATTGTATATAAGTAGATTCAGTGTAGGAATATTAAAGCTTTTATTAAACTTAATAGGAAGATGTCATTAGAACACATCTAGAATCTGTATCCTTAGAATAGACTGAATCACTGAAAAGGTAGAATAAAGAACGCTGACTTCTTGGATTTGAGAGGCAAGTAAATTTCTCTGGATTTTTGAGTTATCCTGTAAATGATTGTAAAAGGCATCATCCTATTTCTTTCTGATAGTACTTTCCCCCAAATGGCTAAAAGGCCATTTCAGTGTTCCTGTGACTTAAAATTGGGCAGAACCATTCAAATATTCCCCAAGTTAGTAGTTGTGTATAAAATATTGTTATAATTGTAAAATACATAAAAGACTTAAACTTGGGTGTAAGTATCTGGGGACATAATTTGTACATTATCAGGTGGAAAAATACATACATATATACATATAATGTCTGGGGGTGTAAGTGTGCACACCACTTATGTATATAATTAGAAAGATGTTATAGGAAGCCTATAGACTATGGTGTGCCTACTTGGCTTTTACCTGAATTACTTTGCTGGGAGATTAAATCATACCATGGGAGATTTTTTTTTTTTTTTTTTTTTTAATAAGGCTTTTGTTAATCAATTCTAAATTCTGAGAATGGTCAAAGAAGAGTTTGTTTATTTGCTTCCCTGAGCAGGTAGGTTTTATTTACCAGAAAATAAATCTAAAATGACATCAAGGTCATGGAAAAATACATGCATTTTTATTTTGGAGTTAGGTGATTCAGCAGTTATTGAATGCATGTATTGTAAATGTTTAAAGACATACTTTGTCTCTGCTGAGCTGTAGTACGATGGTCCTTTTTTCTATGTGAGGGTTTATCAACTTCCAGTTCCAGTCCATCTGAACAGAGGAAGGCTTACTAGGAATCAGGCAGATGCGAAGTAAAATTGTGCTTAATGAGGTGTTTGTGAGGGTTTTTTCAACCAAGAGACTAGTTAAGGTGGTCGTTTGCAATGTGACCATGTTTCACTCTACAAGGACAAATTTTTAGAAGAAATGGGGCTGAAGTTAATCTGGGGCATTTCTTGGGCAAAAACAATACTTGATCAGGTTTTAAGTGCTGAAAATTGGTAGATGCCTGCCATGCTGGTGAAGCCCACATTGTCTCTTATTTTCTCAAGGAGATACAGAAAAATATTTTGGAATTCCCTGTTAATTGTCATTCAGTAGTCATTTAAAAGGTACATGTGACCTTCAACCTCATCTGGAACGTTTATCCCTTGGAGGGAGCTAAGCACCGAAGGAGTGACCAGTTAGTGTTGTTGGATTCTTGGTACACAGGTATTTAACGTAATTAGATTTATTAATTATATTAATATAATATTAATTATAATAAAAAATAGATTTTATTTCAGGGTGTTGATTGAAGATCAACTTCTTGACTTTTATAAAACTGAAATGTGTTAGGAAATACTGTAGGAGGTTTCTGTTGTCTAAGATAAACTAACAGGTAGGATGCTACTACTTTAAGATCTACTTAAGAAGAAGAAACAGAATTTCACCATGAAAAGTAGAAAAAATAATTAGGACTTTATCTTAAAATAACTAAGTTATTTATCAAAATAATTTTATCTTTTTAAAAAAGGAACATCTTTGCTAAATCTTGTGAACATTATATGATAAGTTGTGACATGCTTCATTTCAAGTGGTCATTTTTACAAAATAGTTTTAGAGATTTTAGTTTTGTAAAAGTATCTTTTATTAATACATTGTTCAAAATTCTCTTTGGCACCATCCGTTAGGTCATTATTCTTAGTTTCTTTATTTTAAGCAGTCTAATTTGGCCAAATTGTCATTTGTCGATGGTGTTGAGTAGGATTTAAAGAGTTTACCAATGTTAATTTGATCAACTTAATAAAATCCAAAGTTTTGGTAGATATAACTTAATTTTATTGTAATTATATTAAGTCATCAGAATTGTTCAAATTTCTGTGATCAACTAGAGACTGATAATGCTGACTGGCTAAAATGTCATTCTTAAAGTGGGCAGATATAGTTGGGTGGGGTCAATTTACAAATTTTTATTTCTCATTGAATCTACATCTATTTTGGGATGACATTTGTTAAGCTATGTAGCCTTTTAACTGTGAGCTTTTGGAAACACATAATCAGATAACAAGCATGTCCTGTACTAGGAAAATGCTTCTAACTTGAAAGAAAAAAAATAGGTACTTTTTTTTTATTGTTAGAGACTGATTGGCATAAAGGAATTTTAAAAATGTAGATTCTTTCCTATTTCTTTTAACAAGAAAAACCTTATAAACATGAAAACCAAAGCTTTCTTTTGTTAAACTAAATTGTGTAGGAGTTATGTTTTGAGAGCCCTTTTCAAATGTCATTTCTGGTGCTGTTTAATCTATCATTCATTATAAGTTACCAAGAAACCAATTTTTTTTTTTTTATTATGTTATGTTAATCACCATACATTACATCATTAGTTTTTGATGTAGTGTTCCATGACTCATTGTTTGCATATAACACCCAGTGCTCCATGCAGAATGTGCCCTCTTTAATACCCATCACCAGGCTAACCCATCCCCCCACCCCCCCTCTCCCCTCTAGAACCCTCAGTTTGTTTCTCAGAGTCCATAGTCTCTCGTGGCTTGTCTCCCCCTCCGATTTTCCCCCTTCATTCTTCCCTTCCTGCTATCTTCTTCTTCTTCTTTTTTTTAAGGAAACCAAGTTTTCATCTTGAGTTGACTAAAGTTGCTGTGGGCCTTCCCTTCTTTGCAGTTACCACTGGGGGGATATAAGCTAGCACCTTCTTCAGATTACAACTCTCAAGAGGATTTTCTGAAAGCTTTCTTTGGAATCACCTGATACAATAGCTGTCAACATGAGACATGTTCATTTCTTCATTTTCTACTCCTATCATGTGTTTTTGTTCACTATTTAAATAATGAATAAATATTTAGAAAAATAAAGTAATATATTAAATGTGTTAAAAGAGTAAAAGGTAAATTCATAAAATTTCTGATCTAAAAATTACTCCCTCCCTCACCAAAAAATAATAGGCTTTTACCTAAACTAAACAAGACTCAAAAGTGCTAAGAATCTGAGTTATGAGGGTTTTTTTTTAGTAATTAATAATCAGGGAGCTGTTTTTTTCCAGCAATGGAGAAGACAATTTCAGGAAGCAAAACTATAGCTGTTTTCCAGCCAAGATTATGTAAAACCAATTGTAAAACTTTAAAAAATTCCTTTCCAGGTGCAGAAAGTAAAAGAGATTTTAATTTATTTGGATCTGGCAAGGTTTGCACAAAACATCCTTTCCTACTATAATCAGATGAGATAATGGACAATTTATCCTTATTTAAAGCTTATTTTTTCAGTGAGCAAAGCTGTTCATATAATAGACACCAATGAAATGTTTAATTTTTAAAAGCAGAAAGAAATTGGCAACAAACACAATTAGAAGTTCAAAACTGAGAAATGAAGCAAACTCTTTATTTTTATTTGATAAAATTTTTTATCACTTCCTCATTACAAAGTAATTTCGCAGTAATTATCTGGATAATTGCATAAGAGCTCTAATTTTTTGACTATGTAGACAATAATTTTATTGGTACTTTACAAGAGATAAGAATCTTTTCATGAATTTACTTTAGTAAAAAACAAATTACCATATAGAATTTTAATGCTTTGAAAAACATAAATAGACCTTCAAAAGTGCCTAATTTAGTTCTAGTTACCAGGAAGTAGTTTATTGACATAACAGATCAGAATACATGATCTTTAAAATACTTCAAAATGTTTAATATTTGAACATGTCAGCAAATAAAAAAATAGAAAACCACCATCCATTGACATTTAATACTTTCACATCTGGGGAAACTGTCAGCAATGTAAATTGTTTCCAGGAGCTTCCATAGCCCACCAGTGGCAGAGCCAGGAACAGAATCAATCCAATGTGCAATGTATCATATGCACTTGTTACTTTTATGCTTTCGTGAATGTGTTAAATCATATGGAAAAAGGTTAAAAATACACACACACACATATATGTATTTAATATTCCTTCCTAATAAAGAACAAATGACAATTAGAAAAACATTAATGATTCCTTAAGTGCTAATGGTTTCTTTCTTTGCTTCACAAGGTATTGAGGCTTTATTGAATTTAAGTTATAAAGATCTGTGGTCCTGTTAAATTTCTTACCAGATCCTAGACATGTATCTTCGTCACCTTTTACTTAACTACTTATTCTGTACATTTCCTCCTGTTAACCCTATTACTACTAGACTGAGAAAATTAGTTTTTAGGTCACAAGTTCTTAAACAGAAGAGAGCTGGCTGTTGTAATTCTCCCTGCCATCATACTGGATTTACTTTTTACAATGTGTATGTTTCAGGCCCTTAGTTTGGCCCTTAGTGTTTATTTTTGAATAGATACTCTGTGTGTGTGTGTATGTTTAATGGCCAAAGAATGACCAACAGTTAGTCCAAATCCTTCTATTCCAGTCTTAACCATTTTGCCTACTGTAGTTTTTATTTTTTCTTCAGAAAATGATAATCTTACTGTATGCTGAATTTTTTGATGTTTCACTTAAGATGCATTAAGGTTTTCTCTTTCATGGTTGTGGATAGCTTTAGTGGTAGAAATGCAGTCATTTCCATGAATTCTACAAATGTTTTCATTTGTTTTCTGGTAATGAAATCTAAAATATTTCCTGCCTAAAATAATAATAGCTCAGTCCTGGTTTCAAATACCTTGAGAACCTTTTTGAAATTTTAGTCATGAAGGGATTCATACTGAACTCCAAAATGAGGAATGATGAAGTTCTTGTATGAGGCAGTGAATAGAAAGAATTATCTGTTGTTATAAGTTTTGGGAAATCTTTGCTTATGGTTGAATGGTTACTAGACAGTTTTTGTTGTAGGATATTAAAATTCCCTGCGATTAGTTGTGTTGGGCATATAACTGATGGTGTATCAAGAAATGATTCTCCTAGGACACACCTTTCTAGTTTTCATTGATTCTTGTAATGAATTATGGTTATTTTCAGATAGAGTGATGTTCTAGCAAAATATGCAAATGGCACAAATTCTAGAGTACTTATTTCTAAGTTTCTAATTAATTTTTCTTGATTAAGCACAGGGTTTGAAATTGCTTTTTATTTCCCTAATTTGTGCAGTTCACTGAATTCAGTTAGATGAGCAAAATTGTTTATGAATTTATTTACTGGTGCTTTCCATCTAAATCAGTTCATAAAATTTAACATGAAATGCACAGGAGGCAAATAATAAAGCTAGACTTCTTTGTTAGGCAGCTTACATTAATTTTAGGCCTAGAAAAGGAGTTAAGCAATTGGTTTGGTCATTCACTTTTTCAAAAAATATGCCTGGGGATTTCTCCTACTAGTTTTTTTTTGTCTGTGTGTGTGTACTGGATTCTGTTTTAAATAAGGGCATTTAGCTCAATTGTGTTGTGCTACTTCTTTACAAAGATGGAACCAAATATCTTTTCACTATCATTTATTTTACAATTATATGTTATATTTTATATGTATTATGTTGACTTCTTATTATATAGGTTAAAGTTAGGCTTGATATATATAAATATATTTAAGATTTACATATAAATATATATATATTAAGATTTTATTTATTTATTTGAGATAGCATGAGTAGAGGGGAGGGGCAGAGGGAGAGGGAGAAGCAAGCTCCCTGCTGAGCAAGAAGCCAAACATGGGATTCCATCCCAGGACCCCAAGATCATGACTTGAGCTGAAGGCGTATGTTTAACCTACTAAGCCACCCAGGTGCCCCTGGACTTGGCATATTTTTATTATACTATTTTAAAAGATTGTATTTGTTGGGGAAAATAAATTATATTATAAAGGTGGTGTTAAATATAAAGAATTAACTGTTATTTTAAGTTTTAGGAGATCTTTGTCATGGTAAGGATGATATACCTGGAGTGGGGTTCAAGGTGCAAGGAGTAGGTCTGCAAATAACAAGTGTCCATTAACCTTCATGTCTTTGAGTTTTAATTCAGAATCTTTATCTGACAACAGAGTGGGATGCCCTTGAAGCCATTTAAGTGACTTCTCTTTCTAAAAATATTTTCCATATTAGAACGTGTTGTCAAGGCCTTTTGCTGTTGTATAACTCATTATGCATGTGCTTTATGTACAAGTATAGGAGAGCAATTCAGATTATAGCAGTCATGTTAAATATGAATCAGGTGGTATAGTATTCCTATCTTGAGCCATTTTTGAGAATTTTTTATACTTTAATCCTTATTTCAAGACTTCTGGCTAATTGATTCTTCTTGCATCTGTCCTTTTCTTAATTTATCTTCCTCTTTTTGTAGTCCACTTTTTCTTAGGATAAGTCTAAATCTTTCCTTTTTGCATTCATTCTTCCCCCCCCCCTTTTTTTTTTTGGTCTCTTTAAAAAACAGTTGCAAGATTGCAAGATTAGTCTTCCCTTCCCTCCAAAGAATCTGTCCATTCATGTCTATCCCAGACCCTACCCTCTGAGAATGATTCCTTAATCATTAAAGTACCAGTGTATCTTCTTATCCATTCATTTTAAACTTATTTTAAGTGCAACGTACTTAGTGCTTTACAGTGACTATCCTATTCTCTTGATTACCTGATGACTTAATATAGATAAATATAACATTTTTTGAACATTTGTGTGACGGGCATTTTGATGTACACATATGCTATTTTTTTTAAAAAACTGCGTCTTTAGAAGAGTGTTTCAGATTAATTTATCTTACTCTGTTAAGTGAGGAAATAATTTTATTTTCTTTCAAAGATGAAGGATTTTCAATAACATAAATTTAATCCAATGGCTGGAGTTAGCTCGGGAAGTGATCCTGTGGTTGGGAGTTCACAGCATCTTAGTCACAGTTCTTTCTATTCACCACCCCAGCATTAAGAGTTTTAACTAGATCTCTTTGAAAAAAGGGCAGAAATGGGGTACCTGGGTGGCTCAGTCAGTTAAGCATCTGATTCTTGATTTTATCTCCAGTCATGATCCCAGGGTTGTGAGATGGAACCCCCGCCTTCGTTCTTAATGTTCTCTCTCTCTCTTCCTCCCTCTCTCCCTGTGTCCCTCCCCCTCCCTCTCTTAAAAAGAGAAGAAAAAGGGGCAGGAAAGCCTAGAATACGTGATCAGAAGAGATCTTAAGGATATGAGAGGAATCTGAGACTGGCAAGACTGAGCAGGTCTTTTAGGAGTAGGGGGAAGAGCATTTGTCTCTGGCTAGAGCAGTGCATGGAATAGTCAGCATTAGAGCTGGTGGACCTGAAACACACTGGACCACACACTGGGGAGGTTTGGGGACTAGGCAGGAAAAGGTCAAGGTGGGCCTTCTAAGTTTGAATTCTTTTTTTTTTTTTTTTTTTTTTTAAAGATTTTTATTTATTTATTTGACAGAGAGAGACACAGTGAGAGAGGGAACACAAGCAGGGGGAGTGGGAGAGGGAGAAGCAGGCTTCCTGCAGAGCAGGGAGCCCGATGCGGGGCTCGATCCGAGGACCCTGGGATCATGACCCGAGCCGAAGGCAGACGCTTAACTACTGAGCCACCCAGGCGCCCCCTAAGTTTGAATTCTATGAAGCAGCCCTGCTCAGTAGAAACTGATGTGATCAGATTTGTATTTACATTCTGGATATAGCACAGAGAGCAGATGAAAGTGACCAGAGAGTTTCCTTGATGGATTTGGTTTAGTTAGGAGGCTATCACAGTAGTCTGAGAAATAATGGTGGTGGCTGGGACTAGGATTGTTTCAGAGTGAATGGGCAGAAATTGCTGGAATCAAGATATATTTAAGAAGTAGAAACACAAAAAAATTGTGCTTGATTTAATGAGAGAGGAGGAGATATAATCTCAAATTTTATATCTTGTGAAACGGAATGAATGATAGTAAGATAGGGGACATTAGGGAAGGATCTTTTTGGTTTGTTTCTGAAGGTTGAGTTAGGCAGATGAACGCACATTTATTCACTGAGATAATTAAAAAGATTCCACTCATATTCAAAAGCTTTCTATTCATCTCTCTGTGTGTGTTTATATATACAGACTCTCCTATCCTAAAGCTGACTTGGAAAGACAAGTTACATACCTCCATGGCTTCCTTACTACTTGAGTTTTAATAGAATTCCAGGTAAAGGCATAATTTTAAAAAACCCTTCATATTACAGTGCTTTTGCCAAGTCTTACATAGTATGTGCATGATGGATCATGTTGTTTTATTAAATCCTTCCTGTACCACCATTTCATATTATGCAAAGAAAAACACAATTGAAAACAAAAACAAAACTCAAAACCTTGTTCATGGATTGAATCATTAGTAGGCAGAAAGATGGTAAGAATATTATCAGGCCTAAGCACTATCCCTTTAGGATAAAAATTTATAGCCACCTAAAAATAGATTACTTCTGCAGTTTCCTGGAAAGCCTGAACTGTTCTTTTACTGAAAGCGTAGAAAGGTGATGGAATCAGTGCAAAAAGCTTCTTCATCCAAACATGCTTTGGCTTGAACCCTGTTTGTAATAAGTTTGTATGTGATACTTTTGAAAAGTACAGTATGATTAAGTTTCCAGGCAGCAGAGGTTTTATTTCATGGGATCTTGAAGCTTATACTTTACTTAAAAGCTGGGATACTTGATTCACTAGTACCTGCTGAGGTGGAATGCAGCAAGTATTGTCAAGATAATCCTAGTATTGGCATTGGAAAATTCTTATTTGGAAATGACTGGACTGGTTCAAGTCACTTGCGTGTTTATTCTAAGTACTCTGAGTATTGTACCCATTTCTAGATTTTTTGAGAGAGAATGACAGATTTCAATTTTTTAATTTAATGTGTTTATGGTAATGACTGAGTTCTGTTTTTTTGCCCAACCAGTGAGAACTAACTGTGATCTTGTGTGTTTTGCTCTTCCCATTTCTAAGAAATGGAACTCCCACTGCCTTTATAATCCTCAGACCCTCTTCCCCCCGCTACAAATGTGGCCCTGCTAATGCTTATTAGTGGTATAATTAGGTTAATGCTGGTAATAACAGGCACTTAACTGATTGCTTAAAATAATGAATCCCCATTCTTTCCCTTTAATATAAATGATCCCACTTAATCCTCAGAGCAATCCTGAAAGTTGAATATCATAGATGCCATTATCCTTGTGCTCACTTTAATTTACCAAATGATGGTTTGTTTTTAGGGATGTCAATACTTGTCCTCCTTGAGTCATAGAAACCTAGATTGCTGAAGAAAAGGATCGGAAAAACCACTCAGTAGGATGCTCTTATTTTAGAAGAGATAATTCAGGTCATTTTCTGTGCCTGGATTGAGATAATTTTTTTATATTAGTGGTTGGCAAATTTTTCTTATACAGAGCCAGATAGTAAACATTTTGGGCCTTGCGGGCCAATATGGTCTTTGTTAGAACTACTGGGCTCTGCCGTTCTAGTGCAAAAGTAGCCATAGACAGATGTAAAGGAAAGGGTGTGGCTGTGTTCCAGTAAAACTTCACTGACAAAAAAAAAAAAGGTGGGAGGCTGGATTAGACACGTGGGCTGGAGGTTCCTAGACTTTGGTTTAGATTTTCAATCCTAAATGATCTATTTGCCACTGTTACTTGGTACCTTTACCTAAAATACCTGTTAGATGTTTCTTTAGTATATCTTGGGGTCATCAAGTCTCTGGATTTAAAATATCACTCGTGCCAATTCATACCTTTTTATCTCCAGTCTTCATCATTCTTCTCAGTTTTGAGAGGAATGTTCAAATGCATGCTGTTTAAAAAAAAAAAAAAAAAGGAATCTATCTTCCTCTCTCCAAGAGCTGTGTCCCTCCCAGCTGTCTCTCTTTGGTTTCAGTCTGACCTCATCATTGCTACTATGACAGATTTTGCTAATTGCTGATGAGGAGGTACTCTCTTTATTAAAACCTTTTAGAAGCTCCTCATTCCCTACTGGACAAAGCTCAGTCAGGTCATAAAGCCTTGGCCTGGCCTGGTTCTTGCTTACTTTTATCACCCTGCTTCTCATTGCCTCACTGTGTAGTTGGCCCTCTGCTAATGAACTCTTGTAGCACGTGCGCCATATTGCTTGACAGACATGTGTTGACTCTAGTGAGTTTTTTGACCTGAGACACCATTTTTCTAGTGTTTCTCTTGCCTGACTCTTACTATCCTTAGAATTTGAGTGATCATATTCTTGGAATCCTTCCTTAATACCTCTGTGCTCAGAGTCTTTTCCCCTTTCCCAACGAGCATGCGTGGGCATTCAGAAATGTTTCTTGACTTGAACTTGCCTTGACATTTCTAGTCATTATGTCTCCTATTCCATCCTGTTGCAGTGTTGCCTACCACAAATGGATGCTTTGTGGTGACTTAAAGGAATGAGGTGGCTAGGTATGCATCTTAAGGAATAGCTATGTTCTCTTGAGAATAATACTACATCTATCTGAGTTTTTACGGTATTATTTACTGTGTATAAATTTAAACTATGAATTTTATTATCTTGATTTGTGTTATCCTTCTTTTTAGTATAGTTCAAATTTTTCCATGTTGCCTTTTTAGAAAAATAAATTTGTTTCCATTCAGCAACTATAATTGTTTATTTTACATATATATGTTTTTTAGATTTTGTGAATCATATCTTTATGCTTTATGTTAAGAAGCTCATCTTATTGTGTCAATAAAAGACTGATAATGTCTTAAGTATTTTTCTAGATTTACCCTAAAAAGTAACATTAATCTTTGAAGTGTTTTTCATTCCTTAGAGGGAATCTATTTTTCTCTTAAAAATTGAACTTGGGGGTAATTTTCCAACATTTTTAGAGGAGGCTTACCTTTTATATTCATTTCAAAATAAATTCTAAATGGCTTACTACTATATTAAGCAAATTTTAAAATATGTATTTATGAGCATTAATTTTATATTTTAGTTCACATGTATAGCATTTACTTATGAATTTAATAAATATTAGGCTATTTGATGAAGACAAAAGTTTGAAAGCAAAGATTATGGGTTATAGTTGGCTATTTCTTTTCCTAGTCTATTTCTGCCTTTTATTTGGATTGTGTAATACACTGACTGACCTACTAGATAATTATAATATTAACAGTTGAAGAAGGATTTTGTCTTAGAATCTATCTTATTCAGTTAAATGAATCCAGAAGCCTGAAAGTGAGAAGTTTGTGTACTTGTCATAAATATAAAATTGAAGAAAAAGTTACCTTCAAACCTTTAATAAATGTTAAGATTGCAGTATATCAACAGAATGTGATATTTCACTCATTCATCTGTGTTTTTCAGTTTATTCTTTTTTTTTTTTTTTTTTAAAGATTTTATTTATTTGACAGAGAGAGACACAGTGAGAGAGGGAACACAAGCAGGGTGAGTGGGAGAGGGAGAAGCAGGCTTCCCGCGGAGCAGGGAGCCTGATGTGGGGCTCGATCCCAGGACCCTGGGATCATGACCTGAGCTGAAGGCAGCCGCTTAACTGACTGAGCCACCCAGGCGCTCCTGTTTATTCTTATTCCATGATGAAAGCATGTGCCAAGCAGATGTTTCTTACCTCTGGCTGGCCATTCATTTGAGCTCAGCACACATATGCTGTGAGGATGTACCTTCTTTTTACCATTCTATGTATGCAGACTTGCACATGCCTGAATTTTTAAAAAATATCGTGTATCTTTCACCTTGGCATTGTAATTTTCATTTCTAGAATTTTGATTTGTATCCTTTTTACCTTTTTATATCTTCGATTTCCCTAGTTAACTTTTGAATAAATGATAAACAGTTATCGTACCTGTTTTAATATCCTCGTCTGCTAATTGGCACATTGATACCAGTTCTGAGTCAATTTCAAGTGATGTATTTATCTCCTTTTTATGAGTACTTTCCTGGGGCTTTATATGCCTGAACGTGTGTGTGTGTGTGTGTGTGTGTGTGTGTGTGTGTGTGTGTGTGTGTGTGTTTAAAGTGTGCTATGTGGATTTTTAATTTTCATCTAACTTGGAAAATTTTCCAGCCGTATTGTTTTTTGTTCTCTACCCTTAGCTGGGATCTCCAATTATCTGTATGTTAGATTGTTTGAAGTTGATCCATATCTCACTAATGCTCTGTTTATTTTTCCTTTTTTTTCTTTGAGTCTTTTTTCTGTTTCATTTTAAATAGTTGCTATTGCTGTATTTTTAAGTTCACTAATCTTCTGCAATGTCTAATCTATTAATCCCCTCCAGTGTATTTTTTTTAAATATCAGATGATGATATTTTCATCTTTATAAGTTAGGTGTAGGATTCTTTTACATCTTCCTTTTTTCTGTTTAACACATGCATTCTTTCCTAGAGCTTTGTGAACAAATGGAACATAGTTGTAAAATTGTTTTAATGTCCTTTTTCATTCTAATAAATGTGTCACTGCTGAGTTGGTTTTGATTGATTTTTCTCCTTATGGGTCATATTTTTCTGCTTTTTTGGACATTTGATATATTTTGATTAGCTGTTAGAATTTGTGAGTTTTACCTTGTTGGGTACTGGATTTTTTTTATTACTATGAATATTTTTGAGCTTTTTTCCTGGGGCATAGTTAGTTGGAAATAGTTTGATCCTTTTTTATGTCGTTTCTATGATTTTTAGGTCCAACTAATTAGTATATTTAATGTAGGTCTAATCATTCTTCACAACTGAGGCAAGACCCTTCTTAGTATTTTACCTAATGCCCTGTAAATTATGAAGTCTTCCATTCTGGCTGATGGCTCCCACCATTACTCCTGACCTTGGGTGTGCATCAGGCACTGTTCTATCTAATCTCCAGTGAATTTTTCCCCCACCTCAGCTTGTTTTTATTCTCAAATGCATGCACTGATCAGTACTCTGCTAAATATGGGAGAGAGTTAGTCTGATAATCACCAGCCTTCTCACTCTTTGCCTAGAGCTTTACTTTGTGAACTCTCCCCACCTTTGTCTCTCTAGCTCTGAAACCCACATATCCACCTCTCCCTTCAATGTGCCATAGCCTGGAAACTATTTTAAGGATAATTGGTGCAGACGTAGGGCTCATATCATTTGTTCTCATCTCTCAGAACTGTCCCTAGTTGCCAGGTGTGTCATGTCTTAAATATCTTTGTTTTGTTTAGTTTGTGTACTTAGCTTATTTGTTGGAAGTGGAAAGGTAAGTTTGGTCCCAATTACGCCTACTTAGGCAAAAATAGAAGCTGGACCCATCTCAGTTTGAATTTTATTTTCGTACATTCATGTTGATCCACATTTTCAGAAATATATGTAAATAAGAAAAAGCTCAGTCTGTTTTAGGTCAGACGCTATAATAATTTTGTATATTCCAGATAGAATTTTTCGAGTACTTTTACTAGTAGGATTTTAACTAGTAACTTAACATTTAGTCAGGAAAGAAAAATCCTTTTTATAACACAGACACATAAGTTAATGACCAAAAAAATTAATGGGATATATGATGAGCATGATATTATGCAGGCTTCTTTTGTCCTCGATGAGCACAGCCTGTTAGCACTTTCTGCAGTGATGGAATGTTCGATTGCTCTACTCCTGTCTATGGTAGCCACTAGCTACCTGTTGCTATGAGCACTTGAAGTATACCTACTGCATTTTCAGTTTTATTTAAATTTAATAATTTTGAATTTAAATGTAAATAGTCACATATGGCTAGTGGCTACTTTAGTAGACATTGCAGTTTTAGACTATGTTTTATTGACTACCCTTTATATTGGGTCAGTTCTATTTTTTGTTTAAGATTTATTATTCTTTGGGGGGAAGGGAGAATGCAGAGGGAGAAGGAGAAAGAGTCTAAGCAGACTCCTGCATTGAGCCCAGAGCCCAACGTGGGGCTTGATCCTATGACCATGAGATCATGACCTGAACTGAAACCGTGAGTGCGATGCTTAACCAGCTGAGCCACCCAGGTGCCCCACGTCAGTTCTCTTACATGATGTAGCTTCATGAAAAAAAAAAAAATGTTCTCAGAAATAAAAAGTTTAGTTAGCACTTTATTTTAATCAAAAATAGTCCAAAGCAAAGTACCATTGATCTTCTAATTAGTTATTGGAAGCACTCCAATTGGAATTTCTGGGAATTATATTTTCTGAGACTGAGAATGTTTTTAAATTTCCTTAAATTAGAACAGTTTTTCTGTATCTTTTTTATAATTATGTAAATTTAATGTTATCAAATAATTCAAAAGCAATATTGGTAAGATCTCAATTTGTGTTTTTATTTCTCTTGGTTATTGTAATATGAATTTCCTGGGATCAAAGAGAGCTGAGGTTATTAAATGCTACCAATGACTATTCCTGAAATTGTTAATTACTGAGATTGTTAAAGTATTTTTGCCATACTTAATAAAAGGCATAGGATGAATCTGTGGAGGCTATGCTAATATGATTTACATGCATCATATACCTGCGTTTTGATCTCCTTGATCATGTTTTTGAGTACTTTTTGTTTTTGCTGTATAGAATTCAAAACACCTCATCTTCTGAAAAGGTTTTTTATTGTTTTGCCTTTTGAAACATATTAAAAATGTCAAGAATCACTTTAAGTGATATATAAAGTAGGTATATAAAAGTAGAATCAATTTTTACAAATGTAAATGGACTTTGTAATGGTTAGAATAAGGTACCTTTATTTGTGAACTCCAAAAATACTCATTATTTATTTTTTAAACATATCATGTAATGCTTATCTAAATCACCTGAAGACAACCTTGATAATTACAGATTGTTGATTAATGTGTAATAAACTTTATTATGTACAATAAAATTTTGATAAGTTATTAAAATATATAAAGACAATTATACTAAACTTAGTGAAGAACCACATACCTGGTTTTTGTAACTTACTTTAGTGATTTAATATGTTTTTTGTTTGTTTGTTTGTTTTTTTATGTTATGTTAATCACCATATATTACATCATTAGTTTTTGATGTAGTTTTCCATGATTCATTGTTTGCATGTAACACCCAGTGCTCCATGCAGTATGTGCCCTCTTTAATACCCATCACCAGGCTAACCCATCCCCCCACTCCCCTCCCCTCTAGAACCCTCAGTTTGTTTCTCAAAGTCCATAGTCTCTCATGGTTCGTCTCCCCCTCTGATTTACCCCCCTTCATTTTTGCCTTCCTGCTGTCTTCTTCTTCTTCTTCTTCTTTTTTTTTTTTTAGGAGCAAAGTTCTCTGTTCATTTTATTTATTTATTTATTTATTTAATTTTTTTTTTTAAATTTTTTTATTGTTATGTTAATCCCCATACATTACATCATTAGTTTTAGATTTAGTGTTCCATGATTCATTGTTTGTGCATAACACCCAGTGCTCCATGCAGAACGTGCCCTCTTTAATACCCATCACCAGGCTAACCCATCCTCCCATCCCCCTCCCCTCTAGAACCCTCAGTTTGTTTCTGAGTCCATAGTCTCTCATGGTTCGTCTCGCCCTCTGATTTCCCCTCCTTCATTTTTCCCTTCCTACTATCTTTTTTTTTTTTTTTTTTTAACATATAATGTATTATTTGTTTCAGAGGTACAGGTTTGTGATTCAACAGTCTTACACAATTCACAGCACTCACCGTAGCACATACCCTCATATGTTTTAAATAATACTAGTTTAGCAAGTCAATGCTTCATATTAATCATTGGGATTGCTGATACCTTTTGATTCTAAAGTTTGTTATAGATGGTACAGATGTTAATTGTAGAGGTATATAATGCTTCAGGTAATTGTTCCATAATACAACAGTGGCAGAGTTCTATTCTTATAGGAGAAATATCTTATGAAATCTGAAAAAAAAAAATCATTTTTAAACATATAGCTATGTTAGGTTTTCCTAGTGCCTGTTTAAAAATGTGAAGTTCTGGTTTTGTTACTTCTTTGATCTTTTACATAAGGATCTGCAACTAAATGGATATGCAAGTAGAACATTTGTCTTGATACTATAAAACTTAATTACTTTTAATTCTTGGAATCAATAAAAACATTTAAATCTTTTGTATGGCTAATATTTTAATGTGAAATACTGTTTATTTACTACTTTGGTTAAATGCCCTCATTTCTCAGCCTAATAGTTTTGCTGGTATTTTAAGATTTATAGATGAGTTGTTAAAAATTTGCTCTGAATTTTTATGATCGCTTACAACTTTTAATTAGCTTCTATTCATCAGAATTATGCATTGAATTGCTTGATGGCGTTGATTTAAACTTGTTCCAAAATAGGACGCCTGGGTGGCACAGTTGGTTAAGCATCTGCCCTTTGGCTCAGGTCATGATCTCAAGGTTCTGGTCAGGCTCCCTGCTCAGTGGGGCTCTGCTTCTCCCTCTCCCTCTGCCCCTCCCCCCACCTGTGCTCGCTCACATTCTCTCTTGCTCTCAAATAAATAAATAAAATCTTAAAAAAAATGAACTTGTTCCAAAATGAAATGATTCAACATTAGAAGCTTGTTCCTTTTTCTTTTTAAAAGTACAGTTAAAAAATGAAAGTACAGCTCATTAATATATAATTTTCATTGATAGAATCCATGTAATTCATAAATAGTTGGGGTGATAAGTTTCTCTAAACTTACTTTTTTATTCCTTAAATTCTTACTTTGATCTGCTTAATATTTTTTTTTTTAAATTTTTTTTATTGTTATGTTAATCCCCATACATTACATCATTAGTTTTAGATATAGTGTTCCATGATTCATTCTTTGTGCATAACACCCAGTGCTCCATGCAGAACGTGCCCTCCTCAATACCCATCACCAGGCTAACCCATCCTCCCACCCCCCTCCCCTCTAGAACCCTCAGTTTGTTTTCAGAGTCCATAGTCTCTCATGGTTCTTCTCCCCCTCCGATTTCCCCCCCTTCATTCTTCCCCTCCTGCTACATTCTTCTTCTTCTTTTTTTCTTTCTTAACATATATTGCATTATTTGTTTCAGAGGTACAGATCTGAGATTCAACAGTCTTTGATCTGCTTAATATTGACCAGTTTTATCTTTTGTTAGATCTCCCTGTATTTCTTTTGAAAAATGGTGTTGTTAGATGTTGGGCCTGATTCACACAATTTACTTTTCTGTACAGATAGGTAGATAATTTTGCAGTATCTGTTGTGTAGATTCAGAGAGTCTCTGGTCTATCTACCAATTCTTTCTAACTTAATTATTTGATAATTACCATAACCATTCTTCCTTCCACTGTGGTGGGCATAAGGCAGTGCATATTTGGATATATACTGAAGCTTCAAGAATTGACTTCCTACTCAAATAAACAAAGACTCGGTTTCCTCTCCTACAACAATTCCTGATTCCCTTCTTAGGCCTGTTAACATGGGTTCTGGAATGAAGCAGAAGTGTTAAATGTAGGGGTATGGAACATTCTTGAGGTTTTAAAGAATATTGTACTTGGTATTAATTATTGTCCTTTAATTAATGTACCTGTCCTCAGAGACAAATGAAAAATTACTTATTAAAGTATAAAAAATTAATTGCAATTCAGTCTGGGGCCAGGGATGTATTAAATAGTTACTAGACAAATATAAAGCATGCGTAGAACTGAATGTAGAAGACATGAGGCACAGAGGAGCATTTTCCAAACTCTGAGTGCCAGAAACCTTGCCCACCCACAAAGCCATGAAGCTACCCATATGTTAAATGTTTAAGCAGTTTACTAGTTTATAGGAGTGAATTTGCTATGTTAAAAAAAAAATGAACATTCTTTGGGGGAGGGTAGGAAGATGTTCTTACTTTTTTTTTATGTATGAATGAAAAAAAAAAACTGTTAGAAATGGCATCCTAAGGGGGAAATATTGTAACTGTAATTTACAAGTAGTAAGTGAGTGAACAGTTCAAAAAGAGATCAAAGAATATCTACTTGATGTAGCTATAAGCAAATCTGCAGAACTCAACCTACATGAAATGTTTTGCTACATTTCAATGGATGCAAGACTATCCATGCTGTAAGTTTGTTTTATTAAGGCAAAAACATTTACATTTCTCTTGAGCTATCATGATCATTTTGTAACCCTCTCCTGTAGTTGTATAAACTTGCCCTGTCTTTAAAATTAAAATTGATTGCTTTATTGTACCCACTGAATTTTTTCCTGGAACTCTTAAGTAACTGGTGTAGAAGTTCAAAATTAGTAGCACAATGTAAAATACCTGCTTAAATTTCATGGTATTGGTATTAGGAAATACATCTGCTGGAGATTTTCTTCTGTTAATCATGATGTCATCAGACCCATCTAGTGAAAGAGAATTTTGAGATGTATCCTACTTCATGTTTGAATTTTGTCAACCTGCTAATACATTTCATAAGGTCAATATCCATATCTGTTTCTTTAAAAGTTGATTATGTCAACTAGTACAATGTCGAGCAGAGTCTTATGTTTTAGTACATTTCTTAAACTTTCCCTATAATTTAAGTACTGATTACTTAATGGGTAACATAGTTTGATGGTTTGGTGGGGTAATACAGGCAATTTGTAGATGTATAAATAGCTTGCCTAGAATTCACTTTTATGCATTAATTCATGGAATGTGTGGTGAACAGCATTGGCTTACTGATTTCTTTACATGCCATTATCTTTTATCTTTCCAAAGAACTAGGGTGTGTTGTGTCTAATAGATCTTTAGCTGGAGTGAAAGTCTTCCAGTCCTTGTTTGACATTTCATGACTTGGTGAGAACTTTAAAAGACTATTGTGCTTTGTTTTTCAATTCACCATCTGTTTTTGCTATAATACATGTTTCTGAAAAAAAAAATTAGCTTCTACGTGATCAATAAATAAGGGATTTAGGTCTCTATATTTTGGAAGTGACATCAGTTCATATGCAACTTTTCCTAGATAAGAACAGCCAGAAAAACAGGAATAAAATTATAACCTTGGAGGGAGAGGAAAAACCCCTCAGTTTAGCTGCTGCACCGGAAGCAGAATCTGTTCCAACTTTGTTTTTTAATATGTTTGGTACATTAGTTTTTAAGACAAGTGCAGTAACATCTCTGTTTATTGATTTGGAAAGTATGTTCTCATAATCAGTCAAATATTTTGTCTTGTGTATTCAAATCTATGTTCTCAATAAGTTTATTATAATTTGTTTTTTTTATTATGCACCTTTTGCCTTTATGTGAATTAATAGTTTTTGTCTTAAACTAAAATGAATCATATTGCTACAACCTTCATTTTTGGTAGTGTTTGCAAAGCATGTCTGTTCATCCTTTTATTTTGTGCTTTTCAGGTTAGTTTGCTTTAGACATTTATCTTATAACTAGCATATTGTTAGATTTTTTCCTTAAAAATCCAATCTGGTAAATCTGTTACTTAGGAGATGGTTAAATATGCTCAATTTATTTGTATTACTTTTATATTTGAGTTCTTTCCACAAGCTTATTTTGTTACTGCTGTTGGAGAATTGTTTTATTTGCTACTTTAATTTCTTCCTATAATTTGCTGCATTGATACAGATAATATTTTCCTCCCTCTGCAAGTTCAAAAACTATACAGTAGAGATGTATATAGTTTTAGTTAAATACCATTATTTTAAAAAATACATAAATCACTAAGTTAACTCAGTGTAAAATCATTAATTTCTGTCCTTTTTTTTTTTTTAACAAAATGCAGATTCAGCACACTTTATCTCTTGAGCCTTCTCATTCCAGTATAATTTATTCTTGTCGAGAGTTTTACTTATACCACTTTTAAGCTCCCAAAGTTTTTATTAACTTTAGGCTCTCTTTTAGGACACTATTTTAGGAAAGTTGAAAAATGAGCACCTGCTCCCAGCTCTGACTTTGCAGGGAGTTTCCCTTGGCAGGTGCACTTCCTCCTGAGCCAAGTTCAATGGCAGCATTGCAGTGCAGAGCTCCGTTCCCAGTTGTATCCATCATTCCTTCTCCAATTAATACGTTACCAGCATTTCCGTTCTTTAATTTCTGTGCATTTTAAATCTCTATGGAGGCTGTAATTACAAAGTGGAGTGGTTTTATCTTTTCTGCTTCTTGTGCTATTTTTTCCACAAACCCTTTCTGCACCCCCCTTTATTTTACTGTAAGATTTTTCAGACTGAAAATTTGTTAGGAAGACTTGTATTAAACAAGAAATGTCTCTTTGCCTCATTGAGTATCTAGGCTAACAGTAAGGTTTCCCAGATTGTGCATTGCAAAACTCTAGGACATTCCATTCATATAAAGTATATTGGGCATGGTGGCTCCTGACATTTCCTGGTATCTAAATATTACAGATAATTACGCAGGTAAAAGAGTTAAAGAGTACTCTGAGGCATGTAACACCAAACAGTAGTGTTGTTCCTTAGTCTAGAAGGTATGGGACTATGTAATGACCTGGCAGTATGGGCCCAGGAGAGAGTCTTAGTCTCAGCCAGTCCCCTAGCTTTAGATTCGTAACAGGACTGCAATTACATAAATTGCCTGGAGTTTGGGGAATTAGCCTGCTTTTCTTTTCTTTTTTTTTTTTTGGACAAGCCCACAGTCAGCAATTTTAGCTTCAGAAAGATATTTTAAACTCACAAGACTAGAAGAATCCTGTGGCACTAGTTTGTACAATGTCCTAAAAGACTTCAGGACAGGAGAAAATGCAGAGATGGACATGTATCTTCAGCTTTAGCTCTTGAGCTCTTAATTTCACATTAGTATGGGCCTGCCTTTTTTCCCCTCCACTTTTCCTCCACCTTGTCAAGGCGGAGGGAAGGAGATCACAGAAAGGTGGTGTGTGAGCCATCCTTCTAGAACGCTCAGGCTACAAATAGGACCTAGTATCTTTTTAACAGCTGATCACTGTTAGCTTCCAGGTCTCAGCTAGGGAACACCTGGTTATAAGTTAAATTACCCCGAAGGAAAGTCTAATATTTATAGTTCATTCACAGTTATTCCAGCCTGGCTGTGGTTCACCAGTCTCATATTTGCTTTAAGCATTGTTGCCTGGTGAAAAATCTGAGATTTCATCTTTATAAGTTTTCAGGGAATCACTGCTAAGGGAGGGTGAGCTCAAGGTCACAGGGTCACATTGTCTTTTCTTCAACTATTCAGTAGATAGTAAAGCCTGAGACCTTTTTCTTTGTGCTTTTTATCTTCCAATTTTTCTTTTTGCTTTTTTGTCTATTCTTTTGGTTCTCTAATGGATAGAGCATTTTTAAGAAAAAAAGTCTTCATTGTCACTTTAGATTTTAGGAGGAAGTAACTATATGTGTATGTCTTCGGTTAACTATAATGAAAAGGTCCAAGAAATAGTGACTGAAGATCTACTGAATTGATATACATACATGTCCTCACATGATTTTCTTTTAAAATGGATGTTAAGTGCTTTTCCCTGGAAAAGCAAAATGCAAGGTGGTAGGTGGAAACTCATTCCCTTCTGTTACAGAAAGAACATAGTAAGATTTTGTTTTGTATTTTCTGTAGAGCGTGTGTTTATATGAATGAAGAGAGGAAGCGGAGGGATTAGTATAAGAGTTTCAAAGTGGAGTAGATTTTAAAACATTTCTAGATAATAAATACATGTAATTGAACAAATTATAATTCTTGAGCATTTCTTAAATTTGGTATTGTGAAAGAATACAAATGTTTGAGTGTTTATTCTGTGTATGCAATTGTGTCTTATTTTGATGCTCTTGTGGTTTAGATATTTTATGTCCCACAAAAGATGAACAGTACCATAAAACTTCAATAATTTGAAAGAGGAAAACTTACCCTGAGCTACTTAAAATTTAAATGAAAAATAATATTTAAAAAATAGTCTGGAATAATTTCAAGAAAAATACTATTTAACACTGCTAAAAATTACATATAAAATTCTGGATTTTCTCTAAGAAATAGGTAATTTATTAGAATTTCAATTATTTGAAAGGGGTTCTTCTAAAAATATTTATGAATGTAATAGGTAAGCACTCCCTTAAATTTTATTGATATTGGTAACTAATATATAATATTTCTATGTAGCCTAGTTTCAAATTATAAATTAAATTGAACAAATGGTTGAAATCATATATTCTTTATACATTTGACTCTGACACAAGTAGAAATAGAATATTAGCATTTTGTATTTTTCAACATTGTGTTCTCAATGACTGTTTACTGCCTTTATTTATAAAGGAGGATTCATCAATTTTAATAAACATTTATGGTTGAAATGCATATCTAGAAATTAACACACACTGATAAAAATTACAATAATATATTTGTGTTTGAGCTTCTTTAATGTTATATTTTTCAAAGGAAAGTGAAAGGAATGGTATTCTAATGTTACCTTTTGTATTATTTTGCAGGTATATTTTCTTGATTATAAATCAGTACCTTTTGATGAGAAAATGGAAAGCCTAATACAGATCAGGGAATATGCAAAGGAAGTGAAAAAAAGAAATATTTTATTATCTGGTCTTCTTATATATTTCCCACAGGTAAGTAAAATTTTGTGTTTTGTAGACTACAGTTTTAATGGAGGGAATCTGATTTTTTAAAAGCAAAGATACATTAATGATAAGAAAAATTTTGGCTGGAAAATTGTCTGTGTTCTCACATAGGTAGAACCTCTCTTGAGGGAAAAATAAAATCAAAACAAGTGTTCTGATGAAGGAAAATAAAAAGGTGAAATTGGTGAATATCTTATACTAGGTAGCCCACATGGGGTTGCCAGATTTTTTAAATAAAAAAATACAGAATGCCTGGCTAAATTTGAATTTCAGATAAACAATAAATTATTTTAAGTATGTCCTAAATTTGGAATTTGAAATTAGAAATTCAAATTGAACTAGAGTTTTGTATTTAACTGAGTTCAGAATGCAGCCATTTGTGTAATTTGAAATGGCTTGTTTCTTTTATGTTGTGCTAAAGATGTTGGTGATCAGGTTTTTAATTACTTGAAAGCAATGCTTGACATTCATATTATAAGAGGGCATGGTATTTAGAGAAAAATTCTTATTGTCACTCTATTAATAGCAGAAAGTTAAGCTGAAGGCAAAATGAATTAGCATTGTAGAGTCTTAGTGCAAAGAAATGCTCTTTAAATCAAACTATTTGGAGACTGTGTTAGGGAAGATGGATTTGCCCTTTGTGTATAGATACCTTTTATTGAAATTGCGGAATGCTTTGTAGTGTCTTAGAGGTACCCCACAAGAATCAAGAAAGTGGAAAAGTCAATGGGGTTTTTATTGGTCTGGAATAAAGTGATTTGTACTGACCAAGGAATGTATTGTTGATGAATAACAGTTATTATTTGTGAAATATTTAAGGTACCCTTTTAGCCTGAAGATAACATTTCTTTTGAAACAAATGGATTTTAATTAAATATAAGGACCATCTTTTAGCCAATCCTTGGTTTTCTTTGAGGTGGTTTTCTCTGCTTCCATAATATGTAAGTATGGACTCTGGGTAGTCAACAAGAATGAGGCAAAGCTAAATTTACTGAGGATCATGGAAGTATAATATATTAGCCTTGTACAGGCTATTGAAGTCAGGGCAGCCAAGGCCTGAAGAGATAACACAGACTTGCCCAAGAACAATGCATAACTGGAAGAGTAAGAATAAGAACTCGGGTCTGTATCTTTGTTCAAGAATATTCTGTCTTTGGGGCGCCTGGGTGGCTCAGTCATTAAGCATCTGCCTCCAGCTCAGGTCATGGTCCTAGCGTCCTGGGATCGAGCCCCACATTGGGCTCCCTGCTCAGCAGGAAGCCTGCTTCTCCCTCTCCCACTCCCCCTGCTTGTGTTCCCTCTCTTGCTGTGTCTCTCTCTCTGTCAAATAAATAAAATCTTTAAAAAAATATTCCTTCTTCAATAGATTGTCTTTGGTTGTATTCCAGATTATTGTGGTTGGAAAAATCAGTTCTTTCCCTTGTGCCATGCGAAGGAGTCATGGATGCACACTACTCATGCTACACTATGTAGTTATAAAAATAGTTCATTGAGAAAAATCTCAAAAGCTAAGAAATGGAAGAGCACATACCGTCCCCGGGACTTTATTTTTCCTGTGATTTAGACTAAACACAAAGGGTCTGTATGCACCCTAGTTGATATTCCAGTGGGAGAGTATGGTCCAAATGATATATAGCATGCCTAGTGAGATGCGAATTTCAGATAAACAATAATTTTTAGTACAAGTATGTCTGAAATATTACAGGAAACATACTTGCACTAAAATTTTTTGTTATCTTACATGAAATTCAGTATAACTGGGCACCTTGTGTTTTTATTTCCTAAATCTGACAACTGTTGTGGAGTTCATATTCGCAACAAAATTGTTCATTTCTCCACACCTGGCATTCTCTCCCCATGAATGCCATGGAGTTGCATATCTACGTGACTCTGCACCTGTGATTGGAAGAGTGGTCTTGTTGAAAAGGAGGAGCTTTTGCAGCCTACTACTTTGCAGCTGACCATTATTATTTTGAGCAAATTTGGACCTGTTAAGCAATCTGTCTACTTAGCTGTCAAGACTGTATAGAAAATGACCCTGCTAAGCCTTCAAAATATGTCTCTCATCATTTTAAGAAGCAAAGATAGCTTACTTGGATGTTGCTTTTCTTTTCTTTAAAATAAAATAGTGAAGATGTCTGAAATGTGTAAGAATGTTTAAAATATAGGGTTTACTTTTGTCCTTAAAGACACAGGTGCCAGTTGACTCCTACTAGGCTAGGACATGTCCAGGGCACAATTCCACCTTAAAGAGCATTTACCAAAGGATTCTGCGATGTTCATTATATAGGCCGTTAAAGAGCTATGGTTAAAAAATTGGGGAGGCATCAGTGAATAGAGTTAAACAGATGTCTTCCATGGAGGGCTTCTCGCAAATTCTTAATAAGCTGATGAACATTTCATATCTGCAAATCGGGGACAAGGGGATATCATTTTCCATTTTCTACTGTAACCCTTTAAACATAGGCAAGTCTGAGGCTAATACTCTCTAAATGAAACTTTGGGATACAGTCCGCATAAATAGGCCCTACATAAAGAAACCACTACCTCTGGACAGTCTTTCACGTTTTTTGTTTTTTTTTTTACTTTTACCTTTTACTTCAGTACTAATTTTTCGACTTAGCTAAATCAGTATCTTTCATTTTGAGGGCCTATTTGACAAACATTCTATCAATACTAAGGATATGAAGATTCCTAAGGTAAAGCTTCTGTCCCTGTTAAGTGAGAAGAGTGTCAGTTTGTGCTTTCCATGGTGCTGTCAGATACAGTTTTTTATAGCGTTCATACACTGGATTTTGTTCCCTAAACCAGTCCATCGCTGTGATAGCCATTAGGGTGTATTTGTAGATAGTTAATGTGTTTCCTTTTCAGTCTCTGATCAGTGAAATGAAGAACAGTGAAATCTGGAAAGATTTTTAACCATTTTTTCATAAGACATAGCCTCAGTTGATTGGTAACTCCTCCTTGGATGAGAGAATGTATTGGCTTCATTGTCTGTGCTAGACATACCGTCTTTCTAGTTTAAAGAAGACCTGCATTCTTACGTATATAGTATCTCTGGTAATGGGGATGATCTGGATGGCTCAATTGCTCCTTCACAGTGTTGATGTATATGATATTTATAGTTAAATAGGATCACATAAGCTGCTGTTAAGTCTCTATTTGTGTTTTTGTAGAGTTCTACACACATGTAGGACTTTCTGTGTTTGGTGAATTTAAACTTATTAGTTACATTTCAGTCTTTTATCTTTTTGGAATTATAATAAAGCCTCTGATTAATTAGTCATACTTTCTTTATAATGAGTAATTCCAAATTGTGTACACCTTTAAGGAAGAAATTGATTTGGAAAAGGATAAGGATTGATTCCTTCTTGAATATCTCTAAATCTTCTGCAGTGTTACCCATAATCAATTATTGATAATTCTTTGATAATTCAATTACCAACAAATGCATCTAATCATATAATGTTTCAACTCCATTTCTCCATATATTCTTAACTGATATAAGAAATTTCAACAGATCCTTTACTTAACTCTAGATATGCTTCACATGAATGCATTTTTTTTTTTTCTGGTCAGAGACATTATTTGTGAAATTACTGAATATGCGATTTCCTTAGCTATATCAATGTAGTAAAGCACAAATTAACTTTTTCCAAAATTGACTTTAAAATATTTTGCTGGCCTCAAAAAATTAATCATTTAAAATAGATTCTTTATGGGTAGCTTAATCTTAGACTTATGGATCAAGTGGCTGGCTTGACCATTTATGTATAGTATAAAGTTTCCTGACTTTATTATCTAGTGCTCAATTTCTCAAGTTGTAAATAAATAAGAAAAGACTGGAAATTTATGCTCTAGACTAGAAATGTAGCATAAAGTTTGCCCTTATAATTTATTGGATGAATTTAAATCAAGTCCTATTCCTCTTTCTAAAATAACTCTACAAGCATAACTATGAATAATTAAAAACCAGGTTTTATAGCTTAATCCACGTAAAGGATCTTAGTCCCTTTTTAAGTATTCTTTTAAATTTATGTGTAAGATTTTACTCTTCATCCTATTATTCTAAGTTTGTGATGCAAGTCATCATTGAAGGCTGTGATACACAATGATGTATTTTGGGAACCTGTTCTAATTATTTGAAAATCTGTATCTGATGATAAAGTAGTGAAGTTATAGACACCTAGTATTTCTGGCATGAACTGTTCAAGCCCATAGTTTAGAGCTTTCAGTTTTAATTTTGCTGAAGTCTACAATATTTTTATCCTGACTTTGTGTGTGTGTGTGGTTTTTTGTTTTTTTTTTTAAGATTTTATTTATTTGACAGCACTAGTAGGCAGAGTGGGAGGGAAAGGGAGAAGCAGGCTCTCCGCTGAACAGGGAGCCCAATGCGGGGCCCAATCTCAGGACCCTGGCATCATGACCAGAGCCGAAGGCAGACGCTTAACCAACTGAGCCACCCAGGCGTCCCATGACTTTGTTTTTTAAGACAAGCATTTACAAGTATATATTTTTAAAAAAATATTTCTTATAATTTGAACTGGTAATATTATGTAAACTGTTTTCCTGAGTTCTGTGAGCCATTCTAGCAAATTATCAAAGGCAAAGGCGGGGGGGGGTTTGGGAACCCCTGATCTATGCCTGTTGGTTAGGAGTACAGATCGCTCTGGATTGCCATATGAACTGGAAGACAATCTTGTGCGACTGAACCCTTAACCTGTATGCTCTGTGCTAACTCCAGGTAGCTAGTGTCAGAATTGTTCAGTGGGGAAAAAATAAAAGTCCACACATTTGGTGCCAGAAGTGTTAAGAGTAGAAAACAGTTACTCATTTGGTCAGTATATAACTTCATATATCTGTTATCTACTCACTACCACTAGAGATCTTGCAAATTGTGGACATTCTTTCAGGTTAAGTCCCTAGTGAAAATGTTGTGAATCTGAGCTCCCAGCAAATTAACAATGGGTATGTAGTATGAAAAATAAACTTTGTTGTTACTGTAATAGTTTAGTAACAATACTGTAATAGTTTAGTAACAATAACTAAACTATACTGACCATTTCACAGAAGGAGCTCTAGGTTAGAAGGATATTGTTCCACTGGTAAGTGTCTTGTTGTGTGTGTGTGTGTGTGTAGACATTGTACCATTGACTAACTGACCCAAATGAGTTTTGCATTCAGCTTTATTTGTCCACCTTCTTCACAAAGGTATCATGAAATCTCTTAGTAGATATTTTCCTGAGGTCCAGATTGAAGATTTGTATACTTTCTCTTACTTGAATAATCTACGATTATTCTCAGAGTTTGTTTTAATGAACTTACATTAGGCCCAACTAATGAATGATTTTCTGGGCCAGTGGCTTCTAAATATTGGTTCTTGGAAAAGTCCTTAGCTGGCAGTATTATAGTCTCCTGAGGAATCTAATAAATACAGATTCCTAGTCTGTACCTTAGGGAATCTATTTCAGTAGATCGAGCTTATACCTGGGACTCTATATATTCCACAAGTTCAAGCTCTGATGAAAGTCTAATGTGAACCAGATTTGGATGACTGAATTAGGTCAGTGGTTCTTAAGTATATTGACATATTGGAATCAACTGTTGACCCTCTTTAATCTATAAAGGACTGTCACATCCAAGGAGGCTCTGGAATACCAGATGGCAGTAATGGAATGTTGAGATGAAGTTGAGTCAGGAAATGAAGAATGACCATTTGAGAAAGTTTCTAAGCTAACTGTGAGATCCTCTCTTCTTGTTCATCAAGGACAAACATTCTAAGCAATCACAAGCTATCTCGCTAATAGGGCAATTCTATCGATGAAGGTTCTTAGTTGTAAACAAAATGTACCCATGATTGTCTAAATAAAAGAATTATTTTTTGTAGCTTATAGAATTTCTAAAGAATCATGGAACCAAACTGGATAATACCTAGTCAAGAAGGGTGCAGGTGGCAGAAATGCTAAACTGTTCTGGGACTGTGATAGTAAAAGTGCCTCCCATTACCGACTCTGGGTACATAGGATGGTAGGGAACCACAGATAGAAACTCTACCATAGCTGATCCAGAAAATACAAAGTCTCTGCCTTAGACCTAGTTTCCCTGTTTCTGGCACCAAGCCAACCTGCTCATGGCCACCTTTTAAGTCTCCTACATGTATATAGTAAAATCTGTAGAACGTTGATAAAACAGAATCTGAGGCAATGTAAGTTTTTTTACTCTGTAGTGTCTATAGCATGGAAATAAAAGGTGGAATTTGGTTGGAGAATGTGTTGATTGAGCCGTTTTGCAGGGTTAGCCCCATCAATCTAGGTCATAGGATTTTGTCCTAGGTTGAAATCAGAGCACCTTTAACACATTGTATTTGCTATCAAGGGCTTGTCATTTGCCTACATCCAGGCTTTCTGTATGGTATCTTATTGTCACAATTATACATTTTTAAATAAAATTTTACACATGAACTTTTATGACAATAAAATTTATGAATTCTCTAAAATGTATAAAGTCCTATAGCAGTTTTTTATTTAATCTGTGCATTCTACATGCTCAAGGATTTAGAGATAGAAGCACACAGGTACGTGGTTGAAGAGTTTTCCAAAACTATTAAAGCTGATTATTTCTTGGTCTAAATTAGCATCATCCTGTCTAATGGAAACAACAAACTATGTGACCTTCAACAAGTGATATAAGTGTGTAGGCATCTGATTATTCATTTGTAAAATGCATAAGTCAAATTCTTAAAGCCTCCACTGGATAAGAAGATGGAGACCTAGGAGGTGGGCAGTCTCTGTCATGTGACACCATCACTGTCTCTCACTCTGACAGGGAAATTCTGAAACTGAGCCTGGATTTTCTTTCCTTATGTGACCATAATCTTTACCCATACTATTATTTATTTTGTTGAGAAATTATTTATTGTAGTTCATATATTTCATTGTAGTTCAGAGAGTGAACTCTCTTTTGTTTTTTGTTTTGACACCTCAAAGTAAAAGTCAATGAGGAGAATGTCTTAGTCTCTTCTGCTGCTATAACAATACCACTAATTCGGTGGCTTATAAACAACAGATTTATTTCTTATGTTTCTGGAAGCTGGAATTCTGAGATCATGGTGCCCACATAGTCAAGTTCTGGTGAAGACCCTCTTTGCTGTTGCAGACCACCATTTTCTGATTGTGTCCTCACATGTCAGGAAGAGGGTGAGGCCTCTCTGGGGTCTCTCTTTATCACCACGCTAATTCTATTCATGAGGATTCCACTCTCATGACCTAATACCCAACCAGAGGTCTCACTTTTTAATACTATCACATTGGGGGTTAGGACTTCAATATGAATTCTCGGGGAACACACACATCCAATCTGTAACAGGGAGAGAATCACCATCCATGTTAGTACGGCAGGGAGTGTGTACCATTTTAGTCTATCCATTTTCCTGTCTCCTTTCTTCTCTGAGCTGTCATTATACTGGGTTTGATGCAGTGGGAAGTAGGACTTTGGAAACAGTGTTTGGCTTATTGAGTATTTTTCGCAAGATCAGGCCATTGGAAAGGACTGATCCACTTGGCCGAAGTAGAAAATCCAGGTCCTGGATAGGTCAGGAGATAAAGTGAATGAGCTCAATGACCTCATTGCTCTTGCATGCCACTTTTTCTTCAACTACAGCTATGGCTCTGGAAGGCATATAAGCAAGGAAGAAAGTTACCAAAGCAGGTTTATAATTTTATGTTTTTAAAAAATAATTATTTGTGGGGCGCCTGGGTGGCTCAGTCGTTAAGCAGCTGCCTTCAGCTCAGGTCATGATCCCAGGGTCCTGGGATCGAGCCCCGCATCGGGCTCCCTGCTCCGCGGGAAGCCTGCTTCTCCCTCTCACACTTCCCTTGCTTGTGTTCCCTCTCTCGCTGCCTCTCTCTCTGTCAAATAAATAAATAAAATCTTTAAAAAAAATAATTATTTGTAAAAGATTAGAGAATTCTTCTGTAAGCCTCCAAAATAAGATATGGAATGGTGAAATAAAGTGGTTTGGCAACAACATTAAATGAGATAAAGCTGTGTAAATTGATCTTCTGTCACAAAGTATAAACCAGATCTCTCTACTTGATGAGTAAAATACTGTTGTCCTTCTCTATTGTCTGGGTTTTGAATGTTTTGCATGTACTGTAAAGGACATCCAGAAAACATTCTTGTTGATGGATCTCCTTGTAATTAACCCAGCTAAATTCATAATGAAACATTAAGAACTATATGAACAGGTCCAACTCCTATAGGATACTTTTGTGCCAAAAGACCTGAATTTGTACCACTCTTTCCCTCTTAAATGCACCTCATTTGCTCTGTGTCCTCTAGAGAATAGGCGTATGCTATCAAATAGCAGAACATCAATTTTTTTTTTCTTTTTAATGTTAATCTTGGGGGAGGTTAGACTTAAGACTCCGTTTCCTGCAATGAGCAATTACTTGTAGTTTAAATAGAAATGACTTACTAAACACACAGTACTTATTGAATCACGTGGCATGCGCACCAAACATGCAGTACTAAATCTGTTCACAGAAACCCGTAATACCCTGTTCAGAGTAATCAGGCTTTTTTGCTGTGGGAATGTTTTTGAGACTAAATATTTTTCACTTTCAATATTGTTTTGGCTCCTAATGTTTAGACAGTCATTCTTTGGGAAAATTTGAAGGTCATAAAATAAAATGTCTCTTCAAAATTGTAGAATTTGAAAAACAAACCTTTTTAGGGAGTTTGGATATACTTATGAGACTCATTCAAGTGGCAATAAGCTATTATACTTAAACAAATGTAGAGGAAATGAAGTATTAGATACGAACTTCTGGTACAGACCTCCCCTTAATTTTTTGAATAAGTGAAGTAACATTAGAAATGAAAATGGCCATGGAAAATTAATGGACTTATTCCTTTCAATAGTGTATCAGTTAGCTATTACTGCATAACAAATTATCCCCAAATTTAGTGGCTTAAAATAACATTTATTATCCATAGTCCCTCTGGTTTCACCTTCTCTGGGCCTTTCTCAAGACTGCAGTCACCTCAAGAATCCCCTGGGAATAATCTGCTTCCTAGCTCACTTAGCTGGCTTTTGGAAGGACTCGATTCCTCTGAGCTGTTGCACTGAGGACTCAGTTTTTCACAAGCTTGTGGTTGGGGACCTGTTCATAGACTATCTCCCAGTGTTATACATGCAAGAGAGAGGACCGGGATAGAAGTCAGTCTTCTGGAACATAATCACTAAGTGACATCCCATCACCTTTATTGTGTTCTATCCATTGGAAGCAAATTATTAGGTTCCATCTATACTCAGGAGGTGATGACACAGCAGCGTGAATACCTGCAGGTGGTTATCATTAGAAGTCAAATCAGACACTGTCCCCCACAGGAATACCAGAGTGTTGATATTAAGATTAAGAATTTCTTGATACCCCATGTAAATTAAGGGGTTGGTAACCTAAATAGGGCTAGAATTGTTTGAATGAAAAACATATGTGTATATATATGAGTATATATATATGTATGTATGTACACTATAGATAATATGTAACATACATACATGTACATATGATCATACACTTTCTTGATATGTGAATAGGGTAATAAAAACTAGAGTTGGTATAGCGGGAGTTGGAGAGCCAAAAAACTGGAAACGTATTTCAATGTTTATAATTTTTTTTGAAGAGCTTAATTTAGGTCAGATCCGTATCAAATACATTGGGGAACATATGTTTATAGATAGGCTATCTTAGTTCAGGTTAGTTAACTTTGTATTACCAAATAATAGCTATAAAATGGTGATGTTGTCTTTGAAAATGAGACCTGTTACATTAAGAGCTTATAACCCAGAAGTGTTGTGTCTTAGAGGCTTGGAAATAAGTTTCCAGAAAAGAGAGGTGCTGTAGGAAGCCTAAAGGACTAGAAATAAAAAGAATCCAATGAATCTGACATCCTATTGGTAATCTTCAGAGAAGACAGGTTTGTGGGCTTACAGAAAATACTGAGAAACTTCATGGAGAGTCATGATTTTCTATAAACCGTTCCCCTAGTAAAACTGCTATATTACCAATATCAATGCCAAGTTGAAAATAAGACTTAGTTTTAGTCTTTGTCCAAGTTCTGATATTTTGACTAATGAAACAAACAACAACAACAACAAAAACAACAACAAAATAGACACCGCAAGCAGGCCAGAGGAGCAAACTAAATAATTAGTCCCTGGAATATTGAGATTTTCTAATGTATGTGGCATTATTTCAACCCTTTGAAATAAAATGTGTTGTATATATGCTCTGAGTTTTATGTAGATTTTCCTTAAATAACATTGGAGGGAAATATCTTTCTCTGTTTATTTTCATTTTATGAAAGACTAATTATCCAAACTTCAGAAGCAGCTGTACAAAGAACTCTAAAATTGCAATGTTTAACTGAATCGAGTGGAGAACATCCCGTGCATGCTGGAGGACTTGAAAATAACAAGTGGGGTGGGAAGTGAAACTACGTAAGAGAAATGTGAAGTCAAAATAAGTATTTGAAGATTTGACACTCTCAACCAATGGCGGTAACTCTGAACACTTTGAAATATTTCGGGCATATTGACTATTAGCTATTTCATATCATTGAGCATTAAAGGTAATATTTCTAAAACCAGAGACTATTTAAGGGCCGTTTTCCTGGAATGAGAGTTGGTTCTATATGAATTCCTTATTTTCTGCCCTAGTCCCTATTTTGGAACGAGGATAATTTGTAAACTGAGAACATGTGTTTACTGTCTCAGAATTCAATCAGCATTTCTGATTATGATCATAATGGAAATATAGAGGGTCCTTCTCCACTGAGAATCAGGGAGATATGAGTAATGTTTGGCAAATAGATTTGTGTATGGAAAATGGAGGTTTATTAGTTTTCCATCCATCTCATTACTCACCTTTGACAACTGCTAAGGAAATATATTTTAATTAAGCTTCAACTTCCTCTTACTGAATGCATAATGACAATTATATACTAATGCTCTTAGGAAATGAGTTGGTAACAAACGTATCTACAGTAACTTTTAGAATCTGAATTTTAATGGATAGAAAAAACATGTTTTACAAAGATACTATTCATGATTATTATTAGGCTTCTGTTATTGTTTATATTTTGTATGTTCCTAATCACAGTATCATGCTGAAACCCTCTATTAGGATATAGAAGGAAATACTGTTCAAAGAGTACCATAGATACCACTTTTCAACTAAAATTACGTAATTTAATCTCTTACATGTTTTTTAAACATGTTTTTTTAAACAGAGTAAATCTCTTACTCTGTTGTTTTAAAAATTATTCTCAGTGTGTATTTATGGCCTAAAAGGTCTAAATCATAATACATTTTTTTAACTCCACAGATCAGCTATATGAACAATTTTTTTTTTTTACAAGGTTGTTCGGGAGCACAAGAGATTTTTATTATAGGACGTGCTCTATTTTTGTTTGTTTACCACAAGAGCTTTTTTCATTAAAATGAATAAAAGAAAAAAAGTTGTTTTTGTTTCTTTTTTTTTTTTTTTTTTTTACATATATTTGCAAGCTGAAATTGGGGCACTGTGAAGTGTATTAAAATAGGGACCATGAAACTAATCTATATACCTGCCACCTATTGGTATGTTCTTGAATTCAGGTTTGAGCTAACTTTATGCTCTCTGCTGCTGCTGCTGCTTTTTTTTTTTTAAGATTTTATTTATTTGAGAGCAAGTGCTAGCGAGTGCGCACAAGCAGGGGGAGCAGCAGGCAGAGGGAGAAACAGGCTCCCCGCTGAGCAGGGAACCCGATTCGATTCGGGGCTCTATCCCAGGACCCCGGGATCATGACCTGAACCGAAGGCAGGTGCTGAACCTACTGAGCCACCCAGGCGCCCCTGCTCTCTTCTTACTGTAAAGATAGAAAACAAAAACATTTTGATTCTCTAGTGAAGATATATGTTTGGGAAAAGATATAAACTATTAAATAGCAAGCTACATATAATATTAATGTATGAATGTGTGCATTTATGGTTTTCTGATGCATCTGCATTATACTATGTTATTTCTAGTTCCTTTGTAGTGAGAAGTCAGGTCATTTCTTGCTTGTCTACTGGGGAAATGTCTTTGATTCTGACTTGATCTGTTTAGTTTTGAATTTTCAATAGGAATAACAGCACACACACGGCTTTATTTTTTTATTTTTTATTTTTTTTAAAGATTTTGTTTATTTATTTGAGAGAGAGCATGAGAGAGGGGAAGTCAGAGGGAGAAGCAGACTCCTTGCTGAGCAGGGAGCCCGATGCGGGACTCGATCCTGGGACTCCAGGATCATGACCTGAAGCCGAAGGCAGTCGCTTAACCAACTGAGCCACCCAGGCGCCCACACACACGGCTTTAAAATGTGCTGTATTCTTCACCATCTTACTCCTCTTACCCATTGATTAAATTTCTGACTTAATATTTAAAATGTTCTGTTGCAATTAAAGGATTTAGGCTCTTCAGAGAGGGTGGTCTCTCTCTCTCTCTCTCTCAAAAAGTCCAGCATTGACATAGACCTACCAGTTTCTTTTTTCTGACCTTTATGAGTAGAAATAGTCTAAAAATGTAGATGAGAAATTATGGAAAATCTAGTTACCAAATTCTTTATTCTGGCCCATGGAGAGAATGGGCATGTTCCCTAATTTTTTTTTAATTTGGATGTTACGTAAAATTTTCCCAAAATAGGCTGATCAAAGTGCAACAATTGAAACATGCAATGACAAATACTTCTGAATCTTGAGAGCAACTTTAATAATGAAGGCATTACATTTTTAACCTAAAAGTAACCAGTTTGAACAACTGTATAAACACAGTTGAGGAGGGTCTTAATGATTGTCAACAATGATCTGGCCAATAAAATTTCAAAAAGCCTCTACGTGTATTTTCTAAAGTAGTGCCTTCCATTTTATGATTTGTTTATTCATAAACTAAAAGGTTACCAGGCTTTGCCAACAACGTCACGAGAATGTGGATTTTCTTCACGAATATACTTTCCTAGGTCAAGTAAATCACAAGTGAATGCTTCCTACCATTCCTCAAATTTTTGCAGATTGTTTTAAGACCTTGGAAAGAAAGACAAGTTTTGTTTTTAAGTATGTACTAGTCCCTTTGTAAGGGGCCTTGAGGAAGTCAAATGGTGGCTGAGACCCTTGGCTTCAGGCAGAGGTTTCTTTTTTTATTATTATTATTATTATGTTATGTTAATCACCATACAGTACATCATTAGTTTTTGATGTAGTGTTCCATGACTCATTGTTTGTGTATAACACCCAGTGCTCCATGCATTACGTGCCCTCCTTAATACCCATCACCAGGCTAACCCATCCCCCCCAACCCCTTCCCCTCTGAAACCCTCAGTTTGTTTCCCGGAGTCCATAGTCTCTCATGGTTCGTCTCCCCATCCCATTTCCCTCCCCTTCTCCTAATGTCCTCCGTGCTATTCCTTATGTTCCACAAATGAGTGAAACATATGATAATTGACTTTCTCTGCTTGACTTATTTCACTTAGCATAATCTCCTCTAGTTTCATCCATGTTAATGCAAAATTTGGGTATTCATCCTTTCTGATGGCTGAGTAATATTCCATTGTATATATGGACCACAACTTCTTTATCCATTCATCAGGCAGAGGTTTCAATGAAGGAGCTCTATCAGGTTAACTGGGTGTTAAAAATGCATCACTTTTGCTTTTTAGAGCTCAATTATTTCCACAGGTATGTGTTTCCCAGAGGTTAGCTAAGCAAAGCAGATGCGACCCTTGTGGTGAATTCATGAAAATCAGCAATGGGGAAATAATTATTTTGCCTTCTTCCAGCAGGGCTGATTCAAGGGAAACCTCTCCCTTTCTAGCACCCTGTATATTGTGCTTGAGATTACAGATCTTTGCAGCCAGTGGATCTTAGGGACTTTACTTAATAAGAAGGCGTACGTACTAAGACAAAATAGCAGAAAGTGATCTTGTCTCGGCCTTTGAGTATAGTGAATTTCGTGACTAAAATGTACAATAAAGGAAAATAATCAGTAAAAATCCCCAAAGCCTACCAAGTTACAGTTTTTTAAAAGAAGTCTTAGAAAAGTTTAAGAAACTAAATTTCCTTCTCCTATAGCTTTCCTTACTTTAGCAAGGCTTATGAAGGAAAGGGAATTTTTCTTTCCATGGCGTTTCATTTAAATTGTCTGATCAAGTATCCAAAGTTTGGCTTAGATATGGTGGCTCAATTACTGCTAACTTAATTCCTTCTCATCCACAGTTTTAATTGGTTTGTGTTATTTGGATATTAATTTGATTCAGGTTCACTTTTGACTCAATTCAAATGTCATATATTTTTCAGATGCTTAAGATATTTTAGAAGGGAAACATAAAAGTTTTTAGTCAAAATGCTAAGCTCAGTAAAATTTTTATTTGGAAAAGGAAAGTGTAGACTGTTTGCAAATTACAAAATTATAACTTAGGTAAGCAGATCGATAATTTTTAATGAGCTGTAAAATATACACTTCCCACACGGTTTGTTACATAACATAGAAATATGAATTTTAATTTCATCTTTAAATGTTCTACCAGTTAGCTTGAAATTTTGAAGAGTGATTTTTTTTTGTATTTGAAACATTGGTCATTAATACATGTATGTGAAGCTACTAGCTTTGTTAATGTATAGATTTCAGTATTACGCTTTTTGAACAAAATTTTATTTCAAAACTTAAAAAAATGCAACTTATGTCAGTTTCAAGGAAACTTATTGGGGAAAGATCACAGCAGAATGGAATTTTAAGCCTGTTGAATTAATTGATGAACTACTTGGTTTATCATTTGGGAATTCTTAATTGAAAATGTCAGGAAAAAAATACAAATTGATTTAACAATATGACTGACAAATCTAAGACTCATGGCTTTAGGCTTTATTAGACCCAGATGCTCAGAGGGAGATTTCCTCTTTTTCTCTATTGTCTGTCTCTCCTCCACCCCTGCCTACACCCAATAACTGCATTCTTTATTCTCATGTAATTTTTTTAATGAAGTTTTTGATTTTAATTCCAGTGTAGTTAACATACAGTGTTACATTAGTTCCAGGTGTACGATAAGTGATTCAACTCAGTGCTCATCATAATAAGTGTATTTTTTAACCCCCTTCACCTATTTCACCCATTCCCCACCCCCCTCCACTCTGGTGACAACCGTCATTTCTCTGCAGTTAAGAGTCTGTTTCTTGGTTTCTCTTTTTTTCCTTTGCTTATTTGTTTTGTTTCTTAAATTCCACATATTACTGAAATCTTACAATATTTGTCTTTCTCTGACTTATTTTGCTTAGCATTATACTCTAGCTCTATCCATGTTGTAAATGGCAAGATTTCATTTTTTATGGCTGAGTACTATTCCATTGTGTGTATGTATCAATCTTCTTTATTCATTCATCAATCGATGGACAATTGGGCTGCTTCCCTAATTTGGCTATTGTTAGTAATGCTGCAATAAACATAGGGGTGCATGTATACCTCTGAATTAGTGTTTTTGTATTTTTTTGGTAAATGGTGTGATTACTGGATCGTAGGGTAACTTTTTTTTCTTTTTGAGGACCCTCCATTCTGTTTTCTACAGTGGCTGCACCAGTTTGTGTTCCTACTAACAGTGCAAGAGGGTTTCTTTTTCTCCACATCCTCGCCAACACTTGCTGTTCCTTGTGTTGTTGATTTTGGCCATCTGACAGGTGTCTCCTGTAATTTTTTTAGTATCAAATATAACCATCAACTGTTACAAGTTTATATTCCTTTAGTTTAGTAAACTCCATGGAAAAGATGGTCTTTATCCCAATATTTTTGCCAAAAGTCTTGGTTCTTGCTTTCATTAAGCTTGTCTATAAAACATGTCTTTATTTTCTGATTCAATTATTGTGGCCCAAGTGGATATCCATTCTTTTAACAGGCTTAGTTAATATGCCCCCCTCTGAAGCCAGGTCAGCTCACCCAAACAACATGGATGCCTATAAGGAGTGGGTACATTCCCAAAAGAAAATTGTGGAGCCATTTTGCACAGCATGGGGAATAGATGATGGACAGACCCAAATTCTGTATCTGTTAATAGTATAGACTGAGTGTTTTTGTCTCCCCCAAATTCATACATTGAAACAGTAACCCTCAGTGTGATGGTGTTAGGCAGTGAGGTGTTTGGGAGATAATTAGGTAATCGGGGTAGAGCCATCATGAATGGATTAGTGTCCTTATCCTCTGCCATGTGAGGATATAAGAAGACAGCAATATGCAACACAGGAATGGCGCTCACCAGATACTGATCTGCCTGCACCTTGATCTTGGGACTTGCCAGCCTCCAGAACTGTGAGAAATAGTTGTTTAAGCCACCCACCCAGCCTATGGTAATTTATTACAGCAGCCTGAACTAAGATGTTTCATTATTAGGGGCATTTTTCTGTCTTCATAAATATGTAAGATAAAGACACTAAGTATTTGTGTCCTCATGATGTAAATTTGGTGCTTGTTTACTCAACTGTGGAATTACAGACTATCATACCATATTTTTAGGAGATCTTAAAGTACAGCTAGGCAGGCTGTTCTTGAAATGTTGCCAACCAGTTATTTTTAGCCCCTTGTGAAACATACTTTAAATTACATATTGCTAAAAATAGTTCCCAAGTTTAGAAAATATTGACTTTAATTAATAAAAACCATTAGCCACTATAATAGTAATACCCATTTGTCTTACCTGAATTCCAGCATGTTCCTGGTAGAGGAGGGAGAGGATAGGTGACCCTGTGAACATGATTACTTATTTTTGTTGCAGTGGAAGGAAATGGGTTGAAAACTGCTTTTCTACATATCTGTCATTCCTTCCATAATTTCTTTTTTTCCAGAAAAATAAGTTTCCATATATTTATGCTATTTATCATAATATTTAACTTTGGTTGCCTTTATTGTGTTGATTTCTTTCCAGATGTGATTAGTAGTGAATATGTATTGACTTTGTCCTTCCACCACTCAAGTACTCATCACCCATCATACTTCTCCACAGCAATTTAAAACCATCTGGTGCACAGTGTTTTTTACTTACATATATTTATTATCCATCTCCCTTACCTAAAATGGGAACCCCAAGAAGGGTGTGTGTGTGTTTATGTGCATATGTGTGTTTTGTTCTGGCTTACCGATTTATTTCTAGCATCGGGAATAGTGCTTGAAGTAAGTACCTCGATACCAATATGCTGATTTACTAACATGTAATATGCAGAGATGTACACAATACTTGCAAGTATTATCAAAACATCATAAAATTGAGAAGTATCCTTGTTTACTATACTTCTCTGGTTGGTGTCTAGGCTACACCTGTTGTATTCCTGAAAGTGTATAAAACATTCACAGAAAAGTGGTTAAACCATATATTTGTTATCAGTTGAATTTATAGAGAGGTAAAAGTGAATAAATTCCACCGTGTAGGTCAATATCATTCATAAGTAAGTGCCAGTTGGCTTATTCTAGGGATCCAGAGATCTTTTACTGTTAAGCCCAATACAATAATTTACCATTTATTCAAACTAAAGAAGAAATACATCTCAAGTTGGAGCAAAATGTGACAAAATTCATCACGCAGTCATAATAAACTTCTAACTCACTGGAGGTAGAAATAGTTTAACCTGATAAAGTGATTTACTGAAAAACTAAAGCAAACATCAAACTGAGTATGTGTTAGGAAAGTTGCATCTAAAAGAGCAAGAAAAGAATGGCCATAATCACTATTCTGGTCGACTTTGTTCTGGATGTCCTACTGAAGCAGTAAGGCGAAAGAGAGAATAAAAGGTTAGAGGATTGGAAAGTAAGGAAAAAAAACTACCCATATTTGTAAATAATATGATTACCTCGGTAGAAACCTCAAGAATTTCAGGAATATATACTGTATAATCAACATACTAGTAAACTTCTACTTCAGCACAAAAGCAACAAACTTACAAACTTTAAATGCTAGCTTTTATTAAATAGACTTATACTAAGTGTGTGTTTTCCCTTCCTCTCCTCTTCTTTCTTATAGGATCTGTAATTACTATTTCATTGACCATGAATTAATTTGCTTTTTTAATGTATTTCTATTTCTGTTCTCCATTCTTAGCTCAAAAGTAATGAGAGAAAGATGTTTAGAAAATATAAAAGCAGTAATTAAAAATGGAGAATGAAACTCTTTGTAATTGCGATGAGTTCAGTACTAACCTTTCCCTAGTGAACTATTAAGCAACAACAACTTTTGATATCTATGTACTAGATGTTTCTGTTTCAGGTTTCTGCATGTTTTCTTACCACATTACCGTGTGAACGTTCATTGTCAAGTAGCTGCTTTGTCGCTTGAGGGAATTGGTGATATGCCAATTTATTAATCTTTCACAATATTAGGAATTTAAATGTACATGCTACTTATATTTTGGAAAAAGTCTTATACTGTTTTTTCAAGATTTTTTGCAAGAAAAATTTTAATTGACTTATAAAACATCCTAAGATAACATAAGGTAATGCACCTGGATTAATTATATGGTATCTAGAAATCAAGTTAGGCAGTAACTTAAATTTTTAGTTGAAACTCTATGTCTTGAATCATTCTAGAACTTCATAAGTGTTTTGAATTTGTAGGAATGTGAATACCATACAGAAAATATTTTAGATCATGTTTATAGTATTTCTAGATGCTCATTATAATGTAGCTAATATTGTAATTAAATATGGCTCCTGATGTAAAAAAAAATTTTAAATACTATGTAGATTTGAGGTTTGTAGATGAACATTACCAATTTGTACTATGATGCCGTGCTTCTCAACATCCATGACATTTAACAATTTTTGGTCATACTGAGGCATGGATTTAAATCACTGCAAATCACTGTAATGATGAGGAATGCGTTCTTAGTATTTAAGCATAACCATACTGCTTTTTGGCTCAAGAACTCATGTGAAGTGATAGAAATTCATTTATTTATAGAAAAACATTTATGTTCATCAAAGTAAATCCATTTCTTTTGGATGTTTACAGATCTTTAGGTGATGGTTTTGGAATAAATTAGAATGGAATGTCTGATTGACTTGGGTCCGTGAAAATAACAAAATCTGGAAACCAGAAACACCATTAATGAATCTGTCATAATGAATAATCAGTGCAAAACTACTTCGAATGAGAAAAATCTTTACTGACGTTTAAAAAAAATTTATGCTTTGAGCATATACTCAGGAAACATTGGAATTCTCCATGGAAGTATGATTCAGAAGAATTTTATTTTGATGGTAATATAAAAATGATTTTAGTTTTTGTTTACAGAATTTTTTCTTTTCTAGGTTCATTTTACAGAGTTAGAACTTTAGAATCCTACTACGTGGCCTACTTGTGTTAATAGAATTATTGGAAGATTTATGGCCATCAATTAAGTATTTTAGTTCTTTGTTTAGTTCTAATCTATTTTATTGGGAAATTTTGTCTTGTGATACTAATCTGGATTTTAAAAATTAATTAGGGTCTTTAGAGATAATTTTTACACATAGCAAAGCCAGACATCAGTTAAAGCGATGAAAACAGATTTTTTTGGTAACTCCTCCTGACAGTAGGAGAAACAGCTGAGCTCCATTCTGATTTGTGCAGAGGTGACTGGGACATTCAAAGAGACAGTGAAAGAGTAGGGAGTAGCAGAGAGTGGGGTTCAAGTAAAAAGTTACAAAGGATGTCATCATAAATGTCCTTAGTCCGGATGTGTCTGCTTGCTCCTGATTGTTGGGATGCTGTCCTCCCAACAGAGTCTGGGAGACTAATGATCTATTCTTCCTGATGATTACATAAAGGGAAGGACTTGAGAAATACACTCTTGACTTGTAGGAGATACACATGCATCTCAAAGGGACAGAGAAAGGATTCATGATTTTAAGCCCTTTTTAGTAGATGCTATAAAGGGAAATTAAGGGGCCTATCCTCTGGTATTGGTTAGAACAAGCAGTAAATTCTATTGGCATTGTTGTTTTCTTAGGCAGGCATTTTAAGAGGGCGTTGGGGCCATCCTAGGAACATGGCCTTAATGCTACTAAAAGGCCTGCTAGAGCCTTGTCATCTCCTAGTACAGTGATGTGGGCAGAGTCTTATGTGCAGTTCTCATTACTTTATATTACACAAAATTCAAATGAAAAAGGATTTCTAATTTTCCAGTAGAAAATAGAATATTATTAATTTGACATCTAAAGGAATGAAGGAGCTATGTTTTCCTGAATTGAAATTTCTTTTCTTTTTCTTTTCTTTTTTTGCATGAGACAAGGTTAAGAGTTACAAACATATTCCTTTTTTTTTTTTTTGAGGAAAATGAATTCATGTGATTTTAAACTTAAACCATATACAATTTTACCATGCAACAGTGGAAAGCCTGCTACCACCATGCCCCCATCAGCCTAGTCCCCAGCTCCCTCCCCTGACAGTATCATCTGTCCTTCCCAGGTGTGTGATGGGGTTTCATAGCTAGGTTTTCTTTCTGTGCCCTCAAGCTTTCTTCAGATTCACAATGGTGTATTCATGATGTGGGTGTGTCACGTTTAGCATGTTTCCCTTACTCTGTTCCACCTGGGTTTGGTAGGTTTTTGCCTTTTTAAAAAGGGTTTTCCCAGCTATGTTGTCAGATCAATAGACTGTCTTTTGTATTTCACTGAAACATGATTGTCAGCATTTGAGTAATCAGCAGGGTTGGCATATTTTGCATATTAAAAGAGTGTACACCATTAGATTATAAGAGACATTATTATGGAGACAGCAGCAAAACTCTGAGAGTAATTTAGTGTTTGCTGTCTTTGCTGTTCAGGGAGAATGTAACCAAGAATGATGGCTACTTTTGTGTGACCAATTTGATGTAAAGGGAACCTGATCAGTGAAGGGGACTCTTGTTGACAGTGAGGTTTGGAATTCTGGAGTCTCAAACCTGAGTGTGTGCAGAGAGAGACTCTACTTCTTTGAGACTTTGAAGTTTGATCAGCCACATTATTTGGAAAACAGAACTGCGTTTGTCTTGAATGAACTTGGTCATGGTATTTGTAGTATTCTCTTAAGATAACCCCACCAACTCTGATTATTTATCTTATTTTCTTCTTTTGCCCATACCTAGCTGAGTGACCCTGTAAATGAAGGGCATTTGTTAAAATTAGCCATTCATAGAGGATGGGAAGAAGACTAACATTTCTGAGCATGGTGTGCTCCAGGCACTTTTGTAAACACTCTTGTTGTAACTTCCGAACAGTCCTGTGATATGGGTGTTAATACCTCCACTATATACTGTTGAGGAGTCTCAGACCTAGAAACTTAACTCCTTATACCATAAGCTAATAAGTGGTTGAATTGGGTTTGGACCTCAAATGCACCACAATGTGCCCTGCTCAGTAGAAGAATTTCTTTAAACAATTCCTCTCAGATGAAAGCCATGTTACATTACTAACATTTAGTGGACTTCTGATTTATCCTAAAAACCAAACTTAAGTTCTCTAGATTATTCTGCGATCCAATCTCTTCTTCTTGGCTATTGAGGGTTTGCTGGGCATGGAGGTTGGCAGGGTCTTTCCTTGATGATAGAGTGTGGAACTGGGAGGAACAAAAGTAATCCTGGCCTTGGTATACTTATAAACCCGGAACCAGTCTTTGTCATCAGTTTTTACAGAATGAAGAGCAGGAAATGAAGCTGAAGCAAATGGTCTGTTCCTGTGAAGTGGCAAGAATGGATGTGCAGGGTGGGAAGGGCCTTGGAGAAGAGAGCCCAAAGATAGCCTGTAGGAAAATGGCCTATCAAGGAGAGGAGGCTTTTATACCGGAGTACCCACAGCCTGGCCCCAGGGATGAGGAGGAAGATATTAAAATTGCTTGAGCATCTCAGGTATCCCTGAACATTCTCAGTCTCTAACTCTTGGCCTGAGTGAAGCTGAGGACTTGGCAGGACTTATTCTGCAGCATCCTAGAGTTGGGAGGCTGAGGCCCTTCTCTACTCTTCTAGGAAAGGCCCGTCTCTGCATTTGGATCTGACATTGGCTGTGGCATCACCAAGACCCAGATAGATTGTTTCCTGGTCTGTGCTACCTTGATCAGTGCACGTGAGGCCATATTAGGGAAAAAAAAAAGTTTTTAATTTTTCAAAGAACTAGAGTAAAATTTTAAGTCATTTTTAAAAAGTAACCCTGTTAAAAAGGCAAAACTTCTATGAAATACTTAGTTCCAGGAAAAATAGTTCTTAGGTACTTGATTTGTTTCACTGCCAGAATTGGCTTGGTGGGATACATTCCAGAGAGTACTAGGGAGCCATAACACTGTTTTTCTAATACTGCTCACGTTAATTATCTGCTTATCTTAATTATCTTTGCTTCCAGGGATCATTGTGTAGCTTACTTTGTTTTGGGTTGGGCTCCTAATTGTATATTACAAAGAACATTGTAAATAGTGTTTTTCATGCCTTTTTTTTTTTTAATTTGCCTCCATGATGCTTTGTGAGGTGTGGTAATAATTGGTGTCAGTGCAGGAACCAATCAGAATGACCTGGGGAATTTTTCAAACTGCAAAAATTTCTGCTCTTCAGGTAATATGCTGCTTTATTCTTAAGAGTGCTCCCCGACCCGCCCTCCCAAAAAAAAACCATCAAAAGGAAAACAAAGTGTTTAAACTCACAGAGCATAATTGTGAAAGTTTGTGCAAGTTTCAGAGTGTTAAGGTAGATCAGACTACTATTCAACCTGGTCATGATTATCTTCAGTACCCTTTATCTTCACTATTAAGAGAAAGTATAAGTATACCTTATATTCATGGAACTTGAATAAAAAAAACAGAACTCATGAAAACTACAGTAAAATTAAACATGATATAAGAAGTGAATTCAAAATTAGTTTTCTTTGTCACCTAGATTCTTTGGGGTAGAGAAATATTTTCCATAGATCTCTCTCTTTTCTGATACATGTAGTTCTGATGACAGAGATTATAGTTCCAGGATTTACTACTTTGTTTAGAAGCCTTATAATCAAATTGAGGAGAGGGTTAAGAGGCAAAGGAATGTGGATAGACATGGTAAGGGAACTTGAAACTGGAAAATAAGTACTAACAAAAACATGTGTGGATATATAACATCTCCTTGGGGGGAGAAGTAAGAAGTGTCTGTAAAGAGGGGCCCTCCTTTGCAGGCTCATCTTCTACCTGAACAGAGTAGGCTCCATATTCTAGAAGGAGCCAGAGATAAAAGTGCTCTGTCTTATGCACTTGTGGAAGGCTTCCAGAGTGTGTATCTCAGGACAGTGGTGGCGTCTCTGGGAAATAAAGGCCTATGTTCATAGTCCTCTCTGCTTACAACATAGCTTAAAAGGCCTGCATTAGGTTTCCTCCAGGGCTGACAAAGGAATCCTCATGTGATTTTTTTTTTATTATTTAAATTTTAGGTAATTAACATACAGTGCAATATTGGTTTCTGGAGTAGAATTATGTGATTTGTCACTTACAGTACCCAGTGCTCATCACAAGTACCCTCCTTAATACCCATCACCCATGTAGCCCATCCCCCACTGACTTCCCTCCATCAACCCTCTGTTTGTTCTCTCTCATTAAGAGTCTCTTACGACTTTTTCCCTCTCTCCTTTTTTTCTTTTCCCCTTTCCATATGCTTATCTGTTTTTTTTAATTCCACATTATGAGTGAGATCCTGTGTTGTTTGTGTTTCTCTGACTTATTTCACTTAGCATAATACACTCTGGCTCCATCCATGTCGTTGCAAATGGCAAGATTTCATTCTTTTTGATGGCTGAGTAATATTCCAGTGTGTGTGTGTGTGTGTGTGTGTGTGTGTGTGTGTGTGTGTGTGTGCACGCACGCGCGCACACACCACATTTTGTTTATCCATTCATCTATCGATGGACATCTAGGCTCTTTCCATAGTTTGGCTGTTGTTAATAATGCGGCTATAAACATCAGGGTGCATGTAGCAACATGCAGAAGAATGAAACTGGGCCACTTTCTTACACCATACACAAAAATAAATTCAAAATGGATGAAAGACCTGAATGTGAGACAGGAAACCATCAAAATCCTAGGGGAGAGCACAGGCAGCAACCTCTTTGACCTCGGCCACAGCAGCTTCTTACTAGACATGTTGCCACAGGCAAGGGAATCAAAAGCAAACATGAACTATTGGCACTTCATCAAGATAAAAAGTTTCTGCAAAGGAAACAATCCACAAAACTAAAAGGCACCCTACAGAATGAGAGAAGATATTTGTAAATGACATATCTCATAAAGAGTTAGTATCCAAATCTACAAAGAACTTAACAAACTCAACACCCAAAAAAAATCCCAGTTAAGAAATGGGTAGAAGACATGAACAGACATTTCACCAAAGATGACAAACAGATGGTCAACAGACACATGAAAAGATGTTCATCATCACCATCAGGGAAATGCAAATCAAAACTACAATGAGCTATCACCTCACGCCTGTCAGAATGGCTAAAATCAACAATACAAGAAACAACATGTGGTGGTGAGGATGTGCAGAATAAGGAACAACTGTGCACTGTTGGTGGGAATGCAAACTGGTGCAGCCACTCTGGAAAATAGTATGGAGGTTCCTCAAAAAGTTAAAAATAGAGCTACCCTACAATCCAGCACTTACACTATCAGGTATTTACCCAGAGGATACAAAAATACAGATTTGAAGGGAATCATGTGATTTCGAGGCCTGTTTGTTCCCTTATGTCACTCTGCCTCTCCATCTTCGTGCTTGTGAATTTTTTGTCATAGGTGGGCAAGTATTATGTCATTAAGGCTTAAATTGTCTGTTCCTGGTCATTTCTTTTTCATAGAGTATTTTAGTTTTAGTAAAATCAACCAGTCAGCCACAATGTAACAAGTCAAATTCATTGCTGTTTGGTTGAAGGAGAAGGTTAGTGTTCGTGGCAAAGAGGTCAGGAGAGTTCTAAATTCTTGGAGAGAGTTGGGGGAGAGAATCTTGGATAAGTAAAGACAATGCACAGTGAATTGGCCCTGTACACACAAGGGGATAAGCATAGAGGACTTGTGCCTTGAGATATTTTTGTCTTTCCTCTGCAGAAACAGTGCTACTTTACCGACTTATGAAGATTTTTTAAAACAAGATTTATATTTAACCTCTTTTATATTTATGGCATTAATACTAGAATGTTTATTCAGTGCCTTTCTAAGTTTATATGAGCAGCAAGTTAAAGTGGAATTGTTATGTTAAAGTTTATATCTTTTAATTTGTGAGCAATCTTTGAGAGTATTAAGTATATCACAAATTACAAATAGAGTTGTTTATTGAAGCAAATTTACATTAGAGGTGAAACAATGTTTTCTCTATTGTGCTATGTAGAATATTCCACAAGTTTTTAGTAAGTGTTGAAAAAGTCCCATAGTTAACTAACTTTAGAGGAATATTAAGTTTCTGTAGTTATAAGGTCGATACAGAAAAATCAATTTTATTTTCATATGCTAGGAACAAAAAATTGGAAACTAAAGTTAAATAATGAAGCAGCATGATAAAATAAATGAAAAAAATTAGAAATAGAAAAATGTTGAGGATCTCTATACTTAAAGCTACAAAATGTTGAGAGAAATTAATACTTAAATAAATGGAGATATATGTTGTGTCTATGGTTTGTCAAGATGACAGTTTTCTACCAAAGGAGCTATAATTCAGTGCAGTCCCAATCACAATACCAAGAGTCATTTATTCTTGAAAATAACAAACTGATTCTCAAATTTATATAGAAATGCAAGTGGCCTGGAATAGCTGTAGTTATTTTTTTAAGAGAACAAAATTGGATGACTCATCTAACTGATATAAAGGCTTGTAAGCCTACAGAATCAAAACTGTAGAATTGGTGTAAAGAAGAGGAATAGAATAGTCTAGAAATAGATGCACACCTAAATAGGCAATTAATTTTTACAAAGGCATCAAGGTGACTTGATAGGGAAAGGAAAATCTTTTCAGCAACTATTTCTGAAACAATTGGAAAGAGTTATCAGAAAACACTGAACTTCTACCTCTCCCTTTTACTGATACAAAAGGAAATTCAAGATGACCAGAAACCTAAACATAAAAGTTAAAAACTAAATCTGTAGACACAAACACAAAAACATAGTTCGATCTCAAAAACAACATGTGAAGCATTAGAAACCATTTATGAAAAGGGCACTTGGGTGGCTCAGTTAAGTGTCTTCCTTCGGCTCAAGTCATGATCCCAGAGTCCTGGGGTGGAGCCCCGTGTCAGGCTCCCTGCTTAGCGGGGAGTCTACTTCTCCTTCTGCCGTCCTCCCCCCGCCCCCCCCCCCCCCCCCCCCCCCCCCGCTCATTCTTGAGTGCGCATGCGCTTGCTCTCTCTCGCTTTCTTTCTCTCTTTCTCTCTGAAATCTTTAAAAAAAAAAAAAAAAACATTTATGAAGGAGTACTTATATGTGAACTTCTATGAAGTTCTATGACAGGTAAAACTATGGCAATAAAAATCAGAGCAGTGGAAAAAGGCAATGGGGTGATGGAAATGTTCCGTATATTGATGGGGATGGTGGATTTACAGTTGCATTTGTCAGAGCTCATTAAACTTTACACTTAATATCTTTGTGTTTTCTAGTGCATGATTTGTGTCTCAAAAGTAGTTTCCTTAAGCAATAACTTAACAAATTGTGCATGTTGCCTTTGCCCCTCTAAGCAGGCATGTCACTACCATTGTTCCTAAAACTTCAGGTGCCTCAAAACTTAATTATATTAATAAGGGTTTTCCAGAGAAACTGAACCAATAGAAAATATATGGAGAAAGAGAGAGAGATTGCCACTTAATTGTGAGAACCAGCAAGTCTGACATCTGTAGCGAGGCCGGCAAGCTGGAAAAGGAGGCAAGGTTCCTATGCCTCAGTTCTGAGGCAGACCTCTCCTTCCTTTGTGAAACCTCAGTCATGACTCTTAAGGCTTTCCGTTGATTGGAAGGGGCCCATCCACATCATGGAGGATAATCTGCTGTGCTTAATGTCAATGATGGTAAATGTTAATCACATCTAACGCAATGTCTTCATAGCCAATCTAGCGTTAGTCCAAAACAACTGGGCAGGTTGGAGAGTTTTCATTCCTTCTTCATAGATGAAGGATCAGGATCAACAAGATGGCATGATGTGTCAAAGATGTGATCGTTAAAAAAAAACAAAAAAAACAAAACACTGTGCCAGGTGTTGTTTCAGAAGATTGGAAGGCAACAGGAAACAGAAGACAGGAAAGGTTCTGAGCTTGTGGAACCTGCATTCTAGTGAGTAGGAGACAGTGAAAATAATAGAAAATTCTGTATAGTAATTTAGAGAATATTGTAATACGTGTTTGGGGAAAAATAGCTGGAGTAAGTTAGGGGGCACTGAGACTTTCACATGAGGGTTTGCTTCATTAAGAAGATAGTATATTTCAGCAGAGGCTTGAAGGACCCTTGTGGATATCTTGGGAGAGCCAGTCCACTAGAGGAAACTGCTAGTGGGAAACTGCAAAGCCTTGTAACTAAGGCTAGAACCCTGGTCCTAAGTTGTTCATTGTTTAAGCTTGAATATTGAGCACACTCATGCTGTAAGCAGAGTGCCACACATTGGAGCTACAATAGTAAAAACACATATTGTGCCAAGGAAATTTCTAATTCTTTTCATTATAGGAGTGGTTTCCTCACCAATGAGCAAGAAAGTCATTACAAAGGTCTTCGAATCTATTTTGCTCTCAGAATTTTCTGTGGATAATAATTATATTATTTTAAATATATGCATTATTGATAAGAATGTAGACATTACTAAAGTCATAACTATGCGTTATTCAATTGATAAATATCAAAAGTTCCATTATGATCATGCTGGGTGGTATGCAATCTGTCGGCAATTTTGAAGTTGAAAAGGGCTCTCATTCTTGAAAATGTTTGAAAACCTCTGTTCTATGCCATGAGTTTGCCAGATTGAATTGGCTGTAAAAGCCACACCAAAAATTTGCTGTTTATAAAGACAGGGGAGGCCTTTGGAAATTTTTAACTGGAGGAATAGCATGATCAGACCTGTGTTTTGGGGAAGATTTCTTTTCATTGTGAGTTATCCAGAGGAAGTCAAATGGAATAAATCTATTGAGGAATGCTTATGGTTTAATTATAGTTACTTGATTCATAACACAGTGATGCAGACTTCATTACACTTAAATCTTTGTTCCTAATGCCGAAAAGAGCTTCCAATACTAATTTCTCTGCAGTATACATTACTTAAAGCAGTATTTCCAAGTTACAGTTATCGTCTATTAAAAGTCAACAATTAAGACTAGATTTCTAGCTTAGCCCTACCTGGAATACTTGAAGTGAAATGTTAGCAACAGTTAAAACAGACCCTTTTTGAGGGTATACGTACATGCTAGCAGATAGATATCTGGTTTATATGTTTGCAAGCTAATTTGACGTTTTGAAGTTTGGATGAACTTACAATTTACCTTATGTTTGAAAGTCTAGCTTTCAGAGTTTGACCTTACTTACTTTAATTTGATCTTGGTGGTGAACCAAAGAATTACTGTTGAGAGATTTGGAAATATATATTTACTATCAGTAAAGGTCCGTCTACTAATATTTAATATTGAAGGTTTTAAAGTAGCAATAAATACTTAAGAGAATTGAGAAAGATGGAAATCAACATACTCAGATGTGACAGGCTAAAGCATGTATCTCTTTGTAAGGGATTTCCAAAGCCTGCATTTTACCTTGGGTACTTCTACTTGGGAATCTCAGTGTGTTTTGTATTCTATTCCTCTGCAGTATTCTTTCCCACTCAGAAGGGCTGTTCCTTTGTGAGTCCTACTCTGATTCATTTCTTCACCCTAACTAGATTTTTTTTTTTTTATTAAGATTTTATTTATTTATTTGACAGAGGGAGAGACAGCGAGAGAGGGAACACAAGCAGGGGGAGTGGGAGAGGGAGAAGCAGGCTTCCTGCCGAGCAGGGAGCCCAATGTGGGACTCAATCCCAGGACCCTGGAATCATGACCTGAGCTGAAGGCAGACGCTTAACGACTGAGCCACCCAGGCGCCCTAGATACACACTCTTGATGAATTATCCTATATCGTGCTATATTTTGATCTTTGATATTGCTGTCAGACAGAATATCAATATGAAATTATAACAGTTGTTTGCATTTGTGTTTAATTCAACCTGTGTGGTACTGGCAACACTATGAATATTCATTCTTTGGCAGAATGTATGCTTCTGGCTTTGTTGCTGATTCAGATTTTCCATTCATGTGGGTATGTGGTGGTTCTTGCTCAAACATCTAGATGCTCGATTGCTAATGCTTCCCACTTGCCAGATGGTAAATATACAACCACAATTTTCCAGACAATTGTTGTCTGGGTAGAAATCTATGTGCATTCTGAATTTTCTTGTATACCTTTTTTTTTTTTTTCTTAAATCACTGTGAATATTAAATCTGTCCACTGCAAAAATGGCTCTCCTGTGCCTAACCCAGTTCTGTGAGTCCTCAGGATTCTGTATGTGCAATGGTTTTATTCACCATTAGGGAACTCTTTCCTTGTTAATACCCTGGTTGTTACTGAGACTAGTGAGATAGGTTCAGGAGCACTCATGCTGAGATTGGCTCTAGTACTGATGCCTGTATCAGGTAGAGAGAAGCAATTGCTATCGTTGAAACCTACATAGGGTTGTTGATGTGTGTCCATCCATCAAGGGCCAGGAGATGCTGAACGATGTTGCAACATGCTAAATGTATGCCTGGGAGTCAGTCTTTGTGTCTGCATTCAAATTGCCTTTCTTTTGTTTTTCTTTTTGATTATTATGATTAGAGGAGCTGAAATAATGGTCCTTTATATCTTGGAACTTGTTAAGGAACTTGTCAAGAAGCTAAAAGATTTGATATATACTAGCTGATTATTTATAAAATATTTGGATTGGAGAAATAACAGTTAAAATCTTCAGATTATCCTTGTAAAATAAGGCTTTTTATTGAAGTATAAATATAACATTAGTTTCAGGTGTACAAATAGGGCATTCATTTTGAAAGATGTCCATAAAAGTGTACAATACAATGTAGATTTTACCATTTTTGAGAAGCTGGGTAGATGATGATGAAGAATTACATTATTATTGACTGAGGGGGTATTATGTTCTGACACTAAGCTTAGTTTGTAGGTTCATTATCTAATGTTACGTTTACAATGACCCTACCAGGGGAATTATTACCATGGGTATGAAAACTGAGGCTCAGAGAGTTTCTGTAACTTGCCCAAGGTTATGTTGCTAGAAGAAGCAGACAGAATAGAATCTCCAGTCAGTCTGATATCTAAGCCTGTAATATTAGCAAGTACAATACTGTATGATACATTGTTTGAATATGTATGTGGTATAACATATGCATAGATATGTGTGTGTTTATGTACACAAAATAATGTTTGAGTTATTAAATATGGTTTTGAAATCTTACTGTCATCTGTATCATTGAATATGCCCTTTAATAGATGAGCATCTGTTGTATACCACTCTCTGTTCTTGTCTCCTCTTTATATCACCACTACACATTTGTTCTCATTGTCCTCGTTATGAGGTAGTACAAAACAAAGATTACTGAGGGGTTGGAAATAATGACTTCATCCAAATGCTTACCATCTTGTCTCAGCTTTGAGGCAGATCTTCATTGACCTAAGATCACAAACTAGATAATATTATCACCTGAAATGCTTATCCTGTGTATTTGCACTTGTCAATCTCAAGTGGGAATATACCTCAAGGTGTTTTTAAATCTCCATTGTAACTGTATCAGCTATATGATCCCCAGACTCTACCTAACACTGTTATTCCTGCCTTTGCTTCTGTGAAGGTTTTCTTCTTCAGTCCTTGTATCTTAATCATCACATCTCCACTTCTTAAAGAATCAATTCTTATTCATCCCCTATCCCCTCCAGACTGCTGAATGTTGTAGCTATCAAGTTATGGTCATATTTCTTTTTATATGGAGGCTTTAGTGTTTTTCTGATGTTTTATATATCTGTATTTTGTTGGTGGTATCTACAATTATGTCGAAAACTGAAGATACTTGCTTATTGTTGAATGAGTTGCTTTGGATCTTTTAAGGTTCATTGAAAAATGAAATAACTGAATATTTTTAAAAATTGATAAGCAGAAGTTAGGCTTGAAAAGGATTCAAGAAAATGTCTCATTTTATATGGTTTCTCTGCTACATTCCTTGTGCAGGCGTGGATTATTAAAAATAAAATGTCTTTCTGTCTAAAGGAAACAAAAAACTATATATGGGTTTATTGGGCCATAATTTAGAAATATTATCATGAGTTTCAAGTTTTAGGAACAGAAAATCCCCTAGAAATTTGTGTAGAGACTGGGTGTGTGTTTTTACTGTACCATGACTAATTAAACACATATGAAAAGAACACAAAGGAAACTAAGTGGTACCTAAGTTTAATGGGCCTAAAGTTATGAGCTAGATACCAGGAAGGTAATACCTAAGGAAAGAAAACCTTATCTTCACGATTTAGTCTGTAAATCACTGAATATTATTTGATGATACATACTAAAATTATTTGATATTTTGTTTTTAACTTTGCTATCATGAAATTAAAAGGGAAAGGTTCTCTTTCTATTGACTGATTATAACATCTCTAAATTATTACTCAAAAACCTTTTCTGCAAAGTAGAAATTACAAAAAGAAGAGCTTTCTTTCACTTAAATATTTGCCATTTTTTGTACATGAAAATCAGTTATAAAATTTTAGACTAAAATCAATATTAAAAATCTTTTTTAGATTTTTTTTCTAAAGATTTTATTTATTTATTTGACAGAGGGAGAGACAACGAGAGAGGGAACACAAATAGGGGGAGTGGGAGAGGGAGAAGCAGGCTCCCCGCCAAGCAGGGAGCCCGATGTGGGGCTCCATCCCAGGACCCTGGGATCATGCCCTGAGCCTAAGGCAGATGCTTAACGACTGAGCCACCCAGGCACCCTTCTTAGATCTTTTCTGATAAGTACTTTCAGCAAACTTGCCATGTAAGTTAACTAATACTGCTAAATAGATTGTAGCCCTTGATGATGGCACCGAGTCTTTGATATTTCCATTCTCTGTCACTCAAGTGACTGCTCCTCTCTGTCCACAGGTGTCCTCTGAGTGTACCTAGGAACCTCAGGAGCACATTTGGTCTTACCTTTATTAGTAGTAGAAAACTAGGACTCAAAATGTTTGATAAACCTAGATTGTGTTGAGCCATATCCTAAGGCTAAGACTTCTTTGATAGTCATTACCATTTTTATTTGCCTGAGTAGGTTATCATTTTTTACATATTTGCTGAAAAATAATAAATACATCATATATCAACTAATAAATTCCTTTAATACCACTCCTTTTCCAAAGAAGACGACAGCTAACGTTTTAGTGGTTATTTACCTGGATAAATTCCTATGCATTATCGAATCTGTCTATATTTATGTGTGTATACATATGGATTTTTACATCCTGATGGACTTTTCATGCTAACGTGTTTCAGCCTATCATTTGTTTTAACTGCTATAAGCTATTTCATAGCCTTTTGATTCTGTAGAGAAGAATAAGGTATATGAGCATGTGCCATCATGCTCATGTGTGTTTATTTCTATAAAAGAGAAATAGTCTATTCTTAGGAGTGGAATTCTTAGGTTAAGTAATATGCGCATTTTTTTACAGATGCCTCCTTATTCATTGCTTCCATAGCTAGCTCATTGTGACTGCCACTTCTTTTGCTTGTTCACTTTTCTAGTGCCTTGGAGCTGTGCCAGTAGCCATTAATAGTATTGCATATATAACTTGTCACCTGGAGTATTTACTTTCGTCTGATTTTTCAACCCCCCATGGAACATAAAATAAGTATTTTGAATTGTTCTCATATTGTAATTACTGTTACTCTCCTAATCATCAACTGACTTTGAGATAAAATTAAAGGATCATTTAGAGTGTAAGTTTTACGTATCCATATCAGGAGGGGCCACATACAAGATCACTGAACTTTTCTATTTCTATTGCCACCACCTTTGTTGTGCCACAATTATACAATTATAAGAGTGAAGGTATGGGGTAGTAAAATGAGTCTTGGAACTACGTATATGTCTTAAATTATCCACATAAACGTAAACCCAGTTATTTTACTTTTGACAGTCTATCCTATTTAAGTCATCTTAAGTGTAGAAAACTATATGCTTAGAAGTGTCCCAAACATTGGAAATCACTTGAAAGACTCCATAGAAATGGTTAAGTAAACTGATATACAACCTGAATGGTAGATAATAGATTTATTAAAAATTGCTAATTATAATTATGGGAGACATGGGGAAATTTATTATGTCAAGTAATCAACAATCAAAATTATATGAAAAGATTCTAGCTCTTAAAACTCAAGCCATCCAGAATAAAGGAATGGGAATAATTTTTTTGAAGTTTAAAACAGAACAAAACTCAACCTACCTAAGCATTGAGGAAAAAAAAGACAAAGCTACTACCAGTGACTGTCCTATGGTGGTGAGGCAGACTGGGGGACTTTGTGTTTACTTAATGTTCTTTAAAACTGTATTTGTTTTACATAAAATCTATAATAACTAGCCTGCATATTTTGATTTTATCTCCTAGGGTGTCTTTGAGAAGCAGTCAAAAAATTATTTTCCAGACAGTATCTTCTGATATTCTACTAAAACTAATGTGGTTGTTGTATTCATATTAGGTTTTTAGTTCATATGAGGCCATTTACTTTTTTGTCAAAGTTGATGCTTGTTAAATAGGTGGGATATCAAGAAAATGTTAAGAGAAAAACAAATTAGTTCTACAAATTAAATGTGAAATGAATATGGGATGAAACTGCAAGAGCGTAGGTTTTATGCATTACCTGCTAACTTGGAATATTGTATATTGTTTTGGTAAGCCATTTATAATATTGAACTGGAAAAAGGAATAAAGTTTGGTAATAGGTTGCAAATCACTTTACATGTGTGGGAAAACTTGAAGTTATTTTTTTTTTTCTCTTGCTTGAGCTGCTTTAATAATTCAAGTGTTGATAGTAACTAAATTATGTAATAATGTGGATTTGTGCATTAGTAACTATTAAATTTTACAAATCTGGGGAACTATGTAATATGTTTTTTTATGATTTTTTACTGAATAGATGGGGAACTTTAGATTTCTTTTTTTCTTTCCTTTCTCTTTTCGTTTTTTGTTTTTTGCCTTTCTGCAGTTTGACTTACTATACTGTTAAAATAATTGTGCATGCTTTTAACTATGGAGATATATATACATATGATATATATGATAGTACTTTTTTGATGAAGTACCCTTCAGTAAGATGCTTTAGACAACAATATTAGTAGTGGATTTTGAAATAATTTAGGAATGATAGGGACCTACCCTGCTAGTAGGATAACTTAGTATCTTATTGGAAAACTTAATATTTGTGGGTAATTATGCTGGGTGAAATGGATTGATTTAAAGTGAGGGAATTGATGAGAAGAAATCATGTTTAGGAAAGGAAAATAAATAGAAGTTCATTATCTAGTATGCAGATGCTTTATCCACGCTATTTTGCTTGAGACTCTCAATAGCCCTGTGGGATGAGTTAGTATTAGTATCCCTTTAACTGATGAGGAGACTGAGCCTCAGGGAGTTGACACAGCTTGCCCTAGATCAAACAGTAAGTAACTACAAGAGCTGGGACTTCAGCAGAAGTCTGTTTGTTGTCAAGTCCTATGTGTTCTTGGAACCTCCCATGGCTTTGTATTGTAACAGGAAGCATATCCAGCCATAAATAATGGTAGTAAACAATCACTGTAATTGCTTATTATATTACCCTGATTCATAATTCTTAGAGATGTTTGGGAGATTCTGGTGGAAAGACTATGATGGAGGCAAATCATGTTTATTTTGCAGCTAAGCCCTGCTATTCAAGGGCTTTTGCTTCAGAATTGTTCTCCATATGTTCATTACATCTACAGTCGAATAGTAAGCAAAGTATTTGTTGTGGTCATGGTGGTTTGCTCCCTACATCAAATATATTTGAAATTGTTAGTCTAATCTAATCATGACAATCCTATTTTCCATGCTGTTAATTAGCTTAACAATGGCCATTGAAACTAATCCTATGCATTGAGACCTAAAGGGAATTCTGTTACAGGCTTCAGGGAAAGTTTTCCTTGATCGCAAGTAAAACTGATCAAGAATAAAGGTCTTCCTTCTTTCTCTGTACACTGTTGTGTCAAGATGTGGTTTCTGAAACCATTCTAGCTGTCTTGATAGCAGTTTGTCAGTGAAGCCAACAATAAAGATCTCAAAGCAGAGAGAACACTGGGGGGATGGGTTAGCCTGGTGATGGGTATTAAGGAGGGCATGACCTTTATGACATCGTGAAATTGCTATATCAGCCAACTCTCTAGAATGTATTCTACATTTGATTTCTGTTACGTGACCTAATAGACATCTTTCTTATATAATCTGACTAGAATAAAGAATATTTGTTCTTTGTACCAGATACATATATATATGTATGTACACATGCACACACACATATATATTTTTGGTATCATATTTGGTTTATAGAGTTGGGCTCTGCTAGTCAAAGGTTCTAAAATGTATTTGAATGAGTGGAGGATCTAGGGAGTAGAACATTGAGGCCTTATTTTTTACACACTGGTATGTAGGTGACCCTTGTTATTTGGTTTCAAAAAAAAATGGAGAACTGTTGCTTGTTGTGCCTTTGGAAATTGACTAGGTGTCTGAAGATTCTGCAACATTAGAGGAAATGGTGCAAAAAATTAACAGTACTGGACGACATTGGTTATTTTTTTCAATCCACAATAAAGAAACAAACATAGGCTCAAGAGTGGCTCATTTGAAAATTGAAAGAAAAAAACGTGGCTTTACTTGGGCAGTACCTTTCTACGTGTGGCTTTAAAATTAAGTTGAAGGAGAATTTGAAAATTTGAAACTTTCAGGGTTAGAACAGCTGAATTCTGTATCTTAAAGTGCTGGCAATGATTATGAGGTTGAAGACTTAGAAGGAGGTAAGTTTGGAAAAAAAGACAAACCTTATTTCTCTGTCTTGTTACAAGCACCTTCCATTATCTTCTGTTCCACCAAGGGGACAGAGACAGGATTATATGTTATATATGATATGAGGCATTTTTTTTCAGTTGCCTCATGGTAGAGACTATTCAACTGAAGGTGGTGGAATAGACAGTTACAGAGCCCCGGGCCAGTGGGAAACTGGAGTTGGCAGACTTCTGGATTGGCTCTAAAGAAACTTACTGGTCGTGGTTAGAAGCCCTAGGTTTGATCAGATGCAGATACACTGGAAGCTTCCTGGGTGTTTTGTTTGTTTGTTTTTATGAGAAACCTATAACCAAAGAAATGCCAAGCCTGGTAACAGCCTGTGACTGTTCAACCCATAAAGCTAGTTCCCAGGCTCCCCAGTCCTCCAAGGAAATGAGCTACTAAGTATACAGTCCCCCAAAATGGCATTCTCTACCATACTTTGCTCATTGTGGCCACAGAGGAAAATGGATGAGGGTAAGCAGAAACATGGGCTCCCCAGGAACATATTCCCTTCCTAAACCTGGAAATATGTACTTTCCTTGTCTAAAAACATAAGCTATGAGGGTATGTGGACAAGTGATTACTTTGGGTTGCTTTTTATTGACCCCTTTTCTGACATTTTATTGTTGCTATTTTTTTTTATTCCACTGTTAATTTGTGTGTAAAAGTGAGGGACTAGGTACTTCATCATTTAGGTAAAGTTCACTAAGCAGTTTAGAGCTACTGGAAATAATGGCTCTTACCTGGAGATCCTGGACTTGGACCTTGATGCAGTGACTAGTTGAGACTTTGAGTCTTGTCCTTCATGGAAGGGATAGAAACAGGTAGGGCTGGGCAGTTTTGAAATTAAGGCAGTGAGGCTGGGTATAGGTATTTGGTAGCTAAAGGAGTGCTTAACACTGATGGCTGACTAGCCAGCAACCATGATTCCCCTCTTCTTTTTCCAACAGAACCCAAATTTCATTCAGTATTTATCCCTGTTGCATAAAGTCATGTGTCTGAGAGAAAACCAACCCATTCTTTGTCTCAGAGATATACTGGCTTGTTTAAAGACAATGTTATACGCAAACAATGAATCATGGAACACTACATGAAAAACTAATGATGTAATATGTGGTGATTAACATAACATAATAAAATTTAAAAAAAATAAAGACAGTGTCATATGCCTTGCTGATGATTGCTCAGGGCATGACTGAACTCTGGCCACGGGGATGCAAGCAGAAGTTTTCTGGAGGCTGTTGGGAAATTTTTTCACACTCTTAAGAGAAGTCTTTGGGAAACCATCCTCTCCCCTGTTAGGTGTAAACAGGAAAATCTCCTTTCCCTCTACCTCAGCAACTAAAAAATAACCTCAAGATGAAGTCAACACTGTTGAACAGATCAAATTATGGAGAGCATCCTTGAGACATAGAACTGGTGCTCTGATGTAAAGCACTTGGAGCTTGAGGTAATAATGTCCTCATTCTGTAAAAACTGAGCAAGCTCATGGGCTTCAGGATTTTCTGTTATTTGAAACACAAAGGTCTTTACTGATAAAGCCTGCCTTTGGTCATCTACAGGAAGTGGCATAAATTAATCTAAAGGCAGGTTTTCACACTCCATTGACTCTGTGTCATTGGAGCAGTCTATGAGGGTGCACTTAACAAGGGTAAAGATGGAGTTTTCAAACCTTTTTCATCTTGATTTTTTTGACTTGCAAGTGGAGAGACCTAGAAGTCCAACAGGGTAAGGAGAAGAAAAACTTGGCACAAGTCAAATTTAAACTTTGGGTGAGCTCTAATTGATAAAAATGTTGTGGCTCAGCACAGTCTTGAAGTGGAAATTGGGGAGCAGGGACTGATGCTTCACTAATAATGACCTTGGCTATGAAAATAATATTATTTTTGAGTATCTGTTTTCTCCTCTTAAAATGGGAGGGCTGAAATAAATGCTCTCTAAAGTCCCATCCACCCCAAATTATTTTGGTCAAGTTAGTTAACACTGGGGTTTTCCTTGGGATAATTTATGAAATACCTCATTTATTTAACAATTTGTTACAGAGGGCTTTGTTCCCAATGGGCTGACTTATGATGATGTAATTGAAATGTTTACAAACCATAATGACATTCTATAGTTTTATAATTCTTAAATCATTTTCTGTTTGAACAAGGCATTTTACTGTGTCTTGTTTACCAACAGCTCCATCTTATTCCCCCCTCCCAATAATTCTTAATAAACCTCTCTGTATTTTATAAGATTTTGAAGTTTTAAACTTAAAAAAATTAATACTAATGAAAATTATTTCAAGTACACAATAGTTGATACAATTTAACCAAGAAAAAATATTTTTACTGTTACCCCATTAAGATTGCCTAACACCAACTTGTTGGCCAATTATAGAAGAATTTTAAATAATTTATTTCAGCCAGATGCCAAGAGATATTTTATGAAACAGATCCAGAGTATGGATTACATATGTTTTTACTTATTTTTTAGTGGTAAATGTTTACTATTCTTTATAGCAGCTGAACATGAGGTTTACAGATAGAGAAATAAATACTGATGAAAATCAAAATTACACTAGTTCCATTGTTCATTAGATATTAATCACATCGTGTATGTATATGAATTGTATCTGGAACAATTAAAAATCTGTATAAATTATTTACTGTAAATATAATTGTCTTAATTTGTATTAAAAGATATACAGTGCTTTTTTTTGCTAATATTGAGTATTTGTAATATTTCTAAAAGTTTCAAAGTATAAAAGTGTCTTAAAAGCTGTTATATATGTGGAGGAATATCATTGCACATTGTGGAATAGCAAGTACCACATCCTTGCATTTCTTTAATTGAGAAAAGAGTTCCCTTATTTTCAAAGGGAATATCATTTTGAGAAAAAAATACTCTGACAGTAAAATTTGAATTTTAGCAGTGAAAATTGTCATTAAGTTTGTGTTTTTGATTATTTTGGTGCATTTGATTCCACATGTGTTTTGTTTACACCTTGAAGCGGGAGATGTGGTATATAAGCCCCATAAAAAGTAATAAAATTCAGCAATTTGAACTGCTTAGAATTATGTATATTCTTCCACTTGTAAATGTGATTGTGGTGATTACAAATGATATGACAGATTCTAAAATTCTAAGATGTTCTAAGATGAGAACATCTTAATGGATATTCGTACATTTTAAATTCATTTGGACAGTATGTTCTTAAAGGTCTCTAATTAGTATATAATGTTTTCTTTCTCTTCTAAGAAAAAGTCCTTAAGTTTAAATGTAGTGTTTTCTTAAGAATAATTCCCATATACCTCAACCAGTATGTCATATAATATAAAATAAAACTTGTTCAATCATATAATTAGTTTTTTAAAACTTATAGAATTAGAGTTTCTGTATCTCGATTTTAGTGAAGCTCAAAAACAGTGAAGAAAAATTATCAATGATCAAAGTAAAGGCTTTAACTTTGTATCATACTTTTTCTACAAAATTGCATTGATAGAGTGAAGCTTTTCTAATCATTTGTATCACATCTCCCCTATACTTAGAAATAAAAAATGATGAAAGATTTTCCTTTTTACATGAAACCACGGAAATAAGACATTACGGCAGTTTGGAGACACAAGTACAGCCTTCTAAGTCACATACAGTTTTGATGTTCTCCAGGAAAAATACCTTAGAAATATTCTGGTTTTCATTTTTATGAGATATGTGTAGGATAATTCCCATAAGCTAGATCACCAGTTTATGAAACAGAGCTTTTCTTAAATCCTTAACATAGAATTTGCAGCTCTCCGTTTTCCTTGGAAAAAAAAGCAGACTGTAACAATTAGAGAATTGGCATTGTGCAGTGAAAAGTCAGTCAGTTTAAGAATAAAACTACAGGAAATGTTAGAAAACTATATTCAAGTATAGGATTTTGAAATAGATGCATATCATAATGGTTGATACATAAATGCCCAGTGGGGTTGGAGAAATCAATCCATCTGCCATTATTGCAGTGCCTGGGTGGCTCAGTCAGTGAAGCGTCTGCGTTCAGCTCGGGTCATGATCTCAGGGTCCTGGGCTCCACATGGGGCTCCCCACTCAGCAGGAAGTCTGCTTCTCCCTCTTCCTCTGCCTCTCCCTCCTGCTCATGCTCTCTCTTTTTCAAATAAAATTTTTAAATAAATACATCTGCCACTATCATCCTCAATGAAGGAAGAATGGCATCCTCCAGTAAAGTAGAGAGCATGACAGATATGCTCCTATATAGTATATTTGTTGCCTTCTTATATTGTTACATAAGTGTAAACATTTTACTTAACAGATTTTGTTACTAATTAAGGATTATAGAAAATAGTATTTTAGGAGGGAAAAAAAAGAAACCTATATTGCTGGTTCCCAGGTCTGGTTGTATATTAGAATCACCTGAAGGGCTTTTAATAGATATTAATGTCTGGGTCCTACCCCAACAGATTAAATCAGAATCAAGTTAGGGTCAGGCAGCGGGGTTTGTTTCTAGAATTCCCCAGGTGATTCTTATGTGCAGTGTAGTCTGAGGAATTATAAAAAATACATTGTAAGATACTTATCAAACTATTATATCATTTGACTAGATTTGATTTGATGTGATTTGATTCCATGACTTATGTATTTCTTAAACAAATTTTTAAAAACTTTGGACCTATAACGTTTATGATTTTACTGCTGATGTTCAGAAAGTATAGCTTTCTTCATACAAATATTTGCTAAAATGAGTGTAATCTTTTTTTTTTTTTTTTAAAGATTTTATTTATTTATTTGACAGAGAGAGACATAGCGAGAGAGGGAACACAAGCAGGGGGAGTGGGAGAGGGAGAAGCAGGCTCCCCACAGAGCAGGGAGCCCGATGTGGGACTCGATCCCAGGACCCTGGGATCATGACCTGAGCCGAAGGCAGTCGCTTAACCAACTGAGCCACCCAGGCGCCCTAAAATGAGTGTAATCTAACAGAATGTAAGGGATATGGCTACTATTGCTCCTCAGTCTTTGAAAATTTTTGTTTGTGGCTAAAAAAAGACATGGGCAAATAGCTTTGGAGGCTATTTACTTCACAAACGGAGGCCATAGTGTATTGGTGCGGTACAGTACCCCACTGGTGCTGTAACAAATTACCGCTGATCTAGTGCAGTGGCTTAAAGCAACAGATTTATTTTCTTTCCGTTCTGAAGGTCTGAAGTCCTAAGATCAACATGTCTGCAAGGTTTCATTCTTTTCAAGGCTCTAGGAGAAGATCCCCCCCTTTTTTTTTTTCTCCCAGCTTCTAGAGGCTGTTTGCTTTTCTTGGCTTGTGGCCCTTTCCTCCATCTTCAAAGAGCATTCCTACAATTTTTGTTTCCATGGTCACGTCTCTCTCAATTTCTCATCCTCCTCCTTTCCTCTTAGAAGTACCTTTATGATGCTTTGGCTTCACCCAGATAAAGATAATTCAGGATAATCTTCCCATTTTGAGATCCTTAACTTGATCACACTTGCAAAGCTCCTCTGGCCATATAAAGTAACAAATACACAGGTTCTGGAATTTGGACAGGGATATCTTAGGGAAACATTATTTTGTCTATCACAAGCAACTGTGAACTAGTATTTTTTTTCCTAAAATGAAGCTTTTTTTTTTTTTGCTTTGAACAAACTCTCTGCAAAGAAAGGAACAAAAAGAAAGCCAGTGTTGGAGTTTGAAAATGGAGCAGGACAGTGACAAATGAAAAGTTGTTCAAGGAAACCTTTACCGTGATTTTTACAACTTTGAATCAAATAGAAATATTTTAATTCATTATTCTACATCACTTATCTCATTGGTTATTATGCAGTTAGAGTTTTCAAGAGTATCTAAATTGAGATAAGATTTGTGTGTGCATGAGACATCTCAAGATACACACTGTGGTTATATTTCAATACCCCTTTATGTTTTCATATTCTTCATCAATAAACGGACACTGAACAAAATTTATAGGGGTCTTGATGCCTAACTGATGTAATTGGTTACATCAGTAACTCTTTCTCTTCACATAGCAAGAGCAACATAGTAAATGAACAATAAATATTAGTACTGCTTATTGGTAAAAAAAAAAAAAAAAAGTGCCTATGTAGACATTCTGTCAACATTTAATTTTTGTTATCTTGGTAGATTTGTGTATCTATTTGGTGAAGAACATATGTCCATTGGATGGTTTTATGTGTCACATGCTTTTTTTTAATGTTCTGAGATAGATAGAAGGATACAAAAATAGATCATTGATATTGTGCCCTCACCTGAATATGTAATAACCTATTTTGGAAACAAATTTAAAGGCACTCTAAGAGAGGTACAGAAAAATGATTTTAGTTTGGAGGATAAAGAGTTTTTGATAATAGTGTATGTATGCTACATTTATTTCTTAAAACTAAAATTATATACCCTATTTCCCAGTAATTTATATAAGAATTTGTGTGTGTATGCATGAATGTTTTTTTAGTTTTGATATTCCACCAGTTACTTCTTTATTTAAAATTCTAAGGCATTACAGACATCAGTATGACTTTTCAGAAGTTCTGCTCAACAATTGTACTTCTTATGGTTTTGGAATCCATTAAACCATTCTGAGTTCCTCCTGATATAGCCCCGCCCATTTTCAGATGCCAGCAGACAAAAATCATTTGCAAGTGTCATACTATTCTTTGTGTGTGTCACTTCCATCTTTTACTGCCCTGAAACGCATCCTACTTTGTTTCCTAGGTGCCAAAATCTTCCAAATAAACATCCTCTCCCTAAAGTCAGCAGCCAGGCATCTTCAGCTGCAGACAAGGGAAAGGCCTCAATGCTGTCTTCAAAAACATTCAGATGTCTTCAGCAAGTTCCAGTCAGGCCTGCCATTTGTCCACCACCCCTCCCTACTTTTTTCCCCTATCCTAGGCAACATCCAGAAACCTTACTTGATCTCTTTTCTGCTGTTTACACTTAACTGAAATTATCTTCTGGCTCTTGATTTGATGGAAAAAGTTGGTATAGTGGGTTTACAGAAAGATAAAAAAAGAAGAAGTTTTTTCTTTTTCTTCCAGTGCTTGGAAGAACTGCAGTTGCTAACAGTAGGTTCACAAAAACTCCAAAGGGAAAATAGCTCTTCAGTTGACGGCCCATGTAAATGATGCCCGGTTTTATAAAACTGCCATATTTTTTGCTATTTAAGCTCCCGTACTTCTATTTAAACAGGAAAGATAAGTTGTGTGAGGAAAACATTTAATTGGGAGTATGTGTTTTTACAATTCAGTGCTCTGAATTTTTTACTGGTTTGCCTTTGAACTTTTTGGTGTTGAAAAGTATTTGGTAGAAATATATACATTTATTATTTTCTTCTCTGAGTTACTACGTTGATTCTTTTCATTCATGTGGAGACAACCTTCAACTGATTATCTCCAGATCTAACTGATCATCTGACCACTACAATCTATAACTCCTTCATAGAATTAAGATTCTGTATGTTGCACAGAGGCTGTTGAACAGAAAATTCTCCACTGCTTTATTTTTTTAAAGTGAATTATTGTCCCTTTCTTTAAAAAGTGAATTAATGAATGAGGTTGAATCCAATAGAACATATTATATACTTCATCTCTTTTTGGATATTTAATACTTTTTTGTTTTAAAACTTATATTCAATACCTATATCTTTGTCTGTAGTGTACAGTTCCTTTAGTTTTAAGAAATTTATCCAGGGGCACCTGGGTGTCTCAGTCGGTTAAGCGTCTGCCTTCGGCTCAGGCCATGATCCCAGGGTCCTGGGATCGAGCCCCAAGTCAGGCTCCCCACTCAGCTGGAAGCCTGTTTCGCCCTCTTCCTCTGCCCCTCCCCCTGTTTGTAAGTGCTCTCTCTCTCTCTCTCTCTCTCTCTCAAATAAACAAATAAAATCTTTAAAAAAATGTATCCAATAACCACCAGCACAATTAGAATACCAAATAGTTCCCTTACTTAAAAAATCCCTTACCCTGTCCCTTTTTAGGCATACATCTTTCCACCCCTAACACCTGCCAACAATTGATTTCTTTCCCTAAAGATGTGGCTTTTTAGCAATGTCATATAAATGGGATCAAACAATATGTAACCTTTTGAGTCTCCTTTCATATAGCATAATGCATTTGAGATTAATTTGTGTTGCTGATTGTATTAAGTTTTTATTGCCAAGTATTTTTTTTTTTTTTTTTTTTTTTTTTGTGGATGTACCATGTTTGTTTACCATGTAGGAGTATATTTGGTTTGTTTCAAGATTTTGGTGATTATAAGTAATACTTTCACGTATGTTCCTTCATGTGATCTGATGTTTTAAAACGTGTTTTTAGAGTAAATACTTGGGGTTGTGATTGCTGCGTCATACGGAAAGTGAATATTTAACTTCATAAGACTTGTTAAAACCGTTTTTCAGAGTACTTCTACCACTTTGCATAGTTACTATCAGAAGTGTGTAATTTCCAGTTGTTTGACTTCTACTCTAGTACTTAATGTTGCCTGTTTTATTTTTATTTCAGCCATTATAATAGATGTGTAATGGCATCTCATGTGGTTTTAATTTATGTTTCCCTAATGGCTAATGATCTTTAACATTTCTTTATCTCCTTATTTACTGTCCATATAGCTTCTTTGCTGAATTGTGTGTTCAAATCTTTGGCTCACTTTTTGTGGTCTTGGTATTTGTGTCTTGAGTGTTCTTTATATATTCTTCATTAAAGTCCTTTGTCTGATATTTGATTTATTATTGTTTTTATCCCAGTCTGTATGTGTCTTTTTATTCTTGCAGTGATATCTTTTATAAAATAAATATACTGATTTTTATGAATCCCAATGTATTTTTTTCTTTTATGGAGTGTCTTATATAAGAAATCTTTGTTTAATCCAAGGTTACAAAGATTTTCTTTTATATTTTCTTCTAGACATTAGATAGTTTTAGGTTTTACATTTAGATAGGTGACCCATTTTGAATAATTTTTATTTGAGACATGAGGTATAGGTTTTGGTTTTTCTTCTTTTTCTTTTTTTTTTTTTCTCTAACATAATAAATTCTACCACTATTTGTTGAAAAGCCTATACTTTCTCACTGGAATTGACTTTGCACTATTTTTAAATATAAACTGGCAATACTCATGTAGATATTTCTGAACTAGTAATAAGTCTTAAAATCTGTTCATTCAAGATTCCCAATTTTATCCTGCTTTTTCAATATTATTTTGGCTGCTCTATTTCCTTTCATTTTTTCATATAAATTTGAAAAAGAACTTGTCAATATCTATAAAAATTCTTTCTTGGGTTTTGCTTTCTGTAGGTCAATTTGAGCAGAATTGATATCTTAATAATATCCATTGTTCCAGTCCATGAACATAGTATATTTGTACATTTACTTAGAACTTTTATTTATTTATTTTATTAGTGGTTTGTAGTTTTCAGCATACAGATCTTAAATTATTCCTAAGAATTTTTTCTTGGGGGGCGGGGATAGTGGTTAGGAGAGTTTTAGTGAGTAGTAATTTTTAAAAATATTTTTCCCAGTCATTGTTATTGCATAGAAATATCATTGATTTTTTTATATATTGACCTTGTGTCTTGTGATATTACTAAACTCATTAGTTTTAGGATCTCTTGTACATTCCTTGAGATTTTCTGCAAAGGCAATCAAGTCATGTTGTCTGCAAGTAGAATGTTGTTTTTTCTTAATCTGTCCTTTTTTTATTTCTTTTTCTTTCCTTGCTGCATTGGCTAGGACCTTCAGTACACTGTTAGAGGAAAGTTGTCAGCAACAATATCCCTTGACTTATTTCCAGTCTTCGGATGAAGTCACTCAGACATTCATTAAGTATGCTGTAGGGTTTTCATAGATGAATGTATCAAGTTAAGGAAGTAGAGGTTTATCAATTTTATTCTTTTCAAAGAACCAGCTTTTGGTTTCATTGATTCTTTTTCTACTGTTTTCCTCTTCTTAATTTTATTGATTTCAGCTCTTTATTACTTTCTCCTTGCTTCAGGTTGGTTCCTTTTCTTTATTTTTTAAAGTGGAAGCTTAGATTATTAACTTACAACCATTCTTCTTCTTTTTTTTTTTTTTTTAAAGATTTTATTTATTTATTTGACAGAGAGACAGCGAGAGAGGGAACACAAGCAGGGGAAGTGAGAGAGGGAGAAGCAGGCTTCCCACCTAGCAGGGAGCCTGATGTGGGGCTTGATCCCAGGACCTTGGGATCATGACATGAGCCGGAGGCAGACGCTTAACGACTGAGCCACCCAGGCGCCCCCCATTCTTCTTTTCTAATATAAGCATTTACCATTATAGATTTAACTCTTGTCACTCTTTTAGCTGTGTTTCAAAAATTTTGATGTTTTGTATTTTCTTTTTTTTTTCGTTCAAAATACTTTCTAATTTCTCTTAAGACTTCCTTTTTGATTCATTCCATATTTGTAAATATGTTGTTTAATTTCCATATATTTCGGGGATTTTCAGGGTATATGTCAGTAGTTGCTTTCTTATATAAATCTGTTAGGGTCGAAGAATATACTTTGTATGATTTCAGTTCTTTATTAGGACACAGGATATGGTCCATTTATGTGCATGTAAAAGAATGTGTAATCTGCTTTTGTTGGGTGGAATGTTAAAGTTGGTTGAGTCTGTCTTTTCAGGGATTCTATATATTCAAAGATTCTATGTCTGTCAATGTCTCTGTGAGTAATTTTTAACATTTCCTAGTATAATTGTGCATTTGCCTATGTCTGCATTTAATTCTATCGATTTCTGCTTCATGGGTTTTCAAACTCTGTTGTAAAGTGCTCCCACATATAGTTCTATCTTCTTGGTGAATTGACTTTTACCACTGTATAATGCCCTCTTTATCCCTAGGAATTTTCCTTGACCTAAAATCTTCTGTGTTTGAAATTAATATTTTCATTACAGCTTTCTTTAGGCTGGTCTTTTCATGGTTTATTTCTTTTCCCTATCTTTTTACTTTTATCCTAACAATATCTTTTTGTTTAAAATTGGTTTCTTAATATGCAGTGTATTTTAATTTTTTTATTCCAGTTTTTTTCCTTTTATCTGTTCAGATCATTTGCATTTAGTATTTTTCTTGACATGGGCAAATTTAGGTCTCCCACTTATAACTGTCTTATGTTTGTACCCTGTTTTTTCTTCTATTTTCCCTTTCCTGTGTTCATTTGTATTTCAATATTTTTAATACTCCTATTATTGTTTTTTAGCTGTCTCTGAATATTTTTGGTTGATAGGTTGATCATGACATACTTAACTTTCATAGTCTACTTAAGGTTAATATTTTATCACTCCAGATGAAATGTAGAAACCTACAACCATGTAGTTTCTTTAAGCCTGTATGTTGACAGTTGTCACATGCATTGCATCCACACATTGAAAGTCTTCCAGCAGTGTTATAATTTTTACTTTATACAGTTATTCATACTTGACAAACTTGAGAAAAAAGTTTGTTATATATACCCAGATATTTACTGATTCTATGGATCTTCCTTTGATCCTGAATTCCAAGTTTGCTTCTAGTATCATTTCTGTTCTACCTGTAGAACTTATATTAGCAGTTCCTTTAGAGCAGATATGCTTTTCATGAATTATCTTTTCATTCATTGGAAAATTTGTTTATTTTGCCTTAATTTTTGAAGGTTATTTTTACTGGTTATAGAATTATAGGTTGTCAGTTATTTTCTTTTTTTCTTTTTTCATTTTATTATGTTAATCACCATACATTACATCATTAGTTTTTGATGTAGTGTTCCATGATTCATTGTTTGCATATAACACCCAGTGCTCCATTCAGTACGTGCCCTCTTTAATACCCATCACCAGGCTAACCCATCCCCCCACCCCCTTCCCCTCTAGAACCTTCAGTTTGTTTCTCAGAGTCCATAGTCTCTCATGGTTTGTCTCCCCCTCCGATTTCCACCCCCTTCATTTCTCCCTTCCTACTATCTTCTTTTTTTTTTTTTTTTTAACATACAATGTATTATTTGTTTCAGAGGTACAGGTCTGTGATTCAACAGTCTTACACAGTTCACAGCGCTCAACATAGCATATACCCTTCCCAATGTCTATCACCCAGCCACCCCATCCCTCCCACCCCCCACCATTCCAGCAACCCTCAGTTTGTTTCCTGAGATTAAGAATTCCTTATATCAGTGAGATCATATGATACATGTCTTTCTCTGATTGACTTATTTCGCTCAGCATAATACCCTCCAGTTCCATCCACGTCGTTGCAAATGGCAGGATTTCATTCCTTTTGATGGCTGCATAATATACCATTGTATATATATACCTCATCTTCTTTATCCATTCATCTGTCGATGGACATCTTGGCAGTTATTTTCTTAGAGCCCTTTAATGTGCATGTCATCTGGCTTCTTTATTTTCTGTTAGTAAATCTGAAAGCATTAAGTTCATTGTTCTCCTATATGTAATGTGTCATATTTTTCTCTGGCTGCCTCCATGATATTTTCTTAGTTTTTGTTTTCACCTGTGAGGTTGTTTAGTTTTTACCTATGAGATGCATCTGGTCATGATTTTCTTGACTGTTTTGGGGTTTGCAGGCTTTTTTTAATCTGTAAAATATCTATATCTGTATTTATATCTCTATATGTCTATGTATACACACACACATATATATGGGGGGCTATTTATTGAAGTATATTAGCATAATATTAGTTTCAGGTGTACAATATAATGATTCAGTAATTCTATACATTACTCAATGCTCATCAGGATAAGTGTACTCTTAATCCCCTTTATCTCTTTTAACAGTCCTCCACCCCCCTTCCCTCTGGCAACTGACATTTTGTTTTCTGTATTTAAGAGTCTATTGTTTGTTTGTCTCTTTTTTTCTTTGTTCATTGGTTTTGTTTCTTAAATTCCACATATAATTATATGGTATCTGTTTTTCTCTGACTGACTTACTTTCCTTAGCATTATATTCTCTAGCACCATCCATGTCGTTGCAAATGGCAAGATCTAATTCTTTTTATGGCTGAATAGTATTCCATTCCATTATACACACACATAAACACACACACACACACCCCCCACATCTTTATCCATTCGTCAGTGAATAGATTGTTTGGGTTGCTGCCATATGTTGGTTATTGTAAATAATGCTGCAGTAAATGTAGGAGTGCCTATATCCTTTAAAATTAGTGTTTTCATTTTTTTGGTTAAATACCCAGTAGTAAAATTGTTGCATCATATGGTAATTCTATTTTTAATATTTTGAGGAACATCTGTACTGTTTTTATAGTGGCTGCACCAATTTGCATTCCCACCAACAGTGCAGGAGGGTTCCTTTTTCCCCAAACCCTTGCCAACACTTGTTCTCTCTTGTGTTTTTGATTTTAGCTATTCTGACAGGTGTGAGGTGATATCTCATTATGGTTTTGATTTTCAATTCCCTGATGATGAGTGATGTTGAGCATCTTATGTGTCTGTTGACCATTTGCATATCTTTGGTGCAAAATATCTTCAGGTCCTCTGCCCATTTTTAATTGGATTATTTGTTTTTTTTGGTGCTGTTTTTAATACATTTTGGGTTTTAACCCTTTATCGGATAAATCTTTTGCAAATATGTTCACCCATTCCGTAAGTAGCCTTATTGTTTTGTTGATAGTTTCCTTCACTGTGAAAAATTTATTTTGATGCAGTCCACTAGTTTATTTTGCTTTTGTTTCCCTTGTCTGAGGAGACGTATCTAGAGGAATGTTTCTTTGGCTGATGTCAAAGAAATGGCTGCCTATGTTTTCTTCTAGGAGTTTTATAGTTTCAGGTCTCACTTTTAGGTCTCACAGTAGTCATTATTTTCTAAAAAAAGTTTTCTTTATCAGTCTTTCCTCCTGAAACTTAAAGGATACTCATGTCAGATTTGATATTTATATTATCTTACAGGTTTCTGAGTCTCTGATGAACTGTTTTAATAATTTCTTTTTCAGATTTGACAATTTTTTTTTTTTTTTTTTTTTTTAAGATTTTATTTATTTATTTGACAGAAAGAGAGACAGCGAGAGAGGGAACACAAGCAGGGGGAGCAGGAGAGGGAGAAGCAGGCTGCCCGCCGAGCAGGGAGCCTGATGTGGGGCTCGATCCCAGGACCCTGAGATCATGACCTGAGCCGAAGGCAGACGCTTAACGACTGAGCCACCCAGGCGCCCCGGGATTTGACAATTTTTTAATGGTCTGTTTTGACAGGAACTTTCTTCTCTTGACTTCAATCCATTATTGAGCTCATCCAGCCCAAATTTCAGTATTTAGCTTTTAAATTATAAAATTCCCTTTTATTTTTTATAATTGTTTTCTTTTTAATTATTTTTAAAAATTGAGATAAATATACATAACACCAAATTTATCATTTTAGCCATTTTTAATGTGTAGTTTGGTGACATAAGTACATTTACGTTGTTGTACAACCATCCCTGCCTATCATCCAGAGCACATTTTTCATCTTGCAAGACTGAACCTCTGCACCCATTAAACGGTGATTCCCTATTCCCCTTCTCCCCAGTCCCTTGAAACCCCCATTCTACTCCATTTTTATGTACCTGATAATTCTAAATACCTCATCTGAGTGGAATCATACAGTATATTTTATGACTGGCTTATGACTGGCTTATTTCAGTTAGCATAATGTTTCAAGGTTCACCCATGTTGTACTGCATGTTGGAATTTCTTTCCTTTGAAAGGCTGAATAATATTCTGTTCTGTATATATGCAACATTTTGTTTATCCAGTCATTCATTCATTGATGGACACTGGGTTTCTCCCACCCTTTTGGCTACTGTGAGTAATGCTGCTGTGAACAGGGTTACACAAGTATCTCTTCAAGACTACTTTGAGTTATTTTGGGCCTATACCCAGGAGTAAAAATGGTGGATCGTTTGTTTAATTATTTAACTTTTTGGCAAACTGCCACACCATTTCCCTGGCAGCTGTAGCACTTCACATTTCCACTAATAGTGCCCAAGTGTTCCAGTTTCTCTACATCCTTGCCTACACTTTTGTGTGTGTATATTATTTATTTATTTTGATGATAGCCATCCTAATGGATGTGAAGTGGTATCTTATTGTGATTTTGATTTGCATTCCCGTGATGATTAGTGATGTTGCATATCTTTTCATTTGCTTATTGTTCGTTTGCATATCTTCTTTAGAGAAATATCTATTCAAGTGTTTTGCCTATTTTCGAATTAGATTGGTTACAATTTATATTTTCTTTGCCAAGACCATCTACCATTCCCTTAAGAGTTTTTGTTCTCACTTCATGGGGCATGGTTATTGTATCCACTTAAAAGTCTGGTAATTCCACCATCTGGGTCATCTTGAGGATGGTGTCTTTTGGTTATTTTTTACCTTAGGAGTTGAGATTTTTCTCTTTTTTTGTGCGCTGAGTAAATTTTTTATTGTATCCTGTACATTTTGAATATTGCATTATGAAATGATATATTCTGTTGAAATCCCATCAATAATGTTGATTTATTTTTTTAATAGTCAATCCATCTAATTATTTTTAGCTTACAGTTCTCCTTTGCCTCTTGAGTGCTGTGGTTTCAATATTCAGTTTAGTTTTTCAGACCTCTCCCTGGTGTTATCAGGTCATCCCATAGGTGTGCCACCAGAGCCAAGTCTGGTCCCTGGGCAGTGTTCTCTGTTATAGTTCAGGTTTCACATATTTTGCAGTATTTATTTAATTCAGTCCACACATATGCAGTTCAGAATTTACCAAGGCTTCATATGTAGATTTAGAGAGTCTCTTTTTTGCACCCCATCATCTCTGGTTCCCCTTTTGCCTGGCTCTCAGGGACTTCTGTGAATTTACATTTCTGAAAGACAAAAGACTTGGATCTCTATTGCTGAGTTTTGGATAAAAGAAATTCATTGTGAGAAACATGAAATTTGTGTATATTGTAAAACAAATTCTTGATGATATATCCACTTAAGCCTACACATGATTTTTTAATGGGAATTTTAAGGTAAAAAAATATCCCTCACCCCAAATTGATGAGTTCGTGTTTCCAATAATGAAAATAATAGAAAATTTTAAGACTGCCTATATTAAAGCAAAATCTGGCTTTGTATTAAATTTTAGATTTGAGACAAAGTATTGCTTTGGGTGATGTCAGGGTTCAGAGGCATTGTGACCGATACCAAAACTTCAACAACTTTAAGTCCAGAATGACTCATAGTTATAGGCAAAACAATTTCTTCTAGTAATTAAATTGGCATTCCAACTCTTCTATTCAACATTTTATTTTACTTGTGATCCTTGCATTACCCGATGTTTGAGATTACTCTGTAACTCTGTTAAATCAGGGTGATGTTCTCAGGTGGCCACTTATTTTCACTGGAAGCATATTTTCAGTGTATCATTCACTGACACTGAACTTAAATATTTAAGCCATTGTCAGGGTTGTTGTTGCTGTTTCAGAGGTGTCTCTTCACTTCATCTGATTTTTCATTCTCGCCACTGAAAAACTTTCTGCCTCAGTAACCAGCTCATTATGTCTGATTATCTTAGTTGACTACTTGGGCTTTGTTCAAACCGACAGCCAGCTTGGTTATTCATTTACTAATTCAATTACATATTTACCCACCTCTATTATACTCATTTTCATAATGTTTAGGTTATATGAAACAATTTTTGTTGTTTAGCATTTTTTGTACAGTAAGGAAGGATACATAATTGGATTTTATTGAGTGGAACCGTTGTGACTTAGGAAGTCTCTGCGTTAGAGATACTCTAATCCACATATATCTGTTTTCTAAATAGTTTCAGTGGAGAAATTACCTTTTCATTGAACTAAGAGCATTATATAGAATTTTAACCATAAATTGTAAATGTATTCAAATGGCAACCTGGTCAATATTGTTTAAAATGTACAAGTGTGAAGTATGTTTATTAATTCAGAAATATATCCTGAATTTTTCAATGTTGTATACACTGTTTGAGACTTAAGAGGTAAAGTAGTAAACAAAGTAGACAAAACCTTCTGACTTCACTGAGGTTCCATAGTATTGGGAACACACAGACAACATCGAGTATCGGAAGGTGAGGAGTGGGATGGAGAAGAAAGAAGGAGATGGAGTAAATGGGGGAAGAAACTAATATATTAAAATAGAAAGTCAGTCTCCAAAATCTCTTCACTAATCTACACTTCCACCAACTGTGAATGAAAGTTTCTAAATCTTCACCCACCTCCCACTTTTGACAGTATTCAGTCTTGTAACCTTTACTAATCTGTTGGGTGTAACTGATATCTTGCTTCACCTTTTCCATGTTTTTCCATGTTTTTGGACATTGCAAGTCTCTTTTCTCCAAATGTTTCTCATGCTACCCTTCTTTGAATATAAATCTTAGTATTTATGCAATAATCAATTTTCAACCTTGTAATTTATGGTTTAAAGCAACTTTTTGTCAGGCTTATTGAGGTATAATTTGCATTCAGTATTACACATTTTAAAATTTACAGCTTATTGAGTTTTAACAAATGTATATAATTGTGCAGTTGCCATCAGAATCGGTATCAAACATTTCTGTCATACCAGAAAGTTTTCTTGTATCTCTTTGCAGTCCTTCTGTCCCCTCACCTCTAATCCCTGGCAACTACTGATGTGTTACCTCCTGTTACAGTAGTTTTGCATTTTCTAGACTGTTTTGTAAATGGAATCATAAAGTATATAGGTTTTTTTTTTTTTTGGAGTTTTTAAAGAAGTCTTTCCTCACCCATATATAACAAAGGTATGTATTCTCCAATATTTTTTTATTAACACATTGATTTGCCTTCCACACTTAGCAACTTGAATCCACCAGGACTCCAATTTTTATGTTTAGTTAAGAATTGAATTTTTTCAGAATATAGTGATGGACTTGTTTCAGTACCATCTGCTCATTAGTATTCCTAAGGAAATGCAGCTGGGATTTTTATTGAGATTGCACTGAATATATAGTTTAACTTAGCATGTCTATATTAAGTCATCTCATCCAATAGCATGAACTATCTCTTTAGTTCTTTATGCCTTTTAAAATGCCTTTAATTTTTTTTCTATAGGGATCTTTAAATACGTTGTTAATTAATTCTTTCATACTGAATTGTTTTTCTTAGTATTGTGAATCGCTTCCTATATTCTATATGTATTTTTTGGTAAATTACAGCAGTGCTATTGATTCTTATAAATCAGTCTTCTACTTGGTCTTAGTGCTGAACTTTCTGATAAGTTTTAAGAGTTTGTTGATTTTATTTGTTTTCATGAGCAGATCATGTAGTCTGCAAATAGTAACAATCTCATTCTTCCCTTCAGGCTATTACATATGCTGTTTCTTCTTTTCTGAAAGCATTGATCAAGACTTGCTCAATTACATTAAATATAGTGATAAGAATAGAAATACCTTATTCTCTATCATTAAAAGAATGCTTCAGACATCCATAAATATAATGATTATCCTTGCTTAGGTCTCAAATGTTTGACAGTGGGATACTTTTTCTCACAACACCAATTACTATTTTCCACAGAAGAGCTAGATAGGAGACCAGAACAGTGATTTTTCTCCCAGTCTGCCTTAAAATCAACTTCTATATTGCTTGGGCTATACTCCTTGAGCTCTTCATTGAATTGGTCTGGAATAGGAATCAGACATCTGTAAACTTCCCAGGTGATTCTTTTTTTTTTTTTTTTTAATTTTATTATGTTATCTTAGTCACCATACAATACATCATTAGTTTTTGATGTGGTGATCCACGATCCATTGTTTTCGTATAACACCCAGTGCTCCATGCAGTACGTGCCCTCCTTAATACCCATCACCGGGCTAACCAATCCCCCCTCGCCCTCCCCTCTAAAACACTGTTTGTCTCTCAGAGTCCATAGTCTCTCATGGTTCATCTCTCCCTCCAATTCCCCCCCCCCCCCCTTTTCCCCTTCCTTCTCCTAATGTCCTCCATGCTATTCCTTATGTTCCACAAATAAGTGAAACCATATGATAATTGACTTTCTCTGCTTGACTTATTTCACTTAGCATGATCTCCTCCAGTCCCATCCGTGTTGATGTAAAAGTTGGGTATTCATCCTTTCTGATGGCAGAGTAATATTCCATTGTATATATGGACCACATCTTCTTTATCCATTCATCTGTTGAAGGGCATCTCAGCTCTTTCCACAGTTTGGCTATTGTGGACATTGCTGCTATGACCATTGGGGTGCATATGGCCCTTCTTTTCACTACATCTGTGTCTTTGGGGTAAATACCCAGGAGTGCAATTGCTGGATCATAGGGTAGCTCTATTTTTAAATTTTTGAGGAACCTCCAGACTGTTTTCCAAAGTGGCTGTACCAACTTGCATTCCCACCAACAGTATAAGAGGGTTCCCCTTTCTCCACAACCTCTCCAACATTTGTTGTTTCTTTCCCTGTCCATTTTTGCCATTCTAACTGGTGTAAGGTGGTATCTCAATGTGGTTTTGATTTGCATTTCCCTGATGGCTAATGATGATGAACATTTTTTCATGTGTCTGTTAGCCATTTGTATGTCTTCTTCAGAGAAGTGTCTGTTCATGTCTTCTGCCCATTTTTTGACTTGATTATTTGTTTTTTGGGTGTTGAGTTTGAGAAGTTCTTTATAGATCTTGGATACCAGCCCAGGTGATTCTTTTATGCAACCAGTTTGAGAATCATTGGAGTGCTCCTAATTAATCTCTAAAGACTATGTATCTAAACTAGTTTAAAATTTTAAATATTGACTCCATAGTTTAAAATATATTGACAAAACTATAGAAAATTGTGGATTTCTCCAGTTAAGAACAAAGATACATTAGTGTTTTATTCTTGGATATCATGAATTTTAGTATGTTAGGAGATATAGTTGGGGAAGAAAGTGTTCTATGTTGGGTATACTGATGACATAAATTGCTGTTTGTTAAAAGGTCTTCTACCCACCCCAGGATCCCTTATATCCTATTTGAAAGTTTCTAAAATAAACTGGGGTTAAGATTCACATGTTAAGTATCTTTTATCCAATACCTGCACACCTATTCTAGACCTGTATGATTGTCACGTAGGATAGATAATGTGCCCACAGTATGAAATTTTTTTTTTTTTAAAGATTTTATTTATTTGACAGAGAGAGACAGAGAGAGAGGGAACACAAGCAGGGGGAGTGGGAGAGGGAAAGCAGGCTTCCCGCGGAGCAGGGAGCCAGATGTGGGGCTCGATCCCAGGACCCTGGGATCATGACCTGAGCCGAAGGCAGACACTTAATGACTGAGCCACCCAGGCACCCAGTATGAAATATTTTTAACCGCATGTGTAATTCATTAAAAAAAAAAAAAAAACTACTTAGTGGCCTTCATTTGTCTGCATTATCAGAATATGGGTGTACTCACCACTCAAATATTAGCAACCTCCTATTTAAAAAACCTTCCCTAGAAATGATCCATATATCCAGATGTCATTTCAGAGCTCAAGTTCTTGGCCAACAGGGCTATCTCTACATGAAGAAGTATCCTCCCAGATTCCCTGTGTTAAGGGACCTATATGTCTTCTACTTTCTACCCCTTTTAGTCCCTGACTGCCCATTTCCTGTGTTGCATGCCACACTGCTTCTGACTATTGCCAGTCTCCAAGGATGGAGCTCCTCTCTGCAGCTGCCTGGTAACCATTCTTTCCCTCTAGCTGCAAGTGCAGTTCCAGAACAATGAGTGTCAAGCTCCTCCATGTCTACTCTGCTCCCTTCTCTTTATACAGTTGCAGAGAAGAAATTCTTCATTGTCTCTACTGCCTTATTTATGTTGGAAGAGCAACTGGGAAAAGATCCCTTGTAATTACCGAATGCAAAGTGTATAGAAAGTAGAAGAGCAGCTGGACTCTGCCAGTCTGGGAGGGAGGTGAAGAAAGTGTATGGGACTGAAGTGGCAATGTTAATAGGAAGGAAGAAAACTATGGTGGTATATGTAACATAGTTCACCTTTATTATCTGTTTAAATAAACTACTTAAAAAAATTATACTGTGATTATCAAGAGGGTTGGTTAAAGGAAGAGGCCAATGAACAAGTGTACCTGTCAAGAACGTAGACTACATCTCGCGTGTCTTGGCAAGGGAGAAATATGGAGAACCACGGGTAGGAAGCAGTTATTTCTGAGAGAAAATTCATGTTTTGTTCTAAACAGCTTTTCTTCAAGAGTACTTTTTGATTAGACTCAATTAATGAGTTGGGGCAGAAGCTTTGAGGTTAAAAATCAACCAGATACATTTTAAGCAAAGATTATGTAAAAGAAACAATATAAAAATCCACAAAAGATATTTTGTTGTTAAAATTTCAGTATAAATCAGTTTTTTAATTATAAAATGCTGGAGAATCAGTTTTGTGTTACATAAAAGTGGAGGTAACGTTTTAAATGTTTGTCGACGCTGTGTATGTGCCTCATGTGATGCAGTAATGAGAGATTTAAAAATAATGTCTCTCGGCTAAAAATCTGTTCTGTAAAATTTTCTAAAAATCCTGGGTTGTAATGTATATTCTCTGGCTTCCCGTTTCTTAGTTGTTTGCTCATTAATTATATACAATTTTAATTGCTTTCTGCTGCTGCAAAGGAACTAGGAGAATATGGGCGAATAACACTCTCAAAGAGATTACGTAAAGAATCAATTCTATAAATTAACAGAAATAATTATATTCTACTTTATCTTGTGAGTTATACTTCCATATTTGGTTATAACACTTAATTTAAATTTAGGGTCTAAACATTCTCTTTAATATATGGAGTAATTAGAAGTGCTAGCCACTGGTCACAGAAATTTAGAGCTTCCTAAAACTAGTTAGTATATTATCATGTATACCAAGAAAACCTAAATTATTTAATAATACTAACATTTGTGTTAATCTTTATTTTACCTCAGTACAGTGGTTTCATTTTTCTGGATCTAAGGAGGGTTTTTTTCTGTTATCTAAGTAGAGAAAGGGACCTGCTGTTAGAAATAACCTCATTTTGCCAGTTGTTGAGAAGAAGCATTTGAATTTTATAATTTCCTATCCTGAGCTGATCTTTGAGAGGCACACTGTGAAATGGTGATGCACCAGGGGCAGATGGAGTTCGGGCTCAGGACCCGTTATTCTTAGGCAAGTGAGACACACTGAGTTAGCTGGACATTAAATGTCATTGAATTCACTTTTCTTTCTTGAATTTTAAAGCCTTAATATTTCATGCTTAAACTGCCCACATTCTTGTTGTCTGAGTAAGCATGCTCCTTTATGAATGCTTATTATATTGTAAAAGTCATTTTATCACTTCATGAGAAATATTTTAATTAGGTAAGTTCGCCTTCCTGGCTCTCGGTTTTAGATTATGTTAAGCAATGTTCAGTTATATAAATGTTTGAGACAAAAGGTAGGATTAGAGTGTATAGCTCAAGTTTGTTTTCTTTCAACAAAATTTTTATTTCTTGGAGAATGGATTGAATTTTTTCTATTTTATGAATTCCTAGCCTTCATTTCTTTTTTGTTAATGTAGTGCCTATACTTTTTAATGTGCCCCGGCAGTAATTTTATCCATTTGAATGATGTCTTGCCTTTTATAAATTGGGGAGTATTTAAACCAGGTATTAAAGTGGCGATAAGGTGTAATTCCCATGGCCTTTTTTTGTTTGTTTGTTTTTAATCTGTGTAAGTCCAGCGTGATGGTACAACTCTGCCAGCTGAGGAGTACAGAAAGTCACGTTTCTGGAAGCTGGATTTCAATTTTTTTAAAAAAATTAGGTCTTAGGTCCTTGAGATTTCCCTTAGAAAATTTGGCATATATATGAGCATCGCCTACAAGTCTTTAACTGTGTGGGCTTGTGATTTTATTTGAGGAGCCCCTCAGGGACCATTGGCTTGCCAGGTACTGTCAGCCAGATCCTACTGACAGCTTGGGTAGTTATCAGTACCTGTTTGTTGGGAACTTTATTTTCATTAACAGTTGTGTAAATAAAGCCACACAGTATATATTTCTTTCCCCCCCCCTTTAGAATGTACCGGTTAACCTTAACCTTCAGTCTGACTAAATTGAACAAGTGAATGTATTTGTATAGACTGAGGTTCTTGAGAATTTTAGATAAACTATTTCTGACTCATTGAAGTTAAAAACTCTTTTATTTTGATTTATTTTTGTTTTATTTTTCAGAACTGTCTTGTTTTAATAATTGTCCTCTCATTTCATTGAGAATGTCAACGTCAGTTCTGATTTTGATGCCATGTCAGTGGTGTGTGTGTGTGTGTGTGTGTGTGTGTGTGTATTTTACGTTGATCTTAATAACTTGTATCAGTCTGGATTCTTACTTGTGCAGGTTGAATGAGACTGAAAATACTGATGCTAGGTATGAAAATATTAATGCCTTTCAATTTACAACTTTTATATTCTTAGTCATGGAAATCTATTCCAGTGTAGTACGTATTAGTAACTGTTTGTATGCAAGGAAGCGTTTCCAGATTTACCTTTCATACCTCATCAGGTAGTGTTTTCTGTCCACTTAATTCAAAGTAGCTTCACATTAAGGTGTTAAAAAAATATTATCTGTCATGATTCAAGTTGTAAGAAGTATTTATAGGTATTAAAATGAGTAGCTAACTTAGTATTCACCATAAATCATCTGTTTATCCAGTTCACGCAAAGAAGATGTGGGCCCATGGTTGTAATGTTTGGCCTGATTTTTTCATTTTCCCTAGATAAATAACAAAATTTTGTGTTTTCCCACTTCAAATTATTGCATGATGGTTGATGACCATCACTAAACGCCAAGAAACACATGAAGAAATAAGAAAAATCACTATGAGATTTTAACTACAAATAATACAAAACAAGAGAAAAGAGGAAAAGAAGCAAATATTCAATAATGAATATGTATTTACACAGTGCACTGCATATACGGTGTAATAACACTATGTGAGCCATGCTTTCTAGCAGATGACGGTTTACCAGGGAAGATGGCCGTTGAATAAATAAAGTGATTGTAGGAAGGAGTAAGAAGGAAAGCGTCTGTAAGAATGTTACATTTAAGGATAGATAGGAGGTAACTAGATAAACTGATGGAAAATAAATATTTAGACGGAAGAGCCTGAAGCAAGATATACACAGTATATTCAAAGAAATCAAAGAAGTCAATGAAACATAAGTATTCTTATCCTTGATTTTAAACAAAGGTGTTAGTGGCTCAGAGGGGACCTTGCTTACCTAAGTAAGACAGCTAATAAGTAGAAATCTGTTTTTCTTACTTCTTGGAAAATTTGGAGCAGAAAATGTTTTTGGTCTGAATTTTTTTGGGGGAGGTCAGAAAATGTTTTAATCTCATATTATATTTGGGATTATCGACCACCTTCCATGTAGGTAAAAGATGTCCAAAATAAATTATTAGATGTATTTCCTGTGCTTACAGAGTGCATAAATTAGATGACGAAATTGAATCAAGTCAGTGCAAATCACCAGGAAGCAGCAAATAAATAGATGTCAGTTTGTCTTATGACCTAACGGATTTTCCATGAACTTGTAGAAGTTGGTGATGAAAGTAGGTTGGAAAAGATGGAGAAAGCTTTCTTGAAGAGATGAACAACCTTAGGACTGTATTGTTATGTTGAAAAAAAGCGACTAGAAGGGCACTGACAAAGGTGAAGCGATGGAAAGAAGCAGGACAGCCACAGTGGTGTGTGTGTTGGGGGGGTGATGAGTTCATCTCAATGGACAGTGAGACCCGATCAGGCCCCGCAGAGAGTCTTGTGAAGTAGTCCAAAGAGTTTAACCTTGGCACAGTAGATAGTAAGGAGATACTGGAAGTGCTGAGAGGCCAACGCATAGCTAATTGGTAACTAACAAAAGTCGTGGAGGTTCCTTTTTTTATGGTCTGTTAAAAATAGTTTAGACAATAAGAACAGTATTGGAGACATTCATTAAAAAGAACCATTTAAACAGATAAATACTTACCATTTACATCTCTTTTAAGAGTCTGCAAATGAAAACTGGCAAAGCTGGTATAGTTAACAAAGCCTGCTGAACAGAAACATAGGTTTGATTTTGTGTACAAACAAGGATATTATAATCTCTAAGAAAGAATGAATGAAGGGAGAGCCATAAAATTGTTCACGTTTAGACAGAATGTGATCAGGGGAGTTTTGTACTTTGTTTCAATTGAGAAAATTTAATATGGGCTTTTGGAGCTTTTAAATGAAGAAAGAGTGATGATGATGTAGCTAGAACTTCATGGCCGTGTTCATTCTGAAGATTGTATAATATGAAGGTAGACTGAGTCAGATCCTTCAGTCTCCAGAAGGCTCTTCAGGTACACCTGGCAGGACCACAATGGAAGTGTATCTGACCAGGTTTACCAGCATGAGCTATGCATTTTCATGTTTGGGTACTAGTGATCTTTATAGCAGTCTGATTGGAGTGGGTAGTGGGGAGGAATAAGAGAGAGAGAGAGAAGAAAGCAATTATGGCATTTTCAAAACCTCATCCTAAGTATTTTCTAAGGAAATGGCTATTTTTGATTTTGCATTTGCATGTGGGTTCCATCTGACAAACTGAACATAGGAAGTGAGTTAATTGGTGCCTTCTCATGTGTGATGGTTGTATACATGGATTGCTCTTATAGCACATCCAGTCATGTTGATCTTCAATGGCAAGAATATATTTATGGTATTGATCTAGTTCCTGGAACTGATGCTGGCTGAACATATTTTAGAAATATGGCTCTCTTTCTTATATGTCAAAAATCAAGTATCTGGGTTTAATTTATAAGACGAATTTAAATACGCTATGCTCCTAGTACTATTGCTAGTTCATTTGTATTACTTAGATCACTTAATCTCTCAGTGTTCCTCTTTTGTCGTATGTAATCATAAATAAAACTTACAGGATTAATTAATTAAAAATATCCGGAGGGTTGGGTTTTTCCTAGAGAGAGGGTTGGGGAAGATGGCTAGAGAGGAGTTGTATATCTTAAGGTAAGAAAGAAAATGGTGAGGAAATAGACTTCTGAAATCATTCTACAGAAAAGTAGCTTTCAGAGTCTGCTCTATGTTACATTTTCTCTCTGTTCTGCTATGTTTTCTATAAATAAGGCTCTGGCACTGTTATAGAAAATTGTATTTAATAATGATAAGTTTGAAATACATTATAAATTTCTCAATCATTAAAATATCAGCTATGTTTTAACAGACTGTGCAAAAGTGAGAACGTTTTTTGAGAAAAATGTCTAAAGTAAAACAATGTTTCTTATAAAGCTTTTAGCACGACATTAAAGTGAATGTCCCATCACTGGGATATTTGGTCAGTTGAATAATAAATTGGATTTAGATCCCTACTCAGTAATTTACTAAGAGCAAGAATAATTAGGAGAAGCTTTTAAGGCTGACAGACTTGAGTTCAAATCCTGGTTCATATCCTCAAATGACTGGCTTACTCTCTCCATGCCCTTAGTTACCTTATTTGAGAAAAAAGGAGTTTAATCACATGAATGTTTTAATGATTAAATAAGATAATGTGTATAAATGTATTAACTAAATGAGGCACCACAAAATAAACATCATAACTATTCTGTGCCTTTGGGCAAAGCATTTAAACTCTTTGAACATAAATTTCTTCATTTATAAAATTAAGGTAATACAACCTCACCAGACCGCTACAATCAAAACACTGAGATGATATTACAAAAACATTTTGGGAATTGTCAAGAGGGAGAAATCAAGGATGATACCCTTGTTTCTGCCTAGACTTCTAGTTTATGATGGGGTCTTTTACAGTAATCCTCGCACAAGGCAGAAAGCAGGTTCGAGGGAACAGATGATGAGTTCTATCCTGGGCATGATGAACTGGAGACTGAAACAGCTTTAGAGCAGCAGAGCTCAACTGCAAGTCACACACACGGCACTGGTCTGGTTAAAAATAAAATAAGAATTTCTTCCTTGGTCATGTGCATACCTGTTATGGGTAAAATGTCATTTTGCCAGCTACCACGACTAAGTCACTTTTTCATATATCTGTGGTACCTAAAATGGACATTTTTTATTACTACTCTTTTTTCCTGAGCTGGAGCAAATACATATATACCCTTGTGAGTGATCTTTGATCTGGGCCTTTCTGTGTTGTGATTGGTTAATCAGTGTGTGGACCGAATGGTGCAAATAGCTCTGCGTGAATCACTTGCTTAAACAAAAAATATTACATGTATTCTGAATTTTCATGGAATTTATTTTCTCTAAATGAGCTGATGACTGGCATCACAAATTAATAAAGTATTCCAAAACATTATTTTCACCTTGGAGAGGTCAGAATTAAATTTATATTTAAATTATGTATTCAAACCATATTTATGTGAATGAAGTCAGAACATATTTCCCTTTAACTTGATTAACCTTCATTTTGATCATATTTAGACCTCGGCTTATTCAGTTGATCTCACTTGAGGCTCTCTGTTGACCAAAGGCTTTACATGTGCATGTCCAGCCAGTCATGTAGTTGGCGTTACATAAAGTCAGCTGTATTTAGTGAAGATACACCAGAGTCATGTATTAAGATCTGAAGTCCAAAAGGCAGTGTGGATAAGGCTTAGGGTATTGACTCAGCGCTAGACTTGAAGTTATGCCACAGTAAAGCTTTAATATGGTGGTGTGGGAAGCATCACAGGACACCTGGAGGCTAAATATTTGGTTTAAACTGTGGCTCTGCCACAGACTAACATCATGGCCGTGGACAGGTTGCTTAAAGTTCAGAACTTAACTACATTTTTGAAACTGGAATAAAAATAGTACTTTCCTCATGGAGTTGTGAGGATTGGATGTGTTATGTTAACATATGTAAAATGTGTGGTAAAATGTGAGAGTAAGAGAAACAGTATCTGTTACTATTATTAGAATATGGTCATAGATGTTATCAGGGTATAAGCAACTGAAGCCATAGATGTAATAGGGTATCCCAGGCTGACAGTAAAGAGTGGGAAGAAAGCCTAGGACAGAGTCCCAAGGAAGGTGACACGTAAGGAATGGGCAGAGGAGTGGAGACCTGCTGAGATGTAACCATACAGGTAGGAAGAAAATCAGGCAAGTATGACATTGTGGAAACTAAGACAAAAGGACATTTCAGTTAAAAAGAATTGGCTAACATTACCAAATACTAAAACGAACACCCCGCCCCAACCAAACAAAAACAGATTGCAACATTTTGCACCTCTGTGTACCATTAGTAGGTTGTAACCATGTCATTATGATATTCAGATATTACAGAGTGAATGGCATGCTCAAAGTTGGTTTTTGCAGGGGATTCTCAGATTCTCAACAAGTTGTCAAGATAAGTATTTTCAAACATTTGCTTTCCAAGGTAAGAAAGTGGACACATTGACAAGAGCTGTTGGAGTGTAATTGTTAGGGACAAGTCCAGTGGCAGTAAGCTGAGTCTGAGCGTTGGGAAATTGGAAGACGATAGTAATACCTATGAAGAGGCAGGCAGGAAGGTATGGGCCTGAGGGAGACTGGCAGGTTTAGGAGATTTTTATTGTTCTAGGATGGGAAAATATGCTGATGTTAAGGAGAAGTTAAGGAGGTGGCAATATGGGGGAGAGAAGAGATACTCAACCTAAGGATGTCAAAGCAGTAGGATACAGAGCATAGTTAAGCAGCGGGACTTCAAGGGACAGTGATAGAAGGGACACTGTTGAGTGTAACAGGATACATGGAGAAAGGATGGTTCCAGTGCAGGTACTTTGTAACTTGGTATCAAGTTCGGGAAACTCCTGTCTGATGGCTAGCACTTTCTCTTTGAAGTAAAGAGAGGCAAATTTTAAGAAGAATGACGTAAAAAGTCAATATCCAACTGAGAAGCAGTGTACCACTCAGTACTTAGGACTAAAATGTGACAGTAATAGAGCCAGTCCTATTCGCATTTAATGGCGGTTACTTACTTAAACTACCAGACCTCATGGTTTAGCTCTCTAATAGGACCCTGTCGGTGCCAGGATGCAACAGGGAGCCCTCTGAGTGGTGGCTTGATAAGCATCCCCAAGGAGGCAAAGTGTGCTTTACGAAAGGTGGCCGGATTACATAAAGCCATGAAAGCAATACCAGAAATGATTCTGTAGAGCTGTCCATTATATCTTTTTCATTGAATTTATAATGCTAGGAAATGAGTATTCAAAAAATGACTTATCTCTTTATCTATTTATTTGTAATACTAAGAAATTCCCTTTTTTGAATACTTTCCTACAGAAAATCACTTTTTCTTGATAGCCCTATTTTTTTTTTTTTGAGTGATCTTTGGTCATAAAAATAGAAGAGAAACTTTACCACAGGGTTCATTTCTGAAATGAAATTTTTTTTTATAATTCATTTTATAATCATATACATGATTGAGACAAAAGTGGAACTTTTTATTCTGAAATGAGGTCAACTTGAGAATTAGCAGAAATTAGATTTTAAGTAACTATCTTGTATTCTCACAGCTCTGTCTTTTGAGGAGCTAGTGTTCCATTAATAATTAAATATTTCACGTGTAACAAACTGGCAGTCTCCTTAGGTTTTTTTTTTTTTTTTAAATGATTCAGATGTTACACTCAAACTTCAAAAATTTTTAAGGTAACATAACCATTTTTGGAAAACATCAACCTGTTGGGGTTTGTATCATATGGTTCTTTTTTAGCATCTTTATATTCCTCTCTCTATAGGGCTTCCTATAGGAAATTTTACCATGTCCATTCTACATAAAAGTTTGTTTACCTCTGTCAGCAAATCATTTATAAATGTAGATACAAAGCTAACTTTTTTTTATTTCAGGCTTTCCAAAATTACCTCTCCAAGGCTTTATACTTCAGAAAATGAGTTTCTCATTATAAATATTAATATTTGATAATTTTAGAAGTTCTGCTTTGAGGATTTATTTAAATTGGGTAAAAATATAATATATATAGGAATATACAAAGATTTGTAGTCTTCTAGTTCCTGATACTGTGTTAGTTAAGGTAAAGGACTAAGCTCCTCTAACAAAGACATCCTGAAGCAGTGGCTCAAACAAGATAGAAGTTTATTTTTGTCTTGGGTAACCGTCCAGATATATCATCTGGGTCTTTTTAGCAGCTCTGTTTCATGCAGGTCATGCCTCTGGCATTTTTAATGTGTAACTTCCAAAGTCACTGGTTGCCACCACTATAAATAAAAATGGAAAGAAAAGAACATAAGCCTTTGGCCAAAGATTTCCTCTTAAGCTAGTCAAATAGAAGTTGCTCACATTTTTGCTTGCACTCCATTAGCAATGAGGGTTGAATCGCGTGGCCCAGCATGTACCAAAGGAAGCTAGGAAACACGGTTAGCCGGCAGCCATGTCTTGGCTATACTTTACTGTTAGAAGGAAGGAGAAAATCTTCAGTGGACAGCTAACAATATCTGACACAGACACAAATGAATGTAAAGGAGAAACACACTGTTTTAAGAGCATTATCCCACTCCCACAGATTTTTGAAAAGTAAGATTTGGGGCTGTCACATTAATATTCCAGATCACTCTGTGCTGTTGTAGATTCAGTCGTAATGTGTGAAGTTCATGTAGTATGTTTTATATAGAACCAGCAAACCTCCTTAAGGAGAGAATAATGGCGTATCGTGAGATAAAAAGCCATGTTATAACTGAGATTTTCAACTATACCTATTTTACCTCTACCTGCTTTCCAATTGCTTGAGTTATTTTCCTGAATTAACTGTGCTTTTGTAAATGTCATACATATGCATTTCCCCCATCCCGTGTTTGGTATTGGGCTTCCTCCTACCTAGAACTTAAGAGTTTAGAAGGGAAAATTTATCTGGGGATAATCATGTGTCATACATGAACTGGATGGATGGCAAAAAGGAGGTGTTTCAGAGAATAGATGAGCCTACTCGGTGGTGTGAACAATGAATAGAAGTATCAACATTTACAAAAAGGAAAATCAGAGGGACATTACAGGAAGAAAAAAAAAGTGTGGCCAAGGACATGGGGCCTAGGGGACTGCAAATTAGGTGATAGAAGTAGAGTAAAGGGCCCAGAAATGAGGCAGAGTGTTCAAAAGGACCTTGGGTGCCATGCTGATATATCAGCATTACCTATTTGGTGATTCTAAAACCCCTGGCATACATGAATGTATTTCTGGGATTTATGTCACTATGGAGACGTCCTTGCAAATGGTAGTCTAGAATATTTTCTCTTTTTTCTTAACTTTTAAGCATAAAACATAGCACCATAAAAAATAAACCTGATTTCTTAAGCTCAAAATATGAAAATTCAAATTTCAGGGTATAATAGTATTTTTTTAAAAGATTTTATTTATTTATTTATTTGACAGAAACACAGCGAGAGAGGGAACACAAGCAGAGGGAGTAGGAGAGGGAGAAGCAGGCTTCCCGCTGAGCAGAGAGCCCGATGTGGGGCTCGATCCCAGGACCCTGGGATCATGACCTGAGCCAAAGGCAGACACTTAACGACTGAGCCACCCAGGTGCCCCATAATAGTATTTTTTAAATCTGTTTTTCATTATGTAACAGAATAGAAGTTGAGTCTACATTTTAATATGCAATTTGCTTTAAATCTTTTTTCTTAAATAGTATGTATATAGCAATACAGTTGCATCCATCCTTTTTCCATGAGAGGAACACTTTATTTTTTTTTATTTTTACATATAAAATGAGTATAAAGATGATATGAGATGTTTTGTTCTACAGTCTCTGCTAATCTAGTGATGTTAAAAAAGCATTCTTTTTTTGTATTCAATCATACAAAAGAGTCAAGTGTTTATCATATGACATGTTGAAAATATTTTTGAAATCCCATAACACTTTCAAAGGAAGTTTGTAGGTAATGGGTAGCCACTGACGGTATTCTAGCCAGAGAGTGATTGCTTTATAGAAAGATCACTTTCAAAGAAAGCAGCTTGGTGGATGAATTGAAAGTAAATAGAGGTGGAAAGAGAAATGAAGGCAGTGTTGACTAGAAGAGGCGCTGGGGGAAAGGGAACATGTAGAAGGGAAGCTCACACATGTGTTCTGTTTTAGAAATTTAATTAATATTATCTTATTACTATAATGACAGTGTTCATATGACTTGGTTTTATCCTAATGCTGACTTGTTGCAGAACATATTGTTTCCATGTGAGAACCTTCTCTCAACTCTTAGATGTCCTTCCAAGTACTTCCTTTAGTTCTAGTTCCTTATCTTCCTCATGTCTGTGTCTCCAAATCAGAATAACAAGAACATGCTTACAAATCTCACTTCTTGGCTCCGCTGGAGGGTGGGGGTGGGGGAACAACATTTGTGCTCTGAGAGATTTCCTCATGCCTCAAAAAGCACTAGAATTATTTCTTCTCTTTCTCAGAAGCTTCCTGTGACTTGCTTTGAAGTCTTTGTGATCAAGAGAATTAATTTGAGTCTCTGAGGGCATCGGATTTGGAGTGAAAACTTGTCTTTGCTGTTAACTTGCTGTGTTGTGTTAGGCAGAAGACGTCACCCCTTTGGAGGTTTATTCTGCCATTTGTAAAATTAAAGGTTTGGATTAGATGAGAGTTTCTTAACTCTGTTGGTTGTACTCATTTCAGGGGATCTATCAGCTCCCTAAAATTATATGGAAAATTCTGTGTCTATTTATGCAAGCACTTTTCTACAAGAAGACCCACAGCTTTCATCAGATTCTTAGGGTTCTGGGACCCTCCCAAAAAGTAAAAACAACAACAACAACATAAACTGGATTTCTTACTGTAAAACTTCCATCTTTTGATGCCAGCAAAAATATTCCACATGACAGGTTATGGAATTTTCTTAGATATAGACCTATCATTTTATGAATGCATTCTTAGGTATTTCTGTACCTTTTAGTGACTCTATGATCATCCAGGATGCCACCAATAACATCCCAGCATCTGGTCTCTGAGGGAGAGGATGGAGTGGGGAAAATCAAGTGAAGGTACAGAGGTCACCCAAGGAAGGATTCTGTGTGGTCCAAACTTGTGCCACCTGATTCTTGAGACTAGGAGCATATTTAGATTTTCTTCCCTTCACTTATGCAAGCCACGAGAAAGGATGTGAAACCCTTGGCACAGCCTTTAACAGAGTTGCCAATGTCTGTCCTAGACACAGAAATTGGCTGCATAGTACAAGTGTGGACAAAACTGGCCAAAAGCTTGTCTAACTCCTAGCAGTGACAGTCATGGAGATAAAGTGAGTGAAATAAAACAAGAATGAGTGTTGACCCTAGGGCTATTTTTAAGTCTGAACCTTGGCCAGTACTCTAATAAACTAACCCAGACACACTTCTTAAGTTCCAGATAGCATAATTAGATAGTGATTAGTTTTTCCTTCTCAGTATCTTAGTAAAAATATGCAGAGTTTAGCTTCATTTCTGTTTGCTTAATTTATAAACAGTGGTTTAATTTTTTAAGAAATTTATACAGGATCTATATTGACCTTAATCATTTTTATTTATGCTGTCCCCTCCCCTTGACGTCCTCTTATATCTCTCCCATATCCTGGAGACTATTGCTTTTCAAACTAATGGAGGTTAAATGACCCATTTTTGTTCATTTGTTTATTGTAATTTTCCTCAATTTATCATTGTGTTTTATAGTACATAGCTAGTAAGCAACTTGTCATGTGACTCACCACATTAGATTCAGCAATGTTTGAACTGGCCTATAGCCTGTTCAGTGAATTGAGTCCACTCATCACTTGGTTGGAAATTGCAGGAATATGATTTGCAGGAATTTTTGCAGGACTAAAATGAGAGGACAATTGATATATGTAGAATATGTATGATGGTGATAGCTGGCCCATGGTTTGGTAGAAGACATAAATAGGACAATGCACCCAAAGCAGCACTGCATTAGTATTCAAATGCAATAACGTTTTTCAAATTCATAAGAATCATTGGTAAAATATTAATATAGAAAAGCTTTAATCAAAGATAACTACATTAAAAAGACTATTATGTTTCGCTATAAAGTCTTGAGAACAAAAAGATCTCAAATGTAATCTCCAGTTTTAAACTGGTTGACAAATCAAAGAAGAAATTAATTTATCAGTGATAATATATTTAATACTCAGGCACACATTTTTACTCCACCTGGTGATTTGTCACCAGGATCTCTTTAGCATCTTCCACTGAATAGCCATCCTATTAATCCTAATAATACCCTCCTTAATAAGACAGAGAGGTGTTTGTTTTAATAGTTAAAGTAAGCTTTAAAAATTCTAAAGTACAAAGGAAGTTGCTGATTATCCCCAAATTGAGGGGAAATAATACTACTAAGTAAATTAAGTAAATCCTAGTTTCTTAAGTATTATGTTGAAATTGTACAGTACAGAGTTTTTGATAAAATTTTAGTTAAAAAGTCATTTTGCTCATTTAATTAAAATCTTTATTCAAGTATAAAAGGTTTTTAGGTAATGATGGCTCAAAAAGCACTCTGACTATATCAAATCACACTAGTTTCATTGTATGTAGAATGTCCCAATGAGGTGAAATGAGCTTCTATTAATACTTGATGTTTCTGTTAAAAGGCTAACTGATTAAATAGATGTATATTTGCTGATCTCCTAAGGAACTATTTCAGCTAATAGAGTTACTACATACTGTCTTTTTAAATAAAAATGTTATGCTTGAATGCTAAATTTTGAAGAAATGAAGAATACTAGAAAAGGGTCTTGATATTCTCAATACTGAACACACTACCTGTACCTATGGTGATGTCATGTTTATTATCACGGCTTCTCTGACGTTAGTGAGAAATCACTGGCACTGGCATAGAAGGGGTATCTGCATGTTTCCTGTGCATTCCCTGCAGAATGCTCTTGTAGATACGGCATTCCATAATATTATCATGGCCTTGGTCTGTCTTTTTATGCTGTAGCAAGATAGAATGCAGATGTTTCAACTTCACCACCTCATAGACTCACTGAAAAGCATTAAAATAGAGATTTTTAGTGGTTAATAATAAAAACTCAAGTAAATTTTAAAGATCTAGTTGGTTTTATTAATCAGTTTACAAATTAGCAGCCAATCTAGCAAGTAAAGGGGAACTTTGGGGAGTTGTACAAAATGGAAGGATTTTATGGGACAGGACAATTAGCAAAGGAAAAGAAAGATTGTTTCAAGCAAGGTCACCTTCTTTTAGGGGAATCAAAAGAGATCTTATTGGGTAGATGACCTCATCATCCTTTGGGGAATGGAGAGGGCCCCTATGACAGATTACCTCATTGGTGCTGAAAAGAAAAATCCTGACTGACCCCTTAAGACTATGTTTCTGTGGGAGGTTGAGATTGCAAGTAGGTTAGATATTAAGCCCTGGTTTGTTGACTTGGCAGAGCATAAGGTGACTCCATTGGAGGCCTGTGTGGTTTTGTTTGTTTGTTTGTTTGTTTTTTAACACTGGAATCCATCCCAGGTGTATCTGAGTCAACCCAGTTCCTTCCAAATCACCAATGACTTGGTTCGCGGTGACGTGGTGAAACAAACATACGTAGACCTAATTTTTTTAAAAGCCCATGTTTGTTTTTCTAAAATCTGATTTTGTTGTGTGTATATGAAATTATGATTTGGGTTTGCTTTTGATTTGCCTTTGCTTACAGTAATGTTATCACAGTCATAATGACTCTTAGAAAATGCTGCTTGTGGTAACAGCAGGGCTGCTTCGAAATTAGTTTCCTTCCTTTCTGAAGATAAAGTATAAAGGAGATAAAATGGAAGAAATTTTCAAACTTGTAAAGAGTAAACTTCAAAATTAAATTTGAGGCTTTACTGATCCTTAACACAGTATTCATTTTTCTGGATACCAATTGCTTCAAGTCTGAAGGGTACCTTAAGATGTTTCAGAAACTTCACTGAGAGGGCTTTATTTTTGTTTACCACATAAAATTGTTTTCTCCTGGGCATGAAGTGATACATTTTGGATGTAGTTATTGCTTATCCACTTGTTTCACTGTAGGATATCAATTAAGTTTTTATTGTATTTGGCAGGCTTGTTTATTTAAGAAAGCCTTAAAGAACATTTTTGAAATATTGGTTGGCAAGAAAATTAAAAACAACAACAACAGACTTGTCCCTACTCACAGGTTCGCCTCACTGCCTTCTCCTGAGGCGACAGTGTTGTTACTTATTAGAAGGGTTAGAAAAAGAGCTGACAGTCATTTGTAGATCAAATCCTACTTCACTTGGTAGCTGGCCACGTTCTCTTGGGCAGTCTGCTTCATCTGGGCCACACATCTATTGCCATCTCATGTAAGGTTTTTTAGATTCAAAGAACATACTCTAAGAAGGGCCACCCTTTATTATCATGCACATGCAAAATTTTTGTGCCCTTTTTGTATTAATACCATAAAATATTACAGAAAATACCTTCATAAGCTTTATAGAAAAACTTAGAGATTTGCATGTAACATATACATCTTGCAGGTTTTTTTGAGTTCTATTTGTAACTGTTTTGTACTGCCCCTGCTCCCTTCCTTGTGATGGGAAGTGTGATGGGACTAAATTATTGTTGGTACAGCTGACTGTTGAACAACATGGGTTTGAACTTTGTGGATCCGCTTATATGCAGATTTTTTTCAATAGATACAGTACTGCAAATGTATTTCTTCTTTCTTAGGATTTTCTTAATATTTTCTTTTCTCTAGCTTTATTGTAAGAATACAGTATATAATACATATGACATAAATAATATGCATTAATTGACTTTATTATAAGTAAGGCTTCTGGTCAAGGGTAGGCTATTAGTAAAGTTTTTGGGGAATCAAAAGTTATACACAGATTTTCAACTAGGCGGGCGTTTGGTACCCGAACCCCCACATTGTTGAAAGGTCGACTGTATAATGATTGCTGCGTACGTCTGTCACTGCTGACACATCTTTAGGAAGAATAGAATGTAATGGTTACCTCTTGGAGAAGAACTTAGTTTTTTTAACTTCTTTAGGACACAGAGATAATTGAAATGAATATTCTCTATCTGCAGAATAATAATTACTGTATATCTACCCATAGTACCCCAGTTTTACTTTATAATCCCACTCTAAATATTTTCTATTGGCCAGGAATTCATAAATATTTCACTGTTGATAAAGAAAAAAGAATTACATTCAATGAAAATGAGAATTACAATTTCAGAGTAGAAAACATATTCCTCCCAAGTTTTTGTGGATATTATATTTTTAAGAGAAAATAGTATGTATGTCCAACTATGCTGAAAGTGTTGTGTATTTGTAAAAATAACTTCAAAGGGGTTGTATAAGAAATTGCATTGGGGGAGATACAATGTGTATATAAATAAGTGCTACATGAGGTAGAATAAATGGCAAGTGGAGCAGACAGTATTAAGGACTAGAAGAGACTGATCCTTCCTGCGTGAGGGGACTGAGAAATGCTTCATGGAGTGGATATCAGCATCAAATGCAGTAAGATCGAAAAATCTGGAAGACCACAGTTACGTGAATGAAGGCAGGAACTAAATCGCCATTGTGTTAATTGAAAGGTGTGACAAGCCTTGCACATAATTGGCAGTAAATAAAAATTTGTAAAATATGACCACGTGTTGGATTTTTAACTAAAGCAAAACTTATATAATGAGAGTAATAGGAGATTTTACTAGGCAAGTAAAGACAAAAATGGTAGAAGGCTGGAGTTACTATGTTACTATGCCTTCATTTCCTCTTTGAACAACACTTTTTTGGGTCTGTACTACATGCTGGGATTGGTGGAAGGCACTGAAATAAGGCAGACATGTTCCGACCATCAAGGAGCTTAGAGTACAACTGAGTTTAAGTAGGGGAAATTCATATTTTTTTCAGAAGGGAAGTTCTGTTGTTTAATTCTTGAGTGCAGATAATTAAGCCACTATTACATAAATGGCATCAGTCGTATGAAGGCCATGCTTGGTAGAGACAGCACAGAATGCAAGCATGTGTGATTATGAAGTTAGACTGTTGTTGTGACCACACATACTTACATCAGGCTACTGATAGAAAGTTGGATTTAAAGGGTGAATCCTTGGGTGTTTATAAGGAGATAGATGAGAGGCATGTGGAATGCTTTTCTGAAAACCAGGGGGTTGCCTCTTTATGGGAAAGGTTGGGGTGTCACTTATTACATCATCCCAGTTTTTCGATTTCAAATGTGATGAGTGTAAAGTTCATTGGATTCTATTAAAGTTTCTAAAATGGTAACTTATGCGTAAGATGCTAAGTTGCTTAAGGCTTTTGTCCTCAAGTTTTAGTACAAAGCGTGTGCTATTTTACTTGTTATTTGAAGTCTTTATCTACTAAACATTCTTTATATAGAAATGCCTTTGATGATAAACACAGATCCCAACTGACAGCATATAAAGTATAAGCTTGTAGCCAACTTGGTGACAAGAATAATGGCCCCCCAAAAATGTCCAGGCCCTAAGTCCTAGAACCTGCACATATGTGCCCTAACATGGCAAAAGGAAGTTAACGTTGCAGATGCAAATAAGGTTGCTAGTCAGCTGATCTTAAAATAGGGAGATTGTCCTGGATAATCTGAGTAGGCCCAGTGTATTCATAATGGTGCTTAAAGGTGGAAGAGGGAGACAGAAGGATCAAAGAGATGTGAAATGAGAAAGATGTGACCACCTATTGTTGGCATTGAAGCCAAAGAACATGGCTAACTTCTAGAAGCTGTAAAAGGCAGGAAAATGGATTCTCCCCTAGAGCCTTTAGCTTAATGAGATCTGTATCAGTTCTGACCAATAGAACTATAAAATAATAAATTTGTATTGTTTTAAGCCACTGACTTTGTGGTCATTTATTATGGCAACAAATAGAAAATTAATACATCAACATGTAATAGTGGTAAGGAACATTTACAGCTTATTGTTAGAAAATGCTTGAAACAAAATACTGTATATTAGTGACAACAAGGAGTTGGAGAATGAAATGTCAAAATTATTAGAATTTAATACCATAGTTTAAAATCATGATTTGTTTAGAGTGTGAGTGTAACTTTAATAAAAACCTTAAGATACTATAGTTGTTTTGTTTTTAAATCCTTGCAGATGAAGCAACAACAATTTGAGTCAAACCATAATGAAGTTTAGTGGCATAATTAAGGGATTTTAAAAGGGGGATATATGTATTTTTAAATATAATAACAGAATTAAAAATACGCTGGTACCCAGATTAACTGGATATTAACAGTGTAATAAAGTACTTCAGATCTGAGCAATCATGTTTTATATGTCATGATCTTGGTGAAAAGATTTCCCCAATACTTCATATTTTCTTAAAGTTCCCAAAATTCATAATGAAGTGTGCGTACATGTCTGGGGGTGGGGATGTGCCTTAACAAAATAAGAATCATTTTCTCTGGGTTGAAAATTACACCATAATGAGATTTCTCAGGAAAAGTATTGGTGTTGAGGCCAGGTCTCTCACATAAGGAATTGAATACATGACTATCTGTGTTTCTGTAATTTAAAATGGGTCCTGGGCATAATGCATTTTGACTCTTAGAGCAAATGTGCAGTTACTAATTTAAGAATTTTAAAGAGCCTCTCATGAAGATTTAAATGAAGAACTAGCAGCTGATTGTCCTTTCAGAAACGTTACTTATGTTTGAAAAACTTTATTTTACCTTTGTCTTCCAGCCATCAGTCTCTCTGAAGAGAACTTTGAATCTAGATATTACAGAAAGTTCCAGGAATATCAAATATCAAATACTTTGTACTTTAATAACATGGAGTGCCTCCACATTTTGGCTTAACTTACGAAGTGTGTTTCCAAAAGCTTAAGTTGTTCCGTTAGCTGGTAAGCAGCACGGTGGCTGTTGTATACAGTACGATAGAATGTCACACTTGGAAGAGACATGCATTTCTTCCACTTCCAGGTTGACATTCTCCTTAAGATCAGGAAATTTGTCTCAGTTCATAAAATAACACTGCTAGATTGAGATTCAGTTCATCTAAAGGTAAATCACACTACTTGCTGCTTGCATTATCTCTTTGAATTTAAATTTCTTTATCTCTAATAGGACCCTTAGTTCTTCCTTCTTCATGGTTGTGTGGCTCACATGACATAATATATTAGAAACGCATGTGAAATAATCAAAGGCATGGATTCCCAGTATTCCCCCCAGACCCCCCAAAAGAGTTAATGACTACATGGTGAAATTTATTTGAAAAAGTATGTTACTGTATTAAACTGATGAAGACTCACGATTTATACTGACTTATAAAACATTCTGAGTAGTCAGGCAACTACTACAAAGAAGCCAGTTTAACCCAGCATTTCCTACACTTAGTAGACTATGATGCCCTTTTGTCACAGAACGGAGAATACATGTCAGTGACACTGTTTGGAGAATGGCTTCACACAGAAATTTACACATGAGGAAACTGAGGCCTCAGACTTACGGCTTGGGTATGAGGAGAAGGTACCGCACCTCAGTAGAATTTCCTTTATTTTCTTCTTTACATTTTGCAGTTAGAGAACCACAGAGGTTTAGTAAGTTTTTTATAGGACTGGGGATTTTAGAAATAATTCTTAGTATCTTTAATTGCATAACTTTTTTTTTTTTTTTATACAGGGGGAGAGAGAAGGGTGGGGAGGGGCAGAGGGAGAGAGAGAAAATCTTAAGTAGACTCCCCACTGAGCTTGGAGCCCAATATGGGCTCGATCTGACTGACAACCCTGAGATCATGACCTGAGCTGAAATAAGAGTTGGACACTTAACTGACTGAGCCACCCGGGTGCCCCAATTGCATCTGTTTAAAATTTACTTATTGTTGGGGCGCCTGGGTGGCTCAGTCGTTAAGTGACTGCCTTCGGCTCAGGTCATGATCCCAGGGTTCTGGGATCGAGCCCCACATCTGGCTCCCTGCTCAGCAGGAAGCCTGCTTCTCCCTCTCCCACTCCCCCTGCTTGTGTTCCCTCTCTCGCCGTGTCTCTCTCTGTCAAATAAATAAATAAAATCTTTAAAAATAAATTTACTTATTGTTGTTACTATTAGTATCATCATGATTATATCCCATTTGATCCTAACTTGCCTGTTTTCAAAGTGTTGTGATGACTCTGGTAGAAATTGTGCATGATATTTATTTTATGACTGCATACTAATAATTTTACAGAGCCATATTTGAGTCTAAAAGCATAATGTGATAGTTTTGTGGAAAACTTAGATGTGGTTCAAAAGCTTTACTCATTTCACACAATTATATATATTGTATGTTAATTCTGTGACACCTATTGAATAAATTGTATGTAAAGTTTAGTATATGTGATTATAAATCAGCCACACGTATCACCTTCCCCTTGATTACAAACATTACCGTGATTATGTTTCCCGAGGACCGTCAGCTCTATTTAAACAAGAGAAGCCAGCGAGTTGAAGGCCTGATTCTGTGCACTACAGTGCTTAGCCTTCATGCTTTCTCTCTTTAATTGCCATGGCCTGTCCCTGAGGTAGTATTTATTCTAGTTTTATAGGTAAGGAATCTGAACTACCGTATTCTCCTGTCTCCTCTGTTCATTAGGAGAGCCGTTATAATTCTAGTTACCTGAATGCCTCTAAGAATCACTCCTTATTCCTCTCTGCCTTACAGTCAATAACTAAGTGCTCTAAATTCTAATTCTTTCTGGCATTTCCCACTTCCTTTTTTTATTCCCATTGTGACCACTGTAATTCAGGTGTTGCTGACTTCTGGAGAACTGCTGGGTGGTTTTATAGGTGGTCCCTCCAGTAATGTCTTTTCTGAAAACTGTCCTACATCCCATAGCTACAGTATCTGACCACATCTCTAGATTCCATTGCTCATACCATTGTTACTGTGTTGTGCTGCTATTAAGAGGCAATAATGATAGATACATTAGTGCTTTGCACATGACTGTGGAAACCATAGCTAGTCTGTCATTCCCCTATCAGAGAGAAATAGACTTTATTAATATTACTTCAACCAGAATTAAACATTCATCATTCAATAATTTCTTTTGGAGGTAAGTGGCAGTTGCATGTCCAGTGACCTTATTTGTACTTTTCTCTCTCCAGTTAGGAGCTTGTATCTATGAATACTTCACATCCTACTTAAACCCTAGCTTACATGGATCTCATGCATATCCATAGATTTCTGTGCTACACTTTTCTGGCCTTGGATTTTTACTGACTTATGTCTCAAAATTGTTGCATAGAGAAGTTTTTAATTCTCTGGGTGTCTTACCATAAAATCTTTCCTGAATAATGGAAAGGTTTACCCTCTAAATACCCAGAAGCGTATATTTCAAATCACTTTCACCTTCAAGTACTTCATGCCCAGAGAGGAAGCTTATATATAGGTGAGGTTTTTTTTGTTCGTGTGGTGTATTTCTAAGATGGGGATGATGGTCATGGTCTGATGGTCATGATGTGGACTTTGTATACTGCTTGCCATATGGCAGTGGTGTTCTCAGTGCTTTGTATTCATTAACTCAGCCAATTACAAGATAAAGAATATCTTATATTTTTTCCAACCTCAGTGTTTAACCATGAGCTTCAAATAGAGTATAAAACTGACAAGCCTACCCGGTTACAAATATTTACTAGAGTTTTTTTCTTGATCTGTTTCAAGCACTTGTTATTCATTTTTAAATCATCTTGGAGCAATCTTAATATAATTCTTAGTTGAGGAAGAAGAAACTAAGGTATAGGTGAACTAAGGTCGAGATTGATTACTCTTTGCTCTGGTGATTTTATAATGCATTAATGTGCTAAAATCTAGAAGTACTTAAAACCTCATTAGAATTTAACGCAGGATAGAATTTTGAATTATGCATTATTCTAAAGAAGAGATTTATTACAGACCTATACTTATAATGTAGATGGTGCATTTTGAGTAGACTAGGAATGTAGCCAAAGAAATTTAAAATAATAGCGTATGAATATAAATGTGGAAAATTCTTAACGCACACTACTTTTTTTTTTAAGAAATAGGGACTAATTTGAAACAATTGTTTTTCCATGATTAGCTCAAAATCAATAGTTTTATTAGCATTTATATTTGAGTTACCAGGATCTCAATGTATAGTCTTTCTCTTACTATATAATCTCTTTTATACAATATAGAACTTAATTCTTGAAATTAGAAACCTTTTCACATTAAATGTGGTCCTGTATTTAAATTAAGATGAGTACATGAATATTTTGTACTCAGTGGAAGATCCAGGCTTGTCTAAAATTACTCATACAAACACTTAGCTGGGGTTTTCTCATCAAGCAACTTGAAATGTAGTTAAATAAATAATCTTTCTAGCACTCTGTTAATTACTAGCCTGGGAAAGATAAGAATTATAGTGAATGGTAGAATATATGGTGCCTTTTTGGTATGCCCTTTAAAATGAAATATCTTAATATTCATATTTACATAGCTTACTTAAATCTCTTATGTTTAATATTTTATATTTGTTAGTCTTTGTAAGAAAGTAAAGCAAAAGTTCTGTACAGCTTTTAGCTCATTTAGGATCTATTTTCTTAACTCATTTACATAAATTAGTGAAAAAAATACAGAAAAGTGGGTTCTTGGTGTTTTGCCTGAATTCAGACACCAAGTGTTGATAAAATATTTAAGAAATTGTATAATTAAAGCCTAGGTGTCAAAATATTTTTATAAATTATTATAAAATAATTTTTCTTATAAAAGGGGCTTTGTGGGTGCTCATCTCTATTGTAGTACAAAAGCAGCCACAGACAAATTGTAAATGAATGGTTGGCCGTGTTCCAATGGCATGTTTCAAAGACAAGAAGTAACGTTGATTTGTTCTGAGGGCCATAGTTTGCTGACCCCTGGTATAAGATCACAACTGACATGGAAGGAGGAAGGAGCAGGAAATAGAATGCTAATTGGACAATTAGGAAGGATCTACCCAAGGAAGGTTCTTAACCTCAGGTTCACTGACCAGTTTTAGGCATTAACATGCAGCATGCTGTGCACTGGTTTCTTTCTTTTTTTTGTAGTTTCAGATGAAGTGTTCAGTAATTAATCAGTTGCTTATAACACCCAGTGCTCATCACATCACATGCTCTCCTTAATGCCCATGACCCAGTTACCCCATCCCCCACCCACCTCCCCTCCAGCAACCTTCAGTTTGTTTCCCAGAATTAAGAGTCTCTCATGGTTTGTCTCCCTCTCTGATGACTTCCCATTCAGTTTTGCCTCCCTTCCCCTATGATCCTCTACATGGCTTCTTATATTCCACTAGTTTCTTTTTCTTGTGAAATATGTCACGCCTATCTTCACTCATTGAGACATACACTGCCTGAGGGTTTGTGCCCCCCAAATGTTAAAAACCATTCTGTTTGTTAAAAATGGCAGAAGTTTATAAATAGATGTGTCCTGGATTATTGAAACAGATACATAGCAGTTGCTGAGAAATATTCAAACCTCATCAAAGTTTTCCATGAATTAGAAAGGCTGTTCCTACAAGAGTGAGATAAAAAGGATTATAAAAGGCCATAGTTTTGAAACTGTGCTCTAGAGAAAAATCTTACAGGTTGGTCAGGGGCTTCTGTGGATGGTGAGGGGGTCAGAAAAGGAAGTGTCACTGCTGCTCCTGATTCTTCAACTGAGGCAATTCAACTTTATAGTTTATTTCAAGCCTCTGCCTATTAATATATATGAATAAAAGAAATAATACTTCTTATAAACTATTATAAAATAGTAAATTAATAATATAAATGTAGTACTTATATTTTCTTTTTTTTTTTTTGCCCTAGCCTGTAAAATATTTCTTTAGATATGCTTTATCATGGGCAATAATTCTGCTTGGCGTTTTTTAAGCAAGGTATTTAATAATGGCAAAGTAATATTAATCTTTAATTAGGTCTGTGGGAAATATGGCTGACCAGACTATGAGTCTGTTAACCATGGCACCTCTTTGTATTTTGTTGCAGGTTTTCTGTTCTGGAAAAACAATGCAGCTATTGATGGTTAGTCTTGGAATTACAATGTAGAAAGTTCTGCCAAGTATCTAAGTTGGGATTCTTTAAGTAATATTATTAACTGTTAAGCTATATAGCAGATTTCAGTCTGGGTAGCACAAGAGATGTATTTTACATACCTTCTTTCCTTTATTGATCAATTTTTCTTAAGTGCCTACTATATGCCAAACACCAGGGGTCTGAAGGCTAGTATAGTTTCATTGCAAGAGAAAGAAAAAAGCATTTGATTGCTATATCACATTTCTATTTTGAATTATTTTAGTATTAATACTGTTCACTTGGAAAAAAACTTAGAGTAATTTAATTTATCAGCATTAACTTCTTAAAATGTTACATTTGATCAGGACTTTTTTGGATCTCCTGTTTTTAAAACTTAAATCTGGTGTGCATAGGGTAGGTTCAGGGGTGGACATGTCAGGTTTTGTTGTCTCTATTTTGCAGATGAAAAAGAAAATGAGAGTGGAGAACCTTAATGAGATACCCAAGGGCACACTGTTCTCACATCAAAGATTTACTAGACTGTGCATTTCCTCCTCCTTCTATTCTTAACTACACTCCACTCTTCCTCTTCCTCAATTCCTAGCCTTGTGTTTTTCTCATATAAAGTGAGCTACACATAAAGAGAGTGAATAGGTCCTTTAAGATGTTCAGTAAATATTTTAACTAATGATTCTTACTCTTCTACCATTCCATCAAAGCATGACATAATTTTAAAGAATATGTCTTTTTAAATGTTTTCATAATATGTAGACAATTTTATATAACTAGAAAGTATATTAGACTCATCAAGTTCCTTTCTTCCTTGTGTTTATGTTTTGATACTCCTGTAGGATTGCACTTATAATAAGCTCACACACCTCGTTGATGTAAGATAAAATGTGAAACACAGGTTAATACAGGTAAATGCAGATTTATGGCATAATTTGAATACCCTGTGATGATCTCTTAAAAGCTCTTGAAAGATTCTAAAACATATTTGGTTAATAGTTTTTGCAGGTACTTCAAATGTATTTTTTTCTGTTTCTCAGGCTCTATAGTTTCATGTTTTCCCCCTCACCCCAAGATACAGCACCTTTGCCAGTCCTACCCTTACATAGCCAAATCCTTTTCTTGAGAAATTGTAAAGTTAAGCTGTAAATGATTTTTCTATCTGAAAGATTATTGTAGGTGGTAAGTAGACAGCAGACATTCTCTAGAAATGATGATCTTGTTTTCACATAAATATGTTCAGTTAGAGAAATATGCCAGAGATATATGAAGAGTTGATATAGTTTATGTTCTATTAACCTTGCTTATTTTTACAGCATGTTGGTTTTATTGTCTCAATATTTACATTATCTATTTTTGGTCACTTCAAAAATGAATAAAGCTTATGCTGTAAAATACTTTCCCTAAATGGTATTTTCCTGAAGTTTTAATAAAGCATTACTAGTTTAATCATCGCTCAGTGCTCATATTTTGTGCAAAATTATAATTGCAAGCATGCACTGTACGATTCATCATGGGTTGTTTGTATACTGCAAACAGTATGGTAATGAAAAAGCAAAGGTCATAGCTATCTCTAAGTCTGGCTCAGAATTATTCATTAAGTTAATTCTCATTATTTTTGTGTACAAAATGCTTATAAAAAAATAGAACCATCAAAGCAGTGGATATTCCAATGAAAAATTGAAGTATAGTGTCAATGGAAGTTGAAGGGAAAATTCAACTTCTCTTTGGAATGTAATAATTGAAAATTAAATTTAAATAATATAGTGTTTGGTTTTTCACCCCCACATCAGATGGGTAATATGCCAAGGTCATAACAAGGTTTGAGGGAGACACGTATCACACAATGGTGTGAACACCCAATCATCACGCTTATGAACTACAAAAGGATCTAGTGTTCTTAATCATATGCTAATAAAGGGAGATTTTGTGTAGATGTCTCTAAACTTCAGTCCTCCTTTGGGAATTTCAGTATTGTTATTAAAAAAATATAAAGTTAACACATGAACCCATACATTTCATAAAACAATTTTTATAATACAGAAGTATAATAAAGAGCAAAAGTCCCTTTTCGTCCACCTATTCCCCTCTATTCCCATGCTTAATCACATCAAAAAGATTAAAGTATAGATCACTAGAGTTGAATATCTAAGTTCTCCTTTCTGAAGTAGTATCTTAATGTTTTCTGTAATATAATGCTTCTGTAATCTTGTTTTCTGTAACACAGTGCTTCAAGAAATTATCTTACAGATTTCACATGACACAAATGATAGCTCTCAGAGCTCTCAGATACAGGGAATACTTTTAAAGATCTTAATCTAGACACAAATCTTAAAATAAGATGTATACATACATATACGAAGATATTGGTAATGTGTAGATATATCATATATGATATATACGTGTGTGTATATATATGTGTGTAGCAAATACATGGAAAATCACTTCACAGATATTTCATGGAAGAAAGTAGGTATCCATTGTTTATTGGGCTGTAATGAGGAGGGTAGTGGAAAGATAAATCTGATATGTCAGAGATACACGTGTGTGTGTGTGTGTGTGTATGTATATGTGTGTATATATGTATGTTTGTAGAATATAAACTATAATACTATATGTTTTGGCTCTTTATATTATATGCAATGTTAATAAAATATTTATAATATGTTAAATATATAATATATGTTATTTATAATATATAATGTATGTCATTTATAATATATAAATATATATGTTATTATATATATATAAAATCTTCCCATTACCCTCCTCTCATTCTACTCCAATAAACAATGGATACCTAATTTGTTCCATGAAATCTTCTCCATGTAATGCTGATGTTTCATGCATTTGATGCAATGGAGACACCATGGGAAAAAAAAAAATATTTGTCTACAACACTATGAGTTCCTTAAGAATAAAGACCATTTGTTACTTATCAATTGTTAGCATTAATTTGTAACTGTTTCAAGTTCCACATATTTGAAGTCAGTCTAATTGGTAATTGGGTACTTCTTGAATTTCAAAAAGGGTGGAGCTTAGAATCAGAGAAAAAAAATTATTTTTGAAATTCAGATGGACCTGGGTTTAATACACACACATTCTGTTATTTGCTTTGTAAACTTGGATGAGATAGTTAATTTTTTTAAGTTTATTTTCCTCATCTGTAGAGATAAAAGAAAATTCATATCATATGGCTATTAAGCGTATTAAATGAGTTAATTTAAAACACTTGGTAAAAGGCGTCTAAGAAACCTTAGTTCAGATCTATATTTAAATATCTTGATATGATTCCTGTGCTTTAATATCAATTACCAATTTATAGTAAAATATTTAATACTTAAATTTTATACATATGTGGTCAAGGTGAACTAAGAATTTCATTTGCCATTTAATCTACGCTTCCAGTAATTGACCTCAAGTATCACACATTTTTTATCTAAGAAGGTAAAATTGAAAAGCCATTGAGAAGTAGGCTCAAAAGTGTGAGAATTTGGGACACAAAAAAGGAGCCAACTGAAAGAAAGAAAGGAAGAAAGAAAGAAATGTGCTTCTCAACTTTTGTTTCTGGAAGGAAGATAGGGATACTTGCATCTGCCAAGGACATGGAAGGGAAAACGGTACATAAATACATTATAAAGGGCACTGTAAGAGTTTTCATGCTTCAGAGATAAACAGATAATCATTACCATATACAAGTTAAAAATAGTATGGAAATAGTTTTTCATGGAAGATTAACAAGTGAAGCCAGAAATGTTTGTGGTTGCTCATATGGAAATTGCTTTGTTAGATGAATGTACTGACTGGGCAAGAAGTAGTCAGTAATTTGTGTGAGCTGTTACCCTCAGAGTTCAAAATCCTGTACAGAGTGGCCTTGATTTCAGATAAAGTTCATATATTGGTAGAATTATTTCTCTTTTGGCTTTTGAATCATTTATGAACAGGATTTTTTTTTTTTTAGTAGAAAAAATAACCTTCCCTCTAGCCTTGTTTATTATCAGAGTGTAATGTTCATATGCGCTTGCTTAAGTGTTCGTAACAAGCTTGTAGATCCCAAAAGGAGCTGAAGAATTATTTCTGGTGGTCTTTGAATGTGTAATTGCTGCCAGGTGAGGAAGCAAAATTCCAAATCAGTTTAAGGAACTTTCACAAATAACACTTAACAGAGTTATAAGGCATAAAGCTCAATATATAGTTTACATAATAGAGTCTTACCTAACCACAGCAGAGTCAAAGAACAGTCAAAGAGAGGTCTTCACAGAGGTATATATTGACCTTTTGCTTGACACTGCACTTCTTTAGATTTATTAAAACCTTCTGGCTGTGCATTTGAAATCATGCCTGTTTAAAACATCCTTGTATGAATTTTCTATTTTGCTGTGAGCATTTCCAGGAGCATCTAACAATAATGATAAAAAAGGTGATCATCAAAAGGCAGAAAATCCTCCACCTTTGCTTAAGTACATTGGAATAAAGTGGTTTTGCGATCTTAGCCAGGGACAATTAGTGTTATTTCTTTACTTTTCAAATAGTGTGTTCAGCTTTTAGGGAAATAAAATTTTAAAAAATTCAGACTCCAAGATGGGTATATTAGTAAGTAATCATACTACAAAATTGTTGTTACTTTTCAGAAAAGTTGAATATAGTATTCATTTAAATATGGACCTTCTCATGATACCTTTGCTTTATGGTTAGATTTAATTTTGTGCAACTTTTAAGGATCACTTCTAATATTTTGGCAAAGGGTAAATTTGTATGTGTTGTGGCTAAAATTCAATCATAACTTACAAAAGCAGGTTGAGAAATGTCAGGATTGCCCATATTCTTCCCATATACATTTCTGTATCATTTACTCCTATGTTCATTTTTACATATCTGTTAAAACTTTAGAAAGTGTTCTGGAAGATATTATTATGTACAGACAGGTTTCATATGAAGAAATCATCCACTCATTGTCTCTTTGTCCACACCTCCCTTACCTCATTAAAACATGTGCTTTCTTGTCTACTTTGCCTTTTTTGAGTAGTATTTTCCCATTATATAGAGTAGAAACTGAAATCATTGAGGGAATTCTGAATATGTTTCTTTGCCATGTATGGAAGACCTGTAAGATCGTGTGCTCATCATTTTAGTAAAGGTCTCCCTTTATATCTTTATATCTACAGATACTTTATATCTACAAATAATTACTCTCCCCACCTTTATTTTTTTTTATTTTTTATTTTTTTTAAAGATATTTATTTATTTGACAGAGAGACACAGCGAGAGAGGGAACACAAGCAGGGGGAGTGGGAGAGGGAGAAGCAGGCTTCCCGCGGAGCAGGGAGCCCGATGCGGGGCTCGATCCCAGGACCCTGGGATCATGACCTGAGCCGAAGGCAGACGCTTAACGACTGAGCCACCCAGGTGCCCCTCTCCCCACCTTTAGTACAGTGGTTCTCAACTAGAGGCAAATTTGCCCCCAGGAGACATATAGCAGTAATATCTGGAGACATTTTCAGTTGCCATGACTGTGAGGGTGTGGTGCTATGGACATGTAGTGAGTAGAGGGTATGGATGAGGGTAAAGGTGCAGGAAGCGCAGGACAGCCTCCAGTGAGCCTTACTCAGCCCAGAGGGACAACCATGCTAAGGTTGAAAACTCCTGCTCTCACTTCTCTTTGATCATTTCTCCTCTGAATGATTCTTTTTAAAGTACTACTTTTCTGCATACTTTGCTGCCTAAATCACCTGATGAGGCATCTTGAAGGGGTATGATCTTGAGTATATGTCTAAGTTCTGTACCCTGGTTTCAAACTTGGTCAAGTCATACATTCCAACCCTGCTGCTTTGGGGTCTTCTGTGGCCTTTGTAAGTCAGGGTGTCATCTTCACAGTCGTCATACTCTGGCATGTATTTTGGGCCCCCATATCTTCACAGCCTCTCCCCCACCCCACTCCTATTCAGTGGTGCCAGAGAATTCTATTCCGTGTATCTGAACTTCCAGCTCAGTCCTGGAAGGTATAGTTGACCATTGTAAGAAATCATTCCAATGAGTTTATGCCATTATCTGTATACTACTGATTAACCATTTATTTTCTCCTTTCTGTGATTATATTTGTTTTAAAAAAAATCCTTTCTATCAATGAAACCCATTTTGCAATAATAATATGGAGTGGATTCCCTTTTGAAATCAGAAGTCTTGCATACTCGAGGAGCGGAGTGAAAAGCTTCAGCCTCCTTGACTTCCTGCTAGATTCCTGAGCAGCCTTTGAGGCATTATCAGAGAATATTAAGATGTTAGCCCTTGTATTATTTAACTTTTTGGTATATATTCACCATAAAAATCTTTAGAGATTATAAATTTTTTTTATGACAGGACCTACTTGTTAACACATTGCTATGTATCTCATGCTTCCCTATATAGCACTATGTATTTGTGAACAGAGTAATGTGGCCAAGTCATCAAAAGTAGTACCAGAAACAAAGTAAACAGAAGGCAGAATCTTATCCAGGGAAGATTTGTAGATTATAAGGGCTGAATAGATAAATATAGTCATCTTTTTTGCTGAAAATTTACTAAAAATAAACTAAAAAAAAAAAAAAACTAAAAACAGGATATATATTCCATTCTGGAAATTGGGAACCTACTCATCCTTGAATCCCAAACTTCTAGGAATATCTTCAAGATGTTATTCAGTTTGGACCTAATTTTTAAAAAAGTTACAGAGATTCATTACTTATGTCTCATAAATAAAAGAGTTCCTTGGCAGTATACAAAGGAAGAAAATTTGTTCAAGGGAGTTTCCCAAATTATTGCACTTTGGCAAAATGAGGCTGGGTCAGTGTTAGGAAGTTCATGCTTGCCCTTTGGAAATCCATTCTCCAATTTAGGAATGGGCAATGTAAGACAGAAGGACGGATTTGTGGTCATGGAGTTTTTTAGTTTTTTGGTGTGTTTTATTATTGGTTTGTTTAATTCTGTTATAAGGATTAAATAAAACAGGCAAGACAGATTCTGCTAGGTGCCCATCTCCTCACCTCAGAAACCCAATTTTATTTGACACAGCAGCATCATTTCTTAGCCATGAGCTTGGGATGGTCTCTGTGATGTAACTGAAGCTTTTCTAGAGTCTTTATTTAATGGGACCCCTTTCTCTCTTGCTTCCTCCTATCTGGAAATACCCAGTATGCACCATTAAAGGAACATAAGTAACGCTGATTTCAAAAAAGAATATCATCTCTTTCCAGTAACCAAGATATCATAGCATATCTATTAGTCTGAACATCATAGTGACCTCACTATTATAAGTTTTTCTTGCACACAACTCCTATCAGGAGTTTGATCAGGACAACTGATTTTCTGGAGGATACGATAGGCATGCAATAGGTACAGTCTGAGATGACCTTAGGAGAATGTGGAGAAAAAAAATTAAGTTCAGTAGTTATCAATTTGATTGTGTGCATTCCCATTCTTGTCTCAGGTCCTATGTGAAGTTAGGTCATTACTCTGGAAAGAATGGGTCCTGTGACTTAGAATGGCAATCTGTCGGAAATGGTGGAATGCTGAAAGAGAAATGTCCTTTCTGGTGAGGAGGAATGGGAGAGAAGGGGAGGGAGATGAAATGTAAATGTAGAATAGGAAAAGAGACAAAGCTATATCCTGAAAGAGCTGCAGAAATTTATCAACAAACAGTGCCAGAAACCTAAATTACATTCCTTACACACTTTTTTTTCATTCAAAATATGTGCTTCCCTGCACAAATATGTACTGGAACCTACTCTGGTATAGGCATCGTGAGAGAAACTTGGGATGCAATGCTGAGCCTGGGCAGACAAGATAACCTGGTATCTGGTATCAGCCTAGAGCTTCAGGCCAGGAGAGAATCGCATTAACAAATATAAAATTGGAACAGAGACAAGAGCTAAAAAGAAGAGATACCATGAGAGCCATGATGGATGGATTTGACCTAAGCATGCATGTCAAGAAAGACTTTTTTGAGCAAGAGGAAAGAAAATAAAAAACAACTTTGTCACCCAAGCTGAGATCTGGGTGAATGGAAGAGAGCATTCTAGAGAAAGGATAAGAATACCTATGACTGAAGAGAACTTAAGTTCAAAAGGCTTAAAAATAGGTTAATGAGATTAGAGTGTAGAGATAGAGGAGGAACATAATTATAGAGAAGTACAATGTGTGATTGGCAAGATGGATCGAGTCATTTTTTTCCTAAAAAATAATGGATTTGGCAGTACTGATTAAAATTGGATGGATTGCTAAAACTTGGAATCTTTTTGTTTTATGCTTTTGCTCTCATGGCTTAGCTACAATAATTAAAGCAATATATACCAGTGTTTCTTATTTAAAACTATACTATGAGACTGAAAATAATTTATATATTATACATTTAGTCATGAAGTAAAACTAATTATTTTCTGATGTCTGTGGGTTGCTCATTACTCTTCTCCTTCCTTCTCTTCTATTCATCTTATCCCTAATCATAATAACTTTATTTCTATGACTATCATAGTGTTTTATAAATGCAACATATTTGACATGTTCTTAATTCTATCCATTAGAGAATCCAACTAAGGTGGTATGTTATATGGGTCTAATTTGTCCTGCCTTATGACTTGGAAATGGTGAAGATTCTTCTTTTTCTTCACTGCCATGTCGTATATCCTAGCCAGAATCTAGCTTTCTTGCCAACTTATTCCTTTGGTTTTGTTATTTGTCATCTGGTTTCTCTTCTGTATATTAGAAGCCCCTTTTCCCTGATTTACCACTTATCTGAAAGTCACAAATTAGCTCTAACCCAGATTAGCAAACCTCTCATTTAAACACAATTTGATTCCCCTATCCATAGGTTTGATTACTTAAAATTCTCTCTATCACTTTGGGAAAAGAAGAGAATATGGCTTTCTTGGTCGCTGGTATCGTTTGGGGAAGGTTGAGATGAATTTTAGCAAACTTGTAAGAATATGTCTCTGTTCTTTTTCCACATAACACCTGAAAGCAGAAAAAATGATTTCCTTTGTAGCTGTCATCACAGGGTTATGGCAACATCAAAAATTGCATATTTATTATTCCTTATCTGAAATCTTGACCAAAATTAATATGTTTTTTTTTCAGTCTAAAAAATGAATCTGTTAACTATAAAACTGCATGAGTCAAATTTAACATTAGTTTTATATGTGTGTGTGTGTGAGAGAGAGAGAGAGAGAGAGAGAGATTCACTCTTTTGGAACATCCTACAAATGTAGAGTCAAATTACTTGTTCTGAGTTGGAATTATCAGTATTTATTGTTGAAAATTCTATTTTAATTTGGAAAAGTCAATACTTTACCTGACATTTTTCAAGACTTAATTATGACCATTTTATGGGTTTTTATTTGTTTTGCTTTGTTTTTGCTAATGTGATAATTATCTTTTTTATTATATTTCATAATTGGTTATTGCCACTGTTTTGAGAGCTACCAAGTTTTGTGAATGGGGTCTTTGAAAATATTAAATTTTATAATTGGTTATTGCTATTATATAGAAAAGTTCACATTATTGTGTGTATTGATTTTATACCTAAGCACTTACTGAACTCTGTTCACAGTTCACAGTTCTTTTATATTTTCAAATGATTACTTTTTATGTTTAAAAAGGAGGATACATTGTATCTTATTTTCTAATATTTAACCCTTATATTTATTGTTCTTGTTACATTAGCTAAGAAATCTAGTACACTGAGACATGTTAGGAGTGATGTCATTTATCCTTGTGCTTTATTTAAGGTAATTCTTAAAATAATGAAAGAGATTCCTCCCCACTTTTTCTTTACTTCTTTTAGATGTTGAATAGTACAAATACTGAATGTAATTAAAAGTTCACATTGTAGGGGCACCTGGGTGGCTCAGTCAGTTGAGTGTCCAACTCTTGATTTCGGCTCAGGTCATGATTCAGGGTCATGGGATCGAGCCCCGGATAGGGCTCCAAGCTCGGTGGGAATCTTCTTGAGATTCTCTCCCTTTCCCTCTTCTCTCTGCCCCTCCTCCTGCTTATTCACACACAAGCACACACTCTCTCTCTCTAAAATAAATAAATCTTAAAAAAAGTTCCTATTGTGTTTTTTCCTTAATTTCATAATGTGTTAAATTACAGCTTTTTGTATGTTGAAACTAAACTAGAAATCTTAGTATAAACTTTTCTTTTTCATAATGTATTGTGGTGAGAGGATTGTATGCATATTATCACAACTTTGGGTTAACACAATGTGTTCACATTATTATTACTGTATAAATGTCACTTATTTCTAATAGCTTGTTTCCCTTATAGAGGATCCTTTTTCCTTCTGACGTTTCCTGGCAACTTAAGACATTGTCATTTCACTAGATTAAGTGCTCACATGATCTCCTTTAGGCTGTGGGTAAACATCTTTATTGCCAGTTCTTTAATGCAGGTGGGGAGTGAAGGATCTGCCACCCTGTTGACTCCTTAGAATATGGTGCAAGAATACTTACCTTTAACACTGGGCCAGGATCTTTTTCTCCTCCTTGAATTTGTTCACTCTCAGCTGGAATCAACCCAGAATTGTCTTCTGCAGAGCCCTACCTTGTACATGTTTTGGTCTGTGGTTTTTGTTTCCAGTCTAATCCCATCTCTTTCTCTTTCTCAGAAATTCTCCCAGATTTCTAGTCAGATCATAGCATTACCCATTATTTCCCAGTATTTCATATGTATATTTGTGTGTGCATGTGTGAGCTTCCAAGTGCATTTAATACCACCATCACCACCGGTACACATTTCTTAGGGATTTAAAACGAGGAAGACGTGTCCTCAGGCTACCACCTTGATCAAGCTTCTCAATGATTTATTATAAGAAACCTTTACAAAAATAGTTTTGTTCTTCTGATATATTCTTAAATTATAATCCATTAGATAGTCTACTTCATAAAATTAAAAAGTAATTGATTTCTTCCTTAAAGGTGTACTTAGAATTTATAACACTTTCTTTGACGGGGTCCCCAAAGAGTCCACCATTATAATTCTTATTAGTTATAATAAGTAAGTGTAATTATAAGTAATTACTTGCAATGAATAATAAATGACTCTCATTACTTATAATCCCATCATTGAAAGGTCATCCTGTCTTGGCTGTTATCTTTCTTATATTATCTTCAAATTTGTGGTGATTACTCTCTAGTTGATTCATTTAGTTTATTCTTAATGAACTTAGAAATGATTCTATTGGGTTGCGTGAAAGAAATGAGCTATTTTTAGATGTAGATGGCTCCAGAGTAATAGAGGAAGATATGCTTGTCTGTTTTACAACTGGAAGCAAGAAATGGAATAGTTACTATATGTAATGTAACAAAAACTGTTTTATGTTTATTCAGAGTTCTAAAAGATCAAATTTTAGTTATGGTTTCAAAAAAAGGAATAACTTTTTTGTTACTTTCTCTACCTACCCCTCAGTGAAGTAAGAGATTATATTTTACATGCCATGTGATGTATTCAGTTTTTGAGTGACACTTGAGAAGAGGAGATGAACAGTTTAATATCAAGATGAGTGTTAAGTCAAATTCAGTTTAAATTTTTTATTTTGCTTATATTAATATATTTTGTCAATTTTTGGGTACTGGAGAAAACCTTTATGTATTTATCCCTCATTGTCAAGCTATTTTATAAAATGATGAGAATTATATGTAAAGCAGTTAAAACCCCACAAATTCAGTATCCCTTTTAAATCCCGAATCCATGGATTTCTGTATAGTTTAATATGGCACAGTGACTTCTTCCCCTACCTCTCAAGTACCATACATCTTGGTATACAGTGCATATTTTAGAGTTCATTATCACCATTACATGATATTTATTGGGTGGCCTAGTGAGCTGGGTGAGCTTCTGCTATGAGCTATAAAAACATTATTTTTGAAAAATATCTTTGGCTTCTTGTGATTGTTAGGCAAGTGGATATTGCTGGACAGAGCTCTGAGTTACTGGGGCTTTTGAATTGTGTTTTTTGACAAACAAGATACGTCTTCATGAATTTAACATAGTTTGCCTTTGGACTTACCTAAAATTTGAGTCCCTTGTGGCTTATCTATATTCACTGTCCCTTTTCTATAACTTAATTTGATCTTTTGCTGTTTTATACTCTGGGAATTAGCAATGTATCAGACTGCAGGACATGACAACTATTTCTTTTGTCTTGAAGGGGAGAAGAATAAGGATTAAGAATCCTACTGTCATTTCTTAAGGTGTTTAAATGTCAAGCATATTAAAATATAGCGTGTATCAATTATATTTACATTCTTCTTATAACTTCTTTTTTTTTTGGATTCATAACCTGTTGTAAGTAAACTAATGTTATGAGATATTGCACTCTGTTGTATTCTCTTAAAATCTTATGGCTAAAATGCTCCTGGTTGAAAACAAGGAATGTTTTAGTGTTCAGTTAAATCTATTTTGTTTCCCTCTTAAAACATTCACTTTTTTCCTTCAATTCACCACGTAATTAGTTGAAGGCAGAAAGTTAACATGCATAGAGAGATGTACAAGAAATGGTTGCCTCAGAATGAAAATGATTATTATAAATTAGGCTGTTACTATAGTATTTATTATCAAGAATATGAAAAACAAGCCCAAAGGCTTCTTCCATAATAATTAGACAAAATTCCCCTACCCTTTTTTTCCTAAACTTCACAAGACTTATTTTAAAAAATGAGTGATATGTAGAAGAATGTCATTGTAAGCTACAATTTTCATAGAGAAGCTGTGTGAGTGTATGTTTTTGTTTTTGTTCCGCAATGCTGAGAGCTTACTTCCAAGTAAAGTGCTCAAATCTAAAACAAAACAAATCTGAACAGGCTAGATTTCCTCATGAGAGCTTTTCTTTCATTTTTTAAGTCAGGAAATATTTCAGCCTATGAGAAGACTGTATTTTTATAGGAATATGTATATAATTAGAACTTTCTATCATTGAATTTGACATTTACTTTTAAATGCCTTTTAATATATTCCTATAAAGATTATCAATCATTTTTGCTTTCATGATTTAGTGCTCACTATTCAGTAGTGTCTCTCACCCCTTTCGTTGGACATGTGTATAATCCAGACAGACATTTTCTTTCTTGTAATTATTACTCCTCTTTGCTGGTATTTTAATTATTTATAGCCGCAAGCATTTATTTGTCTTTTAAAAGCCTTCCAATCCCAATCAGAATGAATAAACAATTAAAAGGAAGAAAGGTTTTGTAGCTCTTCTTTTCCTTTTGATTGTGTGTGTTCTATATAACACTTAAATTATTCTTTATGAAATTAGTATATCCAGGAAACTGGAGAATTATGCTTTAGGCTGAGTGAATGGAAAACATGTTAGTGTTTCCTTTGTAAGGTTTCCAGAGTGTCACAGGAGATTTCTAATGTGCTGCTTATTTGTTCTCCACGCTGGAACAATAATTAAAATGTTGTTTAGCCTTCCCTATGTCCTACACCTCACTGAAAACATGTCGGCAGAGAAAGCAAATATTCATCATGGCTCAATATAAAACAGATCCCGCCAGGGATCATGCCAAACCCAACCAACCATGACAGTCAAATCAATGTATGTTTTGTTTTAATTTTTTATTTTTGTCTTTGCTTTAGCAACATGACTCTGGTATTTGCTGTTCCCTATGCCTTATCATTTTATGGCATGACAGTTCCTGAAATTGACAAGGCTTCCTGCCTATCTTTGCAGTGTATATGTGTGACACTATAAACTATAAGAGAAAATGACATTTTGACTCCGTAAATATTTGCTTTATGTCCCCTACATCTGTTTTACAGAACTCCTTTTTTTATTCCTCCATCAATACTCACTGAAAAGTGCTTGCTTCTACCTTTTGTCTGGATGTTACAAATTCCAGAGTCAGAGTCCCAATTTGCAAGTTAGGGTTTTTATTACTATTAAGCAAAGAGATGTGATTCTCTCATCAGTTTGTAGTCACATCATAAAACATGAATTACCCTAGTGATTTTATTTTCTTTTTTGCAGTTGTGGAAGCAGGATATGCATACCATGGAGGTGTGAATGTGTGTTAGACCACACACCCAACTTATTGCTCTTGAGTCATTTAAAAATCTCAAGAGGGATTATATTTTTTAATTTGGTATTAAATTAGGCCCTCCAAAAATAATGGATCTAAACTTGAAATAGTCATTTAGGAGCAAGCTTTCTTGGATAATAATGTCCCTAATGTTAAATGCTTAGACTCTATAGATTCTGATTCTGGTTTCAAATCAGGGTTTCTCAGTTATTATCTGTGTGATGGTAGACATGTTATTCAACCTTTGTTGGTGTAAGTTTTCTAAATAAGTTTGTTCAATACGTCTTTGTTCATCCCTGGAATACACACAAGTGTAACTTCAGAAATGCCAACCCATACCTCTGGGAATACAAATTTACTAATTAGAGTACAATAGTCATATAGAGTTCTTTGTCTTAATGTATAGAACGAAATACTATTTTCCAAAATTACTTAGGTTAATTATTTTCTTTGCCATCCTCTTCAGGTTGGTTATCTTGTTAATAATTCACTTTGGATGTCTCCCCTCTGACTTGGGTGATTCTAATTGCCTTTTTTTTTTTTTTTTTTTGAGTATGTGAAACATTAGTATGGTTCTGAATGTCAAAACTGTGCAAAAATTCTCTTCAATTTGGAGTATTATCTTACAGTCTTCTGCTTAACATTTCTTGGATGGAAGGTGGTTCATTAATTGAGGTGGTTAAATCCTTATTGTGGGTAATAACTCTGGATGCAGTAAATTCTCTCCGGTTTGTCTGTTGTGGATTTGGCTAGTTTATAGGGGACCTAATTCAGTGCCACCCTCGCCTGTCAATATAGCAAAATCCACTTTCTTTTAGTTAATTTCTTTTATTTAATGGTGGAAGGAGGAATTTTGTGTCCTTTAACTTTTTCATTCTCTTTGGTATTTCAGGAACCTGTGTTTTTCCCTTTTGCTTCTTTCCCCTTCAACACTCAGTTGACAGAGATGTGTTTATGTGTTTTTCACCACCAGAAGACTGCCACTTGAAATCAAGCATAATTTTAAGTCCCTTAAAATTGGTCATGCTGGTCAGATGTGCACTCTTTCTAGCTGTTTTCACACTTAAGGCAGGCTTACTCTTTTTGGTGATAGTTTTAGGTCAGCTTTACACTCATCAATAGCTCCACTCTTCCTTCTTTCTAAGTTTTTCCAGACTGCCTTTCGTCACAAGGCTAATGACAAGGCACAGAAGTATGAGAAATTGCTCATTTAAATTTGGTGATTTTCTCTTTTTCTCTTTTAACTTAAAATTATTTTGAAGTTCAGAAGTTCTGTCTTCAAATTACACTGAGATTGTTGTGATTGTGTATGTGTGTGTGTTTCTGTATATGTGTAGCTTTATTTGATGTTCTCATTTTTCAGTTTTGTTTTTCTTATCAGTGTCTCTCTCTCTCTCTCTCTTTTTTTTTTTTTTTTAAATATTGTGAGAGCTGCCTTTGGTTTTAGTTGCCTGGAAGCCCTAACTGTTTCTTACTCTATTTTCTCTCAACTGACAAATAAGTTTCACATCCTATTGTTAGACATTTGTAGGCCTTCTGAAATTTACTTTGCATATGTAAGTGAAAATCTAAACTTAGTATTTTAATTGCTCCCCAACAATTTCATTGATCTTAGAACATTTTGATAACTCACCTTCCAGTTTTTATGCTACTGTTCTTAACCAGTATTTTTATTTATACTGTCTATTTAAATGTTATTTTTATTGATTTTCTGGAGACACTGCTTTCAGATTTATTTACTTATTTTGAAGCTCTTTCATTTTCCAAAGCTATCTGCCCTACGAGACCTTCCTTTTGAAATTACTTTTCTTCCACTTGAGATGCATTCTTTACTGTCTGAGTATTTTTAGGAATAAGCTTATGTTTTGTTTAACTGAGGGAGTTCATATTTTATCTTCATTCTTGATACATAGTGTTTTGTGGTGGGAAGTAAAAAGTATTCTAGGTGAACAGTTTTGGTTGTTTGTTGGAGGGAGTCAATGTTTGCTTTTTGTCTTTAGCACTTTGCAAATACTTCATTGTGTTCTTACTTCCACTGTTGCTGTGAGGAAGACTGTGGTAAGTCTAATTGTTAGTCCTCTATTGGTCTGTTCTGTCTAGCTGCTTTAAGAGGGTCTTTTTATATTTAGGTTTCACACTTCACTTGTCTACTTGTTGAATTTCCTTTTCATCAACCTTGGAATTTACTGGGTTTCCTTTATGAATGAGTTCGTGTATTCCATAACTTCTGGTAATTTTTTAGCAATAATTCTTATTTTTATTTTTCCCCATTGTCTCTATTCTCCCTTTCTGGAGTTCTGATTAAATATATATTGGACAGGGACGCCTGGGTGGCTCAGTCAGTTAAGCGGCTGCCTTCAGCTCAGGTCATGATCCCAGGGTCCTGGGATCGAGCCCCACATCAGGCTCCCAGCTCCGCAGGAAGCCTGCTTCTCCCTCTGCCACTCCCCCTGCTTGTGTTCCCTCTCTCGCTGTGTCTCTCTCTGTCAAATAAATAAAATCTTAAAATATATATATATATATATATATATGACATTCTTAACATATCTGCCAAATTCCATAACCTCCTTTTACATTTCCTATTTTTTGTCATCTCTGATATGAATTCTGAGTCACTTCTTCAACTCTGCCTTCAGTTTCAATAATAGTCTTTTCAGTTACGTCTCATCTGTTTTCTAACCCATGCTTTGAGATTTTTTGTTTGTTTAAATTCAGTAGGGCGCCTGGGTGGCTCAGTTGGTTAAGCGACTGCCTTCGGCTCAGGTCATCATCCTGGAGTCCCAGGATCGAGTCCCGCATCGGGCTCACTGCTCGACAGGGAGTCTGCTTCTCCCTCTGACCCTCCTCCCTCTCATGCTCTCTGTCTCTCATTCTCTCTCTCTCAAATAAATAAATAAAATCTTTAAAAAAATAAATAAATAAATTCAGTAATATTTTTCACTTTTAATAGTTCTATTATATTTCAAGTCTACATATTTGAGAATGAAGTTTTGCTTCTTCATTTTTGTGTTTCCATCTTTATTTATTTGGATTTTTTTACATAGTTTTAAAAATATTTTGTGCTTGAAAATTTTAATGCTGGTTTTATTTTCATAATAAGTTGGTCTTTTGTTTCCTTCATAACTTGTTATTATGAATATGTTTTTGTGTTTGTCTGACTTAACTGACTACATATTCCATAAAGATTGAGAAATAGGTGTCTGTTCACATCTTAATATATAGCTTACTGTCTGGTATCGGATAATTCCTTAAATAGTTGTTGAAAGGAGTCCCTATTCTCGTTTCATCATTGGAGAAGTTAAGTTTTTTTTTTTTTTTTTAAAGATTTTATTTATTTGACAGAGAAAGACACAGAGAGAGAGGAAACACAAGCAGGGGGAATGGGAGAGGGAGAAGCAGGCTTCCCGCGGAGCAGGGAGCCTGAAGTGGGGCTCTATCCCAGGACCCTGGGATCATGACCTGAGCCAAAGGCAGCCGCTTAACTGACTGAGCCACCCAGGCGCCCCAGAAGTTAAGTTTTTTAAATACACTTTTTTTTTTTTTGGAGAAAGTCTCCACTGATTGGTGGTTTTTAGAGCTCTTGCATATCACGAATGTCTTTTTTATTTATTATTATTCTAACAGTCAGAATTCTAAGGTAACAGTCTTTTCCTTAAATGCTATTTTCTTGTGGTACTTAGCATTTCACAAAAGGCCTTTTGCCTTTTGAAAATAATCTGTATTGTCTGCTGAAGGCTATTGAATTTTTATATTTAAATTTTAAGGTAACATGTGACTATGGCTTCTTTGGGGATTGTCACTAATTTTGCCAGGCGCTAAATGATACCTCTGTCTGCAATTTCTGACATTAAATTCAATTAAGGGAATTTTCTTTTCTGTATCATTATGACTTCTGCAATATCTATTGTATTTTCTCCCCAGATTTCCTTTATATAATTAAATTTTTAAATTAATTCCTTGACTTTTCACGACCTATTTTCAGTCCTTTATTCTTCTGAGTTATAAACATTTTCAAGTTTGACTTCCACTAATTGAATTCAGCTTTATATAGAAAAAGTAGGTTGTCTACCACCTCCAATGAGATTTCTAATACAAAAATACATTTATTTAATACCTACATGAAATCTCTTATGACATAAAACTATTCCTACTTTGTTCCCACTCCTAAGACTGAAGCATCTTCTTGAATCTTACTGTTGTCTTCACTTAATAGTGTCATTTCAGAAAGATTTAATTCTGGTGATTCCAGAAAGTTCTTTCCACCTAGAATATTATTTTGCATATATGATTTTTTTCTTTCTTCCCACTGGGAAGAAGTGTGATAGGCAAACTTCTACCATCTGTGACCTTCTCCATGAGAAAGAGCTTCTCCTCTGATGCTGGGAGGGAGCTTTGCCAGGCTAGATTTTTGGTAGTTAATACTGATCAAAATTAGCACCAGTCTGGTCAGGATAGAACTCTCTTTATAAGTTGTGATTTAAAGCTTCCATCTTGGAAGGAGATAGGCTTTTTAATGTGATAGCAAACTGTGGAACTTGGATATTAAGATTTTGGATACTAACTAATCACCCATTTAACCAATATTTGAGTCTAATGGTCATTAACTAGGTGTCTTTTTTTTTTTTTAACTGCTCAAAACTATTCCAACCAATAATTCTCTCTCTCTCTCTCACACACACACACTGCTACCAAGAAAAATGTTTGCATTAACCCATTTAAGTTTCTCCTTGTATTAAGTTTGTAATTAAAATTTTGAATATATATTTTATGGGAAAAACTTAGTCTTTCTGCTCTAAAAGAATTATCAGGATTTTTTTACTAATAGTTTTTCTACCTGGACTATCCACTCAAGAACAAACTCTTCTGGATAATCTTTCTGTCCCTCCTATCACTTCTCATGCATTGTGGAAACAGTACCCATTCCCCACCAAACCTAGTACGTGTTGCTTTTCTGCTTATGCAGCCATCCTATCTCAGAATGTTTGCCTCATTATCTGACTTTGTCCCCTTGACTTGGGTAAATTAGTGTAAATTTGTCAGTGTCCCTGACACCTAACTCCCAGACCAGGTATTCTTTCATAGGAGGGGGAATCATGTAGCACAAAATTCTAGCTTTTGACAGCTTTCCAGTTTCCAACTACAGATGCAGGTCTTTTCTTATTTTTATTTTCTTTATTTTTAGGCGGTTATTTCCATAAGGATGCATCCTTTATCTAAATACTTTGATATTTCAAAGATGTCTTAATAGTCACATATAAACCCAGATCTTTATAGAATTCATTAGCAAATTACCCCAGTTAGTATATATTTATTGAGTACCTACTGTGAATATAGTACTTTATTTGAAGCTATAATTTAGTTTGGGAGAGTTGCCTTTTACTTCTGCAATTTAGTTAAGAGAATAAGACCTATACATATGTAAACCTAATAAAAATATTAGTAAGGGATCGTGAGACAAATTATGATAATGTAAACCATTGATGTTCAGTAAAACAGATATTAGTCATCACAGCCAGGTTTTTGAAAATTGATGTGAAGTAGAAAGACAATTATTAGGAAAGCGTTTTACTAAAGAAGGAATAACTGATTATACCAGTATGGCTACAGAAGTGGATTCTGTAAAGAAGTAAGAACCATGGTTAGAAGGGTTAATTAGGTTGGTTGTGGACAGTCTTAAATGCTTAAGTGAAGAATGTGTTGAAAGTAATGTGAATTTGATCTAATGAAAATGGTGTCCTAGTGAGATGAGAGCAGTAACCAAAGGCCAAGAAAAGTAGCCAGTTAGGACATCCTAAAGGAATCGAGCTACAGGATGATGTGGATGTAGACTTGGAGCAGTTGGAGTGTGACTGGCAAGGGTTGTCACAATAGAAAGCTAGCAGGACTTAGTAACTGCTGGGAGAGTTGTGTAGGATCAAAACATTTTGCTAATTAAAAGGGACATTGTGTATGAGACCACTTTTTCAACCTTTTTAAGTTGTAGAATTGATAGTATGAATGATATTATAAGAAAATAAAGTATGACAGTGTGACAAATCCCAGATCTAGAAATAATTGACACGATAATGAACTGCTTGTTTCTCATGGTAGACATCTGCTTTTTGGCTGTCTGTGTTTTACCCCCCTGTATTCTGGCACTGAACACTGTGTGGTTTGGGTCTTTCCTATCTTTATTCTCTGTGTCTGTTCAGCTGTGCCCCAGAGTTTTGACCAATTATTTTTTTCTTTATTTGTTTTTAGGTTTGTATTTACTTATTTGAGAGAGAGAGAGAGCACATGTGCAGTGTGGGAGGGGCAGAGGGGGAGAAGCAGACTCCCCCTGAACAGGGAACCCCACATGGGGCTCATCCCAGAATCCTGAGATCTTCACCTGAGCCAAAACCAAGAGTTGGACTCCTAACTGACTGCGCCACCCAAGTGCCCCTGACCAATTACTTTTTCTTAGCTCTTCCTACAGACACTTATTGAGCACCTACAATATGGCAAGGCATGGAGAATAGAGGAGACAAAAACTGCTGTGTGAGGATCATGTTAATAAGTAAATCCAGGTGCATTTTCATAGTATTGTATTACCGAGGTTTTTAGGAGACAGTTGTTTAACTCAAATGAGCAAGAGGCAAATGCTTTTCATTTGGAGAGGACTGTTTTGTTTTTCTCAAACTCTGTGAGTAAGTGTTTTTTCCTGAAGTTTTGGAAATTTATGCACACCAAACATTCATTTTCATCTCCACTAGGGGGCAGTGTTTTACTATTAGATTTTTTTCCTTCTGTGAGAAAAATGTATACGATTTTTTTGATTTGGTATTATCTTACAAATGTAACAAAAAGTGTTAAAAGATTTCTAAGCCTAATTTAGCATTTTTATATATTACATATACTATATTTTTGTATATTTCTATAAATATAAATATATGTAGATATAAATGTATGTATGGATATCAATTGTGCACTTTTATTTGGAAGTTTTTGACATTTTCTGGCATTTTGACACTTTTTGCATGAGTTCACCAAAACAAGGATAGATGGCAGAAGGATATTAATATCAAAATATGAGCAACCTGAATTTCAGGAGAGTTTTGTAGCTCATGGAAATTGAATTAGGCTTTAGGTATGGAATTTGCTGAGACAATGTAATGTTTACCTTTCAAAAAGGACTGTTTAATCTCCTGAGACATCTAAAGCCTAAACATGTATATACATATATTTTAACTTTATAGTTTTCCTTTTAACAGAGGACATTGTGTTCTTTAGGAATGATGTGTGTGGAGGATGAATATCTCTAAAAGTTTCCTTTCAGGTTGTCTATAAAGATTTGGACAAAATGATGTCATAGCTTTTCCTGCTATTCTTTGAGAGCATATTCCACAAAATCCACATAAATTTGATTCTAACAGCATACTATAAATTTGTTTATGCCTCTTTAATTCAAATACTGAGAGCTGTGTAGTACAGTGATAGAAATAAATGTTTTAAAATAAACCTTTTAAAAAGTTCTTCAAGTTTATGTACACTGGGAATAGTTTTGCCCTAAGTTGTCCTTGAGAAAATGGAAGGGAACATTTAGTGAGTAAGGAATTTTGAAGACATAGGCATTATAGAAAATTGACCACTTGTACACACTTGTGAGATGTAATTTCTGTGGAACTGCAGGTTTGTTGTCCAAATAGTGGTAGGTGATGGGAAGGGGGGGAAGAAGAGCCACTATAAATTATGGAAGTGTTCCTGTCATTCCCAATCTTCTGTGAAAACAATGACATCTCCTACTTGCCCTGATTTCCCAAATTTTGCCAATAGCTTAGAAGTCCCATGAGAATTTCTGCATCAAAACTAATACGCTATTGAAGATGATAGATAAATACAACCGTAGGGAATATAGGGAAACCTACCTATCAACCAGAAAACAAACCACATACAAGAACACTGAAGTCCAGGATTCCATTGATAAGACTTAATTGCTCTAGAGTAAATTTAGAATTACCTTATGTGTTTAAGAGAGAATATTAATTAGAACTTTCGTGCATCTTTCATCTAAACATAGTATATTTCATCTTACTCTTGAAATGACAAAGATAAAGAAATAGCTAAATTTGGTGTTTCTAGATAAAACCCATGCGGATTCTCGTCCTAAATAATTCAGTTGGAAGGTATAGAAAATTTAAAGGGGCTATTATATATTTATGTTTCATCTAATGTTCTTCCTAATATTTAAAAAATCTGACTTTTGAGAAACTCTTCAGGATCTCAATGAGCAATTGTTAATGTACTGAATAAAATTAAGTACAAATTTTCTGTTGTTTCGTTTAGCTTGACTTCCACTGTATTTTTCTTAACCTCTTAAGTCAGCAGAAAGCTAAGGCCTTGTGAATTATTAATATAATTCTTTCTTGGATCTTCTATTGAAAACTAAAATATTCAAACAAAAAATGTTTTCTTTGTGAAGATTTTGAAGATTTTTTATGGAGATAAATGTTTCCTGGAAATTTGGACACTGTTCTGTATTATTGATTTTATGTGATAACAGATGAAATTTAGTTCCCAGGATTTCAAGTCTTGGAACTAAATTTTAAAACAATTTATTTTTCTTATTAGAAGAATAAGCTGTGGGGGCGCCTGGGTGGCTCAGTTGTTAAGCGTCTGCCTTTGGCTCAGGTCATGATCCCAGCGTCCTGGGATCGAGCTCCGCATCGGGCTCCCTGCTCAGCGGGAAGCCTGCTTCTCCCTCTCCCACTCCCCCTGCTTGTGTTCCCTCTCTTGCTGTGTATCTCTCTGTCAAATAAATCAATAAAATCTTTAAAGAAAAAAAGAAGAAGAAGCTGTGTTCATTGTAAAAATTTTGAGAATATACACAGAGAAGAAATAAGAATAGCCATAAATCCATCATCCAAAAATACTCTTGTTGGGACCCTCAGTGGCTCAGTCAGTTAAGTGTCTACCTTTGGCTCAGATCATGATCCCAGGGTCCTGCTCAGCAGGGACCCTGCTTCTCCGTCTCCCTTTGCCGCTCCTCCTGCTTGAGCTCTCTCTCTCTAATAAATACATAATCTTAAAAAAAAAAAAAAAAAACTCTTGTTAACATTTTAATATTTTCCCTCCTAGTATTTTAAGAAATCACACCCACTGTATTCTTTACTTCCTTTCTGACTGGCTTCTATTTTTTTAATACATTTGTAACCAAGAAAAAGAGTGAGTGCTACATCTCTGAGCTAGAAGTTATGTTTTTATTATTTTATGACAGGATAGAGTTAGCAATTTTTAAGATTTTTCTAAAAAAAATTGACATTGCTGTGAAGTGAACAGGATAATATAAAACAAGGAATTATGATGATGACAATCATATAGATTTAAGAGAAAATGCACACTAACTCATCTTGCCTCACGAAATATCCTCCTGTTTTTCTTTAAATTCAAGAAATGTATTCCTTTGATTTTTGTGTGTGATTATGTAAAAATTGGTGTGTCATGTTTAAAGTTTATGCTCTTTATGGCTGGTGAGTAGAAATTCAGGTAAACCTGAAGCCTGGAAATTAATTGCTAGAGTTACAGACAGATCATGAATTGGTGATAAATTTAATTTTAGTAGATTTATTTTTTCATTTTTTTGTGGGAATTTGAGTGCTCACTTTCCCTGCAATATCTTTGTGACATCTAGCCTATCACATTGCTATGCCACAGTGAAATCAGCCATGATTTCTTGTTCCCTCAAATTTCTTTTTCATTCAGGACTTTGCAGTTTTTGCCTCCTCTTTTTCTCATCCTTTGGTTCCACCTCCTTCAGGAGCCTTTCCAGCATTACGTGGTCTTACCACACTCTGAATTCCCTCATCCCTTTATGCCCAGCTCTAGCTGTATTACCTTCAGCCTAGTTCTTTGCATATTTATGTATGTGACGTTGGGTTGTTTTTCTAGAAATGGGGTTGACTTTTTTTTTCCTTGTTGGTTTCATGTAGTAAACATTCCCAGGTAACATGGCTACTGAGAGAACCCATATGTGATTTTCTCAATGTCCCAAACAGGTGTTTTGGTGGTGGTGGTGGAGTGTAGCAGTAGGTAAGGAGGCAGTAGGGAAATGGAATAGTAATACAGTCGTAAGTATTAAGATGGTTATAGTAATAAACTATTTCTCTCTTAGTGCTTCAGTTTGGATATATATGTATATATTTTAACCTGTTCTCAGGATCAATAATACTGTTTTCTGCTCTGCCCATCTCATGTTAAACCAATCCATTATTCCACTGGATTTATTATTAATTTCATTAATAATAATTATTATTATAATATAGCGGAATAATAATAATTTCATTATTAATTTCAAATACTGTATTTTACAGGTGTAAAATATTCTTTATTATAGATTCCCATGCTATGTTGAACATGTCCATTTTTTCATCAGTGTTTCCATCTCTTCTTTTTAACATATTAATCCTAGTTATTTTGAAATCCTTGCATGCTAATTCCAACATATGGATTATGTCTGAAAACTATCCTATATATGGATGATTTTCTCTCCTTAAGTTTTTTTTTTTTTCCCTCCTGCTTTCTGCTTCTTTACTCCTCAGGTAAGATTTTATTATATGCCATATTTGAGTTATGAAACTTTTTAAAAGCTCTAGCTTATTTTAGCTTCCTCCAAAGAATACTAAAATTTGTTCTGGCAAGCACTTACATTATTGGGAGATAAACCAGATCTTCTGGAGGCTGTTTAAACTTCGTTAGGGCAGGTTCAATTCCATTTTGTCTTTATTCCCAGGCTATAGGCATGGCCTTTTACAGCTCTCAACCAAAAGCCATGGGTATTCACCAAGATCTCTTCATTCTAGCTGGACTCATATCTAATCTCCTTGTTCTCAGTACAGTGTGGCCTCTGAATCTTTGCTCAGCTCCCCAGCTTTCCAGCAGTTATTCTTTGCTAAGCCCCACTGAGTCTTCCTGCAGAAGCTCAGTTTAGAAGTTGACCAAGAAATGAAGGGATTCCTAGCAGATTTTTAGGACTTCTCTGCAACTCCCCACTGCCAGGGACTTTGCCTGCTCAAATCCATGCCACCTTAACAACTCTAAATTGTAATCTGTGTCTTTTCTACCTGGATATACTGTCATTCTCTCCTTGGGCTCTATTTCTCTTCTTTATGGTTTGGAAAAATTCTCTCAACAAGACAGCTGGGGTGAATGTTACCTAATAGGATTTTCTTTCAAGGATTGTAGACATGCATAGGTTACTGTCCAAGAGCTGCAACAGTATTTTTACATATAGTAGATAATCAGATTTAATGGTTATGTGTGATGAGAGGGTGATGTTATGGACGAAGTTAGTGCACACCATAAAAATATTTCTAACAGCTATTATCAATGGATATTTACCAGGTATCTGTGGTTTATGTGTCTTGTCTGATTCAGTCCCCACAGAAAAGTGGTGAGGCAGCTAATATTGTTATTATATTTTTAGAAGAAAAAATGGAGAAACTTACATAATTTGCTCAAGATCACTTGAAAATTGTTAAAGGCTGTATTTGAATACCAGCAGTCTCATTCTAGAGTCGGTGCCTTTATCAATTGCACAATTTATGAAAAGAACAGTGTATTTTATTTAAGGAATATACAAATGGGCTGGCACACACAAATAAATTAACTTTGTAACTCAAGTTTTGTAATTCTGGCACAGAAACATTGTTAAAATCAAGAGAAATATTTTGAAATTGAACACATACTTTTTTGAAAAATAATACACTTTGTATTGTTCAGGATAGCAGAGAGTTACTATATGCCCTGTACCCAGTCTCCCTTATTTTTAACAACTAAAGTCCTATAGTTTATTCAGATTTCATTAGTTTTAACTAATGTATTTTCTTTAATTTCAGGATGTCATATTACTTTTAGTTGGTCATGTCTCCTTAGTTTCCTTTTGTCTATGACGTTTTCTCAGACTCGTTTTTGATGAACTTCACAGTTTTGAAGAGGACTGGTCATATATATTGTAGGATGCCCTTCTATTGGAATATGTATAATGTTTTCCTCATGATTAGGTTATGGGTTTTGGGGAGGGTGACCACAGCAGTCAATGCCATTTCGTTACATTGTATCACGAATGTGTACTGTGAACGTGATTTTTCAGCATTCATGTTGACCTTGCTTACTTAATTTTAACATTAAATATTTTTATTATATAATATTTGGAATACACAAAATACACACACACACTTGTGTGTGAATGATAATAAAATCATCAGCTGTAAGCCCCCCCCACCCTGTTCCCCCCCACCTCCTCAATTAAAAACAGTGGTTTGCATATCTACTGCAGCAAGAAATGCTTTTTTAAAGATCTGTTTGAATTTACCTTTTTTAAAAATTGCATTAGCAATGCTTTTACAGAGATAGAGAATTTTGAGATGACTTTGAAATCCATACATTGTTTGAACACCTGCTCTTTGTACATAGTAGAATTTTCTGAGTATAGGTGGGTCTCACCATCTTGTTTAATCACTTTTTGAATTTCTGTATTTTTCAGGGATAAAATGATTGAGCTCAGGCAGAAAGGGAAAATAGTGAAATAACATTGGTTCTTCTCACTGAATTACACTCATTCCAAATGATGCCTGTAGAAATTGCATAAATAAATTAACTTTTAAAAGAACATTCTTAAATTCATTAGTTAAAGGTAGGTAAGTTATGGAGCTATCAAATGGAAATAGATTTATTCTAAGACTTAGAAATGTGATTTTCTAGCCCTAGTTTCTTAAACAGATTCCCCTTCTTCATGTGTTGCTCTCCTGCTTTCATTATGATAAGTATAAACTGGTTTCAAAGAGGCTATACAGGTCGACTTTTTCTGTTTATTTTTAAAGGGGAAACTGTAATTTTCATCATCTATGTCTCAATAAATAAGACGGGCGTAGACGTGTATTATAAACTCTGCAATATTGTAATTAATTAATCATTAAGAAGGACAAATACATATTTAGAGTTAATTTGTATTTTGTTCCGTTTTAGAATATTTATGTATGTATTTATGAATGAAGTGGCATGAATGATACCTACTCCCATATAAGCGAATCACATTTTAAGTCCAGACGTATTTGGCTTTAGAATGGTTCATATGTGATTTAGGTCTTGTGATATTCAGGAAGCCAGTACAGCCTTTGAAATTCAATACTGAAATGTCACTAAAACTCACTTGCAAGATGCAAAGTAGCCACGACTTAACCCTTGTGGGTTTTCCCCAGCTCCACCCCTTAGAACACAATCAGGGAAATTGATGGAAAAGTGTAGTTGAAGCAGAGGTGGTCATCCTCATAGATGAGGAGCCTAGGGCCTCTGGGCTGATGAAGGTGTGGTAGTGGGAAGGTTTTGATAATATTCTTTGTACCATTGCCAGGCGTCCTGCCAAATACGCAAATAGGAGTAAACAAAGTAACCAAAAAGTGGTCAATGTTAACAAATGAGTTAAACTGAAAGGGTGATGATACCTCTATCATAGCCTTCTTTGCTTTGAATTCATTATAATTTATGGAGTGCTACCATGTGGTAGGCATTGAACTAAGTGTTCCATATTCAAAGACAAAATGAAAAATTCTTTACCTCAAGAAACTCATCATCTGGGGGAATAGATGGTCAACTAAAAAGACTATTAGAATTCAGTGTACTGGAGGAATTAATAGCTGTGGAAACAGAAATTCGCCTCACCCAACTGGGCTGGGGGATAGGGATCCAGGTAGATTGCAACCATTGATAACTGGGTGGAACCACAAAGAATAACTAGGGTCAGCTAATCCAGGAAAGGAGTGAGATAGCTTTCCTGGCAAAGGGATTAGCTGGGGCAAAGGAACGAAAGTTTAGAAAAATAGCTTGTTTGGGCAATCTTAACGCAGTTCTGTGTGGGTTGGGGAATTGAGTGATTATAAGGGAATGGCAGAAAAAGGATGGAAGGATATAAATGTAAAGGGTTCTGATTTGACCCTGAAGTTCAGAGGTAGCCTTGAAAGGATTTTAGGCAGGGTAGTAATGTGATCAGATCTATATGTTAAAATAAGTATTTTGATTGCTGTGTGGGAAACAGGGTAGAAGAGGACAAGACTTCAGAGAGACTGTTTATGAGATTGTTCCAGTAATTGAGGATGGAGATGTTTTGCTGGCAGCGGCAGTTTGAATGGAGTAAATGGATTCAAGAAACATTAAGAAGGTAGAAGCAGTAGGTACTAGTGATACACTGAACACTAGGAAAAGGTGTTAAGGATGTTGCCAGCATTTAGAAGTTGGTTACCAGGTCCCTCTTCCTGAACCTAGCACAATTCACAACACAGAGACCCTAAAGATATTAGTTCTGTTTTGACTTTCTCTTCCCCTTCATCCCCCTCAGGAAGCCTAAACAGTTGGAGTAAACATATATTCATAGGCAATATGATTTCACAGGCAAAACCACATTTTAGCAACTTGTGAGAAACTCATTTCACTAATGTGCCTGATCCTTACTTCACAAACAAGCCATTTTTATTTTTCCTCCCAGACCAGTATTCACAGTTTATAACAAAGTCTTTTGTTGGAGAACACTCAGAAACAAGATGAAGGAAAGGCTTGCATCATCGGTGAAATATTCACACTTGAGTGAAGAGCCAAAGTTGGTCAGATATTGGATCAAGGGAAAATCTTTTGTTTCATACTGCTAGGATTTGAAATTGTGTCAGTGTTTCCTTGGTATCTTCAGCAGATACATTTGGTATATAATGAAAAGTGCTTGCAAAAGCATTTCTCCTTTATTTGAGGGACGACGTGCATACCAGTAGCTACAGTCTGAGTTCCAGAGGGTGCCAAGTCCAGAGAGCAGGGGACCTTGAAAAGTGGCTCCCTGAACTCATAAAAACAGGAGGATGGTGGTGGACAGGGGCTGAGTGGTGGAGGAAATGAGAGATGTTGATCAAAGCGTACAAACTTCCAGTTGTAAGGTGAATAAGTTCTGGGATTTTAATGTATAGCATGGTGATTACAGTTAACAATATCGTATACTTGGCAGTTGCTAAGAGAGTAGATCTTGAATGCTCCCACTACCCCCTCAATGGTAACTGTATGAGGTGATGGATTAACTAACCTTTTTGTAATAATCATTTCATAATACATAGGTATATCAAATCATCACATTGTACACCCTACACTTACACAATGTCACATGTCAAATATATCTCTATAAAGCTGATGGGAAAAAAACTAAAAATGAGGAAATATTAAAAGATAAAAGTAACTATTAAATTTAACGTGTGACATATTTTCTTTTTAAAATAATTATTGTTTTATCCTTTTTTTTTTTTTTTTTTTTGCAGGATGAGCAGAAGCTACAGGCAAGTTTAAGGCAAGGAGTCACAATTATTGCCACCTTAATCAAAGAAAGAAATTCTGGACTTGTTGGTCAGCTACTGGTAGCATGAAGAACACAGAGAAAATTATGTACCGGGTTTTTAGAAACATTTACCTAGGTATCTCTGCTGTGCTTCCCTCCCTATTGTAGGTGGTAGAACGTTTAAGTTGTCTTTATGTCTCACAGTTTGTAGGATGTGACGTTTGGGTTATAGAAATGAATCAGTGTTTAGATCTGTGAAAAAAATACTCTTGTGCATGTCAAATATAAATTAATCAGAAAATATGCAAACGGAAAGTAATAACCTTCATGTAATCTTCTGCAAAGGCATGAAAAATCAAATAGAAATCATGATGGATGAGCTAATCCTCCTAGGAATGAGAATTTAGAGAACTTCAACTGTGGTCTTATCTCTGTGTTAATTAGTAAATCACACTATCATGAAACAAGTAAAAAAAAGATTGAGAATAATTTTTAATTCTAAAATTGTCCTCTTACCAACTGATATTTTTATTTGTTTTCTAATTTTCCACACCTTAAAAAATAAATAAAAGAGACAACAGGGAACTCTGGTTCTAATATTTTCACTGTTGGCCTCACATTACTCTAGATCCATAAAGGAGATGTAATTCCCTCCTGCTTTTCTGTTTTAAAATTCTATGTTTTCCTTGGTTTATGAAAAATAATTTTGACTTATTTTAAAAGGTCTCTGATTTTTCTGAATGCCTTTAAAAGAAGACCAAAAATCTTCATAAAAGTGAAATTATTTTGGTCAGTCCCAAGTTAGTCTTTTCTGAAAGGTAGGGAGTCATAAATTATTTTTTGATACAGATACTACTGTCTTTTTTTTAATTTTAATTTTTTATTTAAGTAGGCTCCACGCCCAGCACGGAGCCCAATGCAGGACTTGAACTCACGACCCTGAGATCAAACCTGAGCTAGATCAAGAGTAAGACTCTTAACAGACTGAGCCACCCAGGTGCCCTGATATTGCTGTCTTTTAAAATCATGTTGTTACTCTTTCAAATTTCCACTGGTATATACATCTTAAAAGTGTAAATGATTTTTGCTTACATTAAATTTTGCAAAAAATGTATATACAATCATTAGAGATAACTTTTATTCTCTTTTTACATTTATAAAAACACATTAGATCAGATTCCAAGGCTTAGGTTACTTGTGGAAACTATAAAACTTGCATGAGATGTTATCAGTTAAAGATAAACTGTGAGAATTTCTATAAAATTTCTTCTGAACATGTTGGATGATTTTCCCTGTTTTTATCTAGGACCTATATTAGTAGGAAAGTTTATATTTTACATTTAAGTAATAGTAGGATATAATGGAGTAATTACTTCAATTCATACTCCTAAATGAAATGTGTTATTTCAGTGTAGCTTGGATCTAAATTCCTGGGCTTACCACTTTTTTTTTTTCTCTTTCTCTAGGGATGATAAAAAACATGAATGATTTAATTCAAAATTGTGACGGTGAAAGTATGTGGGCAATGTGTAGATTTTTGGGCTAGAACATCTGTGTTATTGCTAAGGTGGTGGGTTGACTGTTGTGGAAAGGTCCACACATGAACCTTTTGAAGTCTTCAGGTGAAAATGTTTTAAGGACTCGGAAGTGGTTATAAAGGCAAATAGGAAAATATTATCAGGGTTTTAAAGAGAAAGTGCCTTTGAGTAAAAGGCAGAAACAGTGTATCTATGGCACAGCAAAATTACTGTATCAGTTGAGTGCTGGTTAAGTCACCTTAAATTTCAAATTATTAATGGATTGTTGAGCCAGACAAGAATTTATCTGGGAGCGATGATTAATGACTTTACCCTAGGCAATCTTAAACTGTGACTGAAATAATCACCGCCGTCATCATCACCATTATCATCTCATTTGATTTTTTTCCTTACAGTTTACAAAGTGATTGACAGCTTTGAAAATAATTTGAAGAAGTCTTCCCACATCCTTTATTGTGTGGATGGAACTTGAGGTTCAGAGATCTTAGCTACCTTGTGGAGAGCCCTGTGGCTGCCTAATAACAAGAGGTAGAGATTAAACTCAGGACCACTGATGCTAAGTTTGAAGCTCAGCTCCCTGTTTAATTATGATGCTGGCAAAGGACATCCAGCTGAGAGGCTGTGGGAAGTAAGACAGAAGCTCTCAGTGAGCACTGGGGGAATGGACAAAGAGGGACAGATCATCCCAATGACCAGAGGAAAGTCCTGAAGCTTATAGCTTTCCAGCCATCTTTCCAACATACAGAAATTGTAGCTAGGGGTGAAGGAAATGGAAAGAATTATTGGCCAAGAGAGAAAGATAAATTGGTTGTTCTTAGTGTCTGAGAGATCCAGAGGCAACTTTATTGTTAAATTTTCATCACTGCTTCTTTCATGGGAACTGTCTATTTTTAGTTTATTTTCTAAAATGTCTTCTAAAATAATGGTTAAGTTATGCTTCAGCATTGCTCAAATTGTTTTCTACCTGTGGAAAATTTTGTGAATGACTATTTTCTTTCTAAATGTTTGCTAGTTAATTAAATGCAATTTAGTTAGACTTTTATGGAATTTAACAGTGTGATCAGTGGTTTGGCTAATGACATATTGGTAAGAGGTGCAATTTTTTTTCATAAAACTGCTCAGTTTGAGAGATAAGTTGTTGGAAGTATATGAATTTATGGGTAAGAATTGGACCCCTATATTCTACCAGAGCCATTCTTCCTGTAGTCACTTCAAACGTTTTGCATTGGTTTAACAGGTAAACTCTTTTTTTTTTTCATGCTGGTTATCACTATCAAATTTTACTTAATACATGTAAATATAATCATTTTATAAACATCAAGTTGCAGTAGAACATTTTCTTATATTAAATCTGCAAATTTTATTTCCTTTTAATGTTGAAACTAATTAGGCCAAGGAAGAGTAAATAATATTTGAATTAAAATGTTACAGCCATTTTGATGAAGAAAAAGTGAAGTTATTTTCAAAGTTTAATTAAAAAATAAACAGAATAAATGAAAAAGTATGTATCATTTTAGGATTTGTTAGTACGGTTCAAAATAAGTGAATTAGATCCGGCTTGTGGGTGGTTTGGGCATTGTACCATTTATATATGTTCTTGTACATTTTTAGTTTCAAAATTGTAAAATGTGCATTTTTTAAATGAAAAGTAACACACTATTAAAGATTCTCAGTATATTCTCTTTTAAGAAAAAATACGTGATTGATGAATAACTAAATACTTAATGGTATTTTAAAATCCAATGGCAGGGGTGCCTGGGTGGCTCAGTCGTTAAGCATCTGCCTTCGGCTCAGGTCATGATCCCAGGGTCCTGGGATCGAGCCCCGCATCGGGCTCCCTGCTCTGCCAGGAGCCTGCTTCTCCCTCTCCCACTCCCCCTGCTTGTGTTCCCTCTCTATGTCTCTCGCTGTCAAATAAATAAAATCTTTAAAAAATAAAATCCAATGGCAATTATCATTGATATTTAGTGTGTATATACATATTTTTTCATACTAACTCGATCACAATTGAATAACTATAACATTTACTCTCAAAAAAGTAAGTGTGATGTTTTATATTACAGATGGAATTTGAGATCCAGATTTATTATTCTGTAAGATATATTAAAAATCTGCAAAATCAGAAGTCTCATTTAGATTTTTTTTCTTCTTCCCCTCATATTTAGCAGGTATCCTAGCAATTACAGTGGCCATTAAGGATATGAAAGCTCTATTCAGTCACAATGGAAAAGAGTATTGTGATCACTTAACAATGTCTGCATGGGCGTAGTGGGTTGAATTCTGGTTCAGAAATATTCTTTCTCTCCACTCAGCTCCCATAGGAAGAATATATGTGCATTTGTTGACTTTGGGATTCATCGTGTAACCTGCTCTGACCAGTAGAGTGAGGCCGAAGTGGCCGTGCATGACTGAGGCTAGCCTCGAGAGACTTTGCATGTCGCTGCTTGCTCCTTTCTGCTCTTGCCCCCACCTTGAGAGGAACATGTCCTGCCCGGCCCGCTGTCTCCAAAAGGAAAACAAAGCCCAGATCAGTCCATCTCCAGCTAATCAACAAATGGATGAGGAAGCCCAACTGAGATCAGCAGGGCTCCCTAGGCCAGTTCAGGTGACCTCCACCAGGCAGGTGAGCTGCATAGATGCTCCTTTTTTTTTTTTGCTAGTTGTAAGTTTTGCAACTTTGTTGCACGCCAAGTGGTAGTCAAGAAGCTCTGTGGCGGTGCATGACATATTTGTCCTCACAAGCCTAGGAGGTATCTGGAGACACACATGTTGCTAAAGTAGAATGCTTATGAGGAGAAATGCTGGTCAGAGTCATGATCCCAAAGTATGAGAAGGTTCTGAGGGTTACCTCCTTCCCTTTTCAATAGTTACGAAAAGAGAAAAATAGACCTGAATGTTTTAGAAAAATTTACAAAAGAGGTTAAACTTTCTTAGGCCTAAGATGATTTTGAGTTAAAATACAGGCACTTAAAATAATAGTAAAAATAGCTAACATTTATTGAATGATTACTCTTGTTCTAGAAACTGTTCTTCATGCTTTGCCTGTACCTTTGTTTTTTCTTCAGAATAACTCTGTGTACTGGTACTATACCAATCTCTATTTAAAAAACAAGGAAACCAAGGCACATACATTTTAAATAAACATATTCAGACTCACCCAAGCAGCAAGTGGGAGAAATGAGATTCAAATAGGCTTCTCTCACTTTAGAGCTTATATTCCTAACACAATGCAATGCAATATTACAAAACATACTATTCTAAGATCCCTTAAAGAATGATCCTCAAAGATGGAAATCTCAAATATCTTTTTTTTTTTCTTAAATAGCAAGAGAAATAAAAAGGCTCAATCCCATTGTCTTTCAGTGTTTCTGTAATGTTCCTTTCCTTTGCCCCTCACCACCCCCAACACACAAACATATTTTGGAACGTCCCTGGATCTGCACGTGCCAGTATACTCAACAAGGACTGATAGCGACCTACAGTTACTATCAGTGCCATCCATCTCTGTGGGCTCTAAAGTTGTAGGAGTTTGCTCAGGCAGTGAATGATCAGACATACGTGAATAACGAAAGTGTAAGATTAAAAAGTAGAAGTAAGTACTTTCTTGATGAACCAGAGTTGTGTAGGGCCATTTATGTCCCAGCACACAAGACAACATGCAAAGAGAAGCAGAAATCCATTCATCATGTTTATAGGAGAAAGGAAAGTCTAGAAAAATGCCTACGTGTGAGGAGTCTTCCCTAGCCATTAGACAGTCCTAAGCATGTATCACAATATTTGCTCAATGGGAAGATTTGGGGGTGAATGGTGTCCAGTGTGATGAGCTAGACCGGAAAGGAGCCAGATTGTTTTCTCTTACCATCTGAAATACTGAAATCTTTGATTTTTAAAAATGTCTTCACAGCTGAAATGCATTATGTAAATTCATTCTCTACTTAGTTGAGGATGCTACCAAATGATCTGAGCAGTTGTTAAAACATCTGGGTCTCTTTAGCAGCGCGGATAAAGCCTGACTTGTTAAGTGCACTTTTTCCTTCCAGTTTAACCTTCATTAATCCTTGCAGGGTCTCTGTGAGGTAGGTCTCTATCAACCCTGCGACGTGACAGTTGGGAAACTCACATGCAGAGATTAAGGAGCGCTTGATCACCCAGCACACTGAAAGCCAAACTGGGTTTGGGGATGCAGAATTTCTGACTCTCTCTGGACAGTTTTTCCAGGAATTAGATTATAACTAGGAAGGGTTGTTCTTTACTTAAGGTTTTTTAAAAAAAAATCTGATTTAAATCTGCATCCAGAATTTTACCTGGATGCATTCCCTCATTTTCCATTTTGCAAAATTGCAGTTCAGCCCAGAGGCAAAAACTTCACCAAGGCAATCCTAGTGATCTTTTTGACCCGAATGGAGACATGATTTGAGATTCCACAAGGAAGCCAATTTTGTAAGAATTTCCACTAGTCTGTAGACTGTAATAATTGGGTTATTTGGATAAGGTTTGGCAAAGCATCTTGAAGATTAACTGAATGAGGTTTCTGGAGGTTTGCCATTCTGGAGCTATCCATTTTGTTCTTTGTTCTACCTCATTATAAAATGAGCTATTGAAATTGGTTGGTTTGTTGGTATGTGAGGTTTTTCTTTTTTTCCCCTTTCTTATTCTTTACATCTGAGCCCTTAATTTGGTTGAAGGCAAGCTCTTCAGTCTAAGTGGATAACAAAACATCCCTTTGAGGAGAAGGAAATAGATGATAAAATCTGCATGTTACTAATTTTTTCAATAGTTTGAAGGAATTTCTCTCCCATCCTGTGTGTGTTTTTAAGACCCTGTTAAGTTCATAGTTCCTTTTTCTTTTCTTGTTTGAATAGAAAAATCATTCTCTTTAATCCCCCCTGAGTGTTAAAAATGTATTATTGAACGGCCCAGTTCAGGAATTTAGTTCCCTCTTACACTGAATGGAGGTATGTATGACCTGATAGTCAAAGAATGCTATTCAGACACATTTCCGCCTGTTTGTTTCTTGGATCAGTTACTGTTCACATAAAGTCTGGAAAGAAGCCAAAACGTGTAAACAAATTAAGAATTTTGAGTATCCCAGTGGGAATATCCGTAAGTTCTACCAGGAATCAGGAATTGAAGATCAGTGCAATATGCTTTCATGGGACAGCCAGGAGAAGCAACTATAGACCAAATATTCTTGGCTTTGGTTTGGGAATCTTAATGGATATTAAAAGATTTGGGTTAATCATGGAGTTATGCATACCACTACTTTTTCCCAAACGTATATATGTTGCCTAAATGGAATTTCATTTTTCTTTCACTAACTTTTAGTTTCTTAATATCAACAAACTTTCAACTCTGAAGCTCCTGCTTGATAATATTTTAGCAGATAAAATATGTAATATGTAAATTATTTATCTTTATCACTAATAATTAGTGATGTTACACATCTACATTAATCTGTGACTACAGTGAATGACAGTTTGGTGGACTGGGGATTTTTCCTCTGGTGTTTTTTTGATATAGTCTCCTCTTCCAACTATCTATCTCAGCATATGAATTGAAAATTGTGGTCTCTTTATTTCCTTTATTTCCTCCAGAAATAAAACTTAAATGTAAAACTTCCCCTTAATTTTAATTTCCTTTAAGCTGTTAAAAGTTTTATCACTATTATGATATCTCTATTAATTTCTTCTTCATTTTCTGTGTGTGTGCATATGTATATGAATATGTGTGTGGAGAGAGAGAATGTAGAGAAAGAAAAAAGTGTGGATATGTTATTTTCATGTCCACGGTTTTTTTTTTTGAAAGAATTGTTATAAAAAATGCACTGTGACCTTGTGCTTTGTATGCATGTGTAGGAAGAACTTACAGAGATTCACTATCGCTGATTTAGCAAAGTGTATCTCAAATAGGAAAAATAGAGAAAATATATTATACCTCATACACAATAAATACATAGTAATTTGCATAATTAACAATACCGATTGGCAATGCAGATTCAACACAATTTTTAAGTAATTGTATAAATTTAGTAATGGAGGCCTCACCTAGCCCCTGATGTAAAGTGATTTTACACTCTTGTTTTGTAAACCCACATTGTTAAAACGAACTCATGTGGTTTCCACCAGTGGCCATCCTGACTCACAGTATCCTCCCTGCAATTTCATGAATGCTCTAGAAATAAGTCCCTTCATTTCTTTTACTCTTTATTTTTCACTGCGTTGCCATACTATAACCTCTGTTACTAGTGACGCTCATGAGAAGGCCACTCTAGGCTCTGCCACCTCTCGTCCTAGCTCTGCCTGTGTGTCCCACTGCAGCCCCAGAGGAGGGACTCCTTGTATCCGGGTTATCGATCTTGGATGTTCTTACAGCTCACTCAGAGAGCTTGATCAAGGAGTCATCTTTCTGTTGCAGCACGGATATGTTCTGCTGCGAGTGAGAAGCAAAGGTAGACCGTCACTCACATCAGGCCTGTCTCCACTTGGCTCACTATCAGAAACACTGGATTGCTGAAGGTTTGGGCCCCATCATTTCTGGACCAGAGAGCAAGCAGTGCCCACCCTCTACTGCACCCCCACTTGAAGAACCTGTCGTATCTCAAGATGAGACACTCCCCCGAGTGGGTGATGGCACGATCATCCCTTCTCTTCAAGACAAATTGTCATGTGGCCAACACGTTAACCAGAAAATAGTGTGAATAGTGATACATTTCCTAAAGTCTGGATTTTTTTAGTCTTAGCCATGGTCAACTTGCAACACTAAGAAAATGATCTTTTTTTTCCCCAAAAATATCTCTTACCTAACTGGGAGAAATATTTTATGAGACATAAATAAAGACCATTTTGAAAAGTGACACAAAGTAAGGGTGAAGTATATAAAGGAAGGACTCTGCCTTTTTTTTCTTTATAGAATCTCTGTCATCTTTATTAGAGCAAAAGAGTGCTTAGGGATAGTTATTCAATACTAGTTACCATTAAGTTGCATTTTAATCTTTTCCTAAAAATGTTTGCACATCTGACATACCCGTCATGAGAGCTCAGTTAGCCCATATATGGCAGATGAGCCTGAAGCTTCTCCAGGCCGGTGAGATTCCTGAGATCACACAACTCACAGGGGGCATGGCCAGTGCCAAGATCCAGCATTTTTTGAATTTCCTCTACACTTCTCATCAATAGGATCAAAAAGTTATCAGTAACTATAAGAAATGTTATAAATGACATTAAGAAATGACTAATAATAGATACGGTGATAAAAACTGTTGAGAATCTACTTAATCAGTTGTGTTCCAGTTTTTGTTTTGATTTCTTCTATAGGCCTCAGGCCAACTGGCAGAGTTAGTCATTAGCAACAGATGTGTGTCTCCTGGTGAGTCAGATGAGAACTACACAGCAGACCAAATCCAGAATTACTGAGCATCTCTTATGTTCAAGACCTCTAGGTCCTGTGGAAATTCTGCAAGGAGATAAAATAGGATTCCTATTCTCCATGGCATTTTCTCTGGCAAGGTGAGAAAAACAAATGAAAATTATGACAATGGAAAGTGATGTGGTAAAGGGAAATAAGTGGTATATTTGGCATTGATAGGAGTTCAGAGGAGAGAAAGTTTGGACATTTGAGGTGGAAGATCCTTTGTCTCATTATGGCCTTAGTCATTAAGATTTCACTTAGGCTCATACTTCATTTCTTCCCGAAGCCCTCAAGTGAGACAGCACATCCTCTTCTGCCAGTCTTCACATAGCACCAGTGGATAACTTCACTTACTGATTACATATTTTATTGAAATGTTCTCTTTATACATCTCTGTCCACTTTTAATATGTAATCTCCTTGAGGCTAAGCATTAAGTTTTTACTATCTGGTTAATGCCGGTTTTCATCAAATGTAACAGTAACCTGCTAAGGTCCCTTTCAGGCATGAAATTTAATTTCGGTCTCTCAACAGTATCAACACCCTTTAATTAAGCCTTTATCTGTTCAGATATAAACCCTTGAGAAATGTACAATATTGTTTAGCAAGAGAGATGGAACACCTACATCACGTGATATCTAAGACTCCATTGGAGCCTCTGTAATGTGTCGGAATCTCAATTCATAAATTCGTGTGTCTAAAAATACCTATGTTTAAAAAACCAACTTATATCTGATTCCAAGCTTCAATCCTATGGGGTTAGAGTAAAAGTCGACTTCAGGCATCCTGCAGGCTCCTCTCACATCAGGGATATGGGAAGTCTAGGAAATCCCTGGGTCTCAAGAAGCATCAGAGCATCCTAACTGCCCCTCTGGTCCTCAGCTGTCAGTCCCCACTCTTCTCACAGGGCCAACAATAAAACCCCAACCTGGGTCCCATCATCCCCTTCCTGATTTCTTTCTCTTCCTGCCTTAAAGTCTTTCCTCTGTTCCCATTACTCAGGGATCATTAGTAAATCTAATGGAATTTGGCTTTTACACCAGAACAACAGCACCTGTAATTTTAGGTGCTTTCTGCTTTCCCCCTTTCCAAAATCCCCACAGCAAGAATAAAGCCAGGGTACAAGCTCTAAATATAAGTGGGAAGAAAAAGCACAAAAAACAAAACACAAATGAATTACTCAAGTAATCGTGGCTTCCATATAGTAAGTATTAAAAGAGGGATGCAGATGATGACTGCTACTCATTCCAGCACCGTTGTCTGGTCTCTCCTGAACCCCTTCCCCACCCAACAAATACCACGTAAAGATCCTACTTACCAAAAATGTTTACCCTTGGATTTGTTACTATTAAGTTAAACTTAATAAAAAACGGAGGTTCTCTTTTCCTTCTCAAGTTTCATTTGTTCCCCAAATTCACATCTTGTCAATATTAATAGTGCCCCACTCTTCTCCCTCTTTGGGAGTTTTGAAACCTGTTGTTTAACCTTGTCCCACAGTTGTTCCTTATGCATCTCCGTATCTTTCTTTGAATTATCCATTAAATCTAGGCTCACTTCTCCATTTCTGCCATCGTTTTGGTTTCTGCCCTCATCACTATAAGCTACTCATGCCTTATATGCCACACACACCAACAAACCTCTTACCATTTCCTGGTAACTCTATCCTTTGCCTTGCACCTTTTAACACATTGTTACTGCCTGACCTGCTCTATTCTGTTATCTTTTTATACATATTTTAATCGTTGCCTCTGCATCTATACTTACATAGTTCTTTTCCTGCCATTACAGAACTTATAATATTTTACCACTAGACAACTTAAAAGTAGAGGACATGTTTCACACACCTCTATTTTCCTTGAAACTAGAATAGTAAATGTTGGTAACAGGTGTAAAAGAAGTTTGGCAGGCAGGCAGGCTTAATACTGAGTGAGCCTCCCAGATTTTCTTTCCCTGCGCTAAGCCATGTAAATGATGCTCTCCCCATTCTGCATTACTGACCCACAATCTTCAGTAATGTTCTACCTACTTCTCTAGCAAGTAAATCCACCATTTGTCTTTCACTAGGGCCCATCATCTTAATCCACCTCTCTAAATTTCCTGTCTAAATGTACTCTTTAGGCCAAAATGCACCTGCTGTGCAATCGGGCCTGTTGCTTTGCTGACCACACACCTGCTGTGCACTTTGACTTGTGTTCTTGCTCTTCCCAGGAACATGGCGCCTGTCCTCTGTTGATTCAATCCCCATCCTTCCTACAATATTCAGTCCTGTTTCTGCTCTACTAGCATAGCTTCCCTGACCTCTCCATTCCTTAGAGTACTTAGAAGATACAAATTCCTAACAGTTTACATGCAGAGTCAGGTACACTAATTTGTATAGTATTTTTCTCCGTGGTTTAAGGACAAATACCATATCTGAGTTTATAATTGGCTGCTCTCCAAGGCCTAGATATACTTTGAGCACACAGTGAGCGTTTCATAGACATGGAGAATATTGACTTGGTAGGGCTTAATCATGAAGTGGTTGTCTCATTTGCAACTGTGGCAGAAGTAACTTCTATTACCAGCTATTTCGGACACTGCATTAGATGTTTTATGAACTGAAATTTAATTTCATCTAACGGAGGATACATGTTCTGATGTGTAACTTACACATATCAGTCTTTGCATAATTTTATAATTATCCTCTTTTGTAATTTTACTCTTTAGGTCCTGTTATAGTGGTGCCTGTGATTTTTATTTAACAGAGAGTGCTTAAACGGTTAGGAATTTAACATTCTCCTACAAGGAAAAGGAAAAGAGCAGGAAGGAAGTCAGTTGTCAGATCATTTATGAGTGGCCCCTGAGCACCTGATCAGTTGTGCACTCTCATGAAAAATACTTCAAGTCCTCGATAACTGGCCTTTGTAACAGGCTTTTAAAGCTTAGTCTCCTTTAAAGTGTACTTTTTACTTCAATCTTCTCTTAAGGTATACAAATAATTCAAACAAGCTCTTGAAATCTTTTTATATATCTACTGCTTTAATGGAAGCTAAGCTCCACCTGGTGGTAGAATTTGCTATTCTTGTTTGGGCTTCGTCTTGCACCCTGATTATTTCAGCAGGAAAACAGAATCTGTATACATCTCTGTATGTGCATGCATACATACTTATATACGGCAGTGTGTGTGTGTGTGTGTGTGTGTGTGTGTGTGTGTGTGTGTTTTGCAGGCTTTCCTGTGTCACAAAAGTTGTGAAATGTGCTTGTACTTATTTTACTGACCTTGACCTTTAAAACATGGCATTCAGCCCTCGATGATTATGTTTTATGATGTTCAGTCTCTCAGCAATGACCATAATGATCTTACTGTGAAAAGCACAAACCAAATCTTTCCTCTCACACGTCTCATATCAAAATAATTTTTTTTGAAAAACTTGATTTATGCTTTGATAGTGAAGGAAGTTTATTTAAAGTCCCCTATGATTCATAGGAAATCATAAAAATAAAATGGAGAAAGGTTTGAAAATATTGTCATATTTTAATACTGGATAGTCCACCCCTTTACTCAGTACACAACTATGTTCTTTCTCACAAGCATGTGAGAACATTATTATGTATACCTCTTATGTTGAGTGACATTGGATAGCATTTAGCTTTATAAGAACTAGAAAATTCACCGGATTTCACACACTGGAAGCCCTCCCGCAGGATTTTACCTATGGGTATGGTTATTTTCATATTTATGTTAAAATATGAAATTGTTGCCTATGTTTGAAAATTGGTAAGTTTCATTGTAAAAATGCAGCTATCTAGCAATAAGAGGACTTTCTTTTTTGCAAGGCAAGTGATTCCAATCTGAGGAGTAGCTACTCCTTTTTCGCTGGGGCACACGCTCTAATCTTCCAGAAGCCCCACCGCTCCTTAATGATCAGACTCTGTGTCACTGTCTTCACTGCCTGGCTTCTACAGGTATTAGCATTTATGACCGCTGTTATTCATTTGTGATGCCTCTCTGAGAAATTTATAGTCTAGTAGAAGGAGAAAATAAAAAGAATGGATCAGTAACCATCAAAAGCATGAAGGAAGCAACCCAAACAAAAGTACAGAATCGCTTTCCCGCAGATATTACACACAGCCTCAGTAGTGGGATGGGGTGCTTCAAATGCATGATATTTGAAGAAAAGAAATACTTTCCCTAACTAGTAGCTGACACAAATTTTAAAGGTTTCATTTTCTTTAAAATACAAACTTCTGGGCTGGGAAATAGCCGAAGCTATAGTACTTATTTTCACTTTGAGATTAGTTGAGTTGTTTCAGGCACCATCAAATCCAAATGTTGGCTTCATAGAGGGACGAGTGGCTTTTAAATTAAACATTTAATTTATTAAAATAATAAATTAATAAATTTAAACACTCTTCACAGACAGAGTGGCTTTGACAAAGGCACACAAGTCCTGTGTTGAAGACTTAAGGCTAAAATCTAAGCTCCCACATAAATGTTTTTGCCTTCTCCACCCAAACAAACCACCTTCCAAACAGTTAATATTATTACTAAGCCACTTGCCCAGCCTTCCAAATCTGGTCACCCTCTGATGGAGTTAAATATTTCATGCCCCACCACATTTTTGATGTGCATTTTGCATCTCCCTTTAAAGGGAGGGCCTCTTCTGTGATGAATAATGACCATGTTATGACTATCCTCACTAGTGGTTGTCCGCAGGATGGTCCCCAAAAATGCCTACATCCTAATCCCCACAATCTGTGTATACATTACTTTACATGGCAGAGGATGATTAGGATTGAAGATGAAATTAGGGTTGTTCATCAGCCTACTTTAAATAGGTTCCACTGCATTATATGGAGGGGGGCGGTAATCACAAGGGTCCTTAAAAGTGGGAACAGAGGCCAGGAGGAGAGTCAGGGAGGCTTGACGATGGAGGAATGGTCAGGGAGATGCATCACTGCTGGCTGTGAAATGGAAGAAGGGCCACAAAACAAGACATCAAGGTGTCTTTTAGAAGCTGGAAAAGGCAAGGAAATAGATTTGCTCCCAGAGCCTCTAGAAATGCAGCCCTGCTCCCACCTTGATTTTAGCCCATTGAGATCCATGTTGGAATTCTGTCCTATAGGACTATAAGGTAATACATTTGGGTTGTTTTAACCCACTGAGTCTGTGGTAATTTATTACAGCAACAATGAGAAACTGATATATCAGCAAATAAGTTGTAGTTGAAGTTTGCTCTCTGAAGCCTTTGTTATGAAAAAAATATTTTTTCAAAGTAGAAAATTATAGTACTAAATCATAATTTTTATTTTTTTAATCATAATTTTTAGAATACTGCCAGATTCTTACTGTTCCCTTCTTCTCTTCTCTCTCTTGTCTCAAGAATCGCTCTTCTCACCCATCCCTACACCCACAGAGCAGGGACGGAAGGTAGGATTAAAGAACCGTGCCCCTCTGGTGTGGCAGGGCAACAGAATGCGGCTAGTAGGAGACTTATGGCAAAAAGAACTAGCAATAAGTAGGGGATTTCAAAAGATAAACTTTTCTTTTATTTTCCCCAAGATTCCCATCATCTGTTCATAGCTTTGCTTTGCTTTAAAAATGACATATGGACAAATTCTCAAAATAACGCAGGTGATGTTGCCACAGTTTATCTAATGTTGGAGAGGCCATGGCCCAGCAGTGCTGTAGATTCAAGGGACTCGGCGCTTCAGGTTCACACAGATTTTTGAGAAAGTAAACAGAAGGGGTTGAGAAGGAAGTGTAGTTGATCTCTAGTGTGGAATTAGGAATAAAATGTGAAAGCTTAGACATCAGAATATTGAGACTTCGTCAATAGAAATGGATTGAAGCACACATGAGGTATTTCAATGTAAATACGTAGCAGAATGTTCTCTCCCATTTGAAAATGCACTTATAGCAAAAAGGAAATTTGTATCAAAACTCTTCTAGGTTTATGATTGAAAGAGTGCTGAGAAAATAAAAGCATAAATTCATGTAGCTCTTTCAATGCCCCTGCAGCTGACTTCCTTAAGCATAGAGAATGTGTTTTTAATTATAATCACTCTGGCCACACTATCACTGTTTCTTTGGAGATGCATGATGTTTATTTGGAAGATTTTCTTTTTCTGTTGCTTTAGAACCACAAAACTGCTGACATTTTGCAATGCACTGAAAGTGATGCTCTATAAAGATTTCCATGAGATGATGGTACAGTGAGACTACTTATGGTCTCTATGATATTATTGATGGACATAGTGGCAGTCAGATATGTGTGGGGCAATGAGGCATTGACATGTTTTCAAGGAACATAGAAGACAGTCAAGTCCCCAGACCCAGCAATTCATGTAAATGGACCTTACAGTAGAGTATTCAGAATCATAGGCCAGGTTTATAAGGAGAAGGTTGGTGATAACTATGAAATACTTAAATAACTAATAACATCAACTAAATAAGCCAGAAAGCCATGACTCTTTAAAATGAATAAATAGATCATTCCTATAGAAAAATGGGTTTAACTTCCTTCTTTTGTGAATGATTGTGAATGATTAAAACTCATTTCTGTTTACCTCCATGTAGTTGTCCTTATGGTTTTCTGTCACTTAACTTGAATTCTTAATACATTTTAAAGTATCAAATTGAAAATAAAGTATCTGTTAAGAGGTTTCTCACCCTAAATTTATAAGTTTTCGTGATGCTATGTTCTGGAAGTACAGCAAACTCTCATTAGTTAGGATTACACTAATTTAACTCATCATCTCGATATTGTGTCCTTAAACGTAACACCTATATACAGTTGTTAGTGTGAGTAGATGAACTAATAAATCAGTAAATCTGTCTTTTCAGTTCCTTGGTACTTTCTCTGGGTTAGCAAAAAAAAAAAAAAAAAATCTTAAGCTTTTGCTTTCCCAGATGGTCTCTGTTTTGCCCAGGGTTTCTCGGAGTATAATTTCTCCAAGCTCAAGGTAGTTCTAGATTTTAAAGATAAATATTTTTCAGTATGGCCTTCAAATGTTAGACAATTATGTAATCTGGTACTTCTTCAAAAAAGCTAAATTCTCTTCCCACTTAGTAGGGAAATCTAATTGAGAGAGCATGTTGGTCTCCAAATGGCAATTTCTAAGGGATTTGTAAAGGTTTATGCATGATTTTCCCCGTGGTAGTTGATATTTCAAAACCTACTTTCCCCCATCCCCACTGCTTTTATGCTCAGCTCTATGAGAACCTATGAAGATGTTTTTAAAATCCCTGGTGCTGAGATTCCTACACTTGAGTATGTGTACAGAAGATCAGCTGGGATCTTGTTAAATATGCTGCTTATCAGACAACATCCCTAGAAATTCAGACTGAATAGGTCTTGGATTGCACTTTGGAAATTGTGTTTGTAAAAGCTGCAGGTGGATGTTGTAGGGGACATCCCAGGCCATACTTGGAGAACGGTTGCCTTAGATTGCTCAGTGTGCTGGCATGGTTGTGTGGGTGTACAAACATCATGCACGCCCATGCAGTCTAGTCTATCAAGCAGTCTGCTCCTGTCTGGTTGTCCATATCCCATATCTCTCCTCTGCCTCACACCTGCCCCCTCACCCTTGCAATTATGTCATAATTTTACAAAGTTAGCTTCCCAGGAGACCTATGGTAGATAAAATTAATATTATTATAGAAAGGGTCCTAAAATTTTTCTCTGGGGTAGGTGACACTTTGCTTTTGAAAAAGGCTGTACTTCCTTTTCTGTGGGATAGCAGAGCTAGACTGCCCTTGATAAGTATGCCTCTTTCTTTCAATGCCTCTCTTCCATCCTACATTGATAGTGCCCTGTCTGCCAACGTTTTCTCCACCATAACATACCCTGAGACATGTCCTAATTCTCATTGCTCTCCCTAGTTTTTCAAAACACTTTCATGAGCAGCAGATGGTCTGAAAAGCAAGTTAATCTGTAACGTGGTATAAATGGGAATTAGTAAATACTGGTGAATCCAAGCATTAAACCTGGGACTGCATCTTCATCAACAGTAAGTAAGTTGTAGGTTTTGTGCTCGCTTAGAGGGGCAAAGGGGCAAGGGGGTTTTCCTGCTCAAGGGACGTATAATATAGTGGTGGGAATTTCAATATGATACCTTGAAACTGGGGAAATAAATTTGAGCAAATGTAGGATAGGTATGCTTTGCGTCCCTTTATTGTGTGGCGAAGTTCTGCTCCTTCATACAGATGTTTCTGCTTCACCCTTTGGGCTGTAAATCCCTCGAAGTCTCTTAGGTTCTACACACAGCTCCTGTACCACTGTGGACTAAAAAAATAGTAAGTTGCATTACATCCTCCACCCAGTAGAAACTAATGATGGGTTTTCATATAAAGTGAAAGGAACATTTTTTTAAAAATTCAAATTAACAAAAATTTATTAGGCATATTTGTCTTCATAAACTATTTGCTATTGGGTACGATACTCAGTTTTGGGTATTATAGACAATGGTATTGTATAATGGCAAATAACTGTTTTCTGCTTGTGATTTTACCGATTATCAATAGCGCATTCTTTGTTACTCCTACCTAAAACTTGATTGATTGATTGATTGATTGATTGAATCTGTACTTTAAAAATGGCTTCTTAATCCTATGGTTTTTCTCTTGTTTAGTATCTGCTGTTACTATGAACCGTTTTTTTTTTTTTTAAGATTATTTATTTATTTGTCAGATAGAGAGGGAGAGGGCACAAGTAGGGGAAGCTGCAGGCAGAGGGAGAAGCAGACTCCCCGCCGAGCAGGGAGCCCGATGCGGGACTCGATCCCAGGACTCCGGGATCATGACCTGAGCCACCCAGGTGTCCCATCCATTTTCTAAATATACTTGAAGATGGGCAAAATGGAGAAGTGAGTATGCTTTTCCCAGTTTCTTCAAGAGTACAAAAGTACATGTCACAAAGACTGGAATTTGGATTCAGTATATACATAACTTGTTAAGGATAGCTACCCCAAGATAGAAACAATAGCTTTCTTGAGGGAGTGAAACTTAGATTAGACGTGATCTGACTTCCTCTGAGGTTCCTGCTTCCCAGGAACTGTTGACTAGACAATGTGCAAAGACCCTTCCCATTCAGGATCAGGAAAATCCTGAAGCCAAGTGTATTGGAGTGTGCCTGGAGGGCACTGGACTATCCATTTATAAAATGCCCACTAGAGGGAGTATAACATCATGAATATTTCCTTCCAGGTGCCTTCTTTCTGGTAAGCAAGATTGAAAGGCAAATACCTAGAATTTATTTCATGTTCTCTTTAATATTTTTCTCATTGAAATCTTATGGAAAATTCTGATAAGCAAATATGTTTTTAAGAAAATTTAGTGCAGTATACAATAATGGAACATTAGTATCTTTCTTGTACATGTGAAAAGTTCAGAATTTAAAATCGTGTAGACAGAAAATCGAGATCAGTTATTTGTGCCTATCAATATAAAACCTCTTGATTCCACATCTGAGTATGTTTCACCAAATTGTCTTAGGTTTGTTGTTACTGTTTTATTTGCGGTGGATATGATTCCACTATTTACCTGTGAGCCTGCCACTTTATTATAGCTTTCCCGAAAAGATTTCAAGATGCACTTTTTCACTGGAGAACTGGTTTGATTATATAGTAACAAAATCAGATGTTTAATTCTTAATTAAAAAAATCTATTTGTCTTAGGAAAATTAAAAATGGAAATTTCTCCGGGATAAAAAGTCCTACTTATTCTTATATAAGTGGTTCTGCATTTATATCTTACTTTCTCATATTTCTGTTAAAATATCTTACATTTTTCCCAGTTTTCCTAATTTGAAAAACAGTCAAAATTTGAAATAAGTTGCCAAGTTCTGTTTTGAACTTTTTATTTTTGAATATTTGGAGAAAAAAATAAAAATAATTTATAATCTCTTTCGAAGCACTGAACATTAAAACATTTTAAAAGTTAAAAGTAAAATATTTATGAAAAACTGAGATGATATAAACTTTTTTATTGGTACATCTTAAACTTGATTTACAAAATTCTCATCAAAGAAAAAGAAGTGCATGTAAATCATTGGAAATATTTTTTTGATGAAAAAAATTAACTTCTTAGCATCTTAACTATTTGAAAAACATGTCCAACTGATTTTATCACTCACCTTCCTGTCAGCATCTGTGGTCAAAAAAGAGTTTTCCCCTAACCTCTCAGTTCACTGAAAATTGTAACTTTTATTTAGATTGAATTTTTTTATATTCCTTTCCCATTGCAGTAAAAAAAAAATACCACCACTTTGTAAGTGATGTGTTGATGTGGAAATAGCTATTTTGACTTTATATTGACTTTTAATAAATTATTTGGGGCAAGGGTGACTTCTTGATCTCTTGATCTGTTCTTTTGTTCTTTTCTTACATTTGCTTCTATTCGCCTGAATGATGCTGTCACTGGGTCGACTCCTTCATTACCTCACTTGTAAATAAAATCAATCTCCAACTTTCTTCAAAAGTTAGGCTTTTTCATTGTACTTTTATTTACGTTTAGAAAAGTTTAGTATGAAATTAATACATATTTGTTGTAAACAACCAAACATATGTAAACGGTACTGCAGGACAAAAATTAAAAGGTAAAATTTTTTTCTCCGTCTCTTAGACTTTGCTCTCCCTCTGTGGAATTTGAATCTTCTCAGATATTTTCTAGTACATGCAATCCTGCATATATACACATTATTAGATGTGTATATTTCCTTTCCTTTTTTTTTTTTTTTTACAAAAATGGAATCATATGAAAGATACTCTTCTGTGGCTTTCTTTTTTTCACTAACAGTGTATTTTTAAGAGGGTTCTGTGTCAGTACTTAGAGAATTACTTCAGTTTTTACAGTTCCATAAAATTCCGTATTTTATTTAGGCTCCAGTTTCCTACCAATAGACATTTAAATTGTTTCCAATATTGCATTATATCATAGTGCTGCAGTGTAGGAATTTGAGCAAACATTTTTGGAATCTTGTTCATTTCCTATCTTTTTATAATTAAAATGTTATAGATGCTGAAAAAAATGGCAGACTTACAATTTATGTTTTATTCATGGCCTATTTCCACAAAGTTTATAAGATGTCTATGTTTTGTATCATTCTGTATCTCTGAATGATATTTACTTTTATCAACAAAGCATGTTGGATGCCAATAATCAGAATTCAAAACAAAAAATGTTTATTTCTCTGAATGTATCTTTACTAGAAAGTGAAAGAATCATTTGTCTTACTAATTCAGGTGGAAACGCTTATGTGAAAGATTGGAGGAAAAATTCCCTCAGTGAATTACCAGAATCCCTGTGACTTTAGATCAGGTTGATCAAATATGAAATTAACTGTTGGATGTTAATATTTTTGTTGTTAATTAAATGGCAAGCATTGAGTGGTTAGGTAAAACTGTCATGACAACACACTCTGGAGTACTCTGGAGTAATTAAAAGCAACAAATTATATGTGCATAAAGCAACATGAATATATTGTAAGAACACTATTGAATGATTAATAAAGAGAATGAATCAAAATCTGTATAAATCAATAAACTTTGTTGATTATGAGGTTATAAATCAATGCATTTTACATTAAAATATACACAAGACATTGTATATTAAACAAAAATTCCGAGGAATTCAAGGCTATCCAATATGTTAGCATGGTTCTAGAAACAGTGAAATGGGATTGGGGAATAAACAAAAGACAGGCAGAAAATAAAACAAAGAATAAGCATTTTAACAATCTTTTCATGATTTGGGGGATGCTGATGTGTCTTTTTGCTGGAATCAATGATTTCCCATGAACACTTTCTAAATTGATCCGTTCTTTGAATATTTTTGTTTTTGTTTTTGTTTTTTTCAAGTGGACAGTTGCTGGAATAGGCAGGAAAGATGCAGTACTCACATTCCTCAAATGCAGTGACAGGAATTAGTATCTAGCTATAATTCTGTGGCTGTAAATGATGGTATATTTTAGAGATGACAGTAGTGGGAGGTTACCTGTATTCTGGGTCTACCTAGGACTTGTTTGAGGTGGTTAAATTGCTCGAAAGATGAGAGATACATGGTTGTATTAAAGCTTTGTTATAACATGACCCCAAAGTCAGGATACAAGGATAGCCCAGGTAGCTAACTGTTCAAACTCTTCTTCCTGGCTCTCTGAAGAGATGTTCCAAGAGCTGGGAAGTGGGCCTGAGGGGTAGAACTGTCCAATAGTCAAGGTTCAGAGCCAAAGGGAACTGAAGACTGCGTCGTGAGCAAATGATAAAACAAACAGCTAAAATTTGCATCCAACATGCCACGCCTGGTCCTAACCACGCAACACATACCTGTTCAATCTTCACAACAAAGCCATGAGGTTATAGATGAGAAAACTGAGCCACAGAGAAGTAAAGTACTGGGCTTAAGATTATGCGATTAGTGAATGGTGGAACCGATATTGAAATCCAGGATGATTGCTAAAGGGTCTATGTTCTTACCCAACATTGCCTCTTTGAAAAGGGTGGGGATGGTGAAATAATCAACCATTTCGTGTGGTAGGTTCTGGTGGGCTTGCAGAAGCAGTGGTGGAGATGGAATCCAAAGACATGGAGGGAAGGCCTGGTGGAATGGGATGGAAGGGTCAGCAAGAAGTGGTAGAAATCCCGAGGCCATTCTGTGGGGGCTGGAGGGGTCGTGTCGTGCGTCCTGGTCTTGATGAGCAGGGCAGGAGCTCCGAGGGCTGGTCAACCCGTTTGTGTAATAGGAAGATCTCAGTTCCCTTCATCTCTCAAGCCTTAGCACAGATTTCTGAATAATAAGTTTGGCAGTGTGGAGGCAGCCAAATCAGGATTCTGGAAACGGGATATTCTTTGTTTTGGTGAAGTTGGCAGCCCTCTCTGTATCTTCTTTCTGGATGAATAAAAACTCCAAACATCATGAGCCGGATGTTTGAATGTTTTTAAACCTTGTAATTTTGTGGATTGTTCCTGGCCCCCTTCCCCAGACTCCCACCCCAGTGATGTCACGAAGCTTTTGCATTCGGTTTCTTCATTTCTCTTGACTTTCCAATGAAGAAAGTGTGATTTGAGTTTCTTTTCTCAGGAAGGTGATGGCAAAAGGATATTTATAGTGTTGAAGAATTTTTATTTTCTCTCAGACATCTAGGATGAGTAGTGTATTTTAAACCCTACTCTCCAGGATATCTCCCTTCTGCTGAGATAATAAAATTGATCAGATGTTTTGAGGTTAAATAAACTGTTGTAATAATCTGGCAGCTGCCCGCTGGTTATGGTTTTTCAAAAGCAATTACTCACTCTGGAGTCAACTTTGAACTCTACATTTTAATTGAAAAAGCTAATTGTAGGCTATTGCTTCTGATGGAGCATTTGATTTGGCAGATTAGGAAGTAAAAGGACATTGAGAAGGGAGGGGAGAGGAAGAGAAAGTAAAGTGTTGTGGAGCTTAAATTCCTGTTTATGTACGATTGTTTTCACACACAACACATCGTATGCAACCGGAGAAATGGCAGTTGGACTAAAAAGTCTCTGAGGCATCCATCTGAGACTGGTCTGCACAATCCTTATTTTTGGTTTATTTGCTTATTTCTCAATCTCTTCTCTCCCTCCTTCTCTCTCTTTCTGTGTGTGTGTGTGTGTGTGTGTAAGTGAAAGATGCTGCAAGTGTTAATTTCTTAAATTTAATTCAAATACGAAATTTCAGGAAGATTTTCAAGATAATTATTAGACCATGCTCATATGCCTAATCAAGAGCTTTTTTCTCAGTTTTGGAGGTGCTAGTGGATAGGGACTGCTATTTGCTTTCACCAAAACATAGCTAACAATTTTACTTATATTCGGTAAGAGGTGGGGATTATCGATATGAGTGTCCAAAAGGACAAATCAAGCCTCTATGGAATCATTAAGAATCTATATTAGTACAAGAGAGGCACCAAACACCCAAAAAGAAATATAGCTACACTGAAATTTGCATCCAGGACAATTAGTAGCATTATTAAAATGGCAAGAAAATAGCTGTTAGAATGAAGCTAAAAAATGTGAGATTTTATATTTCTGCAGTCTTGTCCCCATCTAAAAGCAAAGTTAGTACTTCTAAGTTTATTTAGCACAGGCGATACTGTGCATTTTATAGATATACATCCTATAAATTAAAAAAAATATGTATGAAATATATAAAAAATATATATGAAATATATATGTGAAAGTCATATATCTATATGACTCGTTTGGACTTTATGCTCTAATATCAATTGGCAAACTGTGCTGGGAATTTCCTGTGAATCTAATAAAATGTAGATAGTCTAAATTATGGCTGAAATGAAATGCATGAGTATATGAATAATTTTATACAATGTTTTAAAATGCTAGTTACATATCACTGGGAAATCTAATTTATTTTTAGACTTTTTGTGGAATGCAGATTTGGCTCATCACAGTCCTGTTGATATTTTCATTGACCTCATAAATATAACTTAATCTCTATGCATCAGCTTTCTGATCTGTAAAAATAAGATAAATATTCTTCCCACACACTTTGCGCTCAAATTCCTCTGTTGAAACAATAAATACGTTTGTAATATATGAATTTGAGTCCTGCTTCACAATCCAGTGTTCTCTTTACCAACAACAAAGGGGGGGGGCTGACATTTATTTGGTGTTTCAGTATCCAATTTGAAGATACTATAGTTAATGAAAAAGAGAAACATCTGTGTTGATATTATGGGGATTATTCTGAATTATGGATATCACTGGAAATATCAGTTGCCTACTATGTGATTTCCAAGAGCCATTTTTGTTATCTCAGTATTCATAGAGGTTCTCAAGTAAAAATGACACAAGGCAAGCCCTTATAGAGAGATGAAGACTTCAATTAAACGTATTTTATTCTTTTAAAATATTTGAAAACAGCATCTATTTATGTATTTGTACTCATAGACCTCTACTTTTAACAAACTACTTTCTTGGTTTAAAAATTAGGAAAAAGAAAAAAGATAATTCCTGTGATAAGATTATAGAAAATTTTTCTCTTTCCTTTGAAAGAAAAGATTGAAGAAAAAATTAAGCTTTTTAGATAATCGTAGTAGAGGCAGAATTTAGAGAACAGTGGATTAATACTTTAATTATGGGAAAGTTTCATTTTTGAAGAAGGAAAATATTTAGTTGGATAATGTTTTTTTTTCTTTTTTTTTTTAAACTGTGAATTCATTGAGGTAAATAGAATTTTCTCCTCTGACAGTCTTAGGATGTAGGGAAGATGTGTTTGAAATGACAATTCTAGAGTCTGGATTTCAAAAACCAAACAAAACCAAAGACTCTTCCAGCACGAGGGTGTAATAGACATTCCAGAACACTAGTTCTGGAAACAAAAGATGGGATTACACCTCAGCTCTACCGGCTACTTTTGACCTTGGATATGCTTCCGAATCCCGATAAATCTAAATATCCTCATTTCTATAATACAGGGATAATAATAATAATGCCTATGGTACTAGATTATGGTTAAGATTAAATGAGTTACTACAAACAGATAAAACTGCTTAATATGCAGTAGCTGTTATTCCACTACACACTATGTTTTGTAAATAATGGTAATAGAGTTTCCTCAAAATAATCACAAATTATAGAAATAAAAACACAAAGTTATATTTGATATGAAAAATAAAACTTAAATTTCAGAAAAGTCACAAAGAAGTATATAAATATTTTGAGTATATAGTTGGACTTTAGTTGTCAAAGCTTCAAGAAAAAATTGAGGATTAAGAAACTGTAGTTATAGGAATCCTCTTACCCCATTAACAGATATACACCATTATGAAAAAATTATTAGGATAGAAAAAAAATTTAAAAAAATAAAATTCAAACAGGAATAACTTCATGTCTTCAGGTAATTTCCCATTTTTTCTGTAAATACATTTGATTATGGACTAAACTAATGGAAAATGTGTTCCTTTTCAAGAAAAATGAGAGAAAAGACCAGAATTGAGCTTGTTGAGATAAATGGGAAATTTTCAAGTACCAATGGCTGTTGGGATTTTATTGTAGTTAAATCCCATACTCTTCATTTCTATAGCAGTACCTTACTGCTCTGGGGGATAAGACATGCCATTCTTTTGTTTGCCCTGCAGACTTCCCAGTATCTCACCACCAGTGTTACCTGAGTTTCTCCCCACCACAAAAGACTGTGGTGGGCGGGCGTGTGTCCCTCAAGAGACTTCCGAGAATGGCGTGCAGGTCACTAGCTACTACCTGTGGTAGGATCAGGTTCACTGAGCGCGCTAGCCAAAGCAGAGGCAGGACGCAGCGTCTCCGGTTACGTGGTCCATCTGCTCTCAGCTCTGGTGGAGGTTTGATTAGAAGACTGCATTTTGTTTTTGCAGACATACACTTGAGTCTTATTGAGATAATTTGCTGCAAAGAAACTCTGGCTACTGCTCAGGTGAAACAGCTTTCTTTCCATACGGTTTCACTTTCCTGGAGGTGAGATCCAAGAACTGCTTTTTAATGGGAGAAGAAGGATTTCTCCAAGATGACTGCTAGGATTTCTTCAGTCTACTTTCTTTCGTTTCGAGTTGATTTCGGGCCATCAGATAGGATTCTTGTTCTACTCTACATGCTTCTTGTCAACTATCTTGCCTTTCACAGTCTGACTACACAGGGACATTTACAGCTTTCCAATGGAGTCTGCCAGACTTAGGTGTTATGTGCCATACCTCCAGGGATCATTACCATATGGTATTTTAGGAGAGGACACAGTTCATTTCAATGCAATTCAAATGAGCAGATTTCTTTTCTTTATTGCACCACTGCATTTGAAGGCAATCCACCAGAGGCAGAGCCTAACTCTCAAAGGAATGCTCTGCCCACTCTGTCCATTTAACAGGACGTTTGGCTCAAAAATCTAGTCGGTTGATCACACATGTGCAACAGATGTGTGAGCATGCGTAGCGAAAATAAAAAATAAAAAATCCCAGCAGTGTACTGTGGGAAATGTAGCAGAACTACTGGAAAACAGGCCACAAAGAAGTCTGGTACTAAAACTTTGATTTTTGTTGTTGGAAGGGCAATGTTTCTTATTAATCTTTCCCTCCTTTCCTAGGAGGAAAAGGTGTAGGTTTCCACTATTATTTTGCAGTGATTATTCATGTAACACTGGTGAGGAAACTTTGTTCATTTTCACAGACCTCATCTTATAAAGATATAATTCTAAATATTTTGACCAGACTTTCTTGGGCCTCTGCTTCTCAGGAACTGAGAGTTGGCACACTTCCACCAAAAAAACCACCCATTTACAAGAGAGGATATCAGAAATATACATCCTTTCATCCATGCCCCACAGGCTTACATGGAAAGAGAGAGCACCAGCTGTTTTTCTCATGGTGAATAAGGGTTACTTGGGGAAATCTCTCTTCCTGTTTTTATATGGACAACTAAATTGTTGCATAGCCAGTTAATTTTGGTTAGGTCAACAGCACAAGGTTAATTATTGGAACCTTCCTCTTTTGCCTGTGTGAGAGTAAAAGATTAATAGGAACCAAAAGAAGAAAATGAAATATAGCGACTTATTCTAGAAGAACTATTTATTTGGGAGATATTTGTTTTGCTTTTATTATATTTGAGAAGATTCTACACTTACTCATCTTTGTCTTCTAGGAAATAGTAGAAATGTGAAAACCTGAGTGATATGAAATTAAATAGTTTCAGGAAAGATTTTATATTATGTTAAAACATATCACTTTTACTTTATAATGGCAGCATTTTTTTTTAAAAAGAGAACTATTGGCCAGCCTATTCAATACCTTTGAAATTGTCTTTTCCTGCTGCCTTTTGCACCTCAATTTGGCTTAAATAATTCTGTACCTTTTTTTTAAAGCTCTGTTATGGTCTTACATTCTCTTTTTAACCTTGGATTTAATTAATGCCTCAAAGGACACATGGCCTGATTTCTTTCACTATACCATATTTTGATCCAGCTGCATGTGATTATATAACCCCAGAATAAAGCAACCATATCACTGTTGATATATTCTACTTATGTCCTTTGGATTTGGTCAGCATTACATATGGAAGCAGAAACCCACCCTGTATTGTTATAAGGATGGTTTTTCATTCATATCCTTGTTACTCTTAATAAACGTCCCAAAGAAAAATATTCTCCAGCAGCCACTCATAAAGAAGCAGAAAATGGCAAAACCACAGCATAGAAGGAAACCTATGTGAAAACACTGGTTGTGTCTTCCTGGATACAGAAAACAAATAGAGCTTTTGAAAGAGCTTGCCAATACATGCCTGCCAAATAAAATATTGTTTTATGAAGTCAGGAAAAAACTAATTTTAAAGGTTATTGTAGGTTATTTGTGGTCACTTCTGGTGTGCATACAACATGATGTCATCCTGAACTCTTCTCTATTTATATTTCAGTCTTAGAGGTCTTTTGTTTAAGACTCGATCTCAGCTACTAGAGACAATGAAAATACTCTTATTCAATACTCATAAAATTCTAGACTGAAAAAAATCAGAATAGATGGAAAAAAGTCCCAGCCAAGTCTAGGCAAGAAATCATTTAGGCAGATCTATCTTCTGAAATCATACCTACACTGTAGACACCTTCTCAGGACACATTTTCTGGAGAGCTGCTCAAATGCCTGGAAAGTAGCCACGTGTCCAAATGGTTCTGCTGGAAAATTATTGCCCTTTGGGTGGGGGTAAAATGGGACCCTTGCCAGAGACATCTTATCTGAGGAAGGGGAGCAAGGGATTCCTTAGCCTCTCCAATTTCTTTCTCCTTTTGAGTGGACAACTGCCTATACTACCCAGATATCTTTCACTTGTTTGCATGATCTCCTGCAGCAGATTCTCTTCTTCCCTATATTGGAGCTGATTTTTTTTTTTTCTTTGTGGGAATTTTTTTGCTTGGAAAACCCCTCTTTGTTGAGGTAGTCCTTGGTGAACTAGGAAATGTCAAATAAATACTGGGTGAAGACAGAGTGGAAGGCCAGAGAGATGTTAGCAACTGGAAATGGGGGAAGCTAAGAAGTCTCTTGAGGAAAAAAAAATAAAACAACATTTGATATTGGAAAGAGCACATAATTTTACTAAAATGTAAAAGAAAATGCATGTTTATAGTGGAAATCTGACACTGTAAAAAAGTTATCAGGATACCAAGCTGACATCATTTGCATTGTCTTTAAATTCATTTTAATGAATTCAAAGAATGTTTTTAGAGCACCTTGATGTTCCAGGCATATTGTGTTAGAGAACAAATGAAATAAAGCAGTTATAGTAGAAGATACTGAGTCCAATGGAGAAAAATGAACAAAGAAAGAAATACGTGGAGTGCTGTAATGGAAGAATTATAATTTTAAGTTTGGTGATCCGGTGACACCGCACTAAGAAAGTGACATTTGAGTAAAACATTAAGTTGTGGAAGGGGTAAACCATTATGCTGTCTTCATTTGGAAAGCATGGTAGACAGAAACGGTGAGTAAAAAGCTCCAAGGTAAGGGGACGTATGGTGTACTGGAGGAAGAGCATGAAGGCCAGTATTCATAGCATGTACGTCTGTGGTTATATTAACTTCATCTGCACTTGCGTGCGAGTTCACCCCTGCCTTCCATACATGCAGGCACTTTAAAATGCCTGAGATATTTTGAGCAAATACACATTTCAGTAACATAATTTTGTCATTAAATGTTAAGGTGTACTATTCACAATTCAGGTTTAAGTAAACTGCTCTTTGAAAATCTGCTCTTTACATGAGAATGGGACATATCAGCCAAACCAGTGAGGTGAGAGATGATTCTGATGTGTTTGTAATTGTATCATCACAATGTTTGTATTGTGCTAATGTTCTAAGTATATTAAGTACTCCAAACCTATAGATAAATTTTGTCACAAGATGGACAATAATTTCTTACCGATCCTTTCTTTTTGGGAAAGCTAGTCTGTGAAATGATTTTCTCATCTCTCTGCATAGCTTTGAAGATGATATGAAACACAAGATTCATTCAGTTGATAAAGCTTTAGAGAATATATAGTAAAGAATATAAAGTAAATATGTAGTGTAATATAGGAATATGTAATGAGTTAGTAAACAAGATATAGGGAAGTCAAAGCTGGGATATTGATTATTCCTTTAATAGAACTCCCAACTTCACTGTATGCTTGTTTGTCAACATGGGGATAGTTTTAGAAAAGTGTCGTTTGGGGTTTCCATGTTCCTGGGTTGCTTTGTATCAGGAGTAATCTCTTGGAAAGAAAATTGGAGGGAAGACTGAATTAAAACTAACAATAATAAGGTAAGATTGGAACTGTCCTTCTTTTTCACTCTTTTAATCGAGGGAAGAGAATAGATTGGGCCCCTTGATGAGATTACACATTCTCTTTGATAATGTCTGGAGGGCTGTGTCCTTTTGACAGCGTAGTAGCAGCAAACCACCCAATGAGGCATCAGCTGTCTCATTAGGAAACAGGTTTGCAACTTGTCATTCCTGTTTCTATATGAAGAAAGGAGAAAAAAAGAGGTTCTGTCCTCTAAGGTTTTCTTCAGTTATAAAGCATGAAAAATAGTAATAATAATAAAGACCAAGGGAAGTTTGTACAAGGTTGACTAGGGACATAATGGGACTGACTCAGAGGTGAGTCAGATTCTCTGCTAGCTGGTCCTGGATCACTGCAAGGTTCATTGAGTGAATCTCAGACCTAGAGCATCATTGTCCCTCTTTGGGTGCGTTCCAATTAAGGGACAGTGCTGTTAAGATGGCTGAGTTGGCAACTCTACGGCCTTGAGGATCCCTGAATCCGACTGTGCCCTAGCTATAAATTAGCTGAAATGATTCCAAGACTCTCGGTTGCATCTTCTTTTCCTCCTCTATGATTGAGAAGCCAAGTCAGCTCACTTATGATGATGTTCATAAAATATTTTACAAGCTACTGAAAAAGTGTCCTGCATTTAGCCCTGGGGTTTATTTGGGTTCTCTTCTTGCAGAAAAAGATAGATATCATTATACCTCATGATATGGGATAGCATATCTTGACAAAGAAGACAAGTAAAAATAGTACCAAATGGAAAATATAAGGCTGGGGCAGCCATTAGTTACATGAATGATAAACGTTCTGAACAAGAGTCATTTTATTTTGGTTTTGTGTTATTTATCAATCATTGTTTAGATGGAAATGGTTCATTTTAATAGGAGAAAATCACCTAGCACAGGAGGGCTTGTAATGAGAAATGGCAGTTCTCTAACTCATGTCTTTTTATCCACAGTCCCATTCCAAAGAGGTAGCTCCTTGTAATTTTTGATTTTGTTCTGCTACATGTTTATTTTTAAAAAATCTGAAACATTCATTTTCCTAAGCCTTATCAGAGTATTTTACAGAATATATTCAGTACCTTAAAAGTCCTTTGTGCTCTGTCTATTCATCCTTTTCCCTCCCCCAGCCTATGGCAACCGCTGATCTTTTTTATGTCTCCATAATTTTGTCTTTTCCAGAATGTCGTGTAATTGGAATCATACAGTATGTAACCTTTTCAGATTGACTTCTTTTACTTAGTAATATGTCTTTCAGGTTTCCCCAAGTCTTTACATGGCTTGATAGCTCATTTCTCTTTAGTGCTGAATAACATACTATCGTTTGAATGTTCCACTGTTTAGGTATCCATTCATTACTGAAGTACATCTTGGTTGCTTCCAAGTTTTGGCAATCATAAATAAGCTGCTATACAATATGTGTCCAGGTTTTTGTGTGGATAAAAATTTTCAACTCCTAGGGGCACCTGGGCAGCTCAGTTGGTTAAGTGACTGCCTTCGGCTCAGGTCATGATCCCAGAGTTCCGGGATCAAGTCCCACGTTGGGCTCTCTGCTCAGCGGGGAGTCTGCGTCTCCCTCTGACCCTCTCCCCTCTATCTCTCATTCTCTCTCTCTCAAATAAATAAATAAAATCTTTTTAAAAAAGTTTTCAACTCCTTTGGATAAGTATCAGGGATAGTGGGGCACCTGGGTGGGTAAGTCGGTTGAACATCCAACTCTTGATTTCAGTTCAGGTCATGATCTCAGGGTCATGAGATCAAGCCCCATGTCCAGCTCTGTGCTGGACATGGAGCCTGCTTAGGACTCTCTCTATCCCACTCCCTCTGCCCCCTCCCAACCTGCTCGCACACTCTCTCTAAAAAAAAAAAAAAAAATCAGGGAGAGTGATGGCTTGATTATATGGTAAAAGTATGTTTAGTTTTGTAAGAAACTGTCAAATGGTCTTCCAAAATAGCTGATCCATTTTACATTCCCACCAACGATATATGAGAGTTCCTGTTGATCCACATCCATATCATCAATTGGTGTTGTGGGAATTCTGACCATTCCAAAGGTGTGCAGCGGTGTCTCTATATTGTTTTAATTTGCATTTCCCTTATGATGCATGATGTGGAGCATCTCTTCATACGCTGATTGAACATCTGTGCATCTTTTCTGGTGAGGTGTTTTTTTTTTAAGATTTTATTTATTTATTTGACAGAGAGATAGAGAGAGAGCACAGATAGGCAGAGTGGCAGGCAGAGGGAGAAGCAGGCTCTCTGCTGAGCAGAGAACCCAATGTGGGGCTCGATCCCAGGGCCCTGGGATCATGACCTGAGCTGAAGGTAGATGCTTAACTGACTGAGCCACTCAGGCACCCCTGGTGAGGTGTTTCTTAAGGTTCTGGCCTATTTTTTAATTGGGTTGTTTATTTTCTTATTGTTGAGTTTTAAAAGTTCTTTGTATTTTTTAGCCTTTTTTAAAAAAGATTTATTTATTTTAGAGACAGAGTGTGTGCATGCATGAGTGGAGGGAGGGGCAGAAGGAGAGAACCTTCAAGCAGACTCTTTGCTGTGCTCCGAGCTCAATGCAGGCCTTGACCTCATGATCCAGGAGATCATGACCTGAGCTGAAGCCAAGAATCAGACACTTAACTGACTGAGCCACCCAGGTGCCCATGTATTTTTTAGATAACATTTCCTTCTCAGATTTGTCTTTTAGAAATATTTTCTCCCAGTCTGTGGCTTTTCTTCTCATTCTCTTGACATAGAAGAAACTGTTTTGTTTTGTTGTTGTTGTTGTTGTTGTTGTTTTAGTTATTTCATTTTAATGAAGTCTAGTTTATCAATTCTTTCTTCCATGGATTGTGCCTTTGGTGTTGTAGCTGAAAAGTCATTGTCAACCCAAAGTCATCCAGGTTTTCTCCTATGTTATCTTCTAGGAATCTTAGAGTTTTGTGTTTTATATTTAGATATGTGATCCATTTTTAGTTAATTTTTGTGAAAAGTGTAAGATTTGTCTAGATTCAATTTTTTTTTGAGCATGGATATCCAGTTGTTCCAGCACCATTTTTTTAAAAGATTTTTTATTTATTTATTTGACAGAGACAGACACAGAGAGAGCACAAGCAGGGGGAGCAGCAGAGGGAGAGGGAGAAGCAGGCTCTTTGCTGAGCAGGGAGCCTGATGTGGGGCTCCATCCCAGGACCCTGAGATCATGATCTGAGCCGAAGGCAGACGCGAACGACTGAGCCACCCAGGCACACATCCCCCTTTTTTTTTTCCAGCACCATTTGTTGAAGAGATTATTTTTTCTCCTTGTATTGCCTTTGTTCCTTTGTCAAAGATTAGTTAAGTGTATTTGTGCGGGTCTATTTCTGAGCCCTCTAGTCTCTTCTGTTAATCTGTTTGTTTATTCTTTTGCCACTATCACACTGTCCTAAATCCTATAGCTTTATAGTAAGTCTTAAATTGAGTAGTGTCAGTCCTCCAACTTTTTTCTCCTTCAAGATTGTGTTGGCTCTTCTGGGTCTCTTACCTCTCAATATAAACTTAAGAATCTGTGTATTGATAATCCACAAAATAACTTGCTGAATTTTGATTGGGATTGCATTGAATCTCTGGATCAAGTTGGGAAGAATTGACATCATAACAATATTGTATCTTTTTATCCATGAATATGGGATATCTCTCCCTTTGTGTAGTTAGTTTTTATTTCATCAGAGCTTTGTTTGTTTGTTTGTTTTTTAAGTAGTCCCCATACCCAACGTGGGGCTTGAACTTACCACCCTGAATTTAAGAGTCTCATGCTCTACCAACTGAGGTAGAGGGCACCAACCAGGTGCCCCTCATTCATCAGAGCTTTATAGTTTTCCTCATAGAGATGTTGTACATTTTTTGTTAGTTTTATACCTAAGTATTTCATTTTTGGGATGCTGATGTAAGTGGTATCGTGTTTTTAATTTCAGATTCCACTTGCTCATTATTAGTATATATGAAAGTGATTGACTCTTGTATATTGGCTTTTTATCCCGCAACCTTGCTATAATTGCTTATTATTTCCAGGAGTTTTTTTGGTTGTTTCTTTGAGATTTTCTACATACCTGATTATGTCATCCACAAACAAAGTTTAATTTCCTATTTTACAGTCTCTGTAACTTTTACTTCCATACCTTTTCTTATCTTATCCCTTAGCTTGAACTTCCAGTATAATGTTGAAAAGGAGTGGTGAGAGGGACATCCTTGTCTTGCATCTGATCTTAGTGGGGAAGATTTGAGTTTCTCATCATTAATGGTATTAGTGGTAGGTTTTTGTAGATATTACCAATTTAAGAATGCTACCCTTTTATTCCTAGTTTACTCAGAGTTTTTATCATGAGTGGGTGATGGATTTTATGAATTTTTTTAATCTATTGATGTGATCATGTGATTTTTCTTTCTTAGTTTGTTGAGGTGATGGATTATATTATTTTTTAACGTTGAACCAGACTTGCACACCTGGAATAAATCCTACTTGGTTGTGTTGTATAATTCTTTTTATACATTGTTGGATTTGATTTGCTGATATTTTGTTCAGAATTTTTGCATCTATATTCATGAGAGATATTGGTCTGTAGTTTTCTTTTAATGTCTTCGTCTGGTTTTGGTATTAGGGTAATGCTGGCCTCATAAGATGAGTTAGGAAGTACTCTCTCTACTTTTATCTTCTGAAAGAGATAGTGGAGGGTTGGTATAATTTCTCCCTTAAATGTTTGACAGAATTCACCAGTGAACCCATTAGCGCCTTTTGGTTTTGAGGATTTTCATTATTGATTCAATTTCTTTAGTGGATATTGGCCTATTCAGATGGTCTATTTCTTGTGTGAGTTTTGGCAGATTGTGTCTTTCAAGGAACTGGTCCATTTCATCTAGATTTTCAAATTTGTTGCCATAGAATTGACCATAGTCTTACTTTATCCTTTTAATGTCCATGGAATCTGTGGTCATGCCCCCTTTTTCATTTCTTTTTTTTTTTTTTTTAAGATTTTATTTATTTATTTGACAGAGATAGAGACAGCGAGAGAGGGAACACAAGCAGGGGGAGTGGGAGAGGGAGAAGCCAGCCTTCCCACCGAGCAGGGACCCAAGCCGAAGGCAGACGCTTAACCAACTCAGCCACCCAGGTTCCCCCCCTTTTTCATTTCTGACAATAATAATTTGTGTCTTCTCTCTTTTATTCTTAGTCTGGCTAGAGGCTTGTCAATTTTATTGAGCTTTTCAAAGAACCATCTTTTGGTTTCACTGATTTTCTCTATTGACTTCCTCTTTACAATTTTATTGATTTCTGCTCTAATTCTTATTCTTTCCTCCTTTTTACTTTGGATTTAATTTGCTCTTTATTTTCTAGTTTCCTAAGTTGGAAATTTAGATGATTAATTTTAGATGTTTCTTCTTTTTCTAATATATGCATTCAATGCTATAGATTTTTATCTAAACATTACTTTTGCTGTATCCCACACATTTTGATAAGATGGGTCTTCATTTTTTCCTCAATATATTTTTATGATTTCTCTTGAGATTTCTTCTTTGACCCAAATTTTAGAGGTGTATTGTTTAATCTCCACGTATTTTGGGCTTTTCCAGTTATCTTTCTGCTACTGATTTCTAGTTTAATTCCATTGTGATCTAAGAGCATACACTCTATGATTTCTGTCCTTTTAAATTTGTTAAGGTGTGTTTCATTGCCCAGAATGTGGTCTATTTTGGTAGATGTTTCTTATGAGCTTGAGAAGAATGTGTATTCTATTATTGGATGAAACAGTTTGTAGATGTCAACTATATCCAGTTCATTGATGGTGCTGTTGAGTTCAGCTTTCTTTACTAATTTTTTGCCTGCTGGATCTCTCCATTTCTGACAGAAGGATGCTACAGTCTCTAGCTATGATAGTGACTTCATCTATTTTTTTCTTTTTTTGCATTTCTATTAGTTTTTACCTCACATAGCTTAATGCTCTGTTGTTAGGTGCTTATATATATTAACGATTGTCATGTCTTCCTGAAGAATTGACCTCATAATCATTATGTAATGCCATTATTTATTCCTAAGTACTTTCTTTGCTCTGAAGTCTGGCTGTGTGAATTATAGCTATTCTTGCTTTCTTTTGATTGGTGTTACAGGTATATTTTTGTCGTTCATTTAATCTATATTCATCTTTATATTAAAAGTGGTTTTCTGGTAGATAGCGTATACTTGGATCTTATTTTTTGATCCACTCTGACAATCTCTGTCTTTTCATTGGTGCATTTAGACCATTGACATTCAAAGTGATTATTGATGTAGTTGGATTAATATCTACTGTGTTGGATTAATATCTACTGTTTTCTATTTGTTGCCCTTGCTCTTTGTTTCTATTTCTGTCTGATTCTACAATTTGTTAATTCCACTGGTTCTTCTTCATGGTGTTTGATTTCCTACGTATTTGGTGAGTTTTGAGTTTAAGCTCATATTTCTTAGTTGTTTATCTAGCATTTCATTAAATCCTTGGTTTTGCATTGGCGTCCCTTGGAAAAGATATGAAATTTTTTCTACCAGTGGCTATACTTACTACTAATCTAAGACCACTTCAAAATAAATTCCTGCTTTAAGATTCTTCACACATTCCAGACAATATATCATTGGTTTGTAAAACTCATTGAGAACCTGTTTGTATTTATAAATTCTTAAGAAAGTTAACTTTTTTTCCTCTGCCAGTACCAAGTTTCGAGATACATTTTTTTCTTTTACTATTCGCAGAAGAGGTGTAGTTGGTGGTGAGAGATGGAGGTGTGGGGTGAGAGTAAGAACCTAAGAGATGATAGGAGACAGAGTACACCTGTATACTAACCAGAATATGGCACCATATCCTCTCCAGTTTATGTAGGAAAATCATCTATAAGGGTTTCCATGTTGGCTTGGCTCTAGGGTTTATTCATGTTTCCCATGATTGTGAAACTTTGAAAACAGGAGCTCAAGATTACTTGGGTTTGGCAAATATCTCTCAGGTAAAAATATTTTTCTTTTCCTTAGTTTCTGTCACTGTATTTTTAAGCCTCAAATAATCCTTACCTTTTTATAGCATCCCCACAAATTTAACTGATGCTATGTACATTGCATTTTTAGTTATTTTTAGAGCAGGTTATGGTTATGTTAGGGTATCTAGGCTGCCCAATTGCCAGAAAGAAAATTTGCCTCATCTTCTTTTTATTATTTTGGTATATTTTCTAGTATACTACTCATTCTCCTTCCATTTCTTTAACTCCTATGAGTGTATTATTTGTTTTTGTTCTTGTTATTATTACTGTCATTTTAAGTGGTTACAACAGGAAAGGAAAGCAAATATGTGTGCTTGGTCAAATTCATTAAGTTACTAAAAAGCCAAATTTTAATTACTTTGAAAATGTTAATTTTCAAAATAGAAGGCAGCAAGAAATTTTTAAAAATTAATATGAATATTCTTCATTTTTTCATTATTTTGAAAGTGGATTTTTAAAGTGGATTAATGAAAAAGTGTTTTGTATTGGACTGAATATATAAAAATTTAGTGTATCACAGTTCTTATGCTAATATGATTAGATATTTTTAAACAGTTATATACTCAATTTGTTCTTTCAGTAAATTTAACAATCTTTTTTGAACATGAATTAATTGCCAAATGCCAGATAAAAATATTCACAAAAGTACATTACTTTTTCAAGAATGAGAATTTTTCTTTTGAAATGTATTTTAAGAATAATAATTCCTATTTTAGAATATTAGGCATATTTTAAATACTATTTGAGGCTACTTATATAACTGTAAATTTTTAAAATGCATTAAGTCATAATATCTGGATATAACATGGAACTTTTTATTTTGCTGTTCTTTTAAAAGCAATGGCATGGCAGAAATTTCCGACCTCTGATCAGGACACATATATTAACATTTCATGGAGAAAGAGAAATTTGGATCATATTTAGGATACGCCAAAAAGTAAAATAAATATACACTAGATAAGAATATTTCTCTGTGGTTTGGCCCACATAGACACATTCCCTGGCCAGTTGACAACTGGTCTCTCGGGAAGTGTAAACATAAAAAAAAAATTGTATATGTATATATTTGGTATTATCTGCTCTAGAGTAGGCTTGGCTAAAGCTGTAGCAATAGCAGCTGTCAGAATTGGTAGTCTTCTAGGAGATAAGACTAGATGGAGAAATTAGAAAGTATTTGTTTTGGACTGATATAAATCTTGAGTTTGGCAAACATTTGCACAGATTCTAGGTTTGTGGTATCATAATCCATGGATCCCCTGTAGTTAAGTTTGCATTATTTGTCAAGTAGACATGTGTTATATTAGAGAGACAAGGAAGAAATAAGTCTTCAACGAAGTATTCCTTTATTAAATTAGTACTACAATAACTCTGTATACTAACCAAGAATATGGCACCATTTCTTCTGACTCCAGGCTAAAATTCAGTAGACTTGACTCACTGTTGAAATTTAAAGGTATTTCAAATTATAAAAAACCTTGAAAATCCAGCTGGCTAATATTTGAAATTTGAACATCTATTATCATCTGTTCCAGTTGTTGGCTATCTTAATGAATAGAATGAAGTTCCTGTGGAAAATTTTTCTAAACCAGCTGATAGCAGTAAAGATCCATTAACAGAAGTAAATGTTCCTGCTCATTCAATTTGATTGTTGTTGTTTTTCAAGATATGAACTCAAAGGTAGGATTTTTGCTGTGGAGGTTTGAAGATTCTATCACAAGTATTTTCCCTGGAAAGACATTATAAGATCAGTATGGAATCTTGCCAAGGGTTTCTTGGTTACTTCTCATAGAAGCACTCAGAATTTTCAGTGAGTTATAGAAAGTAATTTATAACATACTACATTCATTATTACAGTTTGAGTATTAACATCACTTGCAGGCTATCATGATTAGCTTCTTAACAATAAATTTAGGTGAGCAATTTGAAAATGTGATATCTATTGTATGACCATGCTAAAGCACTGACCATCTTACAGAATAATATAATTTCTTTATTACATTTAATATAGATGAACATTAGCTGTTGCCGTCTATCTCCTACCATGAAATTTTGGTTGGCTTTCTTTGCTCATGAAGTTACAGCCTAAGTGCATTCAATTTAAGATATGGAGAAAAGAAGATAAAGTTTTACTGTTATAAAAATTTATTAGTATGAGGGTATGCCCTGCTCTTGTTCTCCTCTCAGGTCTTGATCTCAGGGTTGTGAGTTCAAGCCTCGGACTGGGCTCCATGGTGGGCATGAAGCCTACTTAAAAATATATATATTAGCATGAAGGAGTATGTCTTTTGATTTTAGTCTAAGCTAATGTTCAAAATAATCTCTTTATATTTTACAAAGATGACATCAGAAACTGTTACAACACAACATTGCAATTAATAAAATCTTAAAAATTAATAGATTTAAGAGTAATCTACATTTTCTCTACATTATAACAAGCTCAGGGTTATCCTTATAATAATGTCTTATTTATTTATTTATTTATTAGCGCTGGTGTGCACAAGGTGTGCGCAAGCAGGGGGTGGGTACAGAGGGAGAGAGAGAATGTTAAGCAGGTTTCTCACCCAGTAGGGGCTTGATTTCACAACTCTGAGATCATGACCTGAGCCGAGATCAAGAGCTGGACACTTAACCAACTGAGCCCACCCAAGTGCCCCTATCCTTTTTTATTTTTATTCCTCATCCTTTAAGAGCAAAAAGAAAGTTTGAGTTGAGTTAAACCTGATATATAGTGAATCATATTTAATCTTAGATATGCCCAGGGGAATGTTTTGTTTTAAATTACCTCATAGAATCTTGTATGTCCATTGATGTAGCAGTTATTATGTTTACTTTAATTTTTATTTTTACTTTTGTACATTTCCGTAAACTGTAAGCTTCGTGATGGCAAGACCATACTTGTCTCGTTCACATCATATCCCTGGTATTTATCACAATGTGTCTCAGAATAAGTTCTCAGTAAATATTCACTGAACAGATAATTGATTTAACACATTATTTATTGGTTTAAGAAAAGTTTTAACATTTTTTCTTTAATGTATAAATTCAGAATACTTCTCTCCCACAAAGATGGCTAGGAAAAACAGAAAAATAATCAAGGGAAAATACAGGCATAGATTATTCTTAAGCTTACAGCTACTTACATCCTCACCTACAAAATTTGTTTTTATTTCTTTGGGCTCTGGGTGTGCTTACTCAACCTTATTTTTATAGTTGAACTAGGCTGATTCTCATAGCTATGGATGGAGCTAAAATTAAGTAGGGATTGGAAGAACAGCAGAGAAGAACTGGATTTTTGCCACCAATCTTTATCCTTCACTAACCCTGTGGACCATTTTCCAAGACTGTGGTGATATAGGTCTCCTTAGAAATAACTGATGAGACAGAGGAACAAAGAATACAAGCCAAATGTCCTGTAAATCTAGAAGCAAAAGCCCTCTGATCCAAGCAGATGGTGTTATGACATCCTGTACCTGGCTTCATAAAATTCCCTAAGGTAAACTCATAATTCACGCAGAAGATACCTCTGAAAACATTTGTCAGTTGCTCAGCTTTTAAGAATGGCATTGTGTTAGATTTGCAGTGAATGGCATTGAATATTGTAGTTTTGGTAAATGACCTAATTGTCAAAAGTAATATAACATAAATTATTTCAAACAGACATTTTTCTTTACCTTTGTATCTTCTTAAACTTTCGCCAACAATAATAATTAAATTTGGAGACATGTCTAACTGGGAGAGAATTCTCTCTCTCATGAGTCACTTCAATCACCTTCCTGTTGATGGGGCAAAAATACCATTTCAAAAGTGAGAGTAGAAGTGAAGTACAACACAGTGAATGAAGAGCTGGAGTAGAAAGCTGAAGACTGAATTCTAGTCTTGGCTCTGTCACTTAGTATATATGTGATCCTGGCTGAGTTCTAAATACCTGTTCTGGTGCTCAATTTCCAAATTTGTATTTATGATTCTCTCTACCTGACCTACCTCATCAGAATTAAGGTAATGAATATGAAATCTCATTTTGCTCTATGGTGCCATACACATTTGAAATATTACACTTATGTATCAAGGTTAAGTTTCAAAGAATTCAAGAATGTTGTCACTTAGAAACAGGTTTTGGAAAGATAACAGCGATGGAAAGAAAGAGAATGGCGGTTGGAAGGGGGAAAAAAGCACTTAGAATAGTAGCAAAATCAGAAGTCCAAAGCTGAAAATCTTCAAATGGGAAAGAGAAGGATGAAAATGGTAGAAACATGTAGACTTTTGTTTCTTAGTTCTAAAATGAAGTCTAGTACTTCTTAAGATTGTCAATCAGAGACTAACAGGCCTGAAACATCCTATCCTAAAAGGTTTTGATGGCTGACTTTTCTAGAATGGTAATCAATTGAAAATAATTTTTCTTGTGCCCCTGGCACAGTTTTGTTAAATTAGGTTGTAGCCAAGAAGAAAAACCAAATCATTTGAAGCATCTCAGATACTTGTTCATCATAGGCAACTTGGCTTTTCCACTTGAATGATACCTTCAAAGAGACAATGCCAAGTAATCCAAGTAATTGAATTGAGCTGACTTGTTAAGAGAAATAATACAATTTTTAAGGAAAATCGCTGAAAAAAAGTATACGTTTTTAATAAGGTCTTTTAACTAGGAAAACATGGAGTAATTCCTTAGAATGTCACACTGTTGTTTTTTTTAGAGAAAATTTGATCATGTGCTTTTAACTTTATGATGTTATAGATGATATAAACTTAATTTAAGGCTATGTTGTAGCCTCAATTTTTAGAAGGAATTTTAAAGATGTGTACTATATGTTGGCTAATTGAACTTAATAAAAAAAAGGAATTCTGATAATAGTCTCCTTTTTCCTTTTATTTCCTTTCATTTTTTTTCTTTGAATGGAGAAAGGAAATAGGAATTATTAAAAGCAAAGAGTGGCTCCCATTTATTCTCTTATCTATAAGATTATGAAAAACACAAACTTTCCTGGTAGGTCCCCAGTTAAGTGGTTTTGTGGTATATCTTAAAGTGTTTTCCATATTAAAACGACCTGTATTCTCAGAATTATGCCCTAGACATTCTTTGTGTTCCAAAGGAGTAGCTAATATACCCAAGCAATAAAGAGTCCTTCAAGTGCTTCCTTTTTTAATTTTCACTTACTCTACTCCTCTGCTAGTGAAGCTATTTGGAGAAGTCTCAATAAATCAGTGCTTAACCATTGCCAGCCTTTGTATATCGTAGCAACCCCCAAAATTTAAAACTCTCAAGCTCTCAGTCAATCTCTCAAACTCACATCAAAGAATTAGGTTACCCATTTTGTGGCTATTGAAAAATGATTACTTTTCTGGTTAATGAAAAATTTAAAGTGAGTCAAGTTTTGTTTTTTTGTTTTTTAAATTCTGAAGTAGTTGCATGATTAAGAAAGCACAAGATAAAATATTTATTGTGGCTTTATTAGAATTGTTTCTTAAAATGTACATTAATGTCCCCACAGTCAAATATTTATTTCACTTTCAAAAATGTGTATTAATCTGCATTGTAAAATATGACAAGGTTGGATTAAGCTACCTAGAGACTTGTAAACCAAGGGTGTATCCACTGCATGGATAAGTTTTTATATCAGTTAAGACTTGTATTTTGATGCCAGTGACAGACTGCTGAATAGAATAATTTAAATAGATATCATTTTATTTTTGTCAGTCAATGAAAAGTATGGAGACAGGCAGTTACTGATATCTGTTCAGTAGCACAGGAGTGTCAGGGAATCTTGGATGGATTTCTAAGCCATCCACTCATGGTCACCAAATGGCTGCTGGACCTCAAGACTTTACAGCTAAGTTTTGGGAAAGAAAAAAAGAAGAGGGAAATGTAAAGTAAAGGGGTACCTGTTAGCTTAATGAAACTTTTCCAAAAGTCTCATCCAATGCTTTCTTATGCCTTGCTTATAAGATATGCTTACACGTTATTGACCATCCTCTGAGCAAATGAGTTTGAGAAATGTATTTTTAGCTGAGTCCATTTTCTGCTCCTATCCTCTCATACAAATGAAGGAGTAAAAACATGGATATTATGCTGGTAGTGAAGAGTTACTGATACATATATGTTACATTTCAGGGCCCTCTTAGACTCTTCTTTTGAATTAATCATGAAAAGCAAAAGAGAAGAGACAAAACTTCATCCACTGACCACCTTTGTTATAGCAACCTAAGTTTCATTTCCTATTGTTGATGGAGCAGTAATTAGACTAAACTCTCCGTGGTGGTGGTGAGGAGGTATGGACAGGGTTGTACTGGGAAACTCTCATATAGGACAGACCCTTGGCATTTAACATTTGAGATTTTCGTTGTTGAAGAGCAACCTTGAGGATCCATCACATATAATACGTCCTATCAGCTTTAGCCCTCTTCACACCAAGAGGTATAAAGTTTTCTTACACCAAAAGGTGTATTAGTTTTCTAGGCCTGCCATGGCAAAGTGCCACATACTAGGTGGCTTAAACAATAGAAATTTATTGTCTCACAGATCTGGAGGCTAGAAATCCAAGACACTGACAGGTTAGTTGTGAGAGACAATTTGTTCTATGCCTCTCTTCTGGTGGTTTTCTGGCAATCTTTGGTCTTTCTTGGATTGTAGATGGATCACCCTGATCTCGGCCTTTATCCCTCCATGGTGTTCTCTCTTTATCTTCATGGAGTATCTGTCTCTATCCAAATTTCCTCTTTTTATGAGGACACCGGGACACTTTTTTTGAGGACACTGGATTAGGACCCTAATGACTTCACCTTAATTGACTATGTCTGCGAAGACCCTATTTCCAAAAAAGATTGCATTCTGAGATACTAGGGGTTGGGACATGAACATATCTTTTGAGGGGACATAATTCAAGCCATTACAGACTGTATGCAAATTAATTAGAAAATGAACCTGTGGCATCCACATTATGACATTTTTTTCTCTTCTTCCACTCTATCAGGAAATTTTAGATTGTAGGAGTATTTAAGAAATTTCTTTTTAGTTTATAGTACTGTTTTAACTTTTGGATTTTTTATTTTAACTTTAATTCCAGTATAATTAACATACAATGTTAAATTAGTTTCAGGTTACAATATAGTGATTCAACGGTTCTATATATTACTCGGTGCTCATCAAGATAAATATACTCATGGGGCGCCTGGTGGCTCAGTCAGTTAAGTGGCTGCCTTTGGCTCAGGTCATGATCTCATGGTCCTGGGACTGAGTCCCTCGTCGGACTTCCTGCTCAGAATGGAGTCTGATTGTCCCTCTCCCCTGCCCCTCCCCTGCTCGTGCTCACTTTTGTTCACTCTCTCTCTCAAATAAATCTTTCAAAAAAGATAAGTATACTCATAATGGGGCATTTAAGAATTTTTAAGGGCCTACTTAATAGCATGCATTGGAAATAATGCTTTTAATACATTATCACGGAAATATATAATGTATCTGAGTCACAGTTGGATTGTTCTTGAATCTGAAATACAGATAGTTCACATTATGTCTGTTTAACCACTTTTCACCACAACAGCTCATTTTTCTCAACACTTTTTTAGGAATAACAACTTTTTTTTTTTTTTAAATCTCAAAACACACTGAAAGCAATACACTGAATCAACAATATAATTTCAGGAAAAGACACACCATTTACTTAACACGATAGTTTCTTCATTTTGTCACAGTCTTAAGAAAAAGGAAATTCTTATCCAGTGGGTTGGATTGTGTCCGCCAAAAAGATAGGTTCAGTTCTAAACTCCAGTACCTGTGAATATGAGCTTATTTGGAAATAGGTCCTTTGCCTGTGTAATCAGGTTATGAGGGGAATGATAATGGAGGGTGAATGCTCATCCAATGACTGATAGCCTCAAAAGAAGAAGGAAATTTGTATACAGAGACAGAAGACTGTGTGAAGACGAGTAGAGATGGAAATGATGCATCTACGAGCCAAAGAATGCCAAGGATTGCCAACAATCACCAGAAGCTACAAGGGAGGCATGGAATAGATTCTCCCTTAGAGAATTCAGACAGCTTGCCAAGCCTTTTGGACTTGATTTTGGACTTTTGGCTTTCAGAACTGTGAAAGAATAAATTTGTTTTAAGCCACCCAGCTCGTGATAATTTGTTATGGCAGCCCTAGGAAATTAATATATCCAGCATATCCCATTTTGATAACAAATGGCCTGTCTAAAGATAAGCTCCAACTGCCACCCCTTATTCAATCTTATCCAATTTCTTCCTTCCTTGGTGAGTAAAATAAACTTCATTACAATTTATATTCAAACTTTATTTAATGTTCACATTAATTACTTATCTATATAAACTTGTTTTCTTTGTTCACAAGTTTATATATTCCAATCTATGAAAATGGATTATTTTGGATTGAGATAATATACTTCATAATTTCCTTGTAAAATTAATGATTTTTGTTTTCAGTTGATGGCCTTTCACTTTAGGGCAAAGGTTTCAGGAGCAAAGAGAAAATTATTAAATGAGACATAGTCTTTACTATGATTTTGATTGTCACAGCGTTAGTAAAGAAAGTGTTTCCTGCAAGGATAAGGTAAGTGGGTATGTTGGTTTCCCAGGACAAAAATACAGTAGTCCCCCCTTATCCACAGTTTTGTTTTCTGCACTTTCAGTTACCCAAGGTCAACTGCAGTCCAGAAGCGCATGATCCTCCTCCTGAGCATACATAGCTTGACAAATGTCACTTAGCGCTAAGTCACAATGCCTACGTCATTCACCTCACTTATCACATAGACATATTATTACATCATCACAAGAAGAAGGGTGAGAACAATACAAGATATTTTGAGAGGGAGCACATTTGCATAACTTTTATTACAGTATATTGTTATAATTGTTCTATTTTATTGTTGTTAATCTCTTACTGGGCCTAATTTATAAAGTAAACTTTATCATAGGAATGTATGTGTAGAAAAAGACAGTATATGTGGGGTTTGGTCCTGTCCATGGTTTCAGGTATCCACTGGGGGTCTTGGAATGTATCCCCCATGGATAAGGGGGGGGCAACTGGGATGTATTATTGGAAACAAGTAGAGTTATTCATATAGTTTTAAAAAGTACATGCAAATAGAGAGAGGAAGCATGTGAATTTTTCGGGGAAAGAAAAAAGCAAAACAGGAAATGAGGGAAAAGGGAGCTGTGGAAAAAAACACTGTTGGGAAGAGCAAAGGGAGAAGTACTTGAGTGTATTTTTTCCATCATTCTTGCTCTCTGACACTTTGTTACTAGTCTTCAACTCTATTCATCAGATTTTTGTGCAATTTATCAGATTAATTCTTTAGACTTTGATTTTTAATTGATAATTTCTCATTAAAATATAATTGTTATTCCCCAACTATCCTTCAAGTGCTTGTTCAATGTTACTTTGCCGAATAGTATCCTGACTACCCAGATTCTATCCCCGGACAGTGCCTGTACTTTGGAGCTTCCTTATCCTGCTCCACCTGTTCATCCTTTCATTGCACTTATCACCTTGTAGCAAGATTTGTAATTTACTTATTTATTATCTTTGTTTTAGCCTGCTTTTGCCACCTCCCCCAGAAGGTCCTCGAATTCAGGCACTTAAGTTACTGATAAATCTCCTGAATTGAAGGCAGTCCCTGCATACCATAGGCGCTCAGTGGTAATTTTTTTTAAATGAATGAGTATATTTTCTTCAAAATTAATCATCTGTTGTGGTATTTTCAGGACTTCTTTTGTAATCATTCACCTTGTATTTTATATGCATTTGTGATAGTTGTATATTGGACAAGGAGTTTGGTGACTTGTGTGTTCTCGTTTTATCATTTGACCTGGAATTAGGTACATTTAAAGGGGAGTTGTTGTTGCCTGACCTATTGTTTGCCTCCGGAAATATGTCTATAGCATAGTGTAGTAAGATGTTAACACATCTCAATGAAACACATCTGCTCTGCTGTTGTCTCCATCTCCTGGTCTCTTCAAACTTTTAAAACTGTCACAGATTACTGGAAACACGACTGCATTTGAAATTAGTTCAATAAAACAGTAGTTGCAGATGCTCCATTAAGGGTTTAAAAACAAAATTGTCAGCCAAAGAAAATGGCTTGTAAATGTCTGGCCATCACTCTAGTGCTGCAGGAGTAAGTTTTCTGGCAATGAGGGAAGTGGGGCTCCCTGCTTGCTGACACATAAATGACTAAATTGGAGAGATTTCTTTGTCTGCTAACCAGTGGTGTGGATATGTAACTGGATGCTGGCATTACAGTGCAGTTGTAGGTAAAAATCCAGAAGGTGATGAAAGACAATCTATGGTAATAGAATTGGAAGAACTCAGGGGATTGGATTAACCAGGTACAGTCTTGCTGCTCCCTCTTTCTCAGTTGTATAAGCATTTTTCTACAATCTAGAAAGTATAGGGCGATGCTTTCCAATTTAATTGATGGCTTAGTCTGGCATAAGTGATTCCACATGGTGGTTGACAAATGGCTCTTGTGTTAGCCCCCTCCTTTTGTTTAAGAAATAGACAAATCAATCCAGCACAACTTTCTCTTTTCTCACTAGAACTATCACTTGTACATCAATTTATCTATTTTAGAGGAAATTTAAAATATTTCACAAACTGATGAAACCTCTTGTTCTTGGTTTTGGGGGAAATTGGGACATCATAAACAGAATGTTCTTATATTCTCAGTCATTGAGTTGATGGATGGTTGAAGGAAAAGCAACATCCTGGGTTTTTCAGAGGCATGTCTATGCTTAGGTCAGATTATATGGTGACTTGCAGTGTTACTATACTAGTATCCCTTTACACAAGAAAAATTTCTTTTAAATAACAATATCAATTTGGGGTTGCTCAGGGATTTAATAGAAAGGTTTGGAATATGGCAGTGGTAATACATACTCAAAAGGTCAAAAATTCTCAGCTAGAGGCTAGTTCAATATGCTCATTCATCACATTCCATTTTTGCTCATGTGAAATAAAGACATAGAACTGAATGTAAGTTACAGCACTGGACTGTGCAATCAGGCTTCAAAAAAAAGGTACCAAATCTCAACCTACTACTACCAGTTCACAGGATTAATCTTGATAGAGTCTTTGTTTAATAGGTATTTCTGATTGTGTTGTTCCCAAAACTCACAGGCAGGAATATGCTGAATGACAAACAATGTTATTATCCTTCATGTATATGATACATTTCATCTAAAAATTGCCATGTACTACATCATTAACCAGTTAATAATTTTATGTAAAATATTGATTAAAATATTCTGAACTCACCAGGAATTAGACAAAGACAATTGAGCAGAAACAGAGTTAAAGATTTCCTTATTGGGTAAGCTAGATTGGAGAGATGGCTTTTACAATATTCTTGGGGTAATGCACAGTTTAGGATTTACAGGCTGTAATCTTCAGATGAGGACAGCTGATGCTCATATACATCATTGAAACCAAGTGGTGAGATGATACACTGCATCCAAGGTAATTCTATGAGTGAGTAGGCTCTAGACTTTCTGGCTTGCTTTCTCAGTGCTGGAGGAGACACCACACATTCTTTGGAAGTTAAGTCCAAACCAGAACTGCACTAGATGTCCTGTCCTGCCTCTGTGTGGTCCTGGGTGACCCACTTTAGCTTGAAGAAGCTCTGGGAAATTTGGTACAGCTACCTCCAGTTTAAGGGCTACTTCTGGGTGGTCCTTAGTGGTTAAGAGAGATTGATTCTGGGACCATCATAAGAGATTCAGAGAAGTCCAAGAATCTGGGCCTGGACAAGATCCAACCTATTAAGAATGATGATTACTCCTGAGCATCTCAGTATATAATTTGGAAGAACTAGAATAGTTCTGGTATGTCTAGATATAGAGATCACGCCAAACATACATCACCAACTCTGCTCCTAACCTTAGTTAGCATCTTGCAAGGCCAAACTCAAGGCACCAGGTTTTCAGATTGAGCAATAACTGGGTTGTGCCACAGCAGGTGGTCAGAACTTTCTAGGAATTGCCTTATGGCTAGGTGGACACAAAGAAATTGGCTTTAATATACTTAAGTCCAGTGGCTTCTCTAAATAATGTGAACTCTTAATTATATATACATTAATAAAGGGAACTGAGGTGTGGATAATATAAAAATCATTTCTATTTTACTATAGAAAATACTGTAGTGCAGTGGAAAGAGCATGTGCTTTGGAGAAAACCAATCCTGGCTTTCAGTGCCCACTCTGCCATTTCAGTCTCTAAAAGAGACTGGCTCAGACTTGAGACATTATCATCCCCAAAGATAGTATATAGAGAAAGTATCAAGAAATATTTAAAAAGTGTTCAGACATATTTGTATGTATTGATCTTTTGAGAAAAGTCACAATATTTCAAAGGTAAAAAAGTGCAATAGCAAAATCATGGGGTTTGGGGTTGGAAAGTTTTGGGTTGACACTGAGTGACTATGAGTAATTTCTTACCTGCAACCTGAATCAGGGGTCTTCACATATAAATGAAGTCAATATTATGTACTGTGTGGAATAGTTACACGGACTAGATGTTAAGTGCCTAGCAGGATGTCTGACACATTTTAGGTGCTAAATCAGTGCTAACTTACATTTCCTACATTTTCCACTTTATAGCCTTGCATAGCTACTTGGGCCCTCTGTTGGCAATAAAATATTGATCATATAAAGTGGGGGTATGGATCATTCTGACAATTTTTTTTAACATCAAGAAAGAGCAAATGGAAGCTTTGTGCTCTTGGCATGGAATATACAATATATAAGTCCAAGGCAAGAATCAGGAAACAGAAGACCATAAGAAGATCCTGCATCTCTTGTGACATGGGCAATATAGACTCCAGTGAGGGTTCTTGGTTTTTTCAACTCCTATGGACTGAGTCCTCAGCAGAGGTCTGGGAGCAGGCAGTCTTTTTGCTGGTACCTTGACAAGAATTTGACCATCTTCTAGCTGCCTCTCTCCTGGTCTAAGAGCCCAAACCACTGAGCTTTTCACTATTCAGGAGATTGACATCATAGGAAGTAAATCCCAAGGTTGCACCTGAGCTTCAATTAGCAGTACAAGGAATAATATGGTTTCTTAGGGGACCAGCAGGCAAAGAGTAGAGCTTCTGGAGAAGAAGGGACCATTTAAATTAACACATTAGGAATAATAAAAACATTTCAGGACATTCACAATGAAGTGTCTGTATACACATATATATACTCTTTATCTTGAATTACAGACATGATTTTAAATTAAAAATCACGTGGAGTGAGGATGAGTGTAAGTCTCATTATGATATGAAGAGCAGAAGAAATACCTGAGAGCATAGAGAAAACATGTAAGTAGATGAAATATGAAAGAAAAAAATAAAAGACTTCAGGGAAAGTGGGGGAAATGATGAAAGGTTATAGGGTCTTCCTAGGAAAACTAGTTGACATCTTGTTTCCACATCTCAGTAGAAAAATCTGTGCTTGGGCTGTCCATAGAATTCTAGATTCATATTCTTCATTTGACATTAATTCTTCATTTGACATTCAACTTGAATAGGTAGCAATCATTTCAAACTTAAGAGGTCCAAAACGGAACTTTTGATCCTCCCCTGACCCACTTTTACTTGCATAGCCTTCTACATCTTTGTTAATGGAAACCCCATGTATCAAGTTGTTCAAATAAAAAAAATCTTGGGTTGCCTTTGACTCCTATCCTTTCACACCAGTATCTGATTGATCAACACATTTTGTCAGCTACACCTGTGCTGAATTTGTTCATGTCTAACATATCCACTGGTGGCATTGTGTTGAGAATCATCATCATCTCTCGCTCATTCAGATGCCTTCAGTAGTCTACCAACATGTCTCTCTTTCCCTCTTCTCAACACCCAAAGGAATCCCCTTAAAAGTAAGTTAGATCGTGTCACTCCACTAAGAAACCCTTCAATAGCTTTCTACCTCACTAAGAACCAAAGTCCTGGCCATGGCCCGTAGGGCCTTATGTGAGTTGCCGTTTCTGCCTATTCCCACCTTCTTACCCTGCCCGTAACCTCGTGGCCACACCTTATTATGACTCTTCACTCACTTTGTTTTAACCCCATTGGTCTCCTTATTTCTTAAACATGCCAGGTATTCTCCCTTCTGGAACTTTCTTCCATCAGGTATCAACATGCCTTGCACCCTTCCCTCCATTAACCTATTTAAAATTGCAGACCTTTGCTTTGTGTCTCCATAACAATTATCAGCATCTAACATAATATCTATTTTACATATTTACCTTGCTTGCTTCCTATCTCTCATTCTACTTAGCCCCAGAAGTAAAACTTCATTACTGCAGGAATTTATTGTCTGATTTGTTCACTGTTGCATCCTCACAAATGACAGCAGAACCTGTTACATCGTGTTGGCTGAAATTATTGATTGTGGTAGAAGTAGTCAATGCCTGATGGATCATTTCTACAGTGGTGTTCTGGAAGTTAGTCCTGTAGGTCCACGTGAAGCCTGCCCTACTGCCTTGCCAAAATTTGATAAGTGCTAACAGTTGTTCTCACCCCTTACTAAATTGATCTTGAGTCCCTTCTTTACTCTTTTACCCACAGTAGGCCCTAACTGGGGGACTGATTTTTGATCACTGAATGTGAATAGATCCTCTTATTGAGCTCTATTTGGAGACTCAAGGTAATAAGAGACTTGCTTATTATTCACAAGCAACCAGTGTTTTAAAATAACAAACTAGAAATATCGTGGAAAAACTTGTTAAAACTACTTGGACCTTAGAGATCACCCTTTTGGTAACTATTGAACTATACTGAAAGTCAAGTCAGATTTGAGAAGCAAGCCTGATTAAGACAAAAGAAAGGAGCAAAATATGCAAGAATGGGAATGAGATATGAAACATTACTGGAGGTATGATTAAAATAGTAGTAAAATAATAAAGCATTTCTACAATTTTGTGGCAACAAATCTGAAAACCTTAGAGACAACAAAGATGCCTCTGTAACAAAATTTAAATTTCTAAAATGATCTCAAGAGAAGGTAAAAGACTTAAGCCAATAATCATAAAAGTGATTGAGGAGTTTATAAATTTGCCATTAATAAAAGCCACTGAAACCACAGATTTTCATGAGTGCTATCAAATCTTTGAAAACAAAACAAAACAAAACAAAACAGATAATCCCCATGTTATTTAATCTAGTACAATTCACTGGAAAAATCCTTAATAAAACCCTCATGAAATTAACAAAAAAATCAAGAGTGTAGCCTAATCTTACATAGAAATGCAGATGCAAAAATCTTTATAAGAGATATTTTTAATATCTAAAAACCTTTCAGTGTAATTATTTATGCCAATTTATAAAAAATCACAGTCTTATGGTAATATCAATACATCTTGAAAATATATATATAAATTAAGTAGGAATAAATTAAGTAGGAATAAAATATATATATAAATTAAGTAGGAATAAAAACTACACAATATGACAAAATAACTTCCTTCAAACCAAAAGTATCAATCTAAATTATAAAACTCTCATTACAAATAATGTAAAAAATGAGATGGAAATTTCTACTACTAACATTGTTTTAGAATAGTGAGTTAAAAAAATTGAAGTCAGTATAAACCCTGGAAAATACTTTTTTTCCTAATGAAAATATTGTATGCCTCGAAATCTCAAGGTTCTAATTAAAATCAAAATCAAGGAAAAATTTGAATAAGATAATTTGTTAAGATAGAAACAAGGTAAATATGTGAAGATCAACAGATTTTATCTATATTATCTGTAGACAAATTACAATACAAATTGAATATTTACAATAAACAATATTCTTACAGATTATTTTAGGAGGAAAACATCAGATCTATATAAAAATACCTATGAACCTTATTGAAGGACATAAAACAATATTTGAACTATGGAAAAATGTGATCTTAGATGGGAAGAATTAATTCTGTGAAATATTCTATAAATTTGAGCTGCTTCTAAATAGAACTTCATCAAGGTTGATTTTAGAATTCGATACAATGACATAAAAGTTTGCTTGGAAAAATATATGTCTACAAAGAGCCAAGAAAAGTTTCATATAGAAGAATAAGAAGCTGGGAAACTTGCTTCACACATTATTCATCAGACTATAAAGTCACTATAATCAAATCAATATGGTGTTAGTCATATGGAGCCATAAAAAAATAGAGAATCTAGAAAATAGATGTCTGTATGTGAAAGTTTTATATATGGCACATTCAGTGGGAAAATAATTACTTATTTTATAAATGGGGCTACCAATTAGCTCTTTACCCAGAAAGAAACTAAGTTGGGCCCATTCTCACTGTATGGGCTGATCAATACTATAGCAGCTAGACATAGGTGCTATTTAAATATAAATATAAATTTAAATTTAAATTTGTGTTTCTCAGCTACATTAGTCATGTTTTAAAATGCAGCCAGTGTCTCTTATTGGGAAGTGCAGATTATAGATTTCCATCTTTGTAAAATGTTATATTGGACAGCACAGATCTCCTCTTTCTCTCTCCTTATGCATATATTTACTATATAATATTTAACATTTGTACATATGTAAATATGAGCTAAATATGTATATAGGTATATATGCCAATATGTACATTTAAATGTTACCAATGCATTTAAAATTTAAATATGAAACACTTAGAAGAAAATCATCAAGGCTACATAGGCAATATAGGAGTTGAGGGGAAACTTAATAACATGACCAGATACCCAGAAAAAAACCAAAAAGAGATGTATTTGACATAAAAAAATTTTAACTTCTGTATATGCCTAGATACCAGTATCAGTTGGGGTTCTTGATTGAAAGCAATAGCATCTATTTTATTTTTAATTTTTTTAGATTTTATTTTATTATGTTAGTCACCATGCAATACATCATTAGTTTTTGATGTAGTTTTGATCCATGCTTCATTTTTTTCATATAACACTCAGTGCTCCATGCAGTACGTGCCCTCCTTAATACCCATCACCAGGCTAACCCATCCCTCCATGCCCCCCTCCCCTCTAACACCCTCAGTTTGTTTCTCAGAGTCCATAGTCTCTCATGGTTCATCTCTCCCTCCAATTCCGCCCCCCCCATTTTTCCCTTCCTTCTCCTAATGTCCTTCATGCTATTCCTTATGTTCCACAAATAAGTGAAACCATATGATAATTGACTTTCTCTGCTTGACTTATTTCACTTAGCATAATCTCCTCCAGTCCCATCCATGTTGATATAAAAGTTGGGTATTCATCCTTTCTGATGGCTGAGTAATATTCCATTGTATATATGGACCACATCTTCTTTATCCATTCATCTGTTGAAGGGCATCTCGGCTCTTTCCACAGTTTGGAGAAATAGCAACTATTTTAGGTATATGTAGCAGAAGAACAATTTGGAAGACAGCTATGCTCACCACTAGACTACCAATGCTGCACAGCCAGAAAAACAATTTGGAAGAGAAAACACGTAAACCTCATTGAGAGACTCCTTTTAAGAAGATACCATTGCTACCTCCTTAGGACATCGATACTACAGCTACTGTCTCAACTTGATTATTTCCAAGTTCAAGTTAAGTGCAGGTGAATCTGATAGGAAGAGGCTGGGGCCTATGCTCTTGTTCTAGCTGCAAGGGAACATGTGAAGACACGTTTCTAGTTTAGGCGACAGAACTCATAAGTGAGAAGTTCTCACCTAGAGAAAAGGTGTTCACTATTTCCTGAAGGAACCACAAGCATGACAAATGTCCACCACACTAACATAAAGTCAGCAAATGATCGAATGGCAGGGGGACGATTGCAACCCAGACGAAGATGAATGTTTAATGTTTCTATAATATAGAAAAAGTCCCTACAAATTGTAAAGAAAAAGACAAATTACCTGATGAAAAAACACGTCAGGTATATGAAGAGGGAATTCACAGAAGAGTAAATTCAAATTTCCTATATTAAAAATAACAATGAATTGGCACTTTATTGAGCAGACTGACAAAATTTAAAAGTTTTAATAAACCTGCTGGTGGGCAGTGGAATATAATATATAATATAATAAACCTGGTGGGCTGTGCTACTGGAATATAAATTATTCCCACCTTTTAGAAGGCAATTTAACAACGTGAAATTTAAAATAACCATAGTCTTAGAAGCAACCCCATTCCTTAGAAGTAAAAGCACCTCCATATAAAAATATATATACAAGGATGCTTATTGTCCTTTTTTGTGGATGCAAAAGACTGAAACTGTGAATGGACGTCAGTTAAAAAAATACATGATACATTTATACTATGAGCTATTAAAAAAGCATTTACAAGGAATGAGAAAAATCTATGTTATTTCTCTTGGAGTTATTTTGGCAATGAGTTGTTGAGTGAGAAAGAAGAGTAAGATGCAGAGAACCAAGTAGAACAACATACAAAACACACTGAGAAGCTGAAGACATTGAGTTTTTTAACAAGAATCACAATGGGTTATGGACGTGAAAGAGGGTAAATTGATGCAGGTGGAGAAGAGGAACAGAGGCTTGGGGAGACAAAAACAAATCAAGAGTTGCAAGTTAAAAACATGATGAGGAGCCCTGGGTGTTATACACAACTAATGAATCGTTGAGCACTACATCAAAAACAAATGATGTACTATATGTTGGCTAACTGAACATAATAAAAATAATAATTAAAAAAAACATAGCCAAAACTCTCATTATGGAAAACTGCTTATGTGAGTTATATGTATACCTATTTCAAGAGAAATTATAAAGGAGTTTAGGTTTCTAAACTTTAGACATGTCTAAAATAGGTGAAAAAGTATTTCATGATATTACAAAGTAATATGTAAAGAATGATTCCATTAAAAAGTAAGTTAACAAATAAATGTGTGTGTGTGTGTGTGTGTTTGAGCCAGCAAGACGACAGGACACACCTATTCATACTGGTTTCCTCAGGGTAGAATCGGAGAGCAAAGAGTGATTGTACTTATTATAGTAATCCTAATTTTGAAATTCAAAACATATTTTTAATTAAAAATATATGTTAACATCCTGGAATGTATTATAAAGGAAATAAACTATTTGATTCAGAGAATAATTGGAAAATATCAAGTAAGAGAGGGTGGTTTGGGATAGCCTTGCTGAGGAGAGTATCTAAGCTGAGACCGGAAGGATAACAATAAGCTGTATTGTGGAGGGCTGGACAAAGAATGTTTTTAGCTGAGTCCACAGGCCTGATAGCTCGTTTGAAGGGCAGAAAGGAAGCCAGGGCACCTGCTGTGTTGGGAGCATGTGGGTGGGTTGTGTGAGTTAAGGTTAGAGAGGCAGGGCCTTGTAGACCACTGCTAATAAAAGTTTGGGTTGTAGACCACTTCTTGTCAGCAAGTAAGTGAGGACTTAAAACCTTTGTAGCAACTTCACATCGCTGAGGCTCCAACATGTGATTATGTCAGTTCAGGTATTTTCAGACTTGCTAGGAGCATTTCATGTTGCAAATTGCTACAGGTCATGTGCAGCAGGACCACATGTCAGTCCATGATGGATTAGAAAAAAGCAAACACAAAAACAAACTCATCCTCTCCACAGGTAGTTAGAGAAGCACTGTTGTAAACCCTGGAGAGATGTTTTGTTGCTATTCTTAGAGTATTGGGAGACCACTGAAATTTTTAAAATGAGATGAGCCTTTAGGGGAGTCTGAGTAAGTCAGTTAAGCAGCCAACTCTTGATTTTTGGCTCAGGTCATGATCTCCGAGTCCTGGGATGGAGCCCTGCGTTCCACTCTGTGCTCAGCAGGAAGTCTGAGGATTTTCTCTCTCCCTCTGCCCCTCCCCTTGCTCACCCGTGCATGTGCTCATGCTCTCTTTCTCTAAAATAAATAAATATTAATAAATGAGACTTTATATATGTTTTACAAAAAAATAAAATCCCTAGTTTAAAACTGGATTTATCCCAGCTTTCAGTGTCCAGAGTGGATTGGAAAGGATCAAGGGTTAAAAAGAGGAGAGTAGTTAAGAGACTTGTGGTGGTGCAGGTAGGAGATGACGCTGCCCGGACTGGGTGGTGGTGCAGGTAGGAGATGACGCTGCCCGGACTGGGTGGTGGTGCAGGTAGGAGATGACGCTGCCCGGACTGGGTGGTGGCAGCTGTATAGGGGAATGGAAGAGCAAGAGTCGTGAGGAACCATACATGACTTCTGATTTCTTTTCTTTTGCCTTAGGAACCGTACTTCATGATAACATCTATGGAGATAAGGGGTAATAGGAGAAGGAGAATTTGAAGGTAAAAGTCAAGAGTTCTGTTTCAAGCAGTTTTCAATTTGAAGTGTATATTACAAACCAGGTGAACATACAGTTCATCAGAGAGATCTGGAATTAAATGGCATGGTTTGGGGCTTTATAGCATGTAGATATAGGGTGAACAATGGTCCTGGTTTGTCCAGGACTGTCTCCATTGCGGTATTGAAAATCCCAAGTCCTGGGTATCCTCTTAGTCCTTGGCAGACTGGGGCAGTGTTTAACCCTGTATAGATGATCCATAGGATTGGATAAGAGCACCCTAGGAGATCACACTCAAGGATTGAATCAGGCAAATACTAGGAGGGAAGAGAATCTTAGACGGTTATAACTAGTGAGGTAGATAAGTGGAAAACAGAAAAGTGTCAAAAGGGAAGAGAGGATGTCAAGCAAAGAATGCTGATGAATGTCAAGTAAGAAGAGGACAGAATAGTAGATTTGGCAAGATGGTGGTCACAAATGACCTTAACAAAAAAAGATTTTTAAGAGTGATGGGGGAAAAAACTACAGTATTTTAAGTTAAAGAAACTAGCATGACAGAATGGCAGAAAACAGGATTAGCAGATGCTAAAAAAATCATCCCAATAACTTTGCAATGAAGAAGAATAGAGGAATGGGCAGTACTTAAAAGAGGCTGGAGAGAGTATAAAGGGTTATGATTCAGCATTAGGAAGTGAATCTACTACAAGAGTGCTGGGGGTTTGCCAGCATTGAGTATCCATATGAAAATTTTAGCAAAAATTTAGTGTTGTTTTTTTTTTTTTTCCTAGTTGGTGATCTACAATTATATTCAGCCTCTCAGAAGCTGGCATGAAAAAAGTTTTAAAATGGATTCAACTAATGTATGCGTTTTCCAGGGGAGGATGCTAGAGAAAACAAAAGGCAAGCAATAATTAAAAGGGAATAATTTCAACTAGAGAATATGGACTCAAGGCCAGGTGAAAGAGGGAACAGGACACAAATAGAGGGTGAAAAGCAGAGTCAATGTTTTAGATGTTTCACTGAAGTTGAAGAATGTAAGCTGAAACAACAGCAGGTGGCAACCAGAGAAAAGAGTGATTGATTTTAAGATTTCACATGCAGTGAGTTACTGCTGGTGCAATGTCAACATCACTAGCTGGGAAGGGGGTAGAAGAACAGGTGATTAGAGATGAGGAAGGGAAGGATCTGTCAGGCAGGTGAAATGGTTCCTCCACATGAATTCTGAAGTCACCAAGAATGATGGCATGAATAGGAATGGAGAAGAGGAAGAGAATGAGTCCAAAGCAAATTTGAAGGAGTGATTGAGTCAATACATGAGAATAAGAAGGTTTAGGGGGTGATTTTGTCTTATGGTGCAAGCTTCAAACAGGAGGGAGTCATTCACACCAAACTTCTTCCCTTCTGATCCTATGGTATATGGGGTATGATAGAAAAAATACTTTGCTTTAGACTGTTGCAAGGAAAGTTATGTCATCAGGACTTAGGAAGTTAAAGATAATATTCACAGAAGAGTTCGAAGGGATAAGGGAATCTCAGGATGACATACTGACTTCATAATTTGCAGGACCCAGTACAAAATGGAAATGTAGGAAATCATGTCCAAAAATCAGTTAGAATGTCACGATGGTGACAAATGAACATTACATCAAATGTGAGCCCTTGTAAGTGTGGGGTCCTGTGTGACACTACAGGTCGCATGCCTGTGAAGCTGCCACCACAGTTTTTGGGGTTTCACGCGGCTAGGAAAAAGATTTGGGAGAGAAGGCAGAATTTGGTCAGATTAGGAGATATATTAAATTTCTTTGTTTGAAACTGCTCTGTGCCTAAATGCTTAAACACTATTATCATTTAATGCTTCTAATAGATGAGGTGAGTATTATTTCCTCATTTTACAGATAAGGAATGTGAAGCACTGGAAATTCAAGTGATTTGCCCAAGGTCACAGTAAGTGGAAGCCTGGTTCTAGATCTGTGTTTCTAACTAGCAAGCTCTGTAGCTTATCAGTGGATCTAGAGATAATAGATGGTTTGGGAGGCTCAGACTTTGGGTTGACCAAAGTGAACAGGAGTGCAAGATGTGATAGGATTAGTCCTCATTAAGTCCTTAGAGAAGGAAGAAGAATCAGCTACAAAGTATAGTTTTTTGTTTGGTTTTTCTTTAAACTATATTGAGGTACACCTGACATGTAATATCTTAGGATATTAAAGTATACATTGTGATGATTTGACATACATTGTGAAAGGTTCCCCTGTTCTGGTTTGTTAACACATCCATCACTTCACATATTTATCTTTTTGTTTGGTTGGTTCTTTTCTGGTGAGAACATTTAAGTTCTACTCAGCAAAATTTCACTATACAAGACGGCAGTATCAGCTCTAATCACCATGTTTTACATTAGATCTTTAGACCTCATGTGTCCCAAGAAAATGAAAATAGGATATCACAGAGGCATCCGCACAAAGAGATATGCTCTTTGCAATGCTATTCACAATAGTCAAGATATGGAAATAAGTGTCCATAGATAGTGAATAGATAAAGATGAGGTATATATTTTTTTAAATGGATATACAATAGAATATTATTCAGCTATGGGAAAGAAGGAAATCCTGCCATTTGTGATAACATGGATGGACCTTGAAGCATTATGTGAAGAGAAATAATCCATAGAGAGAAAGACAAATCCTGCTAGATATCACATATACATGGAATCTTAAAAAAAAAAAAAGTCAAACTCATAGAAACAAAAAACAGAAAAGTGATAGCCAGGAGCTGGAGGGTGGGGGAGATAGGGAGAGATTGGTAAAAGGGTATAAACTGTCAACTCTAAGGCGAATAAGGTCCAAGGAGCTAAAGTAAAACATGGTGACTATGGCTGGTAACACTGCAAGGTACAGTTTTGATTCCCTAACATGTAAGTATTCTCAGTTCTCTCTCATGTTCTCCTTTTAAAGAAGAAAGATGCTTTCTTGGAAATGTGCTTTTCAAACAAAGTGTTATAAACAGAAATAATTTGATTAAATTATTTGATGAAAGTTTGAGAAACAAAATTGGGTAAATGAAATCGTTATTGACAGAGGTGGCACAAAAGGAAAAAAAAAGTCCTCACATACGGATGAATTTTTACACACTGAAAAAATATTTATGTCCCTTAGGAAAATTTGTGATCTAATTTCTTAGCTCTCTGGTTTGCTTTGGCCCTTTACATAAGAACCAAATAATCCTACCAGGTCCTGCTTGGTTTGTAGGCAGAATTATTTCATTTATGACTAAATCTCAGTTTATTCTTTGTCTCCAGACTCTTTGACACTGCTCTGTGTGTGAGGGATTGGGGGAGGAGAAGATGCAATTAATTTCAGTCCAACTGATTATTTACCAATGCTTTTTGAAAAAAGATACAGCTGGTTGCATGATTTATTGGCCTACGTAATCTATGTACTTATTGAAATATGAATTGATTAATGTTCTCTGTCTAAACTTTGCTTTTGTTTTAATAGGGCAATTATAAATAAAAGTTTTGGTCTGTTTGATATAATCCAAGGTAGAAAACAAAGAACAACTAAGGAGTAGGCCTCCTAATGTTTTTAATGCATTCCCTGAAGTCTACCATTTCCTTTCCAGTTCTGTATTTGAGAAGAGTGCATCTGTTCGCACACTTCTATATGGGACACCTTGCAAAGGCCCAGCTAGATTAAAAATGAAAGAAATACACTCAGCCTCTTCCATTTTCAGCATTAATGCAACGAAGAATCTTCAATTATGTTTCTTAGTTAATAAAGTTATAGATAAATTTTCAGAATTAGAATATAACAAAATATAATGCTACTATATGAACTATATCTATCACTATTTTGATATCATCCTTATGGAATTTAAGTTTTATTTTAACTTATAAAGTATATTTAATTGTTGTTATGGACTCAGTTGTGCTCCCTTCAAAATTCATACATTGAAGTCCTAACCCCAATGTGACCATGTAGGCAGATAGGGTCTTTAAAGAGGAAATTGAGGTTAAATGAAGTCACAGAGTGAGGTCCTAATCTGAAAGGACTGGTGTGCTTAGGAGAAGAGGAAAGGATACCAGGGCTGTCTGTGCACAGAGGAAAGGCCACGTGAGAACATAGTGAGAAGCCCAAACAGAGAGGCCTCAGGAGAGGTCAGCTCTGCCAGAACCTTGATCGTGAACTTCCAGCCTTCAGAACTGTGAGAAAATTAACTTGTGTTGTCTAAGCCTCCCAGTCTGTGGTATTTTGTTATGACAACCCTAGAAAACTAATGCAGTTTGAAATGGTTTTATCTTTTAGCACTTAGTGTGAAAAATAATTTACATCCATCTTTTTTTTAGAACTAGCATATGTGATTTTGCATAAATGTCAAATGGAGACTAAAAAAATTCTATTTGAATGAAAATATACATGATTTCCTGACTCTGAATTTAACATGTTACTTTACATTAAAGCGGTAAAGATTTTCACCTTCACAAATAATTTTAATCTTATCACAAATGTTGATTTGATAATATCTAGAAAATATAGAAGAATAAGAGAAAAAGTAAAACATAATTTCTTATCCTACTATGTAAACATAATTACTAAAAATATTTTGATATATCGATAAATCCAGTAAAAAAATAGTCTAGGGATTAACTATATACTCTGTTTCTTGAATTTATAATTGAATACATGGATATTTCTGTGTCATTAAATATACTTCATTTGTACACACACACACGCTTTTTCCAGACTATGGCATCAAATTTTATTGCATGAATTTAGCGTAATTAATTTATTCTTATTGGGTAATCAGATTTTCGAATATTATTTATGAAAATAGGACATATGATAAATTCACTCTGACAGTTTCAGAAATTAACATATAAATGTTCTCAGCTGTCTCTGTTCTTCTAAAGCCTGTCTTCTACCTTCTAAAGAGGAAAGATACTTTATTGCTTAGGCAGTTGCAGGCCCTGGTATTTGCTGTGTTGATCCAGGAAATCAATGAAGTAGAGCCCTGTGTATGTCTAGGAGGCTACATTAACTCATGTGAGGAGCATACATGCAAGAAAAGGAAAGAATATTGAGCCAAAAAGATGGAGAAAAAAGGTGACAGAGAAGAAATGGCCAGCACTCAGTGGAGAGTTTTAATAGAGAATCGGAGTTACGGGGAACAGTGGTCAAGCTGTGATGAATAAGGTTTTAGGGAAGATAAATGGGAGTAGAGGATTTTTAGAACTTCTGCAGTGTAGTATGACTAGAATTACCCATTCAGAAGTCCTTTTGAGAAATAGTAAAATTTACTATGTACTACATTGTACACCTGAAACTAATATACACTGTATGTCAACTATATTTTTTTTTAAAGATTTTATTTATTTATTTGATAGAGACACAGCGAGAGAGGGAACACAATCAGGGGGAGTGGGAGAGAGAGAAGAAGGCTTCCCGCTGAGCGGGGAGCCCGATGTGGGGCTCGATCCCAGGACCCTGGGACCATGACCTGAGCCGAAGGCAGACGCTTAACGACTGAGCCACCCAGGCGCCCCTCAATTATACTTTAATAATGAATAGTTTTTTAAAAAGTCCTTTTGAGAAATAGTAAAAAAATTAGTTTTAAGTAGTTTTTGAATATTTGTAGATTTGGAATATGTTTTCTTTAAAATTAAAAAGACAAAATGTTAAAAACTACTTCATTTGCAGTAGAGATGTACATATTTGCAGCCCAATTCTTGAATGCACCGTAATTTATTACTAACATGCTTGATAAAAAGAATATGCATGGGCGCCTGGGTGGCTCAGTCAGCTAAGCGTCCAATTCTTGGTTTCAGCTCAGGTCATGCTCTCAGGGTTAAGAAATCAAGCCACATGTCGGACTCTGTGCTCAGTGCGGAGTCTGCTTGAGATTCTCTCTCCCTCTCTTTCTGCCCCTCCCCCATTTCGCACATACTCTCTCTCCCTTTCTCTCTCTCTCTCTCTCTCAAATAAATAAATCTTAAGAAAAAAAAGAAGGTACACAATTTGAAAGTTTTAATCTATATTTTCAAATTCCAACAAATTATATTTTATCTCCACCAGCACTATTTAAAATGCTTGTTTCTTGTTTTCTTAGCACTTCTCTGACTTTGCCAATCTGATAGCAAGCTCAAATTATTTTAATATGTATTTGTATTAAATGTGTATGGGGGGGCGCCTGGGTGGCTCAGTCATTAAGCGTCTGCCTTCGGCTCGGGTCATGATCCCAGGGTCCTGGGATCGAGCCCCGCATCGGGCTCCCTGCTCCTCGGGAAGCCTGCTTCTCCATCTCCCACTCCCCCTGCTTGTGTTCCCTCTCTCGCTGTGTCTCTCTCTGTCAAATAAATAAATAAAATCTTTAAAAAAAATAAATGTGTATGAGTATTTTCGCCTATTATCCCTCTCTCACTCTCTCTCAATATTGTGAATGATAGGGCTATAAAAATTGCTTTTTATTTAAGATTGGATAATATGTATATTTTCCAATATTTACTTTGTCAGATTTTAGAACAGTATTTTCACTTTTAAGTGAAATGCAAAACTTATATGTTACATAAAAAATGTATTTCAGGTTATGGTGCAGATCTAACATTTTTTAAAATGACAAAAATGTAGTTAGAACTCTCACGTGATATTTTTCTCCTTATCATTTTTCTATGAATATGGATTATTTCTCTCAGGAGGGCTGACTTTCAGATTCATTCTTATTAAATGCAATATTTGTTAAAAAAAACTTTTAGATTTTGCCTGACATGTTCTAAACTCTAGTTTCAGAGAAAATTGATGAATACAACTCATTTCCATTTTACTTTTTCTTATCTCCTCTGTAATTTGTGTATAAAATTCCCTAAACTTAAGCCTTAAGCTTCCACCTATGCTCTTGATCTAATTATTTTTTCTGTGTTTCTTATTTCAAGTAGTAAAATCTATCAACCAACAAATCACTCACAATAAGAACTTGGGAATCATATTTGACACTTGTTTTTTTTCTGTCTTTCCCATGTGACATCCTAGTGATTTTATTTCTGAATATATTCAGTGTGTTTATTTTTCCTGTTCATGACAAATAGTGTTTAGTATATGTCTTTATTATCTCATCATGAGATTCTTTTTCATAAAATTTTTAAATGTATCTTTATGATCTCCTAACTTCCAAACTCTATAATCTGGTATATAAAGCTCTCCTTTATCAATCCCAGACTCCTCTGCCTGTTTCTTCTTCCATCTCTCCATTCCTTGAATTTTGTACTGAGTTCTTTGTTCCATAAAATTCAACATACTTTTTATCTCTATTTTTTTCAGAAGGTGTTTCCTTGGAAGTGAAGTGTATTTCATTCCTTTTCTTTGATTTCCTTAACTTTGGTTTTCTTTTAGGAATTAGCATACCTTCTTTCTGAGAGCTTATCTGGTATGGGTCAGGTGTTCAACCTGTATATTTTTTTATGATGCTTTTCCTCCTTACAATCTATCTATGTCATGATGAAGCTCTTGGCTCATTTCCTACTTCGTCAGTGATTAGAAGTAGCTTGACATACGAGACTGTCTTATTTTCTTTATTTTCATAATGTCTCATCTTAAAGGAGATAGATATCCTCAATAAGTGATTTTTGAACTGAACTGAATGCCACATCTTTATTTCTCATCTATTATAAGATATATAAGAACTGGGCAGATCTAATTAAAATAAAAAAAACTTTAAACCACAATTTCAAGAAATTTTTACTCTTCTTTTTTATTACAATAAAGAATAGGAAATCTTTAATTCTTAGCTTCAGATATATATATTTTTTTCCAGTGAAAAGAGATCTATTTTGTAGGTGTCATTGGTCAGATAAAAGTTCATATTTAAATCCAGAATTTTTTTTAAATTTTGATTTGAATTTTGTTAACTTTATTTAAAAAACCCTATTTTATAGACCATGCCCCGCCTTCAAATAGCAGCACAGCATTATCCAATAGAGAGGAGAAAAAAGAAGAGAGAGCTAAAATATGGAGAGAAAAAATAGGAGCCCAAAGGGAAGATAGACAGTAGGCTTTGGAATTCACTGTTCTTTGATTAAATGTGCTATAAGTTTACTGATTCCATGTAACAGAGTGAATTTACACTCCACCTCTGGATTTCACATAGCCTTTCCAATGCTTTATTTTGTGGATGGAGGGGACCCTTCTGAAAACATCTTAAAGTAGAGCCATATCATGTGAGATGATGAGGGTCTCAACTAACTCAGTCTTCCTTGACAATTCTAAACTAAGAGTTCTCTTATACCTAAAATTCATAATTCTTTTTCACATCAATTATGTAAATGTATGTACACATACATACTGCAATTCATTGTATTCTGTTTTTTATTTGTCATAATCTTGTTTTCCTGGCTTAATTGTGAATTCCTAAAAGATAAAATGTAGAACTTATACTATTTTTTTTAATATCATGCATATAATACATTGGTTATACTCTAGATATCTACCTGATAATTTTTATTTAATTTTTTTTCTCAGTGAATATTAAGTCAGTAAGCCATTATCGTATTGGTAATATATATATCTCAGGAGTTCTCTCCTATCTCACCAAGTTGGTAAAACAGCTAGAAAGAGCTAATGAGAGGTTTTTCTCTCACTTGTGTAATTTATGGCACCACAGGACCAGAGGGTGAATGCAAGGAAAAAAGAGAAAAAAAGCATCTTTCCTCCCTTGCATTTGGGAAATTTTATGCCTCTGAACCCCAGCTTCCTTGCATGCAGGGACTGTGACTCATTAATATTTTATCCCTAGTACTTGGTGCACAGTAGGTGCTTAAGACACGTTTGAATGAGTTAATGAAGGAGAAAAATTTCGGTCACTGACTGTTAAGGAACATCTCAACAATATAATAAAATGAACAGAATCTGGAGTAGGAATTCAATCAACACAGGCAGGGACAAACAAAGTTTTAGATTAGTTAGAAACAGAAACAGCTCCCCTTTCGTGGAGTCAAGTTTGGTTCGATCTGAGGAAGTTTCAGATCACATCTGCCCCTTGATTTTGGATCTTGAGAAAGTGACAAAGGAATGGCCTTCAATGTTGCAATAGAGGAAAGGATCTCTTCACCATTTCTTTTTGGTATAGTCCTTTATTTCCTTATCTTCTTCCTGCTTGTAAATATTTCCTAGCAAGAAGGAGCATAATCAGCATAATCTCTCAATGTCATAACTGGACATAACGTTGACCATAATAACACCAACCAAAATTATTTCTAGGGCATTTTCAAAGCACTTTGTGAGATGAAGCCGACCTAGCAGCTTTGGCTGTTGCAAACAGTTGTGGTATGATATATTTGCACATATATAACCACTGAGCTGAGCCTCTTGGCTGGGAGAAACATAGACAACAGTATGGTGTTTAAGTCGAGGCACATTGTGAATAAATACCCAATGCTAACATTAATACTGTGCCAAAATCAGGAATGGACATGATATTCTTTCTCTTACTGCTACTGAGTAAAGGAAGGTGCAAAGAAATGCTTTCCTGGGCTGGGCCTATCACTTTGAAATTTAGACCTACTCTTCCAATGCAGGAAGAGGGAATGCTGAAATTTACAAAGGATATTCCTTAAAATAAAGGAAATGTAGTTTATAATGTTCAGAAGCCAGAGAATTCAGCTAGGCCTCTCACTTGTTTTTCAAGTTTTGCTTAAATTGGCTTACAGATTTATCTACAATGCATTGCACATGGATATTTTTGTCACCGCATATTTTACAACAGCTGTGATCCTGATGGGGATTTAGTCAACCAAAGGCCCCTCTGTATGCAAGCGGTCACCAGGCAGCTAATGGACTGAGGGCCGAAACAACAATAAAGTGAGCAGAGCCATGCAGCTGTGGACCAAATGTAGGATAATAACTAGCAGTTGGCCATTACGGGGTTAACTGCTGGTGTTCTGTTAAGTGTAAAAAAATGTTGATGTCCTGCTTAAAAACACAGCCAAAATCTGAACATTTTCATTGGGTCAAAGTAAAAAATGCCTCTGCTTCCTTTTAAACTGGTGATTATTTTTAGGACACCAATCTTGTCGGAGTGTCTAACACATATATTATTATAATCATATATTTTTTGATAATTATGTTGTACTTTTCCAATATGCTTTTAATCTAAATAAGGATCCTTGCAGAATATCAGCTTCTTAGTCTCTAGGGTTTCAGCCACTAGTGCCTGTGCCTTTATAATTTCCAGACTTGTTACATTTACTCTGGGAAGAATTTTTACCTACATTTGTTGAGTTAAAGAGCCATCCATTCTGTTGCTTTAAACAAATGAAATTGTATCACTGTAGTGTCAGTCCAAACATGTGCAATTAACATGGAAAATATGTCTGAGCCATATTGGTCAAGATAGATGACTTCCTTACATGACTTATAAACAGTAAGAGGCACAAAGCCAGGATGTCAAAACCAAGTTGTATATCACAAAGGTTTATCTGGGAGGACTTTCAAATTACAAAGGAAAAAGAAAGAATCAGCCTGCCATACTTTCTTAACAAGGACGGCAACTTTCTGCTATCTGTATAAAAATAAGCGTCTGTCCTTCTTTTCGACATATGTTACTCACACTGCAAGGGTCAAAACAGACATTTTATTCTTCTGGAAATGTTCATCAAACAATATAATGGTACATGTCAGTGTGTTCAAATTATTCTGGCTAGAAATAGGTCTCTAATCTCCTTTTAAATTTTATTTTTTATTTTTTATTTTTTTTAATTTTTTTTATTGTTATGTTAATCCTTTTAAATTTTAATGGTGACTGTGCATAGAATTCTCTTTGGAATTCTTAGATTAGTGGCATAGGCTCTAAAAGAAAGAGTTCCAACTCTGTCCTATGTGTTTTTCTGAGTCTGCTGAAAGCCACTAGCTCTGACCTTTTTCTAGGGTTGTTTTCTTAGGTAATGATCCAATAATACTACTGGCTAAGTAGGAGACTTGTAGCCCATAGGAACTTACCTGTTCCTTTGCTGGGTAAAATGAGCTCATCCTGAGTATACCTGAAGATGCTTTGTATCTTCAAGTATATCCCAATCCTGGTTTTATGTCATCAGGGGCATCAGTTAAAAACTTAAAATTAGGTGTGCCAAGAACCTTTGAGGAAATCCTGTCTGTGAGTGAATCACATCCAAGGAGGTTTAGTTATTGAGGCACCACAGATAGGTAATCAGGACAAGGAAAATGGAGTGCGCTATAGCTCTACAGCAAACCTCCCATTTCAGGCAGTATAATGAATTGTCACTCTAGAGGTTAGTAGACTTACTTATTAAAAATAACGTCATTAGAAATTCTTCCTTTGAAGAAAATCCCCTTGGTTCCATTCTGGTGCTACCCTAAGGAGGTTCTTGACCACTTGCAGTTAATGAACTAAACCCATCTATCCTCTCATCGTAAAGGTCTTAAGATAGGTAATTCATTCTGTAACTGTCAAGGAGCTTGGGCTCTGAGTGGTGTTTGCGCACATGAGAGAGAGGGAGAGGGAAAGAGTGAGAGAAAGAGATATTTAGGAATGTTGGCTGCACTGTTTCCAAAGGAAAACTAATTATCCTATCTCCTGAGGTTGCCTGAAACCGGGTGCCCGTGAAACAAGACTGCTGTAGAGGTCACTTTCACTGTGGATTGTAGGAGAGTTTTAGATGGAATTTTGGTATTTGTCAAGGAAGGGGGGTTACTGTGGTGCCACCTAGATATACTCATGGACAGGAAAGACAAATATACTGTTATACTCATGGGCTCCCCAGGAATTCAACAAAACCAGGAAGGCTTAACTTGTCCTTGGGAATGTGGTAAAACAATGAAAGCAGAAACGTATCTCCACTGCTCTGTCTTTCTTGGCTTTAGTTACAGGTCAACCTTCTAGAAAACCTTCCCTATACTTCTTACCCTCCATTCCACACCCCTGATGAGATCTGACAAGATTAGTAGGCTGGAGTTGAAAAAATCATAGAAAAGGGCCACATTCTTTTCTGTCTTTATCCTTCTGGTTACCTCAGTAGGATTCAAGGACAGATACCTTTATGCCAGGCGCAATTCCTCAATTACATCCAAGTGAAAGCCCATCTTTAGGATGTTGATTGCTGCGCCTTACATGAGAATGAGCTAGTGTCCCCAGAGTCTTAGAGTCGGTTGGCCAAGCCCCAGCAGCTGGGTAGTTTCACCCTAGTTTTCTAAGCTTAGCTCAACGCTGAATATCGTAGTTTAACAATACTCACTTTTATCTGGATTGAAGACCTAACAGAAGAGTGGGAAATGTATCAGGCATCCTTAGGAAGGGAAAGTAAAGAACTTGACACAAGAGGAAGAAGTTTTCTGTCATCTAACCATAAACCCAATTTTATTTTTTGAGGCACAACCTGATGCTGTCTTTCATGTAAGCAATTACCAGCAAATCAGTAAGTATCAAAAGATTTATTATTGATTTTTTAAAAGTTGAAGATATAAGGTAGTAAATTACCATAAGATATATTCTCAGCCAAAGCTAACCTGGGGTTGTGTTATATAAACATGATGTATACCCAGGGGCCTATGGTCACATATGCATATTTCAAGGGATGAATCTGTCATTCAGACTAGATTCAACCTCTTGTAAAGTACTGGACATTGGAAGTTGGTAGCTGCAGCGACCACAGCATATGCTATAAGCATTTCAACTATTAAAGTATCTGACGCTTGGCAGGTGTGTACAAGAATGACAACTCTTGGCAAGTTCATCTTATCCTTGCACACAAATAATAAAGAGAAAGGAATACTTTCAGTCTGGCAGAAATAAGCAACAGGTGCCGAAGGCCCTGTGATGTAGTTTAACGGGACGGAGTATATTAAACAGTGTGAAATAAGCAAACATAATTATAACATGCTATAATGAAAATGATGGCTCCCACTTAATTCTGGTCTAGACTGGTTCAAAGACCCCAGGGCCAACACACCTTAGGAGGGATTACACCCTTTAAAAATAAAAGAATGCATAAAATATTTAATAGTGTACCCTCCAATAGTAAAAGTCCTTCAGGGATTCTAAAATTTAAGGGCTATTTTTTCAGACGTGGAACTTTAAGGGTTATCCCATATGTTCAGGGCTGTAGAGCCTCCAGTATGTCCTTATCTAGAATCTTTTAATCTAAGGAACTCAGTCCAGTAACAATTTTAGTCTCATCTTTTATTTATTTTGGCTCTGGAAAGTGATTATTTCGTACGTCGAAACTTCTACTCACCATGCATTTAAGATTTCTAATGTCAAGAGCAGTTATCCTTGAGTAAATCCTGTTCTAGAAGCTATTGACCCTCCTATGCCCCAAAGTTTATACAAAATTGTATCCCTATTGTATCTTTTGTGTTTAGTTCTTTGTTTGAGATGTAACTAGGAATGCAGTAGAGCAGTCTTGGTAATTGTAGCAGCATTGATTAAAATATCTAGGCTCTGGAGCCAGATCTACCAGATTCAGGATTCTGTTTCTAATTCCTGCATATGTGGGTTTGACTTGATTAATTAAATTCCCCAAGCCTGTTTCTTTTTTTCTGTAAAGTGAAAATAATAAAAATATTTACTTCATAGGCTCTTTTGAGGGTTAATTTATTTATTTACCTTAATAAAATGTCACATTGTGATTATTTGAAAGTGTTAGCCAAAAAAAAAAAAAAAAAAAAAAAAAAAAGTGTTAGCCCCTTCTATTTCTATTTTCTAAACTGGATTCCATTGAAAATAAAAAAGTGGTGGCAACAGTTGGTGAGACAGATCCTTTGATTTTCAGACTTCCCTAGGTGCAATTTCTAGGATAAACCTTCCTTCCCTTGTCACGATCTGGGGCTTGGCTACTCAAAGTGCGATCCTTAGACCAGTAGCCTCAGCGTGGCCTGGAGGCTCGTAAGAAATGCACCATCTTGGGTCCCACCCCAAATCTACTGATTCAAAATCTGTATTTTAATGAGATACCAAGTGATTTATGTGTACTTTAAAATTTGGAAAGCATTGGTCTATCCATCTAAGTCCCTTACATATACTTTCATATATCCTGATCTTACCTCTAATAATATCTGTCATTATATCTGTATACTTTTGTTAGGCCAAATACTTGCTTTTTGAATTCCTGGATCACTATATAAGTCCTTCAGAGTAAGTGATACTTTACTGATGCACATTATTTTAATGTTCTTTTAATACACACTAGGACCCAAATAACCAATATGAATGCTACCTCTTTCTCCCTCTCTTACCCTGAAATACCTTACTATTCTCATTATCTGAGTCCTAGATTTTGATTTGTGTTTCTAGAGAAATTACTAAAATCAATTTTTTTATCTCCCTTTTCTGGTTTTGAAGTTGAAATAATATCTCTGTTGGTTTTTATGGGAGAAATGTAAGAGAGGTATGGATCACTACATGCTTCTATAAATTATTTTCCTTTTGTTTTTATTAAATCATTGATAAATTTACTTGTACCTTGAAGAAAATGTTTAGTTAAGAAAAACACTTCAAGGGGCTCCTGGGTGGCTCAGTTGGCTAAGCATCTGCCTTAGGCTCAGCTCAGGATCCCAGGTCCCTGGGATGGAGCCGCACAGGGCTCCCTGCTCAGCAGCTCAGCAGGGAGCCTGCTTCTCCCTCTCCCTCTGCCCATGCCCATTCCCTGGACCCCAGCTCATGTTTCTCTCTCACTCTCAAATAAATAAAATCTTAAAAAAAAAAAAAAAAGAAATACACTTTGAGACAAATTTTGGTCATGTTCAGTAGAAGACAAATACATTAAAATAAATTGAAATAAATTCAAATTAATCATTTAAAAGAATAGGTAAATATTTGCAAAAAAAAAAAAGATGATTGCAAGTTTCTCCTACATTTACATTTCTTTCCTCTTTTAAATAACACTTTAGAGTTACGTATTGTGTTTTTTTTTCTGACTTTAAGACTATGCTGATTTCAACTGACAGGAGTATGTCCATACTGATTTTTTTCACTTGCAGTACAAATGCTATCTCATAACAAAGACAGCTTGAGAATGTGTGTTAACAAAATCAAACACTACAAATGAATTTTACAGTACTCCGCACTGCTCATTCTCACCTCATGAATCCAGAAGTGTCTATGAATTTGAAAGATTGCTGTTGGTAGATGATCTCATCTTCCATACTTACATAGTCTCTGGTTATGTTTTTTTCTCCTGTAAATGGTTCCCTATACTTGGAGCTGCAGTACCAAACTTTCTAGACAGGCCTAAATTATTGCTACCTCTCCCCTCCTCTTTTTTTTTTTTTTTCATTTATTTTTTATACTGTATGACAAACTAAGACATTGAGTGATGGATGGTGCTCAGGGACAGTGACTATTGTGTTTCCTCATGCTTGGGGTATTTTATATGTCTCACATAACACATTGTATGATACCGGAGATCAAACAAGAGGACTTTTAAAATTTCATTTGTAGGAGGGAAGCTTTGGTTTTGTAAAGGCAGCTGCAAATTTGACTTTAATTGCTAACTGAAAGGAATGGTTGCAATATGTAGCCAGACAAAATATGAAAAATATAGAAAGGTCAAAGTAGTAAAGTATACATTTCCTTTTACATAGAGCATAGACTCATTCACCTGAGCTGACGTTCCTGCAATAAATTCTCACTTTCATGAAAAAAATTTTTTTTTTTCCATTTTGGAAAAAAGGAAGATGACTGGGTCAGGCCAGCCATAACACCTAACCCATGTTAATGGGGAGGGCGACACAGCAAAAACCGTTCTCCTACCTGGTTAATTTGTAACTTACAGGCTCTAAAACTATCAACTAAATTCCTTCCTCCCTTCTTTCCTTCTATTTTCCCCCCAAATAATCTTAAAACTTCTCTCAAGAGGAATATCAGGTTTTTTTGTTTTTTTTTTCTCACTGTTCATTGTGGTACATGCTCTCTCTAAGTTCTTTATTTTTACCCTAAAGATAGAAGCTGTCTTTTTGCTCTAAGACAGACTGGATGCAAATTTAAAAAAATATTTCAAAACAGCTAATAGTACTAAAACTCTATAATTTCTTTTCTCTAAAACTCTAAAATTTCTAATTTTTTTCTAGAATTAAGTCTTGACATTATATTGGAACTGAAATGCTCAAGTTAAAAGAAGGAAGGAAATGAACATTTATTGAGTGTCTATTATGTGCCAGAAATTTTCTGTACGTGATCTCTTTTAATCCTCTTGACAACATTGCATAGGACCTGTTTTTCTCTAATTTGCTGTTTAACAACTGAAATTCAGACATTTAGTAGCTTGCCTAATAACATGTAACTACTAAGTCTGTATGACTCCAAAGTGTTCTTTCTCACTTTACACCACTATCCTCATTTTAATTTTGCAAATGAGACACCTGAGCTATAAAGAGACTAAGGGGTGAATTCGTGTCTGAGTTTGAATTGGACAATAGGTCCTCTGACTCAGTTCATCCCACTATGCCCCTGGGAATACAAAGATGGGGAAAATACCTGTGAAATTTGCCCTAAGATTAAAATTCACATTAACCAATCTGTAAGAAAATTTACCATGTTCGTCTTGGAGGAATGGAATATATTATTTTCTGTTACTAAAAATAAAATCTTGTGTGATTCCTTGTTCTATCCTTTCCTTTCTTCAATGCCATGAGATGTTCTGACCCCAGAGATGATGACTGCTATCCTTGGAATTTTGTATGCAATTGTAGGCAAGAGAGCTTTCTCTGTCTCCACAGAGCAAATGGAGTATAGGTCAGATTATGCTAGGCCAAACTCCACGAATCTATAGCATGAATTTTCTATTTTCCAACTATTAAGGCAGACTGTCCTAATAAATTTATGCAACAGTTCAGAGAGTGAGCCTTATCTTATTCATATTTCTCTACTTTCTCCCTCCCAGCTCCATAATTGGCTCATAGTAGAGACTTGCATTGCAATGAATATTTTTGCATATTTATGCAAAAATGATGCCTCTTTTTCCTTTCATCAGAATTTACATAGAACAAGCACTCCACAGACGCTAAACAGATAGAGATGTTTTACATAGCTATTACTATATGTACAGATGAAAACACAAAATTTGGTAGCTGAGAGTTCAATTGGGGGTAAAGGATTGAAAATAAAGTAGGTTTCAATATTATGTTGACTTCTTATATCCATTGTTTCTGGAGATTTGGTAAACACACACGCATGCATGCACGCATGCAGCAAATTCTGAACATCTTTCGACCCCAGGAATCCTGCCGCAGAAGTATGAAGAAAATGGGCTATGCACTCTGTGCTCCCAGGCTCGCTTGAACTCCCCAGTATACCTCAAATACACCTTGTGTTTTCACTTTTCAGCACTTCTAAGATGTGCCCTCTAATATAAATCTCCTCTCTTTCTCTCCTTCCACCACTCACATTTCCACCCACCTTTCAACATTGGCTTTAAAATCTTTTGTAGCACTTACCACTTACTATACTAAATGTGGAATATTTTTGTATCCTTTTATCTTCTTTATAAGTTAAAGAATTGTTTGCATATATCACAAAATATAATCTTTATTTAATTTTTTTTCACTTGGTTTCTAGGACATCATGCTTTCTCAATTCCGCCCCCCCCCCCCCCCGTCCTCAATGGCCATTTCTTTTTAGTTTTGGGGGTTATGGGTTTTTGTTTGTTTTTTTGGTTGGTTGTTTGGTTTTTGGTTTTGGCTCATTGGTCTGGACTCTTAACAGAACACCAACAGTTAACCTTGCAATGGCTAAGTGTTAGTTATTTATCCGACATTTGGTCCACAGCTGCATGGCTCTGCTCACTTCATTGTCATTTCAGCCCTCAACCCATTAACTGCCTACGGTTCCATATATGTATGAATCATCTGATGGCACACAAATATGTATGTCCAGCCTGTACCTCTACCCTCAACTCCGGATGGTTGTCTCTACCTTCATGAGGAATCATCTTCGCTTGCATCTTTATTTGGCATCTCAAATGTAATGTGTCCAAAACAGAAATCCCAATTTGCTGCTCCCACAAATCTGCTTTACGTCCTATCTTCCCTTCATTAGCAAATGGTAACTAATATCTTAGAATCATTCGTCTCTTTCTCAATTCATTCATCCAACCTTTCAACAAATTCTGCTCATTTTATCCTCAAAATATATTCATAATCTGACCCTTCTCACCATTTCATGTCTATGACCCTCATCCAAGCCATAATCATCTCTTATCTGAGGTACTCAGTGGCTTGTTAACTGGTTTCTCTCCTGCTGCTCTCACATCCCATAGCGTACACATATTCAGCAGAGAAACCACACTGATTGAGGTATTATATTAAAACTTAGATACTGTCTTCCCTCATTCTACTCTTCTAAAAGATCCCATCTTGCTCATGGTAAAACCCCAAGTCTTTATAATGGCTTACCAGACCCTACATAATTTGATGCCCTTTTCCTCTATGTGATCATCTCTTAGTGCTTCCCACCTCAGGCATTTACTTGTGGTATCACTGGCCTCCTTTCTTTTTCTTTAAGAGTGTTCAGTATTCTCCTACCTCAAGGCCCTTGTTGCTCCCTGTGCTGGGTCTTCCCCCAAAGACCTGCATTGCTTACACCCTCACTTTCTTCAATCTTTCTTCAGATTTCCCCATTATAATCTTATTTCTCCAAATACAGGGGACCCTGATCATCTTACTTAAAAGTCTTCCTGCCCTCAGGACTCTCTACTTCCTTTCTTCCCTACTTATTATTACTTATTATTGTTTTTGTTTCTGTTTTTGTTTTCTTCACCTACCGTTTAGATCATGCAAGAGAGCCTGACCCAGAGTGGGTGCTCAATAAACATTTTCAGATTTGTTGAATTCTATGGCAGCCTCCCTGCACGTAGTAGACGCTTGCTATTTTTTTTCTTTTAATCAACAATGTGAAGCTCCAAATTATATTTTACACCAGCATGGGGAACACAGATTTTTTCCTTTTCATGAATTTTTCACAGCTAACAAGAATTGAAAGTGGTTGTATATCAGAAACAGGTGTGTTTCATCTGTATATAGTAAAACACTAGGTTTCAAAGAATGGAAAATTTTGGTCGTCCATAGAAAAGGAACTATTGAACCAACAACATGGACATTGAGCCAATGGCCATGTTAAAAGAATATAGACAGTGCCACATCACTAGGAAAATGCTCATTTCAGTGCTCTAAGGGCAACTTTGATCATGTTTAATTAAAGAAATTATAAAATGCACTTTTTACTTAAAGTCTTGCCATACCACAATTAGGCAATTTTTTTTTTTTTTTTCAAAAATAGGAGCCAGGAAAAGATAAGGCATGGTGGCTTTCTACTCTAAGCCCCATAAATAATTTTATACCCCCAAAATGAAACAGTTAACAATAAAACTTTTTTTTTTTTTTTTTTAGGGAAAGGAAAAAGAGTTTTAAGAGCCATTCATACCATAAAAGGTGTTCTGTCTTGCATTGGCTTTAGTCTTTATTTTTTTCCTTTAACCTTTCCTCTCATGGAGAACCTATGGCATGAAATTTCATTTCAAAGATTTAAAATAGGACATGGAATCCTAAGCAGACTTAAGAGCCATTGCACAGAACAATCTGTCATGGATTTTGTGACCCTTACACACCATGCATAATTTCCTTGGGACCAGGATATTTTTGCCCTCAAGTTGGCTTAGTGCCCCTGCACAAGATCATTCTCCTTGCCTGGGAAGTAATGGTATAATTGAAATGGATACCACTCAAATCAGAAGAGCTAGTCAATTCTAATCCAGTAAAAACCATTAGCAATTCTCAGAGTGTGTTGACTATAGGATCTAGAGATACAAATTTTCAACTTCATTTGTCAGAACACTGATCTGCAAAATGCTCCAGATACAATTTTGATCTATCCAAGCAATTTTCAGCACCTCCAATGTAAGCACATGGAGGATTTATTGACAAAAGAATGCTGTGCATTTTTTTTTCAGTAGATCGGCAAAAATACCCAGGATATTTGAACATAGGCTTCTTTGTCTCTTTCCCTTAACCCTGCCAGACCTCCATAAGATATATGCCAAAGAGAAGCTCCCATCCTTCTGTGTCCATGATGAATGATCTGGAAACAGTCCAAAGGGTAAGGGAGGGATTTAGCCCAGTTTCCTTCACTCTAACCCCATTTATTTATGAGAAGGTTGTGAGAAGATTTTCAGGGAAACTAAAATATTCCATAGTGTGGCTTTTCATTCAAACCTGTACTTAGTAATAATCATTGCTGTCACCGCTTCACTATTAAAGGGGGGAAAAATCTGCAACCCACACAGTGGGGGGGAAAAAAAACAATAAATGAAAAACTAGGAGCTGTGTAGTTCAATACTTTCTAGCTCCCTATTATATCATTAAATCCTTTGCTCAAAAACTTTTCTTTAAATTTCATCAAAGGTAATTTATTTTCTTTTCTCTCTTCCCCAGGTATGAGTATGTGTGTGAATGTGTATGGTAATTGTTAATACCCATAGTACTTTGGGGACACCTGGGTGGTTCAGTTGATTAACCGTCCGCCTTCAGTTTGGGTTGTGATCCTGGAGTCCTGGGATGGAGCCCCAATCAGGCTCCCTGCTCAGCTTGGGGTCTGCTTCTTCCTCTCCCTCTGCTCCTCCCCCTGCTTGTGCTCTCTCTCTCTCTCTCTCTCTCAAATAAATTAATAAAATCTTAAAAAAATACCCAGAGTACTTTGTTATTCCCCAGAATGACCCTCAATAGTACATGCCAGTAAGTCCCCCATTAGGTAAATGATAAAAACAAGATTTAATAAAATCAATAACCAATCAATAATAATAATAATAAAAGGTTCAATAATGTTTACAGGGAAACAAAGCTAATAGGAGGCGAGCCTGAATTCCAACTTAGATGCCCCTGACTTCAAAGCCTTATTTATCATTTAGCGTTGGGTTTTATCATTAGGTCTTCCTACTCCTATATATAGAACTTCTGTCATTTGCCCATTGGCGTGGTGTAGGTATGGATGCCTGTATGCCAGGTTCATCACACATTCCCTGGCTAAGCCGCATTCCTCATTATTTTCTGTGATCTTTGTTGTGAGAACAGAGTTCTTCTGGGTAAGAAAATCATTTACTTCCATGTTAAACAATCATGGGGATGCTGGTTTAAGCCAAATAGCTAGGAGAACATAACAGCCTTACTTAGAGACAGCTATATTCAATATTTCTTTTGTTTTTGTTTTTTTCATTTTAACTTTTAGTTTTCAGGAGCAATGCAAATGAAGAAAGGAAAAAATATCTGCCTGATTTTTTTCTAATATTTTATTATGACAATTTCCAAACGTACATAACATTTAAAAGTTCTACATGGTGAATACCGGTAATCAGCACTATGTTCTATAGTTTTGCTGGCTTCAGTTTTCACCTATCTATCCATTGGTATCTTTATCCATCTACCCATCTAATTTTTCTGATGCATTTTAAAATTAGCTGAGGATAATCAATATTCTTCACCTCAAAACACTTAATATGCATATCATCAACTAGAGTTCAGTATTATTCACTTTTCTGATGAGGTAAATATTATGTAAGGTAAAATGCACAAATCTTGTGTATCATTTGATGATTTTTTTAAATTGAAATATAGTTGACATATAATATTAGTTATAGGTGTACCACTTCATGATAGAAAATTATATACATTATGAAATGCTCACCATGACAAGAGTGTTACACTATTATTGACTATATTCCCTATACTCTATTTTTCATCGCTGTGGCTTATTTATTTTGTAACTGGAAGTTTGCATCTCTTTATTCCCTTCACTTATTTTGTGCCCCTGTCCCCTTTGGAAACCAGTTTGTTCTCTATATTATGATCCTGTTTCTTTGTTATTGCTTTTTTGTTTGTTAATTTGTTTTACTTTTTAGAATCCACATATAAGTGAAATCATATGGTATTTGTCTTTCTCTGTCTGGTTTATTTTACTTGGCATAATACCCTATAGGTCCATCCATGCTGTCTTGAATTGCAAGAGTTCATTCTTTTTATGGCTGAGTAATATTCCATTCTAGCACATCTTCTTTATCCATTCATCTATCAATAGACACATAGGTTACTTCCGTATCTTGGCTATTGTAAATAATGCTGCAATAAATATAGAGGTGCATAGGTCTTTTTGAATTAGTGTTTTGTTTTTTTCAGGTAATATGCAGAAGTGGAATTACTGGATCATATGGCAGTTCTATTTTTAGTTTTTTTGAGGAACCTCCATATTGTTTTCCACAGTGGCAGCACCAATTTGCATTTCCACCAACAGTGTATTGGGGTTACTTTTTCTCCGCACCCTCACTAACACAAGTTATTTCTTGTCTTTTGGATACCAGCCATTCTGACTCTTGTGAAATGATATCTCATGTTTTTTTGATTTGCCTTTCCCTGATGGTAAGTGATGATGAACATCTTTTCCTGTCTGTTAGCCATCTGTATGTCTTCTCTGGAAAAATGTCTCTTCAGGTCGTCTCATTTTTTTATTTTTTTAATGTTTCAGGTTTTTATTTAAGTTCTAGTTAGTTAACATATAGTGTAATATTAGTTTCAGCAGTAGAATTTAGCAATTCATCAGTTACATATAACACCCCATGCTCATCACAAGTGCCTTCCCTAATACCCATCATACAGTTAGCCCATCCCCCGCCCACCTCCCCTCCAGTAACCCTCAGTTATATAGTATAAGTCATCTGCAAGTATTGACAGTTTAACATCTTCCTCACCAAATTGGATGCCTTTTATTTCTTTCTGTTGTCTAATTGCTGGCTCTGACTTCCAGTACTGTGTTGAATACAAATGGTGAGAATGGAAATCCTTGTCTTGTTCCTGATGTTAGGAAGAAAGCTTTTAGCTTTTTACTGTTGAGTATGATGTTAGCTGTGTTTGTCATGTGTATTTGCCTTTATTAAGTTGAGATATGTTCCCTCTAAACCTACTTTTGTTGAGAGTTTTTAATCATTAATAGATGTTGAATTTTATCAGAACATTTTCTGCATCTGTTGAGATGATCATATGGTTTTTATCCTTTATCTTGTTAATGTGATGTATCACATTGATTCTGCATGTATTGAACTATCCTTGCATCCCTGGAATAAATCCCATCTGATTGTGGTGAATAATCCTTTTAGTGCATTTTTGAATTCAGTTTGCTAATATTTTGTTGAGGATTCTTGCATCCGTGTTCATCAGGGATGTTGGTCTATAATTTTCTTTTTTGTAGTGTCTCTGATTTTGGTATCATAGTAATGCTGGCCTCATAGATTACATTTGGAACCATTATTCTTTTTTTGGAGTAATTTGAGAAAGGTATTTTTTTAAAAGACTTTATTTATTTATTTGAGAGAGAGAGAGAGAGAGAAACAGCATGAGAGGGGAGAGGGTCAGAGGGAGAAGCAGGCTCCCCGCTGAGGCGGGAGCCTGATGTGGGACTCGATCCCAGGACTCCAGGATCATGATCTGAGCCGAAGGCAGTTGCTTAACCAACTGAGCCACCCAGGCGCCCCAAGAAAGATAGGTATTAACTCTTCCTTAAATATTTGGTAGAATTAACATGTGAAGCCATCTGATACTGGACTTTTGTTCATTGAAAGTTTCCTGATAACCAATAAATTTTGTCACTAGCTGTTGGTCTGTTCAAATTCTCTTTTCCTGATTCAGTCTGGGAAAGTTGCATGTTTCTAGGAATTTCATTTCTTCTAGATTGTCCAATTTGTTGGCATATAATTTTTATAATAATTCCTTATAATTTTTGTATTTCTGTGGTGTCAATTGTAACATCTCCTTTCTTTCTGATCTTATTTGAGTCCTCTCTCTCTTTTTTTTTCTGATTGGTCTTGCTAAGGGTTTACCAATTTTGTCTGTCTTTTCGAAGTACAAACTCATGTCTCATTGATCTTTTCTATGGTTTTTGTGTGTTTGTTTCTATGTCATTTGTTTCTTCTCTGATATTTATTATTTCCTTCCTTCTGCTGACTTTGGGCTTTTTTCTTTTTCTAGTTCCTTTAGGTGTAAGGTTAAATTGCTTATTGGATATTTTTTTATTGTTTCTTGAGGTGGGCCTGTGTTGCTGTAAATCTCCTTCTTAGAATTTTTGCTGGATCCCAAAGATTTTGGACCATTGTGTTTTCATTTCCATTTATCTCCGGGTATTTCCTCATTTCTTCTTTGTTTTCTTTATTGACCCATTGGTTGTTTAATAACATATTATTTAGCCTCCACATGTTTATGTTTCTTTCAGTTTTTTTTTCTGTTTTTTTCCCCTTATAATTGATCTCTAATTTCATTCTGTTATAGTAGGAAAAGAGGCTTAATATGATTTAAGTCTTCTTAAATTTATTGAGATGTGTTTTGTGGCCTATCATGTAATCTGTCCTGGAGACTGTTCTATGTGCAAATGAAAAAAAAATGTATTCTGCTGTTTTGCAATGGAATGTTTTGTATATATCTGTTAACTCTATCTGGTCTCATGTGTCATTCAGAGCACTATTTCCCTGTTCATTTTCTGTCTGAATGATCTGTCCATTAATGTGAGTGGGGTGTTAAGGTCCCCTACTCTTATTGTATTGCTGTCAGTTTTTCCCTTTATGTCTGTTAATATTTGCTTTACATATTTAAGTGCTTCTATGTTGGGTGCATAGATATTCACAATTGTTATATTCCCCTGTTGGATTGATTCCTTTATCATTATATAATGACCTTTTTTGGTCTCTTGTTGAAGTTTTTGTTTTAAAGACTATTTTGTCTGATATGAGTATTGCTACCCCTGCTTTTTTTTTTTTTTCCATCGGTTTGCATGAAGTACTTTTTTCCATTCCTTCACCATTAGTCTATATGTGTCTTTAGGTTTGAAGTGAGTTTCTTGTAGACAGCATAGAGATAGGTCTTATTTCTTCATTGAATCACCTATGTCTTTTGATTGGAACATTTAGTTCATTTATACTTAAAGTGATTATTGATAAGTACATACTTATTGCCGTTTTGTTAATCATTTTCTGGTTGTTTTTATGTTCTTCTCTGTTCCTTATAATCCCTATAGCTCTCTTCCTTGTGGTTAAAAGGTTTTCTTTAGTGCTATGCTTGGATCCTTTTCATATTTTATTTTATTTTTCTATTATAGGTTTTTGGTTTGTGGTTACCATGAGGTTCACATACAACATCGTATATGTATGACCGTCTAATTTAAATTGATGGTCACTGAAGTTCAAACATGTTACAAAAGTACTACATTTTTTTACTCCCTCCTCCCTCCATGTTTTATGTATATGTCATATTTTTACATCTTTTCATTTTTTTGTATCTCTTGACTAATTTTTGTAGATATATTTGTAGATTGTATTACTTCTGCATTTTAATTTCACATTGGCTTTATAAGTGATTATTCTACTACCTTTACTATATTTTTTGCTTTTTCCTATGAAATTCTTTTCTTTAATAATTTTCTTCTAGTTGTGGCCTTTTTTTTTCTACTTAAAGAATTCCCTTTAACATTCCTTATAAAGCTGATTTAGAAGTGATGAATTCCTTTAACTTTTGGTTTTCTGGGAAACTCTTTATCTCTCCTTAAATTCTGAGTGATAACCTTGCTGGGTAGAGTATTTGGGGTTATAGGTATTTTTCCTTTCAGCACTTTGAATATATCATATTAATTCCTTCTGGCTTGCAGTGTTTCTGCTGAAAAACCGGCTGATAACGTTCTGATGTTTCTCTTGCTTGTAACTGTTCATTTTCTCTTGCTGCTTTTAAGATTCTCCCTTTATCTTTAATCTTTAACATTTAAGTTATTATTATCTTGGTGAGGACCTCCTTAGGTTCATCTTGTTTGGGGCTTTCTGTGATTCCTGGGCCTGAATGTCTGTTTGCTTCTCCAGATTAGTGAAATTTTCAGCTATTATTTCTTTAAATAGGTTTTCTGCCTCCTTATCTCTCTCTTATCCTTCTGGGATTCCTATAATGTGAATGTTGTTATACCTGATGATGTTGTAGAGACCTCTTAACCTCTCCTGATTTTTTAATATTCTTTTTTTCTTTTTGTTGTTCAGATTGGTTGCTTTCTATGACCCTGTCTTCCAGATTGCTGATCCATTCTTCTGCATCCTCTAATCTATTTATTCCCTCTAGTGTATTTTTCATTTCAGTTATTGTGTTCTTCAGTTCTGACTGGTTTTTAAATATTTTTTCTTTGTTGAAATTCTTACTGAGTTCATCTACTCTTCTCTCAAGTCCAGTGAGTACCTTTATGACAATTACTTTGAACTCTTTATCCACTCTATTTCTTATCTTCATTTCTTTTAGCTCTTTTTCTGTGTCATTTTCTTGTCCTTTCATTTGAGACCTATTCCTCTGTCTCCTCATTTTGTCTAACTCTCTATGTTTGTTTTTAAGTATTAGATAGGTCACCTACATATACTGGTCTTAAAAGAGGTGGCCTTGTATGGAAGGGGTCGTGTGCTGCTCTGTAGCCCAGTCCTCCCTGGTAACCAGGACCAGCCATTCCAGGAGTGTCCTCTATGTGGCCTGCATGCACTTGCTCCCTTTCTGGCCAACTGACAAGCTCAGTTACAGGAGCTGTGGGCACACTGGTGTGTGGGTTTAGCTTCCCCCCTCCCCAGGGCAGGAGTTGCTTTGGAGGGCATGGGTCCCAGCTGGGGTTGCCTGCCAGATGTGCGGGATGGGAGCTGCTTTGGAGCGGTAGCTGCCAGCACAGGCAGGTTCAGTGGGGCAGGTCCACAAGGGATGCTGGGGTGGGACACACAGTACTAACAAAGTAGATGGAGAATGTTAGCACAGGCTCCCACAAGTGTCTGGCTATCTAGGCTGAGGAAGGGCAAGAAAAATGGTTCTCACCTTCTCCTTCATTCCCAGGTAAAGTTCCTGTCAATGTCTGTTCCTCTGGCACTTGTCCTAAAATTAGTCAATAGATCTCCTTCATGTATGCCCCAGGCACTTTCAAACTGCTGCTTCTATGTTGGGTCTTGGGCTTAGTTATTTGGTGTGTTGGCTCTTTAAGGGTGGGGACTTAGTTTTCTATTGCCCTTCAGTTCTCCTGGAGTGAAGCCCACTGGTTTTTAAAGACCCTGGAGTGAAGCCCCACTGATTTTTCAAAGCGTGACATTATGGGGACTCACCTTCCCAGTGCAAGTCCCCAGGGCCAAGGTACCTAGTGTGGAGTCTGATATCCTTGCTCCTCCATGCTTGTAATGTCTCTCCCATTTGTGGTTAGTCACACTGGAGGTTTGGCTCCCAACCACATCTCCACCCTCCCTGTCCCTTTCAAAGTGGCCTTCTCTCCATGACTAGCTGTGGAAGATCTCTTCTACCAGGCTTCAGGTTGTTTTCAGGGAGAGTTGCAATACCTGAGTTGTTGTCTTGGTATGTCCATGGGAGGAGCTGAGCTCAGGATCTTCCTCCTCCACCATCTTCCTTCCCAGCAACCACTCATTTCATGATTTTAATGAGTATATACATCTGTGTAACTAAAATGTCTTTAAAGGTATAGAATATTAGTATGTCAAATCCAACACAATCCTCACCTCCTAGCCCTCTGCCCACAGACAGTCATTGTTCCAGTTTTTATAGCATAGATCAGTTTTACTCATTTTAGATTTAATGGTCATTCCATTGAATCATATGGTATCTACTTATTTGTGTAATGGTTCTTTCACTCAGCATAATGATTTTGAGATTTATCCATGTTGTTGTAATGATTTGTTCCTCTCTGCTTCTGAGTAATATCCCAGTGTATGAACATACTACAGTTTGTTTATTCATTCTTCCCTTGATGAAAACTTGGGATAGTTTTCAGTTTAAGCTTTTAGCAGTAAAGCTGCTATGAATATTCTTGTGCAAGTCTTTTTGTTGTACACATGTTTTCATTTTTCTTAGGTAAATACCTAAGAGTAGCATTGCTGGATTACAGGGTAGACGTTTGTTTAGTTTTACAAAGGAACTGCCAGTTATTTTCCCAAAGTGGTTGTACCATTTTACATTCTCATTGACAATGTATGAATTTTCTGGTGGCTCCATAGGCTCGCCAACATCTGGCATTTTCAGTCTTTTAAATTTTAGATTTTCTGTTAAGTATTTAGAGGTATCTAATTGTGGTTTTAATTTGCATTTTCCTGATGATTCATGACATTGAACAATTTTTCAATCATTTGATTATCTTCCTGGTCATTATTTTTGCCCATTTAAAAAAAATTGGGTTGTTTTTCTTTTTCCTTGCCTCATTTTTAAAACTGAGAATATTGAATCCAAGTGAAATCACTGTGTTATTTAATTAGTTTTCTCTAAAACTCAGTTATAGCAAATATAGATAATTCAGGTAAAGGACTATTAAATACAGTCTATAATTTTAAAGAAGAAAATAATTTTTGTTTTTATTGCAGTTACCCAAGCACTGATATTGGCTTATCTTATCTGGAGCAGAACATGATGACACAAACCAGCCTGAGACCTCTCAAGCTATCTTTAATTTTCAGTTTAACTTTCAGAAATTGTAAGATAACCATCTGATTTGGTTAATGTTTCTCTGAACTTGTCCTTCAAACCTGGGACTCTTTCTCTACCATTTATTATTTCTTTGTGAAACTCAAGTGGCCATCTCACTCATTACCCTCCATATTATTTAATAATTCTATATTAGCAATAGCCAAATGCTAAACTTAACAGTGAGGGATCAACTTGAGAAGGAGAAGAGGGATGATAAATGCATTCCCCTTATTATCATAAAGTTGGAAAATTATGACCATATGCATGGGCTGAGCCAAAAGGGCAGAGAATTCCCTTTGTCTCCTTATTATTCACCCATTGTGCTGTTATAAGTTCCTTTAGTGGTCAAAGGGTGACAGAAGCAATACATCAGGCTTTTGCTGTAAAATGTTATCTAAAGGCAAAAAGTGGACCTGTAGGACAGATAGAATTCTACACTGAGCCATGGGATTTATGACAAAATTCTATAACCATATAAAAAATATCTGTGACTACGTTTATGTGAAGCAATGGTGCCATTCTTTGGCTGGTTTAGGTAATCACAGGTGCACATTCTTAGTCATACTAGAGATATATCCCAGTAGACATTTTGGGATCTGTTTTGAATTTAAAGTGGAAGTTCCAAGACAGCTTTGGCTATTCTTTTCAAATTCTCTTTTCCAGAGGAAAATACCCACTATGGGAAAACACTGGAAAAATATAGATCGTGGTTCAAAAATAGTGTGCTACATAGATATATGCAAAAATATACTCTTTTGCTTTCGATATATTATTTTTTGTGGCACCTCTGGATGTGGCATTGGGCCATGTAAAAAGAAACATGGAAAGAAATAAATTCCATGAAAAGAAGCAGGAAGCTTAGCAGTGAGCACAAATGGCAAACAAAGCAAGGACTGAAGGTCAGAGAGATCCAAATTCTAACTCAATATTGGATAAGTTACTTTATGATAAAATATCTGCGATAGTGTTTTTAAATATGCAAGTTGATTATCTTGGGAACATCAGCTATTATGTATCAAAGAGAAATACTAAGGTGTATCGAGCAAAATTGTGAAATACTCATTTATCTTTCCTTATCCCTTCAGTTAATAAGCCTGTTTCTCTGTCACTATAAATTTAATACCATCAACTAAATCAGGCAATGAAACTGTGCTGCCTGAATTAATATATTTTTTTCCTACCTCTGCAGGGTAGGGAAGAAATAAAGAATTGGGAGCATTTTTGTATTTTTTTTTTTTTTTCTGAAAGAGGCCAGCACATGCTATATTGTAGATATCAGCCAGAAATACATACGAATGAGAAAATGCAATAGTTCTCTTGGAAAAGCAGTCATTTATCCTTTCTCCTTCATTGAACTTCTCTTCCCTTTCCCCCCTGGCCTATTGGGTTGAGTGTATCCAAGAGAACTGGCAGATTATACCTCTTTTGAAGCATTACTGGCCCTATACGGTCCAAAGTCTGGTGTGCATGTAGTAAGGTAGCTTCCTGGTTCAGTGACTGTTTTGTGAAGTAGAACTTTCTAGCACATAGCCTCAACAGTGAGTTACAGATTTACAGCAGGTGATTCTCTCAGGCTGAAAGTCCAGCGGGTTGAGCCAGGGGTGGCCGACATCCTGGTTCAGTGGCCTCCAGTAAGGAGCAACACTGAAATTATCCTGGATGATGGCAACGAAAAACTATGTTTGAAGAAGACCCTACTAGTGATACCTGCAGCCATCCAACCATCTGACTAGTCTTTCTTCATGCTAATAGGTGTTCTATCCATGGGTATGTATCTATTCAGAACTCAGGTTCAGGTTGTGCTAGCTGTGGGACCCTGCCAGTTTATAGCTGAGTTCAGGTCTCAGGTACCTAAAGACCATGACATACAGCCTGCAGTAGCAGGAAAGTTTTATAAGGACTCTTAATAAAGCCGAACTGTGAGTGGCAGTCTCAATCTCTGTCTTCACATATATGGGATAATTAGATCAGTTTTTGACATTTGTGCTCTCTTAGTGACATTTAAGCTTGTTGCATGCTCTAAATATGCATACACTTTCTGAGTCCGAGTTTGAAATAACATATGAAGAGGTTCAATTTTGCCCTCCATAATGCCAACATTAATTACGTTTGTCAGTGAAAGACCTGGGTGAGTTCTCCAAATGCAAGTAGTTTTTTTTTTTTAATTAATGAATTTATTTTATTATGTTATGTTAATCACCATACATTGCATCATTAGTTTTTGATGCAGTGTTCCATGATTCATTGTTTGTGTATAACACCCAGTGCTCCATTCACTACGTGCCCTCTTTAATACCCATCACCAGGCTAACCCATCCCCCCACCCCTCTCCCCTCTAGAACCCTCAGTTTGTTTCTCAGAGTCCATAGTCTCTCATGGTTCATCTCCCCCTCCGATTTCCACCCCTTCATTTTTCCCTTCCTACTATCTTCTTTTTTTTTTTTTTTAACATATAATGTATTATTTGTTTCAGAGGTACAGGTCTGTGATTCAACAGTCTTACACAATTCACAGCCAAATGCAAGTAGTTTAAAGATCAATGTTAGGGCAGCTGGCTGGCTCAGTTGATGGAGCATGCTACTCTCAATCTCTGGGTCGTGAGTTCGTGCCCCATGTTGGGGGTAGAGTTTACTTAAAAAAAATAAAGATGAAAGTTAAGTTTTTTATAGGAAATTTGAAAAGATTTTATTTGCAAGTATGGTAGAAATTCAACATTTAATATTTTCCCTACTGCTTTGTGTCTTGTAATTATATAATTTCAAGAAAATATAATGCTTCTTTTATCCCCAAAAAGATATTTATAGACTCTCTTAAATCCCTTCTAGTTTCCTCCAGTGAACTATACAAATATTGTCATTTTCTCTGTGTGCCATGACAAGAAAGGCATAGGGAAGCCCTGCAGCAAGACATATCAGTTACTGGTCTTCCTTTTATTGGTATCCTCTACCAGTAACTTATGGACCAATGTTGTTCATCTTCTTCCCTTAACTAGTGAAAGGTTTCTTCCTCTCGTGTGAAATTATAAAACACAAAAGAGTTGATAAACTCTGACCTGTACTCTATAACAAACTATATGTTGTTCACAGTGTAATCATATATCAACAGCAATTATAAATGATATATAGGCGTGACTATCTAGTAGCATCTACCAATTGCTATTCCCAGGACACTGGCCCTGGGCTTGGCTGGGAGAGCAGGCGTTCAAATTTCTTTGTTACATATAGTCCTTCCAAGAACCTCTAATCTGTCTGGTCTGCTCTTCTGCTCCATGCTCATGCCTTCTTTCTTTGATCTGATACTGATTGCAGAAAGTCTCCAGACACACTTTTCAAATGATTTAAAATAATTTTAAAATAAACTTTTTTCATTAATACAAAATACAGAGCCATGAATGCATGCTATTTATAAAAATTGAGTCATTTTTTTCTATACCCCTCCCTGATCTCACACCCATTGCCCCAGTAACCAACCAACCTCCCTCTCTCCCTCCCTCCCCCACATAATATATAGAACTTCACCTCAGCGGCTCAGATTTCATCAGCTGCAATTTATTGACCAATGGATATATAACCCCACCTCATGCCACAAAGATTTGAAACCACTTTTAAAACAAACATTGCAGAAGTAATTCTTATCTGTCACTGAGTTCTGTACTTTGCTCATTAAATAGTTAGAAAACACACACACACACACACACACACACACACACACACACACACAATACTTTACCAGTTTATATACTTTCCCCACCAAGGAAATGCTAGTGGGAGAACCAACATTTCTTATTGGAGAGTTGAGGGTAGAGAGTCATTGATTGAAACACTTTAACCAGAAGGTTGGGCTACTGTATCACAAGGACTAGAAGGCTAAGAGCCTTTCAGGATTTCTCTGACGACTTGGTGGGTGTGAGTCACCTTGCTTTCATTTCTATTCACTTGCACTGCCAGCACTCTAACCGAACCACTATCATCCTTCACTTGGGCAACTCAGTGTTGACCTGGCGGGTCTTCTCGCTTCAGTTCTCTCTCACAGATCCAGTATTCTCCCCAGAATAGCTAGTTACAATGTGTTGCTCTTCTCCTTACTCTGACTCACAGCCTTGTATTGTCTGTTCTCATCATTTTCTGTTTTCTTCCCTGCTTACTGTGGTTCAGCCACATTGTGTGTTTCTTACTTTTATCAAGCACTTTCAGATCTATGCATACTTTGGGTGTTTATGCTTGTTTTTCTTTCCATCAATCATATCTTCTCCATCTACCTAATTCTTTACTAGCCTAGCTTTTTTATAGTAATCATATTCTAACTTTTACATTACTTCATTGGAAAGCCTTTTCTGATCATCTTATCTCAAATAACACCCTTATTCAGAAATCCTCTCAGCTTTCTGTTTATACTCTTTATAGCACTATCACAATCTGTATTTATTTATGTGTATGTGCCTACATATATATATTTCCTATAAAGATAGGAATGCTATCTCATCACTCTACTTTCAACATGAGAGGGAATAACACTAGTTGATGAATAATTCTTACAAAAGAAAAATAAACTTCTTTTAAAATTATGTTAGTCACCATACAGTACATCATTAGTTTTTGATGTAGTGTTCCATGATTCATTGTTTGTGTATAATAAACTCTTCTTACAAAAGAATCACAGTGGGTTATATAGGAACATAGATCTAAGAACCAACAAGGAAATGATTTTCACTTTCAAGCATATCAGTTATTATCAAGTATAAAGGATCCAACTGTAACTGAGCATCTCTCTTTTACAACTATCTACCTTGTCTGCTTCTATCTCTTCACCACCACCCAGGCACCAAGGGTATTTTTGCATCAATGCAAAATCTAGCTCAGCAGTACTTCAGCCAAATCTTTGCTATAAAATGACTCATGATCCAGAGTTTTTGTTTGTTTGTTTGTTTTTTTCCCTGGGCTTATTTATCTAGAATTAAAATGTCCATTTGTTCAGTACCCATGATCTCCAGCAAGGCGGGCAGGAGGAAAGCAATCTGATTAGAGCGGCTTCCAAATGACCAACAGACTTCACCCTTCCTGAGCATTTCATATCTTTTCAAAAGAAACTTATTGATATAGATATTTTCCCTAATAGGAAAAATATTTGGAGGGGCAATTTTGAGTACCCCTGTCTCCCACATGTCTAAGTCTTGAGCTAGAAGAAAAGGATTTAGGAACTTGACATCTTGCATCTGAAAGATTGCCAAGATCTTGCTTAAAGCATACCAACCTGCATTAGTCCCCAGTGAAAGTATCATGCAAAATTTCATCTTCCTTTTAAATTCAGCATATCTTACCGGCCATCTCTTTTTATAAGTATTATGTTGGTGAGTTTGGTTTATAAAATACATATGCTATATTAAATAATCAGACCAGATGCAATATTGGATGCATATTAACATTTTATTCATATGCATTATGCTTGTACAACCTTGGTGTATTTGTATCAAAATTCCACTGGCAGTGTTTTGCTTTTGATCTGTGAGCTATTAGAAGCCCTGTTACTACAGATGAAAGGAGTTAGAAAGTTCTATATCATAATGCAGTGTGATCAGTAATTCACAGAGCAGGTAATTTGCAATGACTTGCCAAGCCTTTGATTGCACCAGGTTTATGGCTATTAGCAGTTTCCCCTTTCAAATTTGTATGGTTCCATACTTCCTTTTTGACCTCTTTTTCATCATTTATGGTCCAATTTGGTAGTGAAAAAACATAACTGCTTGCTTAGCGCATGGCTGTCGTTCAAACCCCAGTGACTTACTGAGCACTTTGACATTTGTGATGATGAAGAAAACATTAAGCAGGTGTACAGAACACTAACCAGGTTCCTGCAACAATACTTTATGGGATTCACAATGTACCTCTGGGCTATAAACCAATTCAGACTTGATTTTCTCTATCAATTTAATCTCTGTGTTCAAACTCCCATTCAAAGAGGGAGGAATAGTTTCCACTAAAATTGAAGTTAAATAAAATCCCCAATAATAATGTTAATGTAGGACCTCATAGGAACAATTGGAAGGGCAGCGACTGCTTGCCACTAAAATCATATGAAAGTAGGGCTCACATGTCTACTTTGAAGTCATGCAATTAGGAGTACTACTTGATACTGGACTATATAAAATTTAAGCCCTATAAAATGTCTTTAGTAATGAAAACTTACAGCTAAATGGCATGCTTTAGCCCCTTAGCTGTCTGAATTGCATGTACACCACGTGAAGGAAACATCATATTATTTTGTGGAGGTTTTCCTTTGCACATTTAAAATCGGTCATCTGTTGTACAGGCGTGCGGCGCATCTTGGTGTGGCTCAGTCTGCCCTCATGTGCAGTTTGTCTGGGTGATGTGGAAACCTGCAAAACTCAACATAGTCCAGGTCCCCAATTAGTGTGTTTGGGGAAGCATTCAAAGTCAGGACCACTGAGCACAGGGGAGGAGTGTCCGTGAGTTCCCAGCTCAGTGCTGGTTAGACAACTCAGAATCTATCATTCAGGCCCAGAATAATTTTCAGTTTAAAGCTGTTAAAATGTCACATGCACATACAGACTCAAACACACCTAACATCAGAAGAAAGATTGTCATCAAGATCGTCCATTTCTTGTCACCGTTCCGATATGGGAAGAAATGACTTTTGCAATAATATGGAACGGACAAGCATTGCACTTTGACTTTCTGGATGTTTAACTTTTTCAAAGTCATTTAAAAAATTCTAAACCTAGAATAGGAAGTTTTCAGTTGTTTCATATTTGTAACTGGTGGTTTCTAATAGGAAACATAAAAGTTGCATCCATTTATATATAATACAGAAATACCTTATTGCCACAGAAGCCCCTGGAAAAATAATTATAAGCAAATTGGGAAGACATGACTGCAGATTCATGCTTACTTGTGGATTATGAAGACTCTTCACATAGAATAATGCACTTGAAGCTCAAAATCCTAAACAAGCAATCCATGCACAAAAGTGACTCATATATGCCAAGCATTTTGTAAAGTTATGTGTGTCCTTTTCAGCCACAGTCAAGCACATGGAAGGCAACAACATTAGTTGTTTCTTTGACTATCAAGTAGCCACAGTCATAATTTCATGAAGTAAATTTTTAAGTTATAGAATTATAAAATTATAAAGTAACATTCAGTGCTTGCCTACTAAAATGCAATGATATTGACAGCTTCGTCATTACCATCTTGCTATTACAATGCAACATTTTTGTCTTGTTTCAACTGTAACCATTTCATACTCAATGCAATGACCATGAACTCTTCCTCTTCACCTTCCTCCTGGCCAAATGTGTTAGAGAGCAATGATGTGAATGGGCCTAAGGGAGGAAGTTCAATTAAAACACAAGGCAATGGTGATGCGTTATGAGTTTTACAGAGATGGCAAGAAATTTTATATCTGCTGTGTCCCTCAGGTTGGTTGTAATTTCAGTGTAGAGTGGAAATGTTCCCAAGAAATTATTGATCTTGACTTTTACCAGGGCTGCAGTAAAGTAAAGGTAACAAATAATGTCATGCTTGAAGTTGGTGAAAAAATATTTGCAGTCATGGTTGTAAGTTGGGGTCAAACTCAGGAGCACTGAACCTAAATCCAAAAAGCACCCTGACTTTTTCCAGTCTCACATAATATTTTTATTTGTTTAGTTTTACTGATGAGATTTTTAGGTTAGTTAACTAGTACTTCCTGCTAACCTGTCTTGATGTTTTTCCAGGTCTTACCTAAAAACACATGCTTGTTTTGAGTACACGTGCTGACAACTACTTAAATGCATCACTCCTTATTTATTGCAACCTCTGCTTGTGCTTTCATCTTTTCAAAGATTTTGCATGATCCTTTGGTGTAGTTTATTCAGAAAAATGAACAAATTGATGAGGTACAACCTTCCAGGAAATAAAAATAGAAGCATCCCATAAAAAAGTGCAAATATAAACCGAACAGAGAATAGGCAGAAACCATTTACTCACATGTAGAAAACTAGTAGATTGTATTTCTTGAAGAGTTCATTGGACTGTGGCTATGATTATATATTTGCATTATAATGTGAGATCCGAATGAATTCTTACCTAAATTGGAAAAACCAAGGAAAATTGTTCCAGTTTATGAAATTACACTTAGCAGGTTTATTTGTTCTCTCTCAACTTGAAACCCACAAGTTTTTATTAAGGCTATGGTTCATATTTCAAATAGCAAGAAACCTTCAGTTTTCTCCCTTTTCATCCCGCTCAAAATAAATCTACAAAGCACCTGGATTTAGAAGAACAACATAGATATATTGCCCATTAACTCTGAAAACTAGCAAGCACTTCCATGATAAAAATAAACAGTGTGTACTGTAATCGATGAGGAGGCAACATCCCACATTGTTTATTGATTCATAAGATTAAGATTAAAGTGGGATTCTTGCCTGTATTTATCAACAGATTTTTTTTTTTTTTTTAAGCAGTGAGTGAACCTGGAATCCCACAAACCAATCACTAAAGTTTAAAAGCTTCAGTGAATCTAACCCATAACAGGTCCTTGTTTGGAGAACACGCTCAAGAAACACATGTGTCTTTAAGAGGTCTTGAAAGACTTTACACCCATGGACCATTACCATTTCCAAACACCCTGCAGCACTACCAGCCCAACATATGCGGGCTGTATATCACCGTGACCCTCTCACTGAAGCTCTTTTGACTGGAGTGCTTTTAATACCCACTTTCTCAGCGGAGCTCAGGAGTGATTTGTTTTACATGCCACATTAATCCTTTCCACATTTTCTGGATGAGGCAACCACAATTCCACTTGTGAGGTGTTTCTAAAACACAGTTATAGGAATAAAGCAGCAGGGTCCCAGACTTGACAACGTCCCTCTAGGCAGCTGACAAAGTGGGCTATCGTGCCTCGGTTTAACTCTTCAAATGAGCATTTGTGCCCAGCCACTAGGGTGGGCCAGTTTTCTAGGCCAGTAGGAGGCCCCATTTATTGAAGGCAATTTACTCTCAATTAAAACGCTGTAGGGATCTTCGTAGACGTGATGCCTGATTGATATGCATATTAGTAAAATTAAAATCAAGAATAAATGGAAAAGAGCCGTAGAACTGAAAATATATAAAACACACTTTAGTAAAACCAAAGAAAGTTTATATATCACACCGTAATTATAGGGAAGGAGGTTTTTTAAAAAAATAAATAAATGGGCAATTAGTGTTCAAAGCACAGCCTTTTATTATGTGGTAATTTTACAGTTTTAACTTTAAAGGCAACTTCCCCACCCCCCAAATGTATTCCAAGACCAGTGAACTTCTGTTGCATGCATCCATGAACTTCTCTACATTTTTAATGTTCACTGAATACAAGTAATGTAGGTTTTCAAAATTTCAAGTTGTCAACAAGGCTAACTGATTGGACCAATCAATTGTTAAAAAAAAAATGTTTTTACATGTCAGCACTTGGCTGATTTTATTAACTTGTTAGTATTATGCTCCCAATTTTATGTGCTAAAATCTCACTGTACAAGCAACTTGAGGCCTAAAATTATGCCTTTATCCAATCCTAATTTATTGTTCTTCCCTCATAAATTTTATTTGCAGCTTCAATGGTCTGAAAGAGCAATAAATCAGAGTGAGGTGAGTTTTACATAGTTTAGATTGAGTTCCTTATTTTCACTTGAAATTAATCTAATCAGTTCCTTCTGGTGTCATTGTCATGTCGCTCATAGTGTGTCTCTAAGCAAGAGATCACTTGAGTCAAAGACATTTCTTCTAAGGTACAGGATATCCATTACACATGCACGGGTGGCAAATCACTTACATAAACTATGAGATTGATGCGATGTTTATAAAACAGAGTTCTGTAAATGAAGAAATACTCTCCTACTTGTTTCTTGTCTCTGGTTATTTTCCTTAGATAATCAGGAAAATGATTCTCAGTTTTCTGAGGCTGGCATAATATAGGTGCTCATTAAATATTTGTAAAATGAATGATGGATTCAAACATACCCCTTCACATTCTAAACAGCAATCTAGTTAATAACAATAGTAATAATGATACCCAATGTTTATTTTAACATTGGAATACCTACCAAAAAAGTTAGACATTCCCCAATGATTTTTAAAAAAAAATCTGGTCAAGTGAAGAAAAGGACACTGAATTATAATCTCACTCTTTTTCTCTGTACACATACTCACACAGGCATACAGATACACCACACTTACAAGAGACTCTACTTAAAAAAAGTAATGCATACTCATATGTAGAAAGCAGAACTAATACCTAACAGAGTTGAGTTTAAATGAATTGGCCAACAATTGGCAAAGAACTGTGAATTGTTTGATCTATCTTTGTTTGAAAATTGATTTTTTAAAATGACATTTAGCTCTTGGACTTCTTATCTCAGTATCTAGAATAATCTCAAAATGAGAGGATACTTCCAAGGGAAACAAAAATCCCTAAGTATAAAGTTGACAGTCTTAAACTTTATTTTAAATGCTTTGCTTTCAGTATCTTTAAAGAAAACCTTCTAGATTACTTTCTTTCTCTAAATTTATGTTTAATAGGATCTAGAAATCCTTGGCTAGCTTAGAAGCATAAAAACATTGTTTTTTTACTCTGCTTGGACATTTGCTCATTTGAGTTTGGGTTCATATTTAGTTATATCCACTAAAATTGCCCATTCCTCTTTTGCCATTGGGCATTTTTTCAATCTTAACAAAACCAAGTCCATATTATAGGCCTGCTGGCCAACATTCCAGGTAAATGAATGGTTTTAAAGAAAAATGGTGCTATTTTTCAAAAGCCTGACATTTAAAAAATACAAGTCCAGAATTGAAGCCTTCAATAATTTTTCCATGCCTATATGCTACAAGAAGCAAATGGTTACACAAATGAATACATCTGGGATTATTTTCAAGCTGTTATTCCCCACCAGGGAAAATATTTAGAAATAAGTCTCAGTCTTTGTGCTGGAACTACAAAGAGGCCAGCCATCTTGATGCTTTTCCAGATCGTTTAATGATTTTCCTCATATTGTGTGGTGGCTTTACGGCCCTGTTTTGTATGCCTTCCCATTCACTGTTGGTAACCATTTATGTTGGGTATGTTCCAATTTCCAAATCTGTTTTGTGGCATTTATAGCTTGCAGCTAATAAGGCCATTCAGTATTTTTTATATAAAATATTTAAAAATATACTTTACCATGGAAAGCTAGAGGAAATGATTCAAAATTAAAAAATAGCCCTGAAGGATGGAGTAGCCTTGCCTTTAAACTGCTAAGTGAGAGTGAGTGTTGATGAGTGTGGTTGTGAGGTCGTATCCTGCTTCTAGAGTCCAGGAGATGAAGTATTAGGTGTGTGTGTGTGTGTGTTATGTGTATGTATGTATTATATGTGTACATATATATAATGCAGTAAGTGAGGAATGGTAATCCATATATCTTAACCTTGCAACCTCTAACTTTATAACAAAGAGCCTCCAACTAATACATATATGTATGTGTCTATCTATATCTATGTATCTATCTGTGTATCTATTTATCTACCTATCTATTTCCTGGTGTTATTTCCATTATCAACTTGAATTTTAGAGTTTTTGAGTTTTTAGAGTTTTACCTTCTTGTCCCTTTATGTAAAATGAAAATTATTTAGAGTTTGTAAGAGGCATAAATATTATATGTATAGGAAACTAAAATCTCCAAAATTAACTCCAAATTAAACCATAAAAAATTACCATTATCATTAAGGTAGTCTTTTATTCATATATATTTAAGAAAATCATGTTAATCATGCTTTTATTGCCTCTTTTCAATCCAATATAAATAAGATATTTAACATATATTTCCTAACTTGAATATATTAGATTCAGTTCATAAGTTACTTTGATTTCTTATATTTAAAATGTACCTTACTAAAAAATATAAATAAATAAATTAATTAATTAAATGTACCTTACCAAACTAAATTTTTATATTTAATTTTTTCTTTAACTCACAAATTAAAAGAAATTAAAGATTTTAATTATGACTAAAGGCTGAAATAAGATCAAATCTTCTGAAAACATAATTAACTCTTTTTTAATATTATCTCCATGAATTTTGGTTTTAGTGTCATAATACCTTACGGGAATCAAGTTTTTCACAAGAGAATATAAACTCTAATTGTTTAAGAATGTATGCATAATGCATAAAGTGGAAGGTGGGTTGGTTAGTAATGATGTGGCTCATCTGTTTCTACATTCGGACTTTTGCAAAAGAAGAAATTATCAAGTATAACCACAAGAAATGAGGATGGGAAAGTCATGTCATTAAGCACTATTTTTATGTTCCTGACTGAGGGGAAAATACCAATTTTAGGATATGGGCATTGATGAAAGTGTTTGTATTACGAAGGTCTACACAGAAATAAGCTAATTTCTGTGAAAATAATGTGGAAGTGTTCCTACCCTTTAACATCACCTAAATGAGTGGTGTGATTTGTGCAAATAGGCAATATTTGAGCTCTTGGGTATTTATATTTTAATAAGAGTGACACCAAATTAATAGGTACTTACATATATTAGATTAAGTTTCATTTGACTTTTTGCAAAGAAGACAGCATATTTAATTTCACCCAGAGATGCTTCATATTAATACATTGTGTGGACATCTAAAAACTTAGGTAGTTTTGAATTATCAATAATATATTCTTATTTTTCTAATTTTAAGTGTACTAAATAATTATTTGAAAGCATTTATCAATAGGAGAGCAGAAATTTAGAGAATTTCCTTAAGCTCACCTTTAAAATATATCAAAGATTATATATGTATATTAATATACAACATATATGTATGTTAACAGATTCATATATATTATTTCTGATTTTTTACATGTATACACCAACAGGGTATACATTAACAGTTCATATTATCATTATGTAAAAAAATATTATTACTTTATAAAACCGGGTAGAATTTTAGGTCCTGTCCTGCAACTTCTTAGTTTTGCTTACTAATTCATGGACCACTTTCTCCACCAATGCAAGGAGATATGTTCCAATGTGTGTGTGTGTGTATATATATATATATTATATTTTGGGGGATGTGCAGAGGGAGAGGGAGAGAGAGAGAATCTTAAGAACCTTAAGTAGGCTCCATGCCTAGTGTGGAACCCAACACTGGGCTGAATCTCACAACCCTGAGATCATGACCTGAGCCAAAATCAAGAGGTGGAGGCTTAACTTATTGAGCCACCCAGGCGCCCCATATGCTCCAATATTTGTAATATTGCACTGTATTCCCTTAATGAGTAAGTCATAATTCATTTAGCCAATTCCTTATTGATAAAATATTTAGGTTGTTTCCAGATTTTAACTATTAGAAACAGTTCTCCAGTGGGCATTCTCTCATAAACAGTTTAGCATACTTGGGTTTATATATAATATATAGTATATATTTAGAGAGAGAAATATGTATGTATACAGTTAGATTTACAACGCTGCTACCAAATGCTTTCCAAAATCTATAATAATTTACATTGCCAACAAAATTGTCAAGAGGATCGCCTATTTTATCACTCCTATAAACATGAGCATTAGCACAATTCCTCTTTTTTTCTTTTCCTTTAAAAAAATAATACAAATAGTATGTGCTTATGTAAAAAAAAAAATCTCCTAGCATTACAGATTATATATAAAATTCAAAGGCAATTTTTACTGTTCTCTCCACTGTTCTTTACCTTCCCCTTTCTGCTGCTCACACACCAATCTCACTCCCCTCTCCATTACTATCATCTTTGTGCATTTCTAAAAATCTCAATGTGTTCTTAATATAAATACTACTTTCCCTGTGTAGGGCTCCGTGATCAGCGTGGAGTCTGCTTGTCCCTCTCCCTCTGCTCCTCCCCGCCCCCCAACTTGCTCTCTCTTTGTCTCTCTCTCTTATAAATAAATAAATAAAATCTTTAAAAATATGTAAAAGCTACTTGTCATAAATAGGATCTTATTCTATATTTTATTCTACAACATCCTTTTCTTCACCTGCAAATATATCATGCATATCTATTTTATTTCTAATGGCTTCATATTTGTATGTAGTTCATATGCTAATTTATTTAATTCCTCCCCTTTTGAACAATGTTTATGCTATTTTCAGGTTTTCCTTACTGCAAAAGTTACTCCATATCAGCCTCAAACAGAAATCTTTGCCACTTGTGTATTTGTGAAGACTAGATATTTAGAATTGAAATTAGGGATTTAAAAATATGCACAACTGAAATTTTGATAAATACTGACAAGTTGCCTTATTCATCATTTAAAAATATTTGTTGAGGTGAAGAACCTGATTATATGTTTTTAGGTCATTGGATATCTTTGACTTTGAAATGTCATTTTGGGAAATTTTGCTAAATTTTCTTTCATGTTGATCTCTGCTTCATTATGATTTATAGGACTTTTTTTCTCTATTGTAATTATTACCCATTTGGCTATCGTATTCTTGTCTTTATACTCTGTTAAGGGTTTTCCTTTTTTTCCTTATATTTTTCAATTTTTATGTTTTAAAATTTATTAAATATTTTGCTTTGTGTCTTTTGAATTTTGCAACATATTTAGAAAAGGCTCTCTACCTCAAAGATGAAAGATATTTATAAATGATTTTTTACAATGTGGTTGTTCTTTTTTACATGCATCATACTTTGAAGTACATTTGGAATTTATTTGGGTGCGAATAAAGAGCTGTCCAGGTTTTTTTTTCCAGGTTCCCCCCCCCAAATTTTAAGCTATTTGGCTCAATACTACTTGATGAATGATCTAGACTATGTAGAAATGCCAACTTTTTACATATATTATTTTCCCATGCATATTCACCTCTATTTTTAGATTCCCTCTTTTGTGCCATTGATATGTTTGTTTCCACATCAATATCAAATGTTTCTAATCACTTTAACTTTATAATAAAATTTAATGCTGTGTAAGACCAGGTCACACTTATTGTTTATATTCAGAGAATTTTCTTAACTTTATTCATGTTTCATTTGAGACCAAAAAGACAGAAATGTTTGCTTTCATTGGGAATGTATTGAATTTTTACATTAATTTAGGAAAGATTGCTATTTTTAAATATTTTACAATTAACTATTCAGTAATATATATCCCATTAAAAATCTTTTTTACATCCCTGAGTAAGTTTTATAATCATATTCATGTGGACATTAACTATTACTTTTGAAGTTTCCTTATAGGTATGTTACATTCTTATTGATTTTTGTAAATGGGACATATATTTTATATGTGATACTGTTGGTAAAGGAAAATAATTTATTTTGCAAGTGGCTACCTTATTGGGATTTGTTATAATTTCTAATAATTTATGCAACAGTTATTTTGCTTTTCTAAGGAAATTATCATATAATCTACAAAAAATTAAAATTTTGTGTCATCCCTTCCTTTTATATATATATATATTTACCAATGTAACACTGTGTATATTTTTATATATATATACACATATACACAATACCAATGTGTTTTGTGTCATCCTTTCCTTTTATATATACATATATATATTTATCAATGTGTTGACTACTTATGGAATAATTATGTAATAGTAGTGAGAACCGATACCCTTATCTTAATTTTAACTGTGATGGTTAATTTTGTGTATCAACTTGACTGTGTTAATGGATACCCAGATAGTTGGCAAACATTATTTCTGGGTGTGTGCCTCACAATGTTTCTGGAAAAAATTAGCATTTGAATCATAGACTTAGTAAAGAAGATCTGCCCTCAGCAATATAAGCAGCAGCATCCAATGCATTGAAGGCTTGAATAGAACACAAAGGCAGAGGAAGGCTAAATTCTCTTTCTCATATGGAGCTGGGATGCCCATCTTCTGTAGGCCTTGGACTTTGGAGCTTCTGTTTCTTGGGCCTTTGGACTCTGGGACTTATATTGTTTGCTTATACCTGGTTTTCAGGCCTTCGGCCTTCAATAAAATTATGTCTTTGGCTTTCCTTCTTTTTCAGGTTGCAGACAGCAGATTGTGGAATTTATCAGCCTCCATAACCTTGTGAGTCAATTCTTGTAATAAATCTTGTCACATATACCTACATATATTTTATTGGGTCTGTTTCTCTAGAGAACCCTAACTAATGTACTAACTTTAATACTAATTAAACACTGTTTTATTCTAGAGTATGTTCTTCGTATTGGTTTATGATAGAAAAAATTTAACATTATTAAAGAACCATCCATGTATTTCTGACTTATTAGTGGATATTGAATTTTATCAGATGGTTATCCATTTATTTTGAGATGGATGTACCATTTTCATCATTTAATCTATTAATGTAGTGAGTTTTATTAGCAGATTTCCTAATACTAAATATACTTAGTTTTCATGAAAGAAAAGTAAGTATAAATTAAAATTTTTAAATTGTTGGATTTTCATACACATTATTTTATAATCTTCATATTGCAAATTAGATCGGAATGTGACATTTTTGTCGGATGCTGTTAGTTGGAATAACCTAAGTTAGATTGGAATGAAATTTTCCTTTTTGTGTGCTATTTTTTAAAAATGACAATATATGCTTATTTTGTGCTTTGATATATTTACATGACAAAAGATTTTGTTTTATTGTTTTTCCTGAGAATTTCTACAAATTTACCAATGAAATTTTGCCTGGCCTCCTTGTGATCTAATTCTTGACATGAGATCAATATGGAGGCTTACATTCCAGGAAGAGCAAGAAGACTCATGTCACAGAAGTATTACTTGGAAGTAAAAAAAAATGTGGTGTTGGATTACACAAGGTATTGCTTGAATAGTAGATTAAGTGCAAATTATAGACATTTATGCCATGCTAGTAATTTTGAACATCATACTGATAGTGTAAAGTCACTTAAAACTTTTAAAATTAGCATGCAACACAGTTAAATCATGCATTTAGAACAATAACAGACTACATAGGAAGTGAATTGACAGAGAAACACTGACAGTATCTCAGGACACTGGGTGAGAGATAATGAGGGCACATAGCAGTGCCATAAAGGATAGAGAGGAGAGGATGGATTCAAAAGACATGACTGATTGGTGTAAAGGTTAAAGAGAAAGATGAGAGGGACAATAAAGGAACTCAGCTTAAGTGACACAACAGATAACACAAAGCCAGGCACTGTGTTGGGTTGTGGGAAAATGATGTGCCTCTTTCACTTAAGGAGCTCCTCATCTAGTAGCAAGAGAAATACTAGAAGGTGCATTTCTTTAATTTAGTGTGGTGAGGATTTCAGCAATAATTATTCAATCAGAAGTCCCCCGATGGTATTCATTAATTCTGCTTTGTTACTCTTCAGGGGCAAAGGTGTGGAGCAGCATGGTGTGTGCAAACCTGGTCAGACTCATTTCCTTAGGGAAGTGAGTGGAGATGTGGCTGGTAAATAGGAAAGGAAGGAAATCGTGTTAAGTTTGTGGGATTCTCAGAAAACAGTTGACTCCTTCTCTAAATCTGGGCTAGAAATATGAATATGATGTTCTCTTCTCAATTTCACAATTTTTCAATCTTAAAAAGTGATGTGTTACTCCCATCCTATGAAAGGTAGCATTTTTAGGAGAATCTTGACAGCACCATGTAATAAACAAAATACAAGTTCTAATTGTGAAATGTATGAATGTTCACAGGGCATGAGGTAAATAAAGGCTCTTTTGTCATTTCAGGTAATGTTTTGCTGCCAATGAGTTTTGCAGAAAAAAGGAGCTTAAGGGATTTCAGGATGACAGATAAGGGATTATGGGTCTGAATATCCCCTTGGGAATAATACATTTTAATTGTTTGGACTTGTGGCCATGGGTGAAGTTATCCACGTAGGAAAATGAATCAGAGAATAAAGAAGTGCTAGTGGACAAAAACTAAGGAAAATTATCATTTAAAGGAAATTTATCCACTGAAGAAAGTCCAGAAGGATAAGCCTGAGATGTTAGAGTGGGACATTTAAGAAGGAAATGTCAACCAGGTCAAGTATGAGCCAACAACAGCCATGTGAACAAGCAAATACAAGGCACTTATAAACATGATGATGAAAAAAAAAAAAAAAACCCAAAACAGGATGTTGTAAAAAGCACCCAGGAGGCCACTTTAGGGTGGGTGGTCAGGAGACCTCTGAAGAATTTCCCTTGAAGCTGAAGCCTGAATGTCATAAAGGACCATGCGTGAGAGAGAGAAGTGTGGTCGAGACAGGGGTTCTGAACATTTTTATGTTATAAATTAGACCTCTGTGGCATTCTGTAGAAGGTTATAGAGTAAAAATGTTTGTAAATAAATGACATAAAATGTAGAGAACTATAAAGGAAATATTATACCAAATATGTTAAACATGCATTTTTGGTGCAGTAATAGATGTACTATTTAATTCTTAAAAACTAAGAACTAGTGACAAGTGTAATAACTCACAATATTAAATTAATGTATAGAAACAACAGGTCAAGATATATGTGATAACTGTAATATGATAAGAAAATGTCTATGATTTCTATGAATGACAAGTAACAGGTATTACCTGATGCAACTGTGGAGCATAGTTGAAGGAAATGCTAAATAAAGAGGTAAAAATATTCCTATCCAAGTTCATACACCACCAGCCCAAAGCAAAGTTTGCTGATAGTGGATATTTAAATAAGTTTTCTAAGAAATAAGCACAGAACTCACTATTCTGTAACAAAACTCTGAATTCTGTAGCTATTATCTTCAGCACTTAAGGACTAATAATGTTCCAATACATCTTCTGGGTGGCAGAAGAATACCAGTTTTTAGTGGGGCTCAAAGCAGGAAAGGGCGTAATATAGTGTAAGCACAATGCCACTTGAGCCATATTGTACTGTGATACCAGAAGTATCTGTGTTGGGAGAATGAAAACATTGCCCCTATGGTACTATAAAACCAGAGGTATCACTGGTGGGAATATTAAAACATAGACCCCTGGGTTTCTGGAACAAGGACATATCATTTATTGCAATGAACTTCATACCTATGGAAAGTCAGCTCCTGGTATGCAACTGGGCCCTGGTAGGAAAGGAGCTTCTAACCCTGTGAGATCCAGTGATCAAGCAGTCAGAGAACTGTGTCCTCTCAGGTTATTTAGGTAATATGATCAGAGGGACCCAGCAGTCATAAGATGGAAATGATAAATCCAGAGTCAGGTGTAAGCAGGGGCAATAAATTCCTCCTCCAACCCGTGTTATCTACCACTCTTGTACCAGCATATCTCCCCCAAGTCACACCTATGGCAGTGTTGAAGGTCATTTATAAACAGCTGATGGAAAAGAATGCCCCTCAATATTGGGTTCACTAAGGGGTTGGTATGTTATCTTGTCATTAGCTGAAAATGAATGGCTGAATCACAACTCCAAGCAGAGGTTTCCCTGAAAGGCGGTGGTACAGGGAAACTCTCCCAATAAGAGTGTTGTATTTAGCATTCACTTTGTGTGGAAAGAGAAATACCTCAAGGTCCCATGCACCCATAGACAGTGGCAATAGCCCAGATGGTTGGTCAGGGACATAGGAAAGAAAGAATGGAAAATTGAGGACAAGGAGATCTGGAGAAGTGACATGTATTTGGACCTATGAAACAAGCACAAAATGTGCAGACCTTTGATCTATATGTCAATATCTATCAGAGAACACACACACCATCCACAGAAGAGATACTAACCAAACCAAACTGATACATTGACTTGACCAGTAGACATCACCCAGGCTTCATTATAATCCACCCTTGTGCTGGCACAGTGAACAATGAAGAATGTTGTCATGAAGGGTCTGCATGGCTCTGCATCATGGGCTCCCACTTACCAGTGCAAATCTAATGACTTTCCCTGCTGAATGTCCACATTGTCAGCAAAGAGATCAATCTTGGACCCTGGTACACCACTGTCCCTTGAAGAATCCGGTCACCTTCTTGGCTGACTACATTGGATCCTTCCACTCTGAAAGGAGTAGCAATTCATCTTGACTATAACTGACACATATTCTTGGTATGGGATTAACTTTCATGCCAGCAGGACGTCTCTGGACCCACTATCTGAGGACTTAGAGAGTGTTTTATTCACAAATAATACCAAATAATTTTGATAATTGTATCAAAGGAGGTGTGACAGTAGGAAAATGACCAAGAGATCCATTGGTTCTTTTCCATATAAGACTGCACAGAAACCACTAGCCTGGGAGCACATTATCTTGGCCTCCGAAAGATACAGCTGAGTCACAAGTTTGAAATTATATCCTACAAGGATCCTCCTCCAGGACTGATCATTCTCAGGACTGAGCGTACACTCTAAATCAAACCAGTATCTTAGGTTTCCATCTTCAAGGAGAATACATGGATCTGGGATCCAAGTAGTCAAAGTAAGAATATTCTCAGTTACCGTCACTCCTGGAGGGACAATCTTGGGATCCTTGTGCTTCTCATTGCCACAAATTTAGGCTCTGTGAATTGAGAGATTCTTGTTCTCAAAGAAGAATTCTTCCATCATTGTACACAGTAATAGTCCCATTGAATTCTATGGGACAGCTATCAATCAGTTACTTCAGGCTTCTTATGCCAGAGACCAGGGGGAAAGCAAATGAGTCATGATACTGGTAGGAATAATTGACATCAATCTTTAAGAAAAGATAGGACTTATGCAATTCACAGCGCTCACCATAGCACATACCCTCCCCAAGCTGTGAATTGTGTAAGACTGTTGAATCACAGACCTGTATCTCTGAAACAAATAATACATTATATGTTAAAAAAAAAAAAAGAAGGTAGTAGGAAGGGAAAAATGAAGGGGGGTGGGGAATTGGAGGGGGAGACGAGCCACGAGACACTATGGACTCTGAGAAACAAACTGAGGGTTCTAGAGGGGAGGGGAGTGGGGGGATGGGTTAGCCTGGTGATGGGTATTAAAGAGGGCACGTACTGCATGGAGCACTAGGTGTTATACACAAACAATGAATCATGGAACACTGCATCAAAAACTAATGATGCAATGTATGGTGATTAACATAACATAATAAAATAAAAAAAAAAGATAAATTTATAAAAAAAAAGAAAAGATAGGACTTCTGCTTCATGAAGAATCAGAGAATGTTAGGTTTATTCTGGGCTTATTTGTTAAGTCATCTTTTAGAGAGTAATTAATACTCTTATCCCTTCCTCTACCACCTGTTTTAGGTGCCCCTCACCCTCAACTAGTAGCTCTCTTAGTCTAGGTTGCTTTCCTCGTGGGATGATCCAGACCCTTATCCCCGTGGGGTTTGGGGGGAGGAAATTTTGCCCTGTGATTTAGGAAGATGGATGTTTTGCAGAGAGTGAATCATGTAGGTATGAGAAGAACATAAACACCCGGAACAATCTCTGGGTGAAATGGGAATTCCTATGAAGATAGCTCCAGCTAATATCATGTTTGTAATGGCATTTATTAATAAAGTTAGGCCATTTTATTTTTCCTGGTAATCACTGGTAGAAAGTAACAGAGAAAGTAACTGGTTGGAATAAGCCAGAGATAGAAATTGACCATCTAAAAGTACAAAACCAAGATATTCAAGGGGCAAGGAATTTGAGGGTAGTATTAAGACAAATCATGGAGCCCAGTTTAAGTAGGGAAGAAAATAAATATAGATTGGCAATGAATGTATGTGAGAAAGAGATCAAGGAACTAAAACTCTAAAAAGTGGGGTGAGTTACATGAGACTGAGAAGAGAATTAAAAATTGTCATCAGAAAATATAAAGAAAGGAGATAAAATAGAATATTTACACAACAAATAATGGACAAAATTGATGACAGAAATGATCTTAGAGGTCTTAATAAAATATGTAATGTGACTTACCTATGTTGGTTTTCAATGGCAAGATAAAGAAGGTAAATTGCCTTGTGGTATTGATATTAGAAGTAATTTTGTTTTTTTTTTAAGATTTTATTTATTTATTTGTCAGAGAGAGAGAGCACAAGCAGGTGGAGGGGCAGTGGCAGAGGGAGAAGCAGGCTCCCCACTGAGCAAGGAGCCGGATGCCAGACTCCATCCCAGGACTCTGGGATCATGACCTGAGCCGAAGGCAGACGCTTAACTGATTGAACCACCCAGGCATCCCAGAAGTAATTTTGGTTCACACTACTTTGTGTAGGCATGTACTGAATGGAGCACTGGGTGTTATACGCAAACAATGAATCATGGAGCACTACATCAAAAACTAATGATGTAATGTATGGTGATTAACATAACATAATAAAAAAAAGTCTAAATTAGATAAATGCATTAGGAAAAGAATGCATTTTTGTTCTTCCATACATTTTGTTTTAATCAAGGGAAGATGAAAAGATTTTAATAATAAACCATACCTCGGAGTTTTACTGACAATAACAACATTTTTTAATTATCACAACTGGGTTCTTCATGATAGAATGTATAAAGTTTGGTTTCCTTAATCTGAAATAGATTCTCAGCTTTAATCAAGGGAGATCAGTTACTTTCCCTAGAGTTTGTCTCCACATAAAATGGATACAATTATTGAAATACATTATGTAATAGTCTACAAAACTGTCAAGTGACAGCTTAAAAAATAGTTGTTTGTTATGTTTCTGACTAACCATAAGATATAAGGATATAATCTTTTTTTCAGATCCATGTCATAAATTAAATGAGGTTATTACGGAGAGTATCCTAAAGAAGTGTTTGGATTTTTTCCGGGTCACAAGTAAACATCACGATTTTATACACTGATTTGTGTTTTTTATAGCAAAGTCTCTGTTTTTTTAAATTGAGGTATAATTGATGTACATTATGTTAGTTTCAGGTGTGCATAATGATTTCATATTTGTACATATTTTTAAATAATCACAATAAGTTTAGTTAACATCCATCACCACACATAGTTACAAAATATTTTTTTTCTTGGGATGAGAACTTTCAAGGTTTACTCTCTTACCAGCTTTCAAACAGGCAATACAGTGTTATTAACTGCAGTTCCATGCTTTACATTACAAATTTTATAATTGGAAGTTTGTACCTTTTGACTTCCTTCACCCATTTCATCCACACCCACACCCACCTTTGGCAACCACCAGTCCCTTCTCAGTATCTATGGCAAAGTCTCTACTTTCATAGATTTTAACAAGCAGTATCTATCTGCTTGTCAAGACTTTTATTTTTTAAGATTTTATTTTTAAGTAATTTCTATACGCATTGTGGGGCTTGAACTTACAACCCTGAGATCAAGAGTGGCATGCTCTACTGACTGAACCAGCCTTTTTATCTGATGACATCATCTCATACTTGTATCAATCTAAGCACATCACTACCACCAGGGAAATTTAATAGGCCAGTCTACACATCCCCTTGGTATATAATCTCAAGAATGTATTACAGGCTTTGAGGTTTGTGCTTCCTATTCTTAAATACATTGGCACTCAAAGCTGCTTAAACAAGCATCAACAAAGGTGCCTGTCTTCTTTGAAGTTATTTTCTGCGGAAATCACAGTCACTGACCAAATGATTTTGAAAGATTAAATTGTGCTTATTTTATGGCATTCTAAAACAGCAGGGTTAAATACTTGGCCAGCTGCCAGCCACTCAGCACCCACAGTTTCATGTTTGGCTGCCAGATATATCCACATGAATTATTCTGGAACAGAAATGTGCAATGGTGCCATTCTGGAGGGCAGAAGTTAGTTTTTGAGTTTAATGCTTTGATGAATGGATAATTCATGTATTATCCATTTTTATATGCATAAAACGTGCTTTTCAAAATTTGATTGGATTTTGGTTGCCAGAGGAAGTTTTATGCTTTCTCTTGGAGGGAAGATATCCCCTGCACTGGTTGGTTTTCCTATTTCTCTGTTCCAGAAGAATGAGGGATCCCTTTCTCGAAGTCTATCAAAAATCAGGAGGTGTACTAAGCCATTTTATTTATAAGAAAAGCTATATATATACATATATGTATATATATAGAACACACTTAAAATATTAATGTAATATGTGAAAATTATAAAGGAATCAAATGATTATGCTTGCCTAATTTAGTCTATGTTAATTTACACTGGAAGCATTTTTTTCTCTAAATTCTGCCAAAGTCATCAGGCTGAGGTATGGCTGTACGTTCGTATCAGACGTCTTGAAGGCAGGATGAAACAGTTTCACAGGGCATGCAGATCTCTGTGTGGGGGCCTACAAAGAAGAATCATAGCCTCACACTCAAAGCCCACAGTCTAAAGACACATAGGTAAAACTTCATCAATAATATGAATGATTTAAAAATATAAGCAGTATAAAAAATAAAATAAAAAATAAAATACAAGAAGTATAATAACAAGCTGCCTAAAGCAAGTATATACTCAGGGAAATAATAAATGGTTGCAGAAAAGCAAAGCTGGGAGTTTTCAGACAAGAGGAGCCACTGTCTGTAAAAAAAAAAAAAAAAAGAGCACTTTTTTGGAGAAGGTAGGTCTTGACCGGAGCTTAGAAAATACTGGAAGTTTCTCCAGGTGTAGAAGAAGAGCCATATCCTAGTGAAGTACTTTCCATACAGAGAGATGGGGATCTGTAGGTTGCATAGAGGGCACCATGAGGGATTGAGTTATTTTGGTTTTTTGCTTGTTTGTTTTCTTTAAGAGATGTCTCAGGACTTACCTTAGCAGTGCAATCACCAATGCAGACAACGGAGGAGAAATTACTGGATCAGGGAGAGATTAGAGAGTAAAGTTTAGTGAGTGGTAAAGTCAATTTTAGTTTGCATTCAAAGAAACCAAACAAAAATTAATGGGAAATAATTACATCATGTGCTCCATGACCTCGTAGAATGCGTTGCATTGAAAAGGTAAGATAAAATATCTTGCATATTTTGGCTCAGTTAGTACTAAAATTTTTTGACAAACTTTTCATTTTTTAAAATCATTTTTCTGGCAATATTTAGTTTAAATATTAAATAGCTTTTGTGCTCCCTAGAAATTTTCTCTTCTCTTCATTCTAAGCAGACAGCTGACTTTGTTATTCTTTTTCTTGAAGGTCTTTGCAGGGCAGAAAATAGAAGCTGCATGATGTAGACTTCTAGAATCGGTGAAGGTACATTGTTGGGGGTTCTGTGGAGGCAGAAGACAGGGGTATGCCTTTGAAAAGCAGAAAAAATTTTTTTTCTGTGACCCAAGGGAAGGATAAAGATCCATAGGTCACACAAGCCTCTGGAACTTTGCTGAGAAGCAGATTCTCATCTTTTTCAAACATGCCTAAAAGGAGGACTAGGGCTCCTGAAAGCAAAAGATATGGGACTCCCTAGGGCAGCCAGTCTCAGTTGCCAACAAGTGACCAAGAGACTTCCCATTTCTTAACATTTGGGACCTTTGTACTACTCTGGGCAGGGGACTCCCAGAAAAACTGAGGTGATATCTTGCACCATCCTTACAGGATGGGAACTCAATTTTGAAATTAGTTTGATTAAATAAAAAACAGAAATACAGTATTCTTGTATCATCTATCAATGAAAATTGGTGAGTTGGAGAATTAAAGATCCAAAATTGTAGATTTTTTCCAGTTCTTTCTTCTACTTATCCATAAACACAGTATTACCTCTCCAAATTTCTTCCAGTCTTGGAATTTGTGTTCTAATACTTCGCTACATCAAGGACTGAGTGGTACAATAGCTCAAACATCTTACTTATTAGTTGTAGCAACATTTTTGATGTTATGTCAGTTCCCATCATTTTTTCACACTATGAATGAGGTAAGTGCAGAACAATTTCCCAAAGGGAATTCTTGCTCAAGTTCTGAGTTGCATGGTCTTGCAGAAGAATAGTTGAACATTTCTGGTATTGGATCTGATGTCACATGTGATGACAGCAACAACAGTTCTCTTTCTGAGCAGGAAACACTTGGTGAGATACCACTTTTATCCTTTGACCAAGTACTCAAGATTCTCTCCCCGGTGGCTTCTGATCATTCACATATAAAACATTTAAAAAAACAAAACGAAAAAAAGAAATAAAAATACATGGGCTGCATTATGTTTATGCTAGGCCATCTCAAATCATTTTTAAAGACAGCTGAAATATATGCTATAAATTCAACAATAACAAAACCATGGAAGATGGTGTTTTTCCTTATATAAAAATGTTTATTAATTTTTTTCTTTTAAATTGAAGAAGGTCTCATGGAATCACTGTCCTCATTTTATAAACCATTCCCTGCCTTTTCCAATTATTCTACAGTATTACTAAATGGCTAATAAAATGTGTATTACATTATAATTGAAATCTTAACTGCATTGGGAAAATGTAAATATATCATATTGTGTGAAGCAATGTTGAAATCTTGCCATAAATAGTCCCAGTCAAGCTTGAAAAACTGTTATTAGTATTTCATTTATTAATGTCTAAGTAATCTGCATTTTTGATAGCTTGGCTAAGCTTCATGCCTGTCAACATTTGCCATTTACTTTCACTTTCCTCCCAATTATTTTTGACATTTTGTTTTCCATTTAACAAGTAAGCAAGCTTCCATTCCTGGGGATGTTACTTAATAGATACCATATGTACAAGGCCATAAGTAAATACCATTTACTGGAAAACAGGTTAATAACTCAGTGCAAATATTTTGCTATAGTTCTATATCATGCAAATAAGCATAAACTCTTGTAGCAATTATCTGAATTCACCAAAATACAACAGAGAGTATCTTGCCTCAGGTGGGGATTAACACAAACTTAAATTTGTACTAATCTGCCTCTGAGGAAGGAAGCATTAGCAAATGCTCTATGGCGGCTACTCATTTTACTATACAGTCAAATGCCACCAACAGGAGGGAAGACTTAGGAGACCAATTTGAATTACCACGTTTGGAAAGTTAGTGAAAGTATAAATACATATGTTAGAGAGCAAAGAAAAGAAACGAGGAAAGAAAAGAAAGGGAAAAAAGGACCTATATATACAATTCTTACTTGGAGTCACAGTTTTCTTTTTAAAATTTCCCTGACAGCTCCATTTCTAGTAATACTGTCCAGGTCCATACTCTAGATGTGATTCTCTACAATGACAGCTTATTGATAGATTAATAAAAAAAATCTGAACTTTTGTGTGATGCAGGTTAATAAACAAAATGTGATCACTTTTCCTAAAGAAATTCAAGAAGGCCTCTTGGGACTGATACAAAATAAAAATGATAATAGTCTCTTTGGGACTATTAGCTGAAAAGAAGGCAAAGAAGGAAGCTATCACATACCACCATTTAGTATGAAAAGATCCAATTTTGGACTAGGAAAGGAAGGTTAGGGAAGGCAAATTGTAAAGAATTATAAAGACAGCAGGGAAAGCTGCAGTTAGTCATGTGTATAAAGAGGGTATGAGAAGATTGGTTTTACCAGACCAAGAGATCCATGTTACTTACAGTAACTTTAAAAGTTAGAAAACATGTTACATGACAATAAACCCCTGAAAAGAAATATTTCTTTGTTGTTGTTATAGGTTCATCTCTTTATGGGGTTTTAGAAGAACATTGGTTGTAAAGTTTATTTCCTTGGGTAATTTTATAATTTGTTTAATTTATATGCTCTTCGTATATAACAGCCACTAAGCGCTGGTATATGGCAGGTATTGAACTAGGCGCTGGGGATTTTCATGCAATTCCTGCCTTCATGGATTTTACAATACCTGATACTTGTGTAACAATTTAAATTTGAAGAATGCTTTCACTTACTTTTAATTGTTGCGTTATTCCATTTTCCTCTGTTTTCTTTGGGCAACATAACCTTGGTATTCATGGCAATGAATTTTGTTAAAAGGAGGGTGATTTTTTTAAATATGAGGAATTATATTACAAATAATATACTGATTGTCTTAGCTTGTGTTGCCATAAGAAAATAGTATGAACTGGGTGGATTAAACAACAGAAGTTTATTTTCTCATAGTAAAGGCTGGAAGTCTGAGAGGAAGGTGCCAGCAGGGTAGAGTTCTGGTGAGAGCTCTCTTCCTGGCCAGCAGATGGCTGCGTTCTGGATGTATTCGCACATGGAGAGACAGTGAGCAAGTTCTCTGACGTCTCTTCTCCTAAGGGCACTAAGTCCATCATGAGGGTCCCAGCCTCATGACCTCATCTGGACCTAATTACCTCCTAAAGGCTCCATCTCCAAATATCATCATATTGAGTTGAGGACTTCGATATATGAACTTTGGGAGGACACAGTTCTGTCTATACCATTGACTCACATGCCGCATTTGAAAAATGTAGGGTTTTTTTTTCCCCCCGTATTTGCTTCAGAATGTTTCAAATAACAAGTTTATAATTGAACCTCTCTCCAATCCTATCACCTTGCCTATTCAAAAATAACCCTGTCCTTGCATTTTGTGTATCTTTTCCGTCTGGGTTTTAATAGTTTACTACTTATTTATATATCTATAAACAATATTTATTGTTGTGATGTGTGCTTTCATATATTATATAAAATGGTATCATAGTTCATAACTCATTCTTTAATATGTGTCTTATTTTTAGTATTTTCAAGATTCCTTGATATGTATGTACATACTGTATGCCTATATTTGAGTATATAATATATACACATAAAAATTATAATATAATATATAATATAATATCGAGAAATCTTTTTTTTTAAAGATTTTTATTTATTTATTTATTTGAGAGAGAGAGAGAGAAACAGCATGAGAGGGGAGGGGAGAGGGTCAGAGGGAGAAGCAGGCTCCCCGCTGAGCCGGGAGCCCGATGCGGGACTTGATCCCAAGACTCCGGGACCATGACCTGAGCCGAAGGCAGTCGCTTAACCAACTGAGCCACCCCGGTGCCCAATATCGAGAAATCTTGAAAATCAGTGCCCAACATATGATGCTATTTCTTTCATATCCAGGACTCATGGGTCCAGGAATCTGGGGGTGGAAATAGAAGCAGCTCCACTTACTATTACCTGTAGTGATCCACTAGCAAACATTTTCTTCCCTGCCCTCACCATTTTATGTTTTGCTGGTCTAGGGGTCTTAGTTTCCAATGAAGAAATGCTTCCATCAGGAGACACAGCATGATTGAACTGAACTGGAAGTTAAGACTGCTGCCTGGCCACTTTAGGCTCCTCATGCCTGTAAATCAATAGGCAAAGCAGGGAGTTACTCTACTGGTGGGGGTAATTGATCCTGACTTCCCGGAGGAAATTGGACTGCTACTATAACATGAAAGTAAGGAAGAGAATGTCTGAAATATGGACGCTCTCTTAGGCATCTCCTACTACTACCAAGCTCTGTGATTTAAACTACAACAACACAATTCAGGCGGGACTACTGATGGCCTAGAACCTTCATGAATGGGTGTTTGGGTCATTGTACCAAGTAAAGAAGCATGATCCTCTGAGCTGCTTTCTGGGGGCTAAGAGAACATGGAATGGGATAGAGGGAATAGGTAGTTAGAAATACCAGCCACAACCAGGTGATCTGTTGCAGAAATTATAATTGTTATGACTATTTCTTCCTTATTTTATTACGGATATATTTGTGTGTGTCTCTGCATGTGTGTATATACATAGTATTTTTTCTTTCTATATAAGATTATTAACTTCACATCATTGTATTTAAGTTTTGTTAGCTTTACATCATAGTATTTAAGTTACGGAATACCAAGGGAAGAGTGATTATCACCCAAGGATTTTGCATCATCTTCTGGTAAAAGAATTAAGTGGATTTTGTGTTGCACACAGGATAGTTGTATCATATTAGGCAGAAGTATGACTTGATAATGTCTTTAGAGATTAAATATGGTTTAAGGAGATGTGTAGGGGTGCCAAGTTCACAACAAGAGGTAGCCTGTGATGGTTAATTTTATGTGGAAACTTGGCTAGTCCATGTTGCCCAGTTATTTATTCAATAACAGTCAAGATGTTGTGAAGCTATTTTAAAAATTTGATTAATGTTTAACTCATTAGACTTTGAGTAAAGCAGATTGCCTCCCATAATATGAAAGGACCACATTCAGTAAGTTGAAGACCTTAAGAGCAAAGATTGAAGTTTCCCCCAAAAGAAACAATTCTGCCTCCAGATTGCAGTATAGAAACTCTGCCTGCTGGCTGGCCCTGAAGATTTCAGACTCAAGAATACAATATCAATTCCAACCTGAATTTCCAGCCTGTTACTCTACAGATTTCATACTTGCCTATCCCTACAGTTGCATACCCCATTTTCTTAAAATGAATCTGTTTGTCTGTCTTTCTATTCTACTGATTTTGTTTTTTTCTCAAGAACCCTAGGACAAGAACAGTAGAACAGATCAACGAAACTAGGAGCTGGTTCTTTGAAAGAATTAACAAGATTGATAAGCCCCTGGCCAGACTTATCAAAAAGAAAAGAGAAATGACCCAAATCAACAAAATCATGAATGAAAGAGGAGCAATCACAACCAACACCAAAGAAATACAATTATAAGAACATATTATGAGCAACTCTATGCCAGCAAATTAGATAACCTGGAAGTAATGGATGCATTCCTAGAGATGTATCAACTACCAAAACTGAACCAGGAAGAAATAGAAAACCTGAACAGACTTATAACCACTAAGGAAATAGAAGCAGTCATCAAAAATCTCCCAAAACACAAAAGCCCAGGGCCAGATGGCTTCCCAGGGGAATTCTACCAAACATTTCAAGAAGAATTAATACCTATCCTTCTGAAACTGTTCCAAAAAATAGAAATGGAAGGAAAACTTCCAAACTCATTTTATGAGGCCAGCATTACCTTGATCCCAAAACCAGACAAAGACCCCATCAAAAGGGAGAATTACAGACCAATATCCCTGATGAACATGGATGCAAAAATTCTCACCAAAATACTAGCCAATAGGATCCAACAGTACATTAACAGGATCATTCACCACGACCAAGTCGGATTTATCCCTGGGCTGCAAGGTTGGTTCAACATCCGCAAATCAATCAACGTGATACAATACATTAACAAAAGAAAGAACAAGAATCATATGATCCTCTCAATAGATGCAGAAAAAGCATTTGACAAAGTACAGCATCCTTTCTTGATCAAAACTCTTCAGAGTATAAAGATAGAGGGTACATACCTCAATTTCATAAAAGCCATCTATGAAAAACCTACAGCGAATATCATTCTCAATGGGGAAAAACTGAGAGCTTTCCCCCTAAGGTCAGGAACGCGGCAGGGATGTCCACTATCACCACTGCTATTCAACATAGTATTGGAAGTCCTAGCCACAGCAATCAGACAACAAAAAGAAATCAAAGGCATCCAAATTGGCAAAGAAGAAGTCAAACTCTCACTCTTTGCAGATGATATGATACTTTATGTGGAAAATCCCAAAGACTCCACCCCAAAACTGCTAGAACTCATACAGGAATTCAGTAAAGTGGCAGGATATAAAATCAATGCACAGAAGTCAGTGGCATTCCTATACACCAACAACAAGTCAGAAGAAAGAGAAATTAAGGAGTTGATCCCATTTACAATTGCACCCAAAACCATAAGATACCTAGGCATAAATCTAACCAAAGAGGCAAAGGATCTGTACTCAGAAAACTATAAAATACTCATGAAAGAAATTGAGGAAGACACAAAGAAATGGAAAAACGTTCCATGCTCATGGATTGGAAGAACAAATATTGTGAAGATGTCAATGCTACCTAGAGCAATCTACACATTCAATGCAATCCCCATCAAAATACCATCCACTTTCTTCAAAGAAATGGAACAAATAATCCTAAAATTTGTATGGAACCAGAAAAGACCCCGCATAGCCAGAGGAATGTTGAAAAAGAAAAGCGAAGCTGGTGGCATCACAATTCCGGACTTCCAGCTCTACTACAAAGCTGTCATCATCAAGACAGTATGGTACTGGCGCAAAAACAGACACATAGATCAATGGAACAGAATAGAGAGCCCAGAAATGGACCCTCAACTCTATGGTCAACTAATTTTTGACAAAGCAGGAAAGAATGTCCAATGGAAAAAAGACAGTCTCTTCAACAAATGGTGTTGGGAAAATTGGACAGCCACATGCAGAAGAATGAAACTGGACCATTTCCTTACACCACACACAAAAATAGACTCCAAATGGTTGAAAGACCTCAATGTGAGACAAGAGTCCATCAAAATCCTAAAGGAGAACACAGGCAGCAACCTCTTCGATCTCAGCCGCAGCAACTTCTTCCTAGAAACATCTCCAAAGGCAAGGGAAGCAAGGGCAAAAATGAACTATTGGGACTTCATCAAGATAAAAAGCTTTTGCAAAGCAAAGGAAACAGTCAACAAAACCAAAAGACAACTGACAGAATGGGAGAAGATATTTGCAAATGACATATCAGATAAAGGGCTAGTATCCAAAATCTATAAAGAACTCATCAAACTCAACACCAAAAGAACAAAGAATCCAATCAAGAAATGGGCAGAAGACATGAACAGACATTTTTCCAAAGAAGACATCCAAACGGCCAACAGACACATGAAAAAGTGTTCAATATCGCTCAGCATCAGGGAAATCCAAATCAAAACCTCAATGAGATACCACCTCACACCAGTCAGAATGGCTAAAATTAACAAGTCAGGAAACGACAGATGTCGGCGGGGATGCGGAGAAAGGGGAACCCTCCTACACTGTTGGTGGGAATGCAAGCTGGTGCAGCCACTCTGGAAAACAGTATGGAGGTTCCTCAAAAAGTTGAAAATAGAGCTGCCATATGATCTAGCAATTGCACTCCGGGGTATTTACCCCAAAGATTCAAAAGTAGGGACCCGAAAGGGTACATGCACCCCGATGTTTATAGCAGCAATGTCCACAATAGCCAAACTGTGGAGAGAGCCAAGATGTCCATCAACAGATGAATGGATAAAGAAGAGCTGGTATATATATACAATGGAATATTATGCAGCCATCAAAATGAATGAGATCTTGCCATTTGCAACGACGTGGATGGAACTGGAGGGTATTATGCTGAGTGAAATAAGTCAAACAGAGAAAGACATGTATCATATGACCTCACTGATATGAGGAATTCTTAATCTCAGGAAACAAACTGAGGGTTGCTGGAGTGGGGGGTGGGGTGGGAGGGATGGGGTGACTGGGTGATGGACACTGGGGAGGGTATGTGCTCTGGTAAGCGCTGTGAATTGTGCAAGACTGTTGAATCTCAGATCTGTACCTCTGAAACAAATAATGCAATATATGTTAAGAAAGAAAAAAAGAAGAAGAAGAATGTAGCAGGAGGGGAAGAATGAAGGGGGGGAAATCGGAGGGGGAGAAGAACCATGAGAGACGATGGACTCTGAAAAACAAACTGAGGGTTCTAGAGGGGAGGGGGGTGGGAGGATGGGTTAGCCTGGTGATGGGTATTGAGGAGGGCACGTTCTGCATGGAGCACTGGGTGTTATGCACAAACAATGAATCATGGAACACTATATCTAAAACTAATGATGTAATGTATGGGGATTAACATAACAATAAAAAAATTAAAAAAAAAAAAAAGAACCCTAGGACAACCTTCTGTCCAGTGACCCTGTTGTACTCACGTAAGTTAATAACTTACATGTAGATTTTCTTGTATTTTCTGACTGTAAGAGTAACAGTTCTGTTTCTTTCAATGCCATGTACATTTTATTTCCTTTTTTGTCTTATTGTAATGGCTCAGGAACCCAATAAAATTTGAATATTGTATTGATAACAGGACATTAGTGAGAAAAACTTTTAATATTTATAATTTTATATTTTGCTATGGATTTTTGTAGATATGCTTTAGTATAGAAGGAAGGTTTTTTGTTTGTTTTAGAAGGAAGTTTTTTAAATTCAATTTTAGAACAGTTTTTCTAAGTAATGAATATTGAAGTTTGGCTAATACTTTTCCTGAGTAATAGGATTTTTTATTTATTCTATTAATGTGATTAAATCCATGGATTGGTTTTCAAATGTTGAATTAATCTAGCATTATTGGGATAATTCCTTCCTGATTGGAATATTATTTTTATTTTTTACTAGATTTGGTTTGGACATCTTTAAAATTTTTACATTATGGTTCATATTATTTTTAGTCCTTGCTTTATAGCTGAGCATATGATTATTATTTGTAAAATATTCTACATTATTCTCTATTTTTCCTTGAATTTTTGTTAATTTTTGTCTCATAAAATTGAGGCTACAAAACAAGATATTTAGATTTGTTATATCTTTCTGGCCATTTGATACTTTTATCACCATGAAAATTTTCTTTTTATCGCTACTAATGCTTTCAGTCTTATAATACATTTTGTTATTAATCACTACGGTTGCTTTGTTGTTTCTGCTTTTCCCATTTTTCTATTTTTTACTTTATTTTCTTTAGTTCTTAGGTATATTTCTTGCAACACACATAGAGTTGTGCTGTTGATAAATTCAGTATGAAACTCTTTGACTTTAATAAGGAATTTAATTTAATGTATTAACATTTACTGTGATTACTGACATATTTGTGTTTAAAGCTACATTTTACTGTTTTGTTATACTATTTTCTGTATTTTGTATATACATATTTGCCCAGCTTTCTACCTTCTTTTGGTTTGATTTTTTTTTATTATTTAATCTCAGTAGCTCGAAAAATATAACTGATTAGATTGAAGTCAGAGTTTACCCTATGCATAACTTTTTACCAGTACTCAAGACTTGAGCATCATACTCTCTTTGAAAGTCAGTAATAAGCTGTTTTTTCAGAAAACCAAGTGCAAATACCAATGAATAAAGAACGCAGGGTCATGAGGGTATAATTGAAATAACCCACTATAAAAATGGTATTTTCAAGTGGAGGAGGAGAACAAGATGGTGGAGGAGTAGGAGACCTGGATTTCGTCTGGTCCCAGGAATTCAGCTGGATAGGGATCAAACCATTCTGAACACCTACGAACTCAACAGGAGATCAAAGAAAAGAATAGCAGCAACTCTCTGAACAGAAAAGCGACCACTTTCTGGAAGGTAGGACGTGTGGAGAAGTGAATCCGAGGCGATATTCGGGAGGATAGACAGCGGGGGAGGGGGCCTCCATCCGCTGCTTCTGGCAAGTGATAGAGCAGCGGAGCACAAAATCAGAACTTTTAGAAGTCTGCTCCGCTGAGGGATGTCGCTCCAGTGGCTAAGCGAGGGGTAGAACCCTCGCTGGGACAGTGTGGTCTCAGGACCCTCAGGGTCACAGAAAGACGGGGGGTGCCTGAGTGAGGCAGAGCTCCCAGGTATTGGAGCAGGGAAGCCAGCTGCAGAGACAGAGCTGAGGAGCGGGCTCTCAGCTCGGCGTTGACATAAACCGTGATCCACGGCAGAGTCAGGCCACTGCTCCTCCAGCAGGGACCCAACAAGCGGCAGATCTGGGGAGACTCCCCCTGCTCCCCTGGGAGGAGCGGCGCGGGAGCACACCGCAGGGATCTGCTGGGATTGGAGACTCTACACGGGGTCGGGTGCCAGAAATAGAAATGCTTGGTCACAGGCTAGGTGAGCACGGAGTGCGGCTGGAGACTGGGGAGACAGGAGTGATTGACTGCTTTTCTCTGGGGGTGCACTGAGGAGTGGGGCCCCGAGTGCTCCGCTCCTCCGGGGCGGAGATTGGGAGGCCACCATTTTCACTCTTGTCCTCCAAAGCTGTACGGAAAGCTTGCAGGAAACAAAAGCTCCGGAGAGCAAACCCGAGCAGATTACTTAGTCTGGACCCCACAACGGCAGGGCAATTCCGCCTCCAGCAAAGACATTTGGGAACCAGGGCAACAGGCCCCGCCCCCAGAAGATCAGCAAGAACAGCCAGCCAAGACCAAGTTTATGGATCAATGAGAACGGCAGAACTCCAGCACTAGGGGAATACAGCAAGTAGAATTCATGGCTTTTCCCCCCCTGATTCTTTAGTCTTTCAAAGTTAATTTTTAAAATTTTCTTTATTTTTTCTTTTTCTATTTTTTTAGTTGAATTTTTCTTCTTTCCTTTTTCAACCAGCATCTTATTCTTATCAATTCCCTTTTTAAAATCTTTTTTAAACTTTCATTTCTACAGTCATATTCTATCCCTTCATTGTATTTAAACTTATTTTTTGTATATATATAAATTTTACTTTCTTTAAAATTTTGGGATACAGTTTATTCTAACAGGCCAAAATATTAACAAGTCAGGAAACGACAGATGTTGGTGGGGATACGGAGAAAGGGGAACCCTCCTACACTGTTGGTGGGAATGCAAGCTGGTGCAGCCACTCTGGAAAACAGTAAGGAGGTTCCTCAAAAAGTTGAAAATAGAGCTACCCTACGACCCAGCAATTGCACTACTGGGTATTTACCCCAAAGATACAAATGTAGTAATCCAAAGGGGCACCTGCACCCCAGTGTTTATAGCAGCAATGTCCACAATAGCCAAACTATGGAAAGAGCCAAGATGTCCATCAACAGATGAATGGATAAAGAAGATGTGGTATATATATACACAATGGAATATTATGCAGCCATCAAAAAAATGAAATCTTGCCATTTGCAATGATGTGGATGGAACTAGAGGGTATTATGTTAAGTGGACTAAGTCAATCAGAGAAAGACAAGTATCATACGATCTCACTGATATGAGGAATTTGAGAAACAAGACAGAGGATCATAGGGGAAGGGAGGGAAAAATGAAACAAGATGAAACCGAAGAGGGAGACAAACCATAAGAGACTCTTAATCTCAGGAAACAAACTGAGGGTCGCTGGTGTGGAGAGGGGTGGGAGGGATGGGGTGGCTGGGTGATGGACATTGGGAAGGGTGTGTGCTATGGTGAGCGCTGTGAATTGTGTAAGAATGATGAATCACAGACCTGTACCCCTGAAACAAATAATACATTATATGTTCATTAAAAAATAAATTTTAAAAAATGGTATTTTCCAGAAACTTGAAATTTTACCTAAGAATTCCTATTACTTTCCTCACAGTGTATCTGTTTTAATATTTTAAAAGTATGTTAAATAACCATTAAGAAAAAACAACTTAAGAAATGAAAATAAACAACTCCTGTTTGTTATTTAATGCAATTCTATATCATTGGCTTGGTCCATTCCCAAAAAGTGAGATGAATGGAGAGAGATTTGATCCCACATTTTGAGATCATCACCTGCATGGTTCTACTTTTCTGTCTCAATATCACAGTATATAAAACAATTAGGTTCACAGAAGTGGGAGCTTACAAATGTGTGTTTTTTATTCACTGTGTTTTAGGTTGTCAGACTAATCATGAAATGCTAACAGAAATATGCTGGCTTTGGCAGAGATAAAAGTTGTATAATTTTGGAGCTGGACAGGCTTCTATCTCAGTCACTTCCTATCTAAGGAGACAACCGCATTGTTTGGCACAGCCTTGGTACTCAGGCAGTAGACATTGTTGTTCTGGTGTTTTTAGTTATGATTTTCTTTAGTTTTGAATTGTGCATACCTTAATGATACCTAGTATCTTAGACCTGGAAGGAATGTGATGCAACTTTGAGGACAGCCCCCTCCTTTAGCAAAGCTAATATCTAACTTATGATGTAAGTTGCCTGTATTTTTTATTTTTTCATTTACTCTTCAAAAATACAGTTAAGAAAATGAAAAAGCACATAGGAGACTCTTAATCTCAGGTAAAAAACTGAGGGTTGCTGGAATGGAGGGGGGTGGGAGGGATGGGGTGGCTGGGTGATGAACATTGGAGAGGGTATATGTTGTGGTCAGTACTGTGAATTGTGTAAGACTGATGAATCACAGACCTGTACCCCTGAAACAAATAATACATTATATGTTAATTTAAAAAAATAAAATAAAATGGGGAAGAAAAGAAAATGAAAAGGCAAATGACAGCCTGATAGGAACTATTCAAAACATATCTATTAGACAAAAGATTTGAATCAAGAATATGTAGAGTTCCGGGGTGCCTGGGTGGCTCAGTCGTTAAGCATCTGCCTTCAGCTCAGGTCATGATCCCAGGGTCGTGGGATCGAGCCCCGCATCGGGCTCCCTGCTCAGCAGGAAGCCTGCTTCTCCCTCTCCCACTCCCCCTGCTTGTGTTCCCTCTCTCACTGTGTCTTTCTCTGTCAAATAAATAAATAAAATCTTTAAAAAAAAAAAAAAAAGAATATGTAGAGTTCCTACAAGTCAATTACAAAAACCAAACAATCCAGTCAAAGAAGAAACAAAAAACACAAACAGATCCCTTAGAAAATAGTTTAAATAATAAAAATATGTTCAGTGTTAGAGAAATTCAAATTAAATCCACAGTGAGATAGTAAGTAGTGTACACCTGTCAGAATGCCTCAAATTAAAAAGACTGGCTATACCAAGTGCTTGTGAGGATATGGAGTGATTGGAACTCTCATGCAATGCTCACGGGAAAGGAAATTGTACATTCACTTTGGAAAAGAGTTTGGCAATTTCTTAAAAAGTTAGAAATACACCTTTCTATCACTCAGTCATTCCACTCCTAGGTACATGCCCAAAAGAAATGAAAGCTTATGTCTATACAAAGAGTTGCACATAAATGTCCAAAGCACCTTTATTTGTAATACCAAAGACTGGAAATGACTCAAATGTTCCTCAACAGATGAATTGATAAATAACTGCAGTGTATTCAGCAATGAAAAGTAGTTAGCTGTTAAGGGACAGTTGAGTAACCTGGCAATCATGGGTAGCTTCATGGTTGGAGAAAGTGGCTATAAATAAAAGGGCAATTAATTATGAAAATATTGACATCTAAGTATGAAACAAACTGAAATGTGACTGTGACTTAGAGTTCTCAAAGAAAAATTGATCTCCTGGCAAGTAGTTATTCATACTTGTGAATCCTGAGGATACTTACTCAGATACTTGTACATATGTCCATTTCATATTTCAACTATTTTCTTTTGATGCTAATTTGAAGCAAATAATGGATGACCTGGCTTTGTTATTTGTATTATTACACAAATATAAATGTGTTTAACATTTTTATGGTAATTTTTTCACATATTATTTTGTGTGATTTTTTAAAGTATGTTATATTTACATTAAAAAGTCTGGCACTGGGGCGCCTGGGTGGCTCAGTTGGTTGGGCGGCTGCCTTCGGCTCCGGTCATGATCCCAGGGTCCTGAGGTCAAGCCCCCCCAGGCTCCCTGCTCAGCAGGAAGCCTGCTTCTCCCTCTTCCTCTGTCCCTACCCCCCACTCCTGTTCTCTCACTCACTGTGCTCTCGCTCTCTCAAATAAATAGATAAAAATCTTTAAAAAATTAAAAAAAATTAAAAACCTGGCACTAATTACAATGTAGTTTTAAGCAAAACTGATATAAGCAAAGTTGCAGAGTAAATTGATCTCCCTCTTATTTCTGCTTTAACATCTGTGTTTTGTTGTTGTTGTTGTTGTTGTTGTTTGTTTGTTTCCAAACAAGCAGGGGTCCTCTCCCTTGAGCTCCCATCCCAAGAAGCCTCTCAACCCGGAGAGACCTGCTCAACTTCACCTGTGCTAATTCAGCACCTACTCTCCAGAATTTCTCAAGCAATAAGGTAAAGCCTCTTTCCAAATTCAGAACTCCTCCTTTGAGGTAACTGTTGGTAGTCTTGAGGGCTCTTGCTAAATGCTTTCCCACTGTTTCCAGCACATCCTGGATGCACTCGCTGGCCTGTGTGTGCTTGTGGGGACCATGGAACAAGTGCTGGCCCATGAGTTGTGAGTAAAAGTGGCATGTATCTGTGCACCGATTTGTGACTGCAAGACATTGCTACGATTTTTTTTTTTTTTTTTGGAATGATGATGAGAAAAGTCTCTGAATGACTGTGATGAACAGAATCCCTCTGCCCCAGTGATGGACATATTGTGTAAGTAAGAAAAAATGAAAACTTCTATTATTTTAAATCATACTGACTTGGAGGTCATTTGCTAGCCCGGCATGAGGAGCCTGTCCTGAATTGATGATGTCGCATTGTTACATTGTTTTATTTATTTTTTTATATTACATTGTTATAGTGGCATTGTTTTAACATTCTTTGGAATGACCCTAATAGTAGATTTTTTGCCATGGGAAAGGGAGCAGGAGATCCCGTGCTCGGAAATAGTTGGGGCAAACAGAAGCCGTATTTGCACCTGAAAGCATGTTATATCAACAGCTACATTCTCAGCCTACCTACAGGGTTGGTTGCTGATGATGGTTATTTTTGTGTCTTCATTTTTTGATTGAGAACAAAAATACAGGGTGTCAGCAGAAGACTATGTCTGCCTCAAGTCCTTTTCTTTCCACAGCAGTTTCTTAACATTTTGACTCTCAGACATTAAAAACAAAAGAAGCTGGTGGGAGCCATTGACTGCAGAATCCCCTCCTCAAAGTACAACATTGCAGGAGGGTTTCTGCTCTCTCTGACCATTGAGCTTAGTGCAAAATGAAGTATGTGGAAGCTACCTTGCAATTATAGAAAGGCTTAGAAATAAAACTCCAGAGTTTACACTGATAACATTCCCCAAGCCTCTCTGAAAAGAATTTCTGAGGCTTAAGTAGGAAAAGTGATGACAGCGGCTCACCAATAATTCTGTAAAGTATGACTAATAGTATTGGAACAAGAATAAAGAGTTAAAAATTGTTTTGTGGGGGAGGGAATGAACACACACCCACACAATGACTGGTCTTTGGTTATAGACAAATAAGATCTAACTGCTTACCTGCCAGAAAGTCAAAAACTTTATTATGGACCATTTTTTAAATATACTGTCAAGTCTTTCCCTAAATAAAGCGAGATGTCAAATCAGCAGAGAATTAAAATATATTTATTAAAAAAAACTCAAGCAGAAGGGCATCTGATGTTTTACAGACATTCCAACACCTTCAGGAAATTTGAACTCACACCAAAGGGTCTGATAGTCATTTCAGTCTCCATCCGTACCAGAGCACATGTGCACACGCAATGCACATTGAATCACTCCAGTGGAAAAAAACCAACAACCCTGGTTTTAAATTATAGAAGTCTTCTACCATTCTTCTTAACCACAAAGTCTTTGGCAGCTCGAAATAGAGTGACTTAGAGTGATCTGGTCATAAAGCTTCCTTTGGTGCTAGAAGCCACAATGCTGAGCTACAAGCAACTGCCACTCCAGGGACACAGTGACTATGAACTAACCTGGAAGAAATCTAAGACTGAGGGACAATTTTGGAAGCAAACTAAGAAAGAGGCATGACTTGTCCTGATTTGTCTCAGAGAATCACTTCTCAGTTTCATCATTTGCTTCATGTTGTCAGCTAGATGCCAGAATTTGGATGTGCTAAGGTTATTTTTCATACTTTTTCCTCGTAACCAAAGACATCTCTGCCATTTTCAAATTCTTGAAATATATAGAGCAGTCTTCTAATATATACTGTGGGAGTGAAATACTTGGAAAGTTTGGATTTCACTGGAGTAAATTCACTATAAAATTGTTTAGGAGAAGTATATGTTAAAGACATTAAATTAATTGCTACCGTTTATTATAATTTTATTGTCCTGGGTATGTGCTATCTAACATGCATCACCGCATTTATTCTTTATGGTAAACCTGCTGTTAGTATCCCCATTCTACAGATGAGAAAACTGACTTTTAACAACATTGCTATTTGTTCAAGGTCACATAGCTTGGAACCAGGCAGAAGACAGGATCCAAACTTAGTCCTAACTCTTAACTACCTTTCTCTTGCTGTCTTAAACACTTCTGCATTCATACTTTTATAAAATGTTAGTTTCTCTTAAAGGAACATCTATGCATCTTTGAAAATGATAATTAGTATTCATATCAGGGTTTTCTTTGGAAAGGAGATGCAGATGGTTGAATGCTTGAAAGCGCAGAGTCTGAAGCAAGGACCACCATTTCCCAGCTGTGAGATGATAAGAGAATCACATACATCCCCTGTGCTTCCATTTCTGTGCATATAGCCTTCTTGTGGAGATGTATTTATTTTATACATATAAAGCCCTAAACGTGTTCAGTGGAAAGTATGCAAATGTAGGTGTTATTATTAATGTGTCTGAATATCATATTCACATATTTAAATAAATCATAACCCACAGATAAGTTATCCTAGCTCAGCCTACCCAAATGACACCGAAAATCTTTTTTTTTTTTTTTTTTTAAGGAGGTTAAATAGAAAACCTCACTGCAGCTCTGACTCAAAGAAGTCCCAGCCCAGGGCAGGACGCAATGACAAAGTGATGGTGTGCCACATTGGCTCATAAACTTTTAACTCAGACTCTGCCCCCTCAACCCTCCCCCTCAAAAAAGAAACATGACATAATAATCCCGTTCTGAACTTTATCTTACATTTCCACAGCTCTTTGGGCCATCTCAGTTGATACAGTTCAAATTTCCTGCTGGTCAGGTAGCACTAATATCTGCTTTTCCCTTTTACTCCTGCCATATCATCTCAGGGCTTTCTTCACTGAGGAGGCACTCCAGATTTGGGGTGAAAATTGAAACTGTAGAGCAGCAGAGGGGGCAGCAAAGTGAGGAGCATGGAAGGACTCATTAATCAGGATCCAGAACTGCCATTGATTAGAACGCTGGGAAGTGGGGCACATTCTTCCTCCAGGGTGAATGTGGAAGTGCTTGCCTTCTTTCTTCTTTTCTCTTTTCCTGTGGTGCCTCAAAAAATGTGCAAGTTCTGGCTCCTAGCCAGTGGGGTGATTTCTTTATTTAAGGGAAAGTGTAAAGTATTTTCACATTAAATGAAGAACTTCAGACATCTCCAGGAATCTGTCCTTTGAGGGCTTGTTAAAATCCAACAAAGACCCATTTATACTTTAAGAGAAGCTCTTCTTCCTTCTCTGGGTTGCCTTGGGGATTTTCATTTCTTTCTGCAATACCACTCCATTTTGTCTTAGCTCCTCCTCTCAGAAGTATGGTCAAATGCATTTTTAAAAATTTTAAACCCTCAGATCTTTCTTATTCTTACTTAATCTAATCTGTGTTATTAGTATTCATGTTTTAAAAAAATAAAACCAAAGACATTTGAGTTGGTTTTAACTGCCTTCACCCTTGCTTAGGGGTGACAGAAATGTTTATTCTTGAATTTTAAAGTCACAAATGTCATGAGAGATGTACTAAGAAAACTAGTTTTCTCTGAGTTTGTGATTTCTCATTCCAAATTTCCTAAGACTCCTATGTATCTTAAGTCTTCACAAGAGGTATCAGAAAATAAATTTAGGAATAAATGTCCAAATGAAAGTTAATTCCCGCCCCCTGTAATTATCAGGACACACACATGTATCTTGCCTTTTTGGGTGGTGAGTAAAAAATATTCTTGGGGGCTCCTGGGTCACTCAGTCAGTTGAGTGTCCAACTCTTGGTTTTGGCTCAGGTCCTGATCTCATGGCTCGTGGGATCGAGCCCCGCATGGGGGGCTCTATGCTCTGTGGGAGTCTGCTTGGATATTCTCTCCCTTTGCCCCTTCCCCGACTGTCTCTTTCTCTACCCCCCCCTCAAATAAATAAATAAACCTTTAAAAAAATATTCTTCACAAGAGTGAAGAAGATTGTAAACTTTGGGAAGTTAGAGTTCATTTGCTGCTGCATGCCCATTAGCCAGCAGAGTGCCTTGCATATATTAGACACTCAAAACATGTTGTCTGAAGGAATAAAGGAATAAATTTAAAAATGATACAACATCTAGTCTTAAAAACAGTTTTGAATTGATTCTTTTACCTCTTATTTTTATTTTTTATTTTTTTACTTAAATGTAATTAATTAACATATGATATATTATTAATTTCAGAAGTAGAGGTCAGTGATTCATCAGTCTTATATATTACCCGGTGCTCATTACAACTTTTATCTCTTATTATTAAGCACTTGAACTTGCTCCCACCACCAACTGTATGTTAATTCACCATGGACTGTACACCATGACATCTCGTAGGAAAGAAACGAACACAGCATTTCTCACTAATGTGGTAGACTCACATTGTATTTCTAGGTCTTCTTGGGTATCATGCCTGTAAGATCAATGCAGCATGGACATTTAGGTCTACATGGCTGCATGGCCTACCTGCAATTGTTATCAGTGGCCATCTCAGAATTGTACCCAGTGACACACTGAATTCTGTACCTTTGGTGTAACATCTGAAGAATTAGACTTTATCATTGTTGGAGAAGTCCCACTTGATACTAAAAAAATATTTAAGTGAGATTATTTCCTCCCTAATTACATTTCTTAATTCCTCTGAGATAATATAAACTGATTATGTGCAAGATGGTGGTTAGTTTTCTCACTGCATAAAGAAGATGGAAGTAATGTCAGTCATGTAATTTAATTGACTACAAAATTACTTGTTTTAACCATTAGCAGAACTTCTGTGAGAATTTTGAGGGAAAAGTTTAAACAGTGAAACTAGAAAATATTTATCTAAAATAAATCTATCATCTGTCTGTCAATCAATCGTCTATCTACCCTATTTTTAAGATGAGCAGCCAAGGTTGAGAACCACTCCCATAGCAAATCGGTTCTTCCTTGAGGACACTGTTTTTCAAAAGCCCTCTTAATTAGTGCTTTTTCTCCTCCACACTCTCATACCCCGAGGCCTGGATATGGGGCAAATTCACTTGTTTCTCTTTGCCACTTCCAGGCAAGCTTTCCTCGTTCCTTCATCAGTCTTTCCAGTTTTAAAGCTCATGTTGTGAACTCATATTACCCTTCCTTGTTGGATTCATTTACAGACCTCCAGGTCATTCTCCCTTTTCCCTTCAAGAGATAAAAGTCACTGTGTCCTAAACTGCTCCTCTCTTATCCTTGATCATTTCAAAATCTATGTAGATGCTGCTTCAATCTAGCTTCTCTGTACCTTGAGCTCATCTCCCCTAAAATGATCATCTGCTGTCAACATAGGACAATCAGTACTCAGGTTATATCATATAGTTTCTTTTTACTAGCAACTCTTAATTTCCAAAACTTTCAATTTCAATCTCTCTCCATGACCATTACTTTTTGTTTTACCAATTCAAACATATTTAATTCCTACTAGGGTCAAAATCACTTGATCATACCACTTTTTTGTTGTCACCCTATGAATTTCCTTTCTTTTTCACCCAACTTACATTCCATGACTCATCATTATAATTACTCCCTCTTTCCTTGCATTGTATCTGTTTTACAGAATTTCATCCATGGTCAATCCATTGTTAAATTCAGCTTTCTACCTACTCTACATCTGCTCTCATACAGCTGAATATGGCTGAAGAAAATCACAACCATAATGATGGTCTTCCTTTAAATTTATGACCTATAATCTCAAGTGGGTTCTTAATGCTGCCTGGCAATCATATTATATTTCCCTAGTCCATTCATTCTCCCACTCTCCCTGAAAAAAAAATTCCCTACTTTTTCTTCTCTCCCCAAACTCCTAATACTTCCTCTTAAATCCTAACTCACAGCTGATGACTGTGTTTCCAGAGAAAATAGAAACGAGCAGAAGAGAGCTTCCACAAGCTTCTACCATAATAACTAAGCACCTACTTTCATCCGTTCCTTTGACAGTGGTTGACTTAAGGTGTTCCCATCTAAAGACAATTCCTCCACTTGGCAGGAGACTGCTTGCTTTCTCTTCTACTTCTAGACATTGTTCTCCCTCCTTTATCATATCCCTCCACTTTCTATTCGATCATTTATATCAGCATACAAACATGCTCTTATTTCTCTCATCTGAAAAAAAAAATGATTTTATTGACCCTGTCCCCAATTAGCTACCACTGAATTTCTCATTCCTTTTTATATAAAAACTTTCAAAATGTTGTCTAAATTAATAGTCCCCAGTTCTTCTCCTACCTTTCTCTTGTAAACCCTTTCCAGTTAAGCTTTGAACTTACCACTCTAATGAAATACCTTTTATTAAATCACCAGTGACCTCCATCCTGCTAAATCAAAATCAGTTTTCATGTACTATCTCACTGTACCCATCATCAGAATTTGATACAGTGGATCACTCTCTCTTCCTTGAAAGTTTCCTCCTGTGCATCCCAGGATACTACACTCTTCAGGTTTTCTTTCTTCTCCCTGTCTGCTCCTTTTTCTAGGGCTTTTTTGATGAATTCTCTTAATCTCCCTGACCACGAATTACCGGAGTGCCCCCAGACTAAACCCTCACACTCTTCCCTTCTATCCTTACACTCCATATTTTGACAGTCTCATCTTTTTCATGATTTCAGAAATCATTTCTCCACTGACAACTTCTAAAGGGATATCTCCATCCTGGACCTTCTGTCTCAATTCAAAGTCTCTCCACTTAGATATCTAATAGGCACCTCAAATCTAGTGGCTCTAGAGTCATACTCTTACCCTTTCCTCCAATCCTGCTCCTCACAGAACCTTCTCCATATCAGTAATTGCTGTTCCACACTTCTATTTGCTCAGGCCCAAATCACTGGAATTAATCTCTCTCCTTCTTTCATAACTGGCTTTCAGTCTATCACAAAGTACTCCTCCCTCTACCTTGGAAATACATCTACAATCCAAACATTGTTGCATTCCCTTTATTTCTATCAGTTTAGTCCAAGTCATCATCATTTCTTGAATGAACAATTGTGATAACCTTCTAGCTGGTATCCCCATTTCTGCCTTTGTTACCCTTATAGATTATTATCAATATAGCTGACTTACACAGCATAAATTCAAACATGTCACTCTCCCACATAAATACTCCAGTGGCTTCTCGTCTCACTTGGAGTAAAATCCCAAGTCTTCACATTGGTCTACATAATCACATCACCTGTCTATATCTGTGTGGTCATCTTTGCTGGTTTCTCCCTTCCGGTCATATGGGCCACTCCGCTCTTCTTCTCCCTTACTGTATAATCTGCCTTCAAAACGCTTGTACTTGTTTCCTCTCCAGTTTTCTACCATAAATGCACATGACTAGATTCCTGTCGCTAGTGCAGTATAAATAGCCTCAGTGAAGCATTTCCTGGCCACCATAATTAAAATTCCATTCCCTAGCTCTCTTATTTTTCCCTATAATACCTATCAATATCTAGCTTACTACATATTTTACTTGTTTGTTTTATCTCTTACCTATCTCCTTTTCGTAGACTATAGACTTCATTCTCTTGTGTTAACTACTACACTTCCAGGCATTCAGTAAATATTTGATGAATTCACAACTGAATGAATAAATGGATATAACAATGCTCCTGATTATCAAATGGCTAAAGACATGATTGAAATTTCAAGAGAGAGAAAATGACTACAAGATGAAAAAGGGAAAAAAACACATTTTAAATATTTAGGAAAGATTGCAGTGAAATAGAAGCCTCTTTACCTGAGAATTGTGTTGATATATTCAAAGAGCTAGAACGTGAGTACAAATTGTGTAGGATTCTTTCCTATATTTACAGCTATAATAGCTTACATGAGAATCAGTTATTTTTAAGAATATTTGGTCTTTATGAAAGTTTAATGGAATGTTAAGGAGAAATTCAATGCATTCTCTAATACTCAATAGCTAAACACCAATTTAAATAGAATAGAAAACTTACAAGCCTCTACAAGCAAAAAGAGAAATAGAATAAGATGATTTGGGACATCTTACTTAGTGATATTTATTAATTTTATGATGTTTTTCCTTTATGGACTAAAATGGATAACCTAACATTTAGGGCCAAAATGAAGTACCATATGAAGTGAGGAGAACTGTCACACATGATGTAAATTTTGCACTTAGATTTTATGTAGAATATTGCACAATTTCATTAGCCCTTATAAGTTCCTTTTTACTCTAATCAGTTATTAGCATTTTATACGCTTGCAGGATTTTTGTACCACATTGTTAATAGTCTGTGCTGCTTCTCCGGCCAGTAAGTATAGAGTTACTTCCGAAGACTCGATCTTCTTTCTTCACTGAGTGAAAAGCAACCAGAGACAACTTGAAGAATTCCAAATGCTGTCAAAAAAAAAAAAAAAAACAGACTGAGTTAGCCAAGGGAGGAGAAAGGAAGTGGAAAAGAGCAGCCACATGAGTTCATGGGCCTGGCTTTTTATCATGCCTACTCTTGGGGCCACATCAGTGGATTTGCTTTTGTGCCAGAAGCAGTGCAAGTCATAATTAGAATATGGAATATTGCAAAGAAAGGGGAAAAGGCCCCATCTGTGCAGCCACTTTAACTACAAGCCCAGAACCTGTTTTACAGCTGAGGCACAAAGACTGTATTAATACATGTGGTTAGTTCCTTCTCCATACATACTGTAGATTCATTGTGTCTGCTTTTCCTAGGTGGAGCAAACACAGACATAAAATATTTTGTTCTCTTTTTGCTGTTACACTTCCTTTCTCACCAGATGCAGCAAACTCCTTCCTAAGCCCTTCTGTCTGTACTGCTCAGCATGTTGACACCAATCAGCTTGCAAGTGAATGGGCTGTCAGCACTGGATATTTTCTCCTCCATTGTCACTGGTCTAATGACATCCTCTGGTTTATGCACTTTTCTCTCCAACACCAGCATAAGCTAGAATAACTCACTCAGTCTGGGTGTTAGGCACCTCTCCTATAATTCATGCCAAGTAAAGGAAATCCCCAGACTTAAGGACGAATAGTGGAACATATGTACAGAGTACTGTGCGGTCTCCATGTGTAAACTTTCCATTTAATATAATGAAATAAAGAATTTCAATGTGCTTGGGGCTTTTTTTTTTTTGGTAGATAAAGAAGCAATTAGGGATGAGAGATCCTAGCACAATAGCACCATTATTCCTAAAAATCACCATGAGAGTGAGAGTCTTATATATTTAGGTGGATTTCAGAGTCTAGAATGCTTTGGGAACTTAACAAATGATTGTTAACTATTAGTTAAACACAAGTGTTTACTGAGTCTTAATGCTAATGGGTATCTATGGGAATATTCTTAAGATAATAATAATTTATTGGTATCAGGGTTTGGAATAGAACAGAGAGCCCTGAAATTAGCATATGCTGTCAACTAATCTTTGACAAGGCACCAAGAACAGATAATAGGAAAAGGATAGTCTCTTTAGTAAATGGCATTTGGAAAACTCAATATCCACATGCAAAAGGATAAATTTGGACTCTTAACTTACACCATACATAAAAATATAAATTCAAAATGTATTATAAAGTTAAATATAAGATGTGAAACTGTAAAACTCCGACAAGAAAATATAGGGGAGGGGCGCCTGGGTGGCTCAGTCGTTAAGCGTCTGCCTTTGGCTCAGGTCATGGTCCCAGGGTCCTGGGATCGAGCCCCGCATCGGGCTCCCTGCTCCTTGGGAGGCTTGCTTCTCCCTCTCCCACTCCCCCTGCTTGTGTTCCCTCTCTTGCTGTGTCTCTCTCTGTCAAATAAATAAATAAAATCTTTAAAAAAAAAAAGAAAAGAAAATATAGGGGAAAGCTTTTGATATTGGTATTGGCAATGGTTTTTTGGATATTTTGCCAAAACACAGACAACAAATGCAAAAATAAATAAGTGGGACTACATCAACCTAAAAAGCTCTGCTCAGCATAGGAAACGATAAAATGAAAGGCAATCTGTGGAATGGGAGAAAATATCTTCATTCCATATATCTAATAAGCTGTTAATATCTAAAATATGTAAGGAACTTATATAACTCAATAGCAAAAACACAAATAACATTAAAAATTGGGCAAAGGACCTGAATATACATTTTTTTCCAAAGAACACATGTATGAAAAAGGGCTCAACAGCACTAATCATTTGGGAATTGCAAACCCAAACCACAGCGAGATATCACTTCATCCCTGTTAGGATGGCTTTTAACAAAAAGTCAGGAGACAATAAGTTTTGATGAGGGTGTGGAGAAAAGGGAACTCTTTCATGTTGTTGGCAGGAATGTAAATTGGTATGGCTATTATGGAAAACAGTATGAAGGTTCAGAAAAAAATGAAAATTAGAACTATTACATTAACTGCCAGCAATCTTGCTTCTAAGTATGCATCTAGAAGGAATGAAATCAGTATGTTGAAAATATACCTGCCCTTAGGATTTATTGTAGGATTTATTGTTTATTTTTTTTGTTTATTGTAGGATTATCACAATAGCCAAGATATGGCAATAATCTGTGTATCCACTGAGAGATGAAAGAAAATGTGATATATATATGTATATATGTATATATACATATATATATATACACATACACCCACACAGTGGAATATTATTCAGCAATAAAAGCAGAAAGACATCCCGCCATTTGCAACAACATGGAGGAAACATTATGAGGACATTATGCTAAGTGAAATAAGGCAGAGACAGAAATATAAATACTGCATGATCTCACTTATATGTGAACTTAAAAAAAATTGAATTCATAAAAGCAGAGAGTGAAAAGGTGGCTGCCAGGAATTAAGAGTATGGGAGGTGGAGAGGGTTGGTGAAAGGGTATAAATGTTCAGTTGTAAGATGAATAGGTTTTGGGGATCTAACATTCAACATGGTGACTAGAGTTAGTAATACTATACTGTACGCTTGAAATTTGTGAAGAGAGTAGATCTTCACACACAAGGTAACTGTGTGAGGTGATGGATGTGTTAATGTACTTGATAGTGGTAATCATTTCACAATGTATGTATAATTAAATCATCACATTGTACACATTAAATATCCGTTTATTCTTGGATCAACAATCATCAGTCTCAGTGGTTAGAAAGATAACAAGACCCAACTGTCAATTATCAATCTCATTACAACCAAGTTATTGCAGGATTCCTCTCTACTTATATGATACGTCCTAAATAATATGATAAATTCCACCCATGTGTTTACCACGAAATTTCCTTTTTTTTTTTTTAAGGTTTATTCATTTAATTTAGAGAGAGAGAGCATGAGTGGGGGTAGAGGCAGAGGGAGAGGGAGAGAATCCTTGAGCAGATTTCTCGCTGAGTGCGGAGCCCGAGGCTTAATCTCAAGACCCTGAGATTATGACCTGAACCAAAATCAAGAGTCAGACGCTCAACCAACTGAGCCACCCAGGTATCCCTCCTCTTCATTGGTACATAGGAATACAATATTTTCTGGGTTCCCTTGAGTTTTGTTGCAACCTGAAGTAGACACTGTTGTTGCTCTGCTCATTCCCTCAGATCTCTTAAACTAGTCTGTGTGTCCATGCCGCAGCTTTGACATACCTTCCTGCTAATGGCTGGCACCTTGACTTCAGACATTTGCTTTGGGAATTACTGCTGCCTCACCTTCATGATGTGGAAATGTCCAGGACTTTTACATCTCTTTCACTTCACCACATCCAAAGGCACAGCCCATTAGAAGTGACTGAAATTGCACCTGTACTTGGCTTTCCTGTTTCTCACATCCATTACTGATTTTGGGGGGCATTGCTTCCTAAATAAATAACTTGGATTTAAATCCTTGGCACAGGGTCTGCTTCTCAGAGAAACTAACCTAAAAACAGTTACTGAGTCTTATAAATGAAACTGTAAAATGAAACATAGCATTTCTAACCTGAGATAATTAAGAGCCAGTATGCCTCTTCAGCATCTCTTTTCTCCTTCAGCAGCAAATTTGGAGGCCATGTTTTGGAAGAATCATCTTGTATGCTTGAGTCACAGTTCGGTGGAACGTTGCTCTTGAGAACTTCTTTCTTTTTTAGACTTTGATGACTGATAAATAAACCTTTATTATGTAAAGCAACTGATCTATCAAGGTGGTTCTTTTTAATTCCTGAAACTTAGCCTATCCTATCCTGACTAATAAAAGCCATTTTATTGCATTTATATGTTAATATCTTATTCCTTCCACTAGCTGTGGAAAAGAGTACATGTGACTTGGATGTCTTTATATACTACTTCATGCCTAGGCATAATTACTGCCCTGTATATACAGAACAGTGGCTGAATGGTTGGATGGTTGAATGCTCAAATGAATTAAGGAAAAGTAAGTAGCGGGAATATTCACATAGTCCAGGTAGATTGACTCTTTGCAGTGTCAGAAATAAGTTCATATGATTTAGCAAAGTCTGTTACCATGTAAAAGTAACCTCATAAGGTCTCATAGTTTTAGGATAGAACCAATACTTAGATCCTTAGAAATACACTGCCAATTCAAAATAGTTGAGTTAGAAAGTATTATGAGAAGCCGACCAGATTTGTTTTTCAGATATTATGCTATTTTCTTGGCCTCTGATCTTGGGGAAGTGTTGGCACATGGCTCCAGTTCCTGCTTCTTAGATTTGCTTCCTGAATGGAGAAACCCTGGGCACTGTTTTCCTTTGTTCGGGTGGTTAATTATGTTTCAGGGTGGTACTCACAGGGCAGAACACTTTTATAGCTACTTGCTTCAATCTGGCCTCTCTGCCAATCCTTGTTCCACTTGTGGTCAGTGAACCCAAACTCTGGAGGGGTTAGTTTCCCACCCAAACTGCCCACCCAGGCTGGGAGCTTGATTTTAGCATTTGCTTTCCCTGTCAATTTCATCTTTTTCCATTTGCTTTTACCCTCCTCTGGTTCTCATCGAGTTGAACCCAGCATGGTTTTCCCTTAGTTAACTGCTGTGTTGTTCTAGGCATTAATATCATTGTCAGCACAGTTGTGTGAACAAGTTTTATTGGTTATTTTGGGCTTTTTCTGCCAGTGGGAAGACTAAGTCTATAATAGCAATCAAATGCCTCAGAGAACTATTCATTCCATATTTGTCACTTGCCAATTCCATTGAAGAGGATTTCAACTTCCTATTTGGAATAATACTATTTCTCATTTAAAAAATTAGTAGAACATGAATGGAAAGTATAGAAAAGAAAGTAAATTTCACCTATAACCCCATCACTCAGAAATAAACACAACTGAAATTTTTATATCTTTTTCAGTCCCTTTTATTCATTAGCATTTATGAATAATTGATAAATACATAAACGCATATGCACACACACCCAAGCTTTTTTCTTCAAAATTAAGATTGCAGGACATATGCAATTTTTAATTTAGCATCATATTGCATAAATTTCCAAAGTCTTTATTGTTACGTGATATTGTTTCTAATGACTAAAACTATTTCTTACATGAAGGATTCTCCTTATATGCAATTATTTGCTTAAGAGCATTTTCCAGAATTGGGATCTTTGGGCAAAACTGTATAAAAGCTTTTGGGTCTCTTTACTACTCCAAATTTCTTTCCTACAAGGTTTAGTCAATATATTTCACACCTTTTAGGGTATTAATAATGATTATTCCTAACCGTCATTAAACATATTAAAATTAGATGTCATTGTGTATGTAATTTGCATTTCTTTAGTAATATATTCTTTATATACTTACATCACAGATTCAGTACCTCCTTTAGATTATTGATATGTTCTTTTTTCCTTCACTTTTCATCCAAATTGTTTTTGTTTTCTGTTTGTTTGGTCTCTTATCTTTCATATCAGAGGCTTTCCTAAAATGCTTGTGAATTCTGGTTTCTTTACTGTTATTAAGAGTGATGAGCCTGAAAATCTGATTATAAGCTTTACACAGAGGATGGGGCCTATTGATCTCCAGATTCACAGAAAAGTTATTAGACCAGTCCATTCCTGGGACTCCCTCAGTGTCAGTTTCTTTAGCCCTCTTCTCGTGGAGTGATCAGATTTCCCACTGAAAAGTTCTCTTTGGGCAGGTCGCAGGTGTTCCCCTGGTCTCCCTGGGTTATTGTTGTTGTTGTTGTAATAGCACACTTGCCCTGACTTTTCCTCATGTCACTGAGTCCGAGGATCCTCTCTTACAAGTTTCCAGAGAGTGACCTCTTAGACATCCCACAGGGCAAGGGAGGGGTGGTTACTCAGGGCGGAGTGGGAGAGGGGTCTAGGACATCTGTTCTCATCCAACCTTCCTTTTCCCAGCCACTTCCCCCTCACCCAGAGGTGTGTGTGGACATTAATTCCTGAGTCTTTTGAAGATTCTGCACTGCACGTTAGGCCAAGGCACTCACTCATATGCTTTCCAGGTTGTCAAGTGCTGTTGCTGTTGTCTCTATTCTATTCCTACTTTCTCTATCCTTGTGAGTTTTGTCTTTTAAAATAATGTCTTTCTTGGGGCGTCTGGGTGGTTCAGTCATTAAGCGTCTGCCTTCGGCTCAGGTCATGATCTCAGGGTTCTGGGATCGAGCCCCGCATCGGGCTCCCTGCTCGGCGAGAAGCCTGCTTCTCCCTCTCCCACTTCCCCTCCTTGTGCTCCTGCTCTCGCTGTCTCTCTCTGTCAAATAAATAAATAAAATCTTTTAAAAAAATTTAAAAAATAAAATAATGTCTTTCCTGATATAACAGTGGGGTTTCAGGAGATGGCAATATTGGATGGCCCAAAACTATCTTTGAAGTTAGGCATTTTTCTTAAAACAGCGTATGTTAAATTATTTTTTAAAAATGCAAATGAGAAGTTTTATAATTTAAGTGGTTGAACTTATTAGCCTTTATCATCATAAGCAACATGACTAGACCTACTTTAGTAATTGTCTTACATATTATATTTAAGCTACCTTCTTATGTCTTTTATTTTGTCCTTTGCTTTTTTTTCTTTCATTTAAAAAAAGTCTATGATGGTTTCTAGACATTTATTTTACTTTATATATTATTATAAAATCAAATGCATTAACAAATCACTTTAAGCTTTTTTTAGGTAAATTTAAAAGCTGAGAATCTTACTTTCCCATCTTTGACTGTACAGTTTGTAAGTATAGACCCACATGGTGAAGATTACCTTTGAAGTATTACTTATTATTATTATTATTATTATTATTATTATTACTATTGAAGTATAGTTAACACACAGCGTTAAATTAGTTTTAGGTATACTGTATGGTGATTTGACAAGTCTATACATTATGCTACTCATCACAAATGTAGCTATCATCTGTCAGTATACAAGGCTATTACAATACCATTGACTATATTCCCTATACTGTACCTTTTATCCCCATAACTTATTCATTCCATAAATGGAAGCCTACATCTCCCATTCTCTTTCATCCATTTTGCCCCTCCTCCCATCAAATTCCTCCCTGTCCCAGCAGCCATTAATTTGTTCCCTGTATTTAAGAGTCTGATTTTTTGTTTGTTGGTTGGTTTTTTTGTTTAGTTTTTAAGATTCCACATATAAGTAAAATCATTTATCTTTCTCAGTCAGACTTATTTTGTTTAGCATAAGACCCTCTAGGTCCATCCATGTTGTCACAGACGGCAAGATCTCATTCTTTTTATGGCTGAATAATTTCCTCTGTGTATATGAGTGTGTGTGTGTGTGTGTGTGTGTGTATCACATCTTTTTTTATCCATTCATGTATCATTGGACACTTAGATTGCTTCCATATTTTGGCTATTATAAACACTGCAGTAAATATAGGGGTGTATATATTTTTTCAAATTGTATATTTGTTCTCTTTGGGTAAATACCCAGTATTAGAATTTCCAGATTAAATGGTATTTCTATTTTTAATTATTTGAGGAACCTCCATGCTGTTTTCCGCAGTAGCTGCACCATTTTACATTCCCACCAACTGTACATGACAGTATCTTTTTCTTCACATCCTCGCCAATACTTGTTATTTCTTATCTTTTTAACTCTAGCCATTCTGGCAGGTGTGAGTGATATCTCATTGTGGTTTTGATTTGCATTTCCTTGATGATTAGTTATGTTGAGCATCTTTTCATGTGTCTGTTATCTATATGTCTTCTTTGAATAATTGTTCTTGTATTGAGTATCTTCTTTGAGGAAACATCAACTTTTTAACATTTAACTGTACTAACATTTTAACAAACATTATTTAGATTTAATTTTAACTGTTCTTTGGGCTTCCATATGATTTCTTATTATACGGTTTGTTTTCTCATTCTTGAGTTTTTCCTTTGATTCACCTCTAGATCAACTAATAATCCTTTAAGCACCTCTTTCAAGAACGCTGTTATACTTTCTGAATTTTGCAAAGATGAGACTCTTTCTTTGATGTTCTACACAATGATTTAGCTCAGTATAGGATTTGAGGCTAATGATTTTTCCTTAGAAAACTCTGTTGACATTCTTTCTTTTTATGATGGTATTCAAATATTACAGATATCAGTTTCTTTATAAGCTTTGTTGTAAAGAAAAAAAAGAACTTTATTTTCCATATTTCCTTTTGAATTCTGACTCTCAATCCCCATTCCTTAGAACAGGTGGAAAGTTGAGTTCTTCTTGAAATATCCATATTGGACTTGTTCCATGTACTCAAACATTGTGTGCAGTGTGGAGGGAGGCTTGGGGGATGGCAAATGTCTTGGTTTGCTCAGAACTGAAGGGTTTCCCAGACATGGAGCCTTCTATGCTAAAACTGCAGAAATCCTAGGTAACCTGGGACATGTTGGTCATTTTAGATATAGACTGTGGTCTTTGGTTCCTGTGGTTTGCTTTTCTGAAGACTATTGTAGAGGGCTGACAGGCTCCTCAAGTTCAGCTGTTCTCTGTTGTTTACTGTATGTGCTTGGCAGACAGAACCCTTCTGCACACCTTCCAAGTGCATGTGCCTAATTGACTAACCCATTCATTCATTCATTCATTCATTTTTTTTTTTTTTTTTAATTTTGTCAGCTCCACAGAAGAACTGCTAAAGGACAAGATGTGGTTCGATCTATCTCTTCTTCATAGCCTTGAGGCATATCTTCCTAGCCTAGGGATAATCCTTCTGCCTTTATGATCAGAAACTTATGCCCATGAAACCAAGGAAGCTTTGGTTTTATCATAAAATCCTCTAGGTTCTCCTAGGAGCTTAAAAATTTGGGGAAAATGTCCACAAATACTTGTGGCTCCTTCCTCTTTTCTGCCCTGTCTCATGTCTTTCCTGGAATGATCACATGTAGAACACTTTACCTGTTTGACAAGGAAAAGAGAAAAGAAGTTGAAATCTCAACATGACATCCAGCCCCACAGCTTTGAAAACACTGATTCTCTACCAAATTTTATCCTCCACAAGAAACCTATTTACGGTTAAAACACTGGGATTTTTTTCTTTAAATTTTAAAAATATTTTTAAACAGAGTACTGGAAACCCTTTTGAGTTGCAGTTTTAGATTTCTGGTTAACCCAACAAAAATTGCAATTAGTCAGCTACCAGGCTGTGATTTAGCATATATTCCAAAGCACAAGGGGCCCATGTAAGCATCATCCATAATCTTTGGGATCCTTTGGTCATAATGGATTCTTTTTTACTTATTTGACACCATGTGATGGATTTTGCTCTTTTTAAAGAGTGTGTACAATGACTATAAGAAATAAAATGAAATTATTTTTCTGTAATCAGTGGTCCTATACCTTTTTCTGCTTCATTTTGCAATCTTACTGTACATATAATTTCAGACTATTCTCTATCGCAAGAAAAAGTCAAGCAGCTTGACTGTTTCCTAAGAATAGGTAAACTGAAGTTAATGATAAAGACTTTTTAAAGATAGAGACTTTTCTTCCTTCCTTCCTCTCTCCCTCCCTCCCTCCCTCCCTCCCTCTTTCTTTCTTTCCTCTTTGTTTTCTTTTCTCTTTTCTTTTTTCTCTTTTCTTTTCTTTCCAGTTTTCTTTAACAGTAGAAAATCAGCCCCCTCCAGGTAGTCTTAGAAATTTCCCCTTAACTATGTACTCTTCCTAACAGATCTGCCTATATGGCCCACCAGAAGAAACAGTCCTAGTAAGAAAGAATAATAAATGTTCCTTGGCATAATTGAAGCTGCCAGTCACATAATGTTGCTTTTCCTCTTTTTTACTTCATTTGGGAGGGTTGATGGGTACTATTTAGTGAGGAATAAAATCCACAAGTTTGCTGTGGAAGACCTTATCTTAGCTATGTTGCTTCTGAATCTAATCAAGTAACCCAAAGTCTTTACCATTCTCACAGAATTCATTGATCTCTGCCTCCAAATTCCAGGAATATTGTGTCCAATAAGGGTGCTAACGTTTTGGTCATAGATATTCACTGCATCTGTCAACCCATCCAGTTTTCTGACAGTATCTAAAATAACCATGCCTATGCTGTGACTTTAGTTCTACTGTTCTCAGTTTTGCAGCTATATTCAATGTACACCTGTGTCTAAGTTTATATCCATCAATGCCTGCTAAGTGTTTTTTTTTAATTTCTGATCATCTCTGTGGTTTCATGTTGAGTATTAAAATGTTCTGCCAATCATAATGTAAGATATGTATCTAGGAATGAATTTGCATGCCTTCCCTTTTCACAGTTGATGTGTTATTTGCCTTTCATTCACTTTTTCCCCCCTTTGGCTTTGACTGATTCCATTAGATTTTATTTACATTTATCTTAACAGACTTCTGCAGTTAATCAAATAAATTCAGCAGTAAACCCAAGATGACTTGGGTTTACTTAAATAAACTTTCTCAGCCACGCTGCAGCTCTCCAGTCATTATACCCTTTGCCTGAATGTATTTATAAATAAATGCCTGCATCAGAGCTAGCCAGTTGTCAGTGGATATTCTGGGAGAAAATTATTCAAGGAGAGCTGTTCCATGTCATGTATCTTTATTGGAGATTTTTTACCATGGCTTCTGTTTGGTAGCTCCATTTTGAATCCAGGATTATATTATTAAGACTAAACTGATCATTAAAAACATTTGGACATAGATACAACTCACATTGCCAAGTTTCTACAGTATATAATTCTTCGTTTCTCTCTTTGTTTACAACAGATTGATAATAAGGATATTATCACTCTCTTTTTCTATTGGGAAAATAGACCCAATGTGGGCTACTTAAATTGCCTAATGTACTTGAAGAGTCAATTATTCTGACTCAAATTTCAGTGTTCTTTCAATTTACTATTGGCTCCCAAATTATTTTGATGATAATACATTCAGGTGCTCAAAATCCTCTTAAACCTCCCACTTACACTTTCCATATTGGTAGGGGAAACAAACATTTATGATTAAAACAAAATGTCACAGTCAAAGCAAAATGTATTCAGGGTGGTTTAAAAACATAATTTATTAAAAAGCAAGAAAAGCAATTGAAAAATATATCCAACTCAAGACTAACACAGATGATGCTCTGCCTTCTTAAACACTGCCAAATTTCTAATGATGTATGTGAGTACCACATAACAGCAGGTTTGCAGTACTGCTAAATGTTGTCTGGGATCCAGACTTCATAGCAGAAAAAAAACCCACAGTAAATACCAGGGATGCATCAATTTTCATTTATAAAATTACATTTAGTAAAGCACAATAACTCACTTAAAAATTGATCCTCAGTTATACATAAATATATGCTTGTGTGGAGTTGACTATCATTGAGTTATAAGAACAGAAGAAGAAACTTGCATTTTGGAACATTTCCACCTATTGGGTAAATTCTTTCTGCCCAACAGGAGGTCACAGCTGATACCATGAAAGATCAGAAAGAGCATAGAATCTAGTACCTCTCAAATACTTTAACATCATGACACATGTAGAAAATCATTATCTTTAATCGGCATACATTACCTGGAAGTGGTGAGAAACACTAATATATTTTCTTTATATTATTTAATAGTAATAGAAAACATGAAAGCACAAAGTCTAAATTGATGTTTCCAAAAGTTGAAACTTTTGATGAGTAACTTAGACTTGCTAAATCGACATAACTTTTTTTGTTATCACTTAATGCTTGAAATGGCTACATGCAATAATTTCAACTGATATATTTTTTAAGTGGCTATGAAATTTATTTAAATTGTGTTATCTCTTATAACTCTATCTGTAATGCAGTCATAGCCCACTAATAAGCCATGGCTCATTGGTTGTAAAATGGTGCACTACCTCATGTTCCCTAGCTTCAGATTGGTATACCCTTAGAACAGTGTCTTCCCTGTAATACTTTGCAATTGAATAATGATAATAGGGAGAGCAAACCATAGAGAGTCTTAAAGGGAGCTTACAGGTCTGTTATAACCCTCAGTGCAGTTCTTCAATCCCCTGTATTTTTTTTTAATTTCTTTTCCCCATTTGCATCAGATTTTTCTCCAGCTCTGCCTTTTCAAAAATATTTATGGACATTTATTGAGCATGTTGAGCATTATTGGGCATTTAGCTTGTGCTAAAAATTCATCTCAGTGTTTTGTGTTTAAAGTAATTATCATAAACCAATATAAAATAGGTGGTATTATTATTCCACTTACATTGACAGAAAACTAAAGAACAGTGTATCCAAGATTGCAGCCTCAGGCAGTGTGACTCAGCATTTACTCTCAACCACAATCTCTCAGACTGCTGCTCTCCTGCTTGAAGCCTTCCAAGGGATGAGAAACGAGCTCACTTGCGGAGATACCCATTCTTTTCTTAGCCACTTCTTATGTTTACACCTAGTTTTCTTCATGCTGAGCTGCTATATGATTCCTAATAATTACCAAAGTCTGGTTTTCCCTACTAGGTAATGCAAAATGATGCCTCATTGAAGATTGCTGAATTCAGGGCTGCCCATGAGATATTTGGAGACAACTCTTCAAATGGCAGTTTTTTCTTCTCCAGTCTTAGTACGCTCCCTTGTTATTTCTTTTGGAATGTCGTTGAGACCCTTTACCTCTCCAGCAGTTTTCCAGGCAAGAATAGTCTTCTTAAGAAATGATACCAAGACTTTAGGCTAAAGTCTCTGGATTGCTTTAACTCTTAATAGAACAAAGTCACACATGAGCTCTCCCATTCAGTCACCTAAACGTCCATTGGTGAAAAATCAGATTAGCATTTTGGCAGCTTTGTTACAAAGTTGACACCAATTTTGTATGGATAGGAGGGAAGGACCAGGATGCTTACTTAAACTCTTGTGATGTGTAGGGGGTTTATGTTATCACTCCACAGTCAGGGAGTCAGTAATGGAATGTCATGGATTATGGAGTTCCTCATCGTGAGTTCTGTCCTTCAGCCCTGCTCCCTACAAATGAACCTACCCTTTCAAGTACTCCCTTGCAAACAGCAGTGACATATGGCATCAACTGTGCAAGTGAGAGAAATAGTGTGGTCACAGTGGGAGGCGATCAGCCAAAACAAATTGGGGGAGAGATGAGAGATTGTGAGACTGAAGGCTCTTGTTTGAACTTGGAGTTGAATGAGACCTGCCTGGGACAAAACTAGCACATGAGACAAATTAAGGAAATAAAATATTTGGAAATGTACTCTTGGAATAATAGGAGAGTTCGAGGTCTGGCTTTTACCCAGGGCCTGGAATTGGTGGTTCTTTGGTCTAAATGAAACATTCAGTCATTAAAAACTGAACAAATATGGTGAAGTCATGTTCAGAAGGAGAGTTTGACTCATTCTTCAACTCCTAATTCTCTGAAAACAGAGTATATAATTTTCTAACAATGTGATTTTAATAGTATTGAAGTGAGATTTTATTTTCCAATTTTTAAACCATTCTTGACAATTAAACTGAGGGTAGCCATAAACAATCTATAAAGAAAATGCCCATCTTGAGTCTGAAAATCTAAAATTGTACCCTTGCACTATCATTAGATATTTTATCTCTCTGCTTTAATTTCTTCTTATGTAAATTGGGATTACTTGTTTCACAGAATTAAATGTGATGTTCTACAGGAAAGTCATTTGTAAAGTATATCCTACTATTTAAATGTCAGTTATTATCATCAATATGTATAACATGACCCATATTTCTTATTTTTTTAAAGATTTGTTTATTTATTTGACAGAGAGAGAGACACACACACAGCGAAAGAGGGAACACAAGCAGGGGGAGGGTCAGAGGGAGAAGCAGGCTTCCCGCCAAGCAGGGAGCCTGATGTGGGGCTCAATCCCAGGACCCTGGGATCATGACCTGAGCCGAAGGCAGATGTTTAACAACTGAGACACCCAGGTGCTCCTATCCATATTTCTTAAAGATTATTTTCTAGGTATGAAGTTCTTCAATATTATAAACAATCGTTAAATTGGAAATCTCTTAAAAAGACTTTTCTTATATAATGATTGGTGGCCAACCAGCAAATCCTTTCTTCTCTTCTTCCACAGCAATAGAATTATAGTTGGTACAGTTCCCAGACTTCCTTACCATTAGATGTGGCCAGATGTCTTAGTTTATGTGAGTGAAAGTGACATGTGCCACTTCCAGGACAATTTCTTAATAACAGGTTCTGCTTCCTGAGTTTTTTTGTTTTGTTTGGTTTTTTTGGTTTTTTACGGCCCACCAGTTCTAACTTGGACGTGGTGATATGTCACACATGAGGAAGACACCTTAAAGGATGGTAGAAAAATATAGCTATGAAACCTGGATCTCTGAATCGCCCTGTGGACCAAAGTTGCCTGATACCATGGAAGCTTTTTGGGGTAGAGAAATAAACTGTAGTTTTTCAGCCACTGACTCTTTGGTGCCTGTTTGAGACAACAGTTTAGTCGATCTTAACTATTAAAAATTATATCCATGATGTTCTGAGATATTTCCATGTTTTCTCTATGATCCCAGAAAAACCTAGAGGAAAATTAGGAAATGCCCTAAATAATAAAAACTCTCAAAATGGCAGCATGGAATGAATAGCATTGGTAATCTACTACTGATTAAATGATCAAGAAGTTTAATTTTTTAATATTGAGATAATTTTATACTTATAAAATAATTCCAAAAAATAGTTCAGAGGGTTCATTTACCCTTCACCCAGCTTCCTCTTATGTTAACATCTTATGTAACTACAAAACATTTATCAAAAACTAAGAAATCAACCTTGGTACAATTTTATTAACCAAAGTACAAACCTGATTCACATTTTACCAATTCTTTCATTAATGTTCTTTTTCTGTTCCAGATCTAATCCAGGATTCCACATTGCATGGGCATGCCTATGCAATCTCCTCTAATCTATGAGTCCTCAGTCTTTTCTTGTCTTTTATGACCTTGACACATTTGAAGAGTACTTTTCGGCTATTTTGTAGAAGGTCCTTCAACTTAGGTTTGTCTAATGTTTTCTCACAAATAGATTGAAGAGTTGTGAATTAATGAAAAGAATATCACAGAAGTGAAGTGTCTTTCTCAGCACATTGTATCAGGGGGTACATGGGGTTGATGTATATGACTGGTGATGTTAAACTTAATCACTCAGCTATGTCTGCTAAAGTTTTCCATTCTAAACGTACTAATTGTTTTTCCTGTTGTAATCACTAAATATTGTGGAGGAGTAATATGCAAATATCTTCTTTCAGCTTAAACTCTCGCCCACCCATCTTACTATCTATCTGTGGATCTTGTCTGTGACAATTTTTACTATAGTGTTCTAATGATAGTCTTCTATTTTCTCTTAGTACTTTTAAATTTGTTCATTAACATTCTTTTTATTTATTCTAGGTAGATATCTGGGAGTGGGGTTGCTTGGTCATATAGGTATATGTTGAATTTAAAAGACACTCTCAAAGTCTTCTCCAGTTTGGAAATGGCTGAGGCATTTTGTAAGCCTGCAAGCAGGGTTTGAGAATTTCAGCAGCTCAGCATGCTCACCACTTTTTGGTATTGCTAGTTGTTTCGATTTTAGACATTCTAATAGATGTGTAATGATGTCTCATTATGGTTTTAATTTGTGTTTATGATTAATGATTAGTGATCTTGAACATCTTTTCATATGCTTATTCCTACTATAACCACAAAGTCTGTTCCTTGAAAATGAGTTAATAAGGACTTTAAAAAATCAATACCTTGCAGAATCTCAAATGATGGAGAATTCACAAAAAGAGTGTTAAAACTAAACCTGAAATAAGTGTTATCTATTCAGTAGAAAGAAATGCCAAAAGCAGACCTAAGGGAGATGGAAAGACCCTTTAGTTTTTACATTCCTGAGTGACCTGAGGGAGTTCCAAATATATCCCATCCAGGTCTGTTTATTGTTAGTATGAAAACAATCTGTGAATATAAGAATATAAGCAAACTTAGTGTGTATTGTGGACAAAATGGTCATATAATGATAGAATATAAAACTTGAAAGAGATCTAGATACCTAGACCATCTTTTTTATTTAGCAAGATGCTAGTGATAATCTGGACTATAATAAAACATCTCTTGCCTGGCTCTGTCTTGTGTGATTTTTTTTGTTTTTTTTTTTTTGCTCCTAATTTTTACATAGCTTTTATGTCCGTATTTGTGTTTCCCAGTTACCAATCTAGGCAGTTCTTAAGCCTTATCACCTGGAAGAGTAAACTGATCCTGAGATGTCCTTAAGGCCTTTCTTAGCTAGGATGATGCAGTAACCCAGGAGAGAGCTCAGGGTCCTTTCATTTCCTCAGAGAGTGCCAGTCAGCAGCTGAGACCATAAACAGCTTTCATCTGTTTATCTAGTAAATATTTACCAAGCATCTGTGTCAGGTCCTGATCTAGGCACTGAGATGACCATAGTAAATAAAATAAAGGTCTTTTCCTACTCCCAATGACCTTTACATTTAATTCATTAAAAAATATATATTGTAGGAGGGAGAAAACGATGTTTCTTTTCAAGAATGTGTTAGTGTTTCTCAGCCCAGCTACATGCCCATGTTGGATGACACAACAACTATGACAGGTTTCTTTAAGGAAAAAAAGATAATAATCACTTCAGGTCCTCACTTCCTGAGCCACCAGATGCAAATATTTTCAGCAAATTGTTGAGATACTTCCTTTTGTAAAGCAGTTCTTAAAGACTTGGAAGAATTATTTGCTTACATCAGATTTTAGGAAGTAATTCATAGAAGAACAATTCAAATACAAAGCCTAATATTGTTCCTCAAGCTGCACCCTCTCTCCCTTCTTGCAGAAAAACACTGCCCAGACTTCCTATTAAATACAATCTTTTCCTAAAAGAAGGTGAGTGGCATCAATTCTGAAACAATGGAATTCCATCTGGGATGATCGTTTATAGATGAGAAGCTAGCTAAAAAAATGAAAATTATTAGGGAGACTGTACATACAGAAAATGAGCATTTTGTTAGATTCTAACAAATAAACTACTTATAATCTTATTCAAAACATAGACTCTTATTCAAAACTTTTCGAATTGAAAGTCCAAGCAGAACAGAGTAATACACAGAAAAAAATATTCTCTAAAGTATATATGTATATACACATATATACGTATGTATGTATATTTACACATTTATCACACATATAGTTATATAATATATATAAATAAGATATATTTATGGAATGTTTCTGAATCTTTAAACGTGATTCTGTATAGGTGACATGAGAAATTTAGAAATAAGGGGGAAAATAGGGGCGCCTGGGTGGCTCAGTTGGTTGGGCGACTGCCTTCGGCTCAGGTCATGGTCCTAGAGTCCTGGGATCGAGTCCCGCATCGGGCTTCCTGCTCAGCAGGGAGTCTGCTTCTAACTCTGACCCTCCCCCCTCTCATGCTCTCTCTCTCATTCTCTCTCTCAAATAAATAAATAAAATCTTTAAAAAAAAAAAGAAAGAAGGGGGAAAATAATTTTAAAACTTCAAAATAATTCAACACTAATTTTGAAAAGATTACTCAACTGCTATCTTTTTGTGAACTTTTAATAAAATAGTTTCCAACTTGCTGAAAATATTTTCTGGTTACTATTGTGAATTCTCATGAGTTACATTTATGATATTTCCTTCAAAGTTTTATGTTTAAATCATAAAGGTACTTTAAAATGACACCTGGAAAATAATTTACTAGAGGTACATGAGCTGAAAGAGATGGATGATTTGATGGTTCTCACATACACTGTGTGGTCATGTGTATTCAGACACTGGCAGTTATCTTTGTATGCATTGAAATATGAATAGTCATCCCTTGTGTTTCACTGTGATGTGTGTGACAGTATTATATGCCACCTTGACCTCTGACCATCACCAGAGATTAGAAAGATGCTATGTTGAGTGGCAATAGATTGAATTTCATAGCACACCTTCTTACGATAAGAAAACCATGACCCCCCACTAGATGTAATGAGTGAGAAAGTTTTGCTTTTGGAAGTGTCAGGAAATAGGGAGAACTACCTCAGGACATGCAAGTCAAAGTTTGAAGGAAAATATGTCTTAAAAATAAGATAGAAGAGTAGAGGTATGGGTAAAATAAATACAGAAACAGAAATCATGTTAACAACACCCGTTTTAGAAGGTGACTCATACATACACTCTCACATAGCCACATTTCAATCTCTATGAAGACTTCAACTAAAATGAATCAGTGTAAAGCTGGAGATTTTAGACAACAGATAAAAGTATAGGTAAAACTGAGATTCCATGAAAGCATGTTGCTAAGAAATTTACTGATATTAACCACTTCTTGCTATGTTCTGGAGGAATGCTTTCAATTCCATTATTAACTATTTTTTTTTAAAGATTTTATTTATTTATTTGTCAGAGAGAGAGACAGAACACAAGCAGGGGGAAAGGCAGGCAGAGGGAGAAGCAGGCTCCCTGCCAAGCAAGGAGCCCGATGCGGGACCCGATCCCAGGACCCTGGGATCATGACCTGAGCCGAAGGCAGCTGCTTAACCGACTGAGCCACCCAGGCGTCCCCCATATTAACTATTTAAATACGTTTGCTAAAAAATGCTTCTCTTTATAGTTTTGAAATCCTCAAATTACTGGATTTTACTTTTAATATTCTTGTGAAATCCAATAAATACATTGAATTTCAAGAATATTCAAGAAAGGTAGATATAATGCTGAACTTTGTAAGTTACAAGAATTTTTATACATCACCATATAAAAATTACTGCTTAGAAATTGTTTTATGGACCTTTCATGTATTAATTTATCAAATTTTGGCACATACCAAAAATAATTCTTGTTGCATCTGCTAGATGATCATAATATTTGGTGACTAGGAGGATATATTATCTATTACCAAAGTGGACCAAATGTGGTCTCTAAAAAAGTACAGAAAGATTTTTCTTGCCTAATAAATTATTTTCTTCTGTATTACTAAAGTGATTTGTTCTTATTGATAATTCACATTTTTCAAATTTTACTTGTTTAGCAGAATAGAGATTAACCTTCATGTTTAGTTAATATTCACTCCATATTTTATTTCATTATGATTATTCATAATGCTTTGTTTTTTGCTTCGACATTTGCTACAGAGAAGACTGGATGTGCCAAATTTTGAATTTTTATAAGTTTATAAATGTACAAATTTAAATAGAAATTACAGAAGGATCAAAGTAATCTGAATTAGGTTGTCCTCTCTTCTCTGCTTTTTTGACCGTAGGGGAGAAAATTCTACATTCGATGGATATGGGTATGACCATGCACCATCAGCCATGAGAACATCAATTGCCTTGGGAACTGGTGTGGGGAAAAGCTGTAATTTAAGTATATTAAGTAACCTTGAAGAAAATAATTCAGGTCATATACTTTTTCTCTAAAATATCTATTTTTAACCAAATATCCTTTATTAAATGTGATACTATACTATCACTAAGTCACGTTGATTTATTCTATGTATTTAACGCTTTTTGGAGGTAATGAGTCATGCCTTCTTTCTTCTCCCTTTCCTTCAATTTCCTTGTTAACTATTCTGTTCTGCCACCAACTTTTGCAACTGCTAATCTCATTTAAACTTTTTTTTTTTTTCAATGCTTCTAAGTCGCTAAAGGGAAGCTCTCAGATGCTAGAATCAAGCTCTGGAAACAGACTGGAAAGAACTAGAATGTTGTAATGAGACTTGCCTGTTCAAGGTAGGACAGAGGCATCTAGGCCAGGTCCCCGTTTGGTTGCATGGGATACAGTAATGAAATGGGCACTCTGGCTTTGAGAATTTTATACATGTTCAGGAGTCAAAATAATAAATTGTATTTCTGCATTACCTTAATAATTTCCAAAATCAGTGATCTTCAACTTTTTTGAATGTGGTACATAGGAAAAAAAAAAAAAAAAAGAATAGCTGATGTTTAAATGCGTCATACTACTTTGAGAATATAGAGAGTCATGAGCATTTCTATTCCACTAGTTACTGGTTGTAATTCCAAAGTGATGGTTGTTATCATAGAGGCTATAACAGATTGATGGCTAAATACTATGGAGGTCAGCACTACTTGCCATGTATTGGCAAGTATTAGGACCAGACCCTATTCTCTGAAGACACATGGTTAATGTAAACAGGACAGAACATTCTTGAAGGCACAGAAGTATCAGGTCAGTACTGAGAGAAGAGGACTCAGACACAGCCACATAACATGCACGCACCTAACTAAAACTACTAGAGAGGTCAAGGACTTGGTCTTAAACCTAAGATAGAATCTTTGATTTTTGACCAATAATTTATGGTCAGAAAAGATCTAGTGGACCCAGTGATTTGAAAACAAGTCATGCTTTAGACTTCCTCTTAACTAAAAGCAGGACTTGTTGAGGACCTCAGGAACAATCAACACTGTTAGATGGGACAGTATGCCTGAAAGCACTTGGCCCATAGTCTGGCACTTGGTCAATATATACATATTCACTATATATATCTTCTTCTTAAATGCCATCCAGAAAATGCTAAGATCATCCACAAAAATTCCAGGATAGCTCTGTAAAGGAGTGATTACTATTATTCTCTCCTAAATCAGGGGAAATTTGACCAAGAAAAAATGCAATCTATATCACACTTTACTCTGTGTTAGAGACACTTAACAACTACATCAGCCCCCTTTGAAAAATAAATTGATTTCTTATTTACCAATATATTGATGGAGAAATTAAAAGAAATATTATTTAAATGTTATTAAGCTAAGGAATCGCTTCAAATAATATTAATTGTAGGTGACACTTAAATTATTTGAGTGGAGAAATTCTCTCCATTCCATTCCTTCTATAGAACTATAAGCTATGGGGACTAAGGAAAGTAGGATATCTTCAACTCGAAGCTCTCTACGGGAAGCCAGCCTATCAGCAAACTGAATCCTGGTGTAAGGAGACAATCTGCACATCCCCTTTCTCTACTAATTTCAAATGTTTGTCACAAAACAACACCCAGCCAGCACCATCCGACTCCCTATGAACCGTCAGTGAGATAAAGCTGCAAGGTTCCCATCACTGATTTTTCCCCCAGAAAGAATACCATTTCAACTTCATGACTCATGGTTTACATTCAGTATGTAAGCATTTGAATATCACTCTTGTTTTATGTGTATATTTGAATAACTTTTTATATTGACATACTTTCAAGAAAAATCTTCTTTCGAAATCTGAACAAGATGTTCAAAAACGCAAAACTGGTTTTTGGTAAACCAAGTTGAACTTAAAAGTGCCGCTGCATGGAAAAGAGCAACAAAATGTTTCCTAGCGGTTATGTACGATTGTTTTATTAGGTTTGATAAGACTAAACAGTCCAAAGATTTGACAGTCCTGACACCTGGCATATGAAAGATGGAATTCCTGAATGGAAATTATTCTTATTGAACTTCTCTGAAGAGTTTTGGCTGAAAAGAAGTATCTTTTCCAACGCCAGTACATTCTCGGCGCTCCTTCAACTGGCTGAAAAATGAGGTACTGAATTCTTTGCTTAATGGGAAATCTACTGTTGTTTTAATACATTTTTTTGGAATCTTTTTTTTTTTTTTTAATTTCTGTCATCACATTTCCTTTGTGGAAATAAATATGACACCATATGGGAAAAAATATTATAGCTCCATATGTATAGAATAGTATTCTGAATTTAAAGATGAACTAACTCTAACCTTCATTTAATGATCAGAAAAATATTGAAAATAAATACCCATACAATTTACATGCTTCATGATTGCTATGCAAAACACCAAGGTAATATGGCTACTCTGCACTTGGCTGTGTTTAGGTAAAATCAGAAGTGTTTATAACACGAATAATAAGGTATTTTTATGCAGCTACATTATTTATCTTACTGGTTCTACTGTGTGATGCACAACAGACCCGTTATTGTACTTCAGTTCAGATATTTATATACAGTATAGTTCAAAGAATGGATTCCTACTCTTCCACCTACAGCTTAAAAAATGTAAGACAGAAAACCAAATAAAAAGAGGTTCATAAATCACAACAGTATAGATGTTGAAAGGGAAAAGTGGGGTTTCTTTTGGTCTGTCAGTGTATCACATGAATTTTTAAGTTATGAAACCCATAAAGAATAGTTTCATAGTTGAAAACAAAAAACGGGTAGTATGGATTAATTGAACAAAGAAATACAGGATTCTGTAGAATTAATTTAGAGGCCAGTCAAGGAAGCTATCCATTTTGGAAGGTCTAAGACACAAAAATGTTTTGTGATTCTGAATTCTTTCTCTTTTCAGCCTAAGTCTCAATAATAGGAGGCAATATAAGACCTACTTTGGATAGAGAGCTAACAGGTGTCCTGAAACATTTGCCTCTTTAACCCATTTGAGTATTGTTCCCTGAATCCAATGTGGTAAAAGGTGATGGCCCAGAATTCATGAACCCACAAAAAATGAGCCAAGGGAAATTCTATCCTATGCATGACCAACATCTTGTATCAAAACACCTCTGATGGCAGAGAATGCTTTTCCTCCTGAGATACCCCATTTTATCTTTGATCCAAACATGCTCTCCCTCTACCTTTTGCTAATTTTTCTCTGGTCTTAGAGAAACATTTATCTCCTGTTTCTCACATGTCTCCTGTCTATATGGTAGTTTCAAACACGTAAAGATAGTACTCAAGTTCCTCAGCCTGCATGTCCAGTTGAACACCGTATTCTCCAGAAAAAACATTCTCAGCTCTTTCCATCATTTTTAAAATGTGAATTCCTGTCATGTTTGTTCCTCATCTTAATTCCACAACTTTAAATGAGTTCATAAGTTGTTCATCCTATTTGAAAATGTGTCAATGAAGACACCCCAAACACACTCCAATTGTTATAAAGGATGAGAACACTATCATGACCTCACTTATATTACCTGTTATCAGAAAATACCATCTGTCCAACACATTTATAGTGAACCACCTTCCCTCCAATATTGCCAAACTGACTGATCAGCAGAATTACCTTCTTACCATTAATGAACTCTCTCTCTATATAGAGAAATTCTATGACAACCTAAAACAATGAAGCATAAGAAAAATAATTTTGAATTGAACTACATGAATGTTCATCATATTTGAGGGAAGTAAGTGTCATGATTAGTTATCCATTTGGCAGTTGAAATATTTCTTTCCTTCTCCTTATAATAATTTATGTGTAAGACAGCAAAACAATACTCTCATGTATAGTGGAGTTCCTTCTCCACCTGAGCTTTTGTGCTTGCCGGCTTACAACTTTACATTTTATCTGAAGCCTCAAGTAATTGACAGCATAGTCATTTTTTATATACTTCCTTATTCCAATACTTGTTTCAATTCCAAATTCCTGTTAAGATGCAGGTATCAAGCTTCAGCTCTGAGACCCTGGACAACTGTTCCTGAATGGTCCTTATCTTCCTCTTTTGTGAATTGAAAAATAAATGGTTCACCAATGGCAATGAGAATCCTCTTTTGTGATTTTTCATTGCTTTATATAAATAAGGCTCAGATACAATCACCTGATATCAGATATTAGAGAAAGAGGAGGAAAGGAATAAGAAGAAAAAAAAAATACCTTAGAGATGATGATGTCAGATTATCTCTCAGAGTAGCCACAGATTGGTAATTGTGATTATTGATTTTGTTACATTCATCCCCAGTAAGTTTTTAAATTTCCTTTTGAATGCACATAGTATGTCCAAGGAATGTTACAATAGTGCCAAAGATTTACCATTCATTGAAAATGTTGTCAGAGCTTTCAGATACATTGAATATTAGGATAGTGAAGTTTTTATACTCCCAGTCTTCTAGCTCCTTTTTGCAGTCTCCAGCCTAAAACTGATCTAGGCTAGAGATTTATGTTTAAGCAAGTTAAGAGTTCTAACTAAAGTCTTGTTCTGGACATGCTAATAACTGAAATAAGACAGTGTTTGTGATAAAGTGATGAATTCCATAAAGATTAACAGAACATCAAGGGGCCTGTTTCAGTTTTTGTCCAAGAATGAGGAAGAAGTCTCCTATCGAATAAGATTTGAAGGGGCTGCAGGAAACAAAAGTAAAGTTGCATTTTGATTAGTTACTAATTCATGATTCTTGCCACTTTGGAAGGGGTGGCAAAACCTCAAAAGGTAATAACCTTAAGACACTCCTAGGAAGACCAGATCGTGGGCACTGAAGCTGTAAATTTGGGAAAAATGCCCTCTCCCAAGTCTGGTGAGGTCCTAACCCTCAGGCGACCATTCCCACTTGATCAATGTGCATTGACAAATGGAAAATGAAATCCAAACACCCGGGAGGCCCTCTTCAAATGTTATGGATTATATACAATCCTTGGGACCCGGGAAACTAATCTGAAAGATCAAATTTCTCACCAGTGATTCAGTGTCAGATGTATTTTGATTTAGAAATATGTTTTGATACCTAAAGGTTATGATTTCATTAAAAAGAAATTATACTTTCTTCCTTCCAAAAAGTTTGTGGAAAAGAAAGAAATGCATGGCATCAGTTGAATCGGGACACCTACTGGGTCAAAAGGCCATTGGGTGGGCATGTATCAGCAGTGGGTAACGTTGAATCAGTGGTGTCTAAAGACAACTCATACACAGCCTGGACTCTCTGTGCATTGCTCTATCTCTCTGGCCCCTACGATGCCTTGCCCATCTTCTGCGTAGTTATACACAGCACAAACGCTGCAAGGGCATTTTAGAAGATTTCTGATCTTGATTCACTTTCCTTCCTGGCAAATTCTCTGTGAGTGGTTATTTTTTTTATCCTTAATAGTAGGAGTTTTATACCTCTAGAAATATACTACAATTTTATGGCTCTCTCTGATGAGTGAATTTTTCAGCAACCATATGGTGTGGCTGGCTTTGACTCTGTCAAACTCTAATGACCTTCAGAGTCTGCAGAGCAGCTTGTTCATTCCGATCTTTCTTAAGCCTTTCTGTATTGATTGCAGTCTTTGATAAGTCAAGTTGTTGAGTTTTCATTTGGTGCCAGAAGGTTTAAATAAGAGGGTTTGAAAGTCATCCTTTGGTTGAGCTTTATTTTGCAAAACTTGCTTTCTTCTTTGCCATAGGCACAATAAATGTGTGGCATAACTTCTCATTTTCTTTTTGAATATTTTAGAAAATGCTTCTCAAGCCTCTTCATGTGAAGTGTCTGGGATGGTCATACCATCCCTTCTCATTTATTTGTATCAGAATATTTTCTACTATAATCTCAGTTTATACTTATGGATCTTCTTTGACATATGCTTATTTTTGTAATTATTTCAGAGCTTAAAGTATTAAAATATTAGGTAGTATCATGGGTTTCTTTTATAAAGGAAAACTTTTATTTTTTATCCATACAATAATCACTTTAATTAGCATCTACTATATGCTTAGCATAGCACCTTCCCTGAAGAAATTGAATGTCTAGAATGAGATAGTACTACTACTGTTAGTAATAATAATATTAATAATATTAAGTATAGGTAAAATTTGTTGAGTGGTTCCTATTTGCCAGGCACCATTGTAGAATTTTACATGTCAGATGTCAATTGATTCTTATGCCTACACGAATGGATTATAAGAAAATGAGATGAGAAAATTTGTTCTCTTCATAATGAATGTCACATGGTTTACAACTAATTTAAATTTAGACAGATTGATTCTTTGAAATTATCCTAACTTTCTGGACAAGATAGAGAGGGATGATTAAAATAAAATATTTCTGGGGCACCTGGGTGTCTGAGTCGGTTAAGCATCTGCCTTCAGCTCAGGTCATGATACCAGGGTCCTGGGATCGAGGCCTGCTTCAGGCTCCCTGCTCAGCGGGGAGTCTGCTTCTCCCTTTTCCTTTGCCCCTCCCCCTGCTTGTGCTCTCTCGTCTCTCTCTCTCTCTCAAATAAATAAATAAAATCTTAAAAAATAAAAATAAAATAAAATATTTCTGAGGTGCCTGGCTGGCTCAGTTGGTAGAGCACTTGACTCTTGATCTTGGGGTTGTAAGTTCGGGCCCTGCATTGGGTGTAGAGATTATTTAAAAACAAAATCTTAAAAAAATAATTAAAAAAATAAAGTATTTCTGGTGAGAGAGGAGTTTAGCACCTGAAAGGCCAAATGAGGCAAACAAAATGGGGCTTTTCCTTGGGGTAATGTAGATCAAGGAGGGCATTTAAGTGAGGGGCTGACATAATTGGCTGCAATTTCAGAAATCTCTATCCAGTAGTTGTGTGGTGAATTGCAGGCAGGGAAGGTGAAAAATAGTTGAGAATGATTCCCAAGTTTGTGGTTTGTGTTGCTTGAGTGAATGGAATATTGATATGACAGTGCAGGAGGAGTGAGAAAGAGAATGAACTCAAGTTTGGCAATGTGGGGTGGCACTGAGGGGAGCAGGGAGTGGAGTAGAATTTGACACTCTATTTTAGAGATTTGTGCTAGTTCTGAATGGAGTAGAAGAGGCCAAGGAACTGAATGGGGTTCTCCTTTGAGCATTATAAAACATTGAAAGAGAGCCAAGGACTCAGGAATACTCCAACATGGGCATCCCAGAAGACAAGGAGTTGACACCGTTTCCTAACAACAAATTTGAACAGTGATGGAAGGAATACAAAACAAGCAGGTGTTGTGAAAGCCAAAAAAGGAGGCATTTTAGGAGACAGGACGACTGTCGTGGGTTTTTTTTTTTTTTTTTTTTCTTAAGGCTTTGGAATCTGATGATTGAAGAGATTCTGTTGGATTTACTACCAATGAGATTGTCGGCAATCTTGGTGTGAGTAATTTCAGTGGAACAATGGATTCCACAAAACAAGCTGAATTTGACTGGGGAAACAACTGGAGGTGTAGAGGCAGAAATAGTAATGTAACAACTTTTTGAGAAGCTTGTCTGGGGGCTCCTGGCTCAATTGGTTAAGCGTCCAACTTGGGCTCAGGTCCTGATCTCAGGGTCCTGGGATCAAGTCCCGCTTGGGGCTCCGGCTCAGTGGGGAGTCTGCTTCTTCTTCCTCTGCCCCTCCCCCCGCTCCTGCACCTCTCTCTCTCTCTCTCTCTCTAATAAATAAATAAAAATCTTTAAAAAATAGAAGCTTATCTGTGGGGGTGCCTGTGTGGCTCTGTCGGTTAAGCATCTGACTCTTGATCTCATTTCAGGTCTCGATCTCAGTCGGGGTTATGAGTTCAAGCCCCACGTTGGGCTCCACACTGGGCCTGGATCCTACTTAAAAAACAAAACAAAACCAAAACCAAATCAACAAAAGAACTTGTCTGTGAAGGGCCAAAGCAAGAATATGTGCTCCCCAAAAGGGACATGTAAAAATAGTGCCAATAAGCTTAGACCAAAAGTACTCATAGTTGATATTGGCACCAAGAAAGTAGGTATAAACAGAAGTATAGGTGCATATGTTTTGCAAATGTATATAGCGTGAAGAAGCTGAAGTCCTCTGCAAAGATACAGCAGATTGGGGGTGGGGTGCTTAAGGAGTTTAGAGAAGTCTGAATTAGCTGTTTGTGGCAGAGGGAAAGCAGCTGATTGAGGGAATGTGAAAGGTAATTTATGTTGAGGAACAAGTTGGAGCTACAAATTATGTCAGGATCTGCAAGTTGGTGCTATTTTCTCCAGAAGCATTTAGCATCGTAGAGGAGGCAAACAACTACATTTACTCATGCTTGAGGTTTTTCTCTACCGGTGACTAAAGAACTTGTTAGAGAGGAAGGTGAGTGTATAACTAAGAAAGGAATTGAAAAAAAATAGATCATGTTATCTAGTTTGAGCAGTAAAAAATTAAGAACTATTTAATAAGTATGAGTTATGTGCTACATGCAAAGGGAAACAGGGACCAGCAGAAGAACTATGGTCTTGTTCTCAATCATGTTAGTAGTTGAGATAGAAATACTATACAAGTATATAATTACCAGTGATATTAATTGCTCTGAAAGAAAATTAAAATATGTGATGAGAGACTAAATGACACATACTGGAACATTTCAGATTCAATATCCTGGTTCCAGAAGGGGAGCATCACAAAGAAGCACTCAGCACTTACTGCTGAGTGCTCTCAGGAGACTTGTAGAGACTGAGCAGACAGGGTTGGGTTGGGGGAGAAGGTGGGCCACAATGTGGTTACACCAAAGTCTTAGCTGACTCTCTGGGAAGTCTTGTTGCTGCGATGGCCATTCAAATCTGTCCCAAATCGAGGCAAGGGGATAGATTGGCATCTTCACATCATACACTCATTGGCCACAGGTTGCCCCCCACCCCGAAAAAATTGATGACCATGGGCAAGGCACTTACTGCTGCAACTGAGGGAATTCATAGTAAGGGTCATAGCAGAGAGCTCTTGGCAGCCCATATTTCCAATGGGTGGGAGTGTTGTGTTAGTCCTAAAGAGGGTATCTAAGTGAAGTACCATATAATTGATTGTAATCTACCACTAAGCGATACAGATCCACTGGCATCTTCTAACAAGTTTTCCCTATCTGGGAACAGCTCCTCCAGGATTCCTGTTGACCTTCTTTCCTGGTAAACTTACAAGGAATGGGTTATAGGATCAACTGTAATCCCTGCTGATGCATGTGAGCTCTTAGTAGTAACTGATACTCTTCATCCTCCTCTACAACATATCCCAGATTTTTCTCATTCTCAGCTAACTCTTTTGCTTGCTCAGTGGTTTGCCTGGTGGAGTGACTGAGATTGTTATCCTTAAAGGATCCCTGGTTACCATGCTATTCTTAGACAATGACTGCTATATTTGTTCATTATATTTAAAACTGGTTATAGAAGCAACGGAACACCCCACTGAAGCACCTAAGCACAAAATGTATTCATCCTCGTTTTGCAGCTTTAAGATCAGGGTGGATCTCTTGGCAAGATGCCTGCCAAAATAGTGATTACCTGTTTTTCCTGATGTTTTCTTGGTGCAACTTTCAAAACCAAATTGATGTATATAATTAGGTACATATTTAAGAGACCCATTCTGCAATTCATCAGGTCAGTCATTTCCAGGTGGTTTTATGTATGGCTTGTGGTCATGTGCCCATTGCCACACTTCGGTTGCTATAAAGTTGGTCCCTTTGTTTGAGGCATAGCCATGTGGGATACTTTGTCAATAGATAATACATGTTTCTCTATGTCTTCAGATATTCAGGATGGCCAAGGCCTTGTGTGTAGGAAAAGCATATGTATAATCAGAACATGTCTTCTGACATATGGATCTTTCCACATGGGAGAAGTCCAATTCAATCAACTTTCTTTTTCTTTTTAAGATTTTATTTATTTATTTGACAGAGAGAGTGAGAGCAGGAACACAAGCAGTGGGGGTGGGAGAGGGAGAAGCAGGCTTCCTGCCGAGCAGGGAGCCTAATGTGGGGCTCGATCCCAGGACCCTGGGATCATGACCCAAGCCGAAGGCAGACGCTTAACGACTGAGCCACCCAGGCGCCCTAAATTCAGTCAACTTTCTACCAGGTGGTTGGCTGGTCTTCTTGAGGCTGGGATCATATCAGAGGCTTGAATCATATCAGAGGCTCAGCATTGGTATCTGTTGTTAGCTAGTTAGACATTCAGCAGGAAGAGTATCTAGAACAGTCTTGGGGAGTGATGGCCCATGAATAACCTTGATCCCTGCCATCATGGCAACTACACTTATGATCCCTTTGACCCAGCACTGGGGTGACCAATGACTGTGACCAACTGACTTTACATTTTAGTCATTCTCTCTACTTTGCTACTTAGTGTCTCTCGGGTTTATGCTGGCGAGTGGCATTAACATGTAATACAAAGATCTTCACACTCTGTGCCCTCTCCCATTAAGTCCATTCACATGTTTCTTCCCTCATTTTTCATTGTATTATTAAGAAATATCCTTCTTGGCTGCCTATCTGTCTTGTCTACAGTAATATTATGTTTTATTAATCCTCTCCAAACCTCTCTGTTAGTGGAGTGGCCCCAACTCATAGTGTTCCTCATTGTGAAAACTACCCGTTTTGTTTCTAACAGTTAAGAGCTACCATCTGGCTTCCTATTCTATCATCCCATCATCCCCATGGCCATCATGAAGCCTAGATCTCTCACAGAATCTCCTCCCATTAGCCATCATCTATAGAAGACTTGTTCTACTGAACTTAATGATTACGGTGCTACTCTCACCAGGCATCCTTTACTCATTTAGTAAATGGAATTTTCCCCAGACCCTTCCATGGAACATATTCAACTGGTAGGTTTTCCAGGCTTAGGTAGCACATTCGTTCTAGAATGTTTACCTCTCTGAGTCTTTTGAACCCTTCCTCCCCTAACTTGCAGCAGTTCTGGATTTATACTTCACTTAAGGTAGACCATCAGTTTTTGCACGTTTCCAAGAATTATCTTAGCCATGTATTAGTACTGTCTCCTGGAGTCCTTGACAGAATTTTAAATATACTACAGAAACATATCCCATATCAATAAACTTTTCCTTATCAGATTTATGTCTGCTTCCCTCAATATATCTGAGAATCCACTTCTATACACTCTCACCCTGCTCCTGCTGGTATATATCAGCTAGATCCTGGAATTTCTTCAGTGAAGAGTCCCTCTCCTTCCTTGACAGACTCATCTCATTCCTATTCAGGCTATGCTGGATTTTGACAGTATTTTAAGTGATGTGGCTTTAAAATGGTTGCCAGGATGGTAGATGGTTGTAGATCATTGAAGAGGTAAGCATTGTCTTGTAAGACACTTGCTTCACTGCTTTACTTGTAAGGCTCTTCCATAATCTTCATGCAAGGGGAGCCATTAATTTCTAATAAAGAAGGTATAGAGTCAGTTTTGCAGGCCCAACAGCTTCCGGGAGTTTGGGAATTCAAAGTTCTCAATAGCCTTTATCTAGAAATCCTCATTCTATATCTTAGAGTCCTTCTCTTTTCCTATTTGGGCTGTGACTTTGGCACAGAAGCTATGCTGGATTAACAATGCAGCCTTGTCTGAAATTCTGTTATTCTTGAGATAAAGTCATGTATCTGTTCTTCTGTTCTGTCTTCCCTTTACTGTGTGAAATTAGAGTGTTGTTTTCTTTTTTAATGCAGCTGATGAGGCCCTGTAGCTTTTGCATTTTGCATTAAATTGGGGGTTAATGACTGAGCCACTGGTATCCCATCCCCCTCCTAACTTCAGTGACAATGTCCTTATTGTCACCTAGACGCCTGGCAGTCCAGCTCTAATGTTTTACTTTATAGTTGCTTCCTAGCACCATTCTTGATACTATTATAGGTTGGATTTCCTGGAAATAGACTCTGAGGGAAAAAATTGCATTCTAAAAGTTTACTGGGAAGAGTTCTAAGGAGATATACCTGTAAAGAAGTAGGAAGACAGTATTGGATAGAAAGAGATGTTCATCATCCAAACCAATGCAGTCAATCCTTGGTGAACATTTGGAATTCAACTGAAGCAAGGAGCCAGACATTTTTATTCTTGCCTCAGACATGGTATAGCATTCTGTGGATGACCGTTTCCAGTGAAAGATGAAAGTATGAGCAGTTGATAGCTAATATCAACCGATAGGCAATAGCAGTTTATCTCACCTATGAAAAAGGGATCTGGATAAAGCATGCAGTATTTATTACAGGAGGATTCAAGGTAGGTTTTCATTTTATGAAGAGATATATAAAGATAATTAAAAGGCAATGTAAGGGCAAATGGTGGGAGAAGGACATTTCAGGCAGAAGAAAGATCATGTGTGAAGATTCTAGAGTTAGTAAAGAGCCTGTCCTTCCAAAGGACTTAAAAGACTTCCACTGTGAAGAGAAGCAAACAAGAGAGAGATTGGCTCAAGACATGTCTGGAGAGAGAGGCAACAGCTAGATCATGTAGGATCCTTTAGATCGTGTTAAGGATTTTTAATTTTTTTTTTTAATTTATTTGACAGAGAGAGCGAGAGAGGGAACACAAGTGGGGGGAGCAGGAGAGGGAGAAGCAGGCTTCCTGCCGAGCAGGGAGCCCGATGTGGGGCTCGATCCCAGGACCCTGAGATCATGACACAAGCCGAAGGCAGATGCTTAACCAACTGAGCCACCCAGGTGCCCCAGGATTTTGAATTTTAATATAATGGGAAGCTGTTGAAGAATCAAGAGTCAAGAATTTTAAGTCAAAGTAACATCATCACCTCTGACTAAAAAAAGAGATCTCTTCGGATGGCAGTATAGAGAATGGTTGAAAAATGGCCAGAATCCAAGCAGAGAGGTCTCATAGTGATTGCTCAGATGAAGAACAATGGGAAAAGATACAAAATTCATGACAGAGTCAAAATGAACAGTACTTGATAGTGGATTAGATGTGAACATTGAAGGACAGGGAAATATCAAGAAAGAGAAACAAAAACAGATTTCTGCCTTGAAAACCAGGTAGATAGGTAAATGGTATTGTGATCTAGGGCACTAGAGGTTGAGACTGAAGATCTAAATGGACCTCATTTGAGTCAGCACCTATGAGATGCCTGATGGGGGCATCAAGGCAGTTGGATATATGAGTATGAAACACCAATAAGAGTACTAGGCCAAGAAAATAAATTTAGGGGCTGTAGACTATACTTAAACCTAAGGGAAAGAATGAGTTCAAATATGAATGGGGGTATAGAGTGGGAACATAAAAGTTGAGATATAATACTGTCAAGTTGGATAGAGGTCCCAATTTCTAGATACTCAAAGTTTTGCTCCCTTTCTGTTTTTTAATTTCCCTCTTTCTCTGTCCGCCCCAAAGCCCTCCACCTCTACTTGGTGAGCTCCAGACACTATCAATATACAGAACTTGGCAGCAGACTATTACAAGAATGTCATGGGAAACCCTTGTCATTCAACCTGAGTGGATTCTAGAAAGCCCTGTGTTTAAATCCATATGTTTGCTCTCAATCTAAAATGTTTCAGAAAGTTCTTTTTCTTTCCAAAGTTGTCTATATTACAGTTTTATTTTTTTCAGTTATGTTTATGTCAGAGAAAGATGTTATTACTGCCATTTTTCTTGTCTTTTACATCAGTTTCTTCTTTTTGAACAAGGATGTGCATCAGGATATGTGGCTACTTGAATGTAGTGACCATGTCTTATTCATACCATGGTTCCAATGTTTATCCTAGAGTATGACAAATAAGCAATGGTCAACAGATGCTGATTGAACAAATAAATGAATGAAAACTGAATGAATGACTAGAAAGTTACTATGGAACAGGGAGAAAATTATTAGAGCACCAAAAAATAAATAAATAAATAAATAAATAAATAAATAAATAAATGGAAGGTGGGGTGGAGAGAATCCAAGTCATTAGAAAACCATTATAGCAAGACAAGTTTTTCATGTAGCCTGATCTGATTGGCTATGACAGGCAATGGATTCAGAGATGTTACATATTCTACATACATTAGAGTATTAATTAAATATTTTTAAATAAACATGTTTCATAACACAGTAAAAGTGCACATGCTAGGATTCTGATGGGGATTTTTTTAACAGCTGCGTGATAAATTTAGAGGCACCATGAAGAATGCCTGAGGTTACAGAAAAAAAAAAGGCAGAAAAGAAATGAATCACTTGACATAACACGACTAAGAAAAGAAGCAAACATTTTTCTATTAGTCAAATGTCAAAATATGTAGCAAAAATCAAAGAAGCTTAAAAACAAGCAAAACCAAAACAACATTGCTACAGGCAGAAAAGAACTATCAACCAAATGATAAAAGGCTATTCCCAAACACAGATTTCAGCTCTTTTCTATGTTTACCAGCAAGCTGGCAGCAACTCGGATTTCAATAATTTACTTTACAACAGATGATAAAGGTGCTAGAATTTTTTTCTGTCATAAACAGTGGTGGAATAGAAAAATGAAAAAGCAGAGGACACTGTTAGAGGGTGTCGGAAGGGGGCTGGCTGGTACCCTATGGGGAACAAAGATGCTGTATTTGAGCAATCTGTATTTTCTGAAAACCAGATGCTAGGATATTTCCTATTGCCTTTTTCTAAATGAATTTTCTTATATAAGTAAAAATATATTTATTAATAAATGAATTTAAGTAACATTAGCTTGACCACAGCAAGCTTATGTTGTAAGTTTCATATGCTGAAAGCAATTTGAAATTGTAAACAAAATATTAGGGTTTTTTTCTGTCCAATATTTTTGGGGTGTTTTGAAGTGAACTTTTTCATTATTCAAAAAGGAAATGATTAATCTGCTTCTGCCCATTGCCAGATGATAATATGACTTTGTAGTTTATTTAAGAATAGACTTAAATGTGGGAGGAAGAGAATCCTTCCTATTTGTGATGTATCAATAATTAGACTGAATAGCAGTTATATACTATGAAGTTGCATGTTAGATTCATTTCCTTTTTCTTCCCTGAAGTCACCACAAATAAACTGCACCCAAAATTATATTATATGCTGACAAATTTATGAGGCTATTCAAATATCCTTTCTTGAAACTTTTTTTAATAGTAAAGAATCTTTTTATATTTGGTTTTTTAAACCTTAAATGGCATCCAAAATATTTTATTTGACTATGTACTATCTGTTGCTAATAGATAAGTAATTCATTTTATGGAAAATATTTCTTCTAGTATTTTTATAAATATAATTCAAACATATTTATTTGGAAAAGAGTCAGAATTTTGGAATATCTGTTTCACTAAAAATACATTCTATTATAGATAATTCAGTATACACCTCCCTATATATAATATGTATATACATATATATTGTCTGCATTCAGATCCTTTTTTTAAAATTGTTTTAACGATTTCACTTATTTATCTGAGAGAAAGAGCTTGAGAGAGAGAGAGAGAGATCACGAGTAGAGGGGAGGGGTAGAGGGAAAAGCAGACTCCCTGCTGAGCAGGGATACCGGTGCAGAACTCAATCCCAGGACTCTGGGATCATAACCTGAGCTAAAGGCAGATACTTAACTAACTGAGCCACCCAGGTGCCCTGCATTCAGATCCTTAAGTTGTTTAACTAATATAAAATTTTAAGTCTGTTAGAATTTTTAGGGACATAAAAAATCCTGCTTTGAAATGAATAAGAAAGTACCTTCAATTCACATTTCTAATATAGTTATATGAAAATATGTTGAAATTCTTTTTATCATTATTATTATTATAAAGTGAGGTTTTTAAACTATGGGGAAATCCAAATACATATACATTTCAAGAGAACAATAAAACAACCCCCACCCCCCCAATCTTCATCATTCAGTTTCAGCAACTATTATCTCTGGATCAATCTTCCTTTATATCTGTTTCTCCTCACAAGACTTCTCAAAATAATTTTGAACTAAAATCTCTACTTCATATCCTTTTATTCATAAATACTAAAAGCTACTGGGTTGCCTGGATGGCTCAGTCAGTTAAGCATCCAACTCTTGATCTCGGCTCAGGGTTATGAGATCAGGGTCGAGTCATCCAGCTCTGCACTGGGCATGGAGTCCGCTTGGGATTCTCTCTCCCTCTCCCTTTGTCCCTCACCCTCCCTCTCACTCTAAAAAACATACAATAAAATAAAAGCTACGGAAAGATACTCTGTTCTAAAAGAAAAAGGAGCAAAACAAAGGATAACGATTCAGATATCTCTGATCCTAGCCATTCAGTTATGGTGCTGAGCAAGTGCAATATTCACCTGAAATCTGGCCCTAGAGGAGATTATTAAATGCTACTTAGTTACCTGTTAGCCATTCTTAAAATCAGTGACCAAGTTACCAGTAATGAAAGTCAAAGTATATTCAACCTATGAGTATACATTATATGCCTTTCAGGTGTTTTGGGCAATTTTTACTCCTGTAACAGGGAGCTGTTTGGGTATCCTGTCATTATCAGTTTATGTTTAGTCCTTTGAGTTAGGATCTAACACAAACTACTTCAGTGCAAGGCAGAACCCAGAACCCCTGAATAACAGCCATTGGGTGCTTTCAGTGACAGCAAGAAAATAATATAATCATGTTGGTCATTTATAGGGTTTCAATCATTCACTTTATAAAATCAGTAAATCATCTAAACTCATCTACTATTCATTTAACCGTTCAATTCATCTATTATGTACCTACTCATTGTAGCTACTCATTCAATGAACATTTGCTGTGTGTCATGCCCTGAACTAGGTGCTAAGGCTACAAAGGTAAAGTAAAAATCTATGATCTCTTACATGCAAATTACATGCAAACAATGAAACATTGTTCAGCAATAAGAAGAAATGAGCTCTCAAGCCATGAAAAGATATGAAGGCATTTCTCATCCATCCTGCTAAGTGACAGGAGCCAATATGACAAGACTACAGACTGTATCATTCCAAGTATATGACAATCTGGAAAAGGCAGATGGAGACAGTAAAAAAGAGTAGCGGTTACCAGGATTTGGGAGGAGCGAGGGATGGATAGGTGGAGCGCGAGAGCTTTTTAGAGCAGTGAAACCATCCTGCGTGACACTGTAATGGCAGACACATGTTATGATACATATGTCAAGACTCATAGATTGTAAAACACAGAGTCAACCCTCATGCAAACTATGAACTTTAGTCGCTAACCATGTGTTGGCGCATTAATTGTAACAAACATGCATCACTGATGCATGCAGTTAATACATAATAGGGGAAACTAGAGAAGGGCAGTATGTGAGAACACTCTGTACTTGCTGCTCAATGTTTCTGTAAACCTAAAGTTGCTCAAAAAATAAGGTCTATTAATTAAAAACAAACTTATGATCATTTCCTTCCTAGATTTCAAGATCTAGTTTGGGGCAGATGTATAAATAACTGTCCTCATTAGTTTCCTTGGTTTGCCACAACAAGTTACCACAAACTTAGTGGCTATAAACAACAAACGTTTATTCTCTCACATTTCTGAAGGCCAAAAGTCTGAAATCAAGGTGGGGACAGGTCATGCTCCCTCCAAAGGCTCTAGGGAAAACGTTTCCAGCTGCTGATGGCTCCATGAGTTTCTTGGCTTGTGGTCAATCCAATCTCTCACTCCACCTTCACATAGTCTCCTTTTCTCCCTGTGTGTCTTTCCTGAGTTTTCTGAGGACACTTATATTGGATTTAAAGCCCACTCATGTAATCCAAGATGATCTCATCCCAAGATTCTTAATTTAACTGTATCTGCAATGAACCTTTGTCCAAACAAAGTCACATTCAATGGTTAAGGGTTTAGGGTGTGGATGTACCTTTTGGGAGGCTGCCATTCAACTCATTGCACTACCCATAACATGATTTGCCCTATAGAATATAGGATAGAGTACAAACACAGTGCTCTGAGAGGGAGGTATGAGAGCATCATAGGGAATGTGACATGAGATGGATGTTGGAAGTCCCACTGGAGGGGTGCCTGGGTGGCTCAGTTGGTTAAGCAATTGGCTCCAGATTTCAGCTCAGATCATGATCTCAGGGTTGTGAGATCAAACCCCCGTGTAGGGCTCCATGCTGGGTGTGGAGTCAGCTTAAGGTTCTCTCTTTCCCTCTTCCTCTGCCCATCCTCCTCCAAAATAAGTCACATTAGAGTTTACTACATTGGGGTAGGAGTGCAGCAGTGTGAGATGTAGGGGAATGCCATCTCCAGGGAGATATTCCAGGCAACAACTAAGATATATTTAGAGAGTGGTAAGAAGGTCAATGTCCCTAGAAAGGAGGGTGGATGAGGGTTAAAGGAAACAATGGCATATGAGTCCAAGACGTCAGACTGCTAGGTTATAAAGGAACTGACGATTTTAAGAGAAAAGCATTGGTTCTTCCTAGTCACAAAGTTTCTAAAGACAAGATCAGATTTGTACTTTAGAAATAGGGCTGTTTGCAACAGAGTGAGGACTTTAGGAATCAGAGGCTAGTGGCCAGGAGATTAATAGGCTGCACTCAAATGAGATACTACTCTCAGATCTCCCAGTGGGGAGAGAGCCGAGAGATGAGAAATAAGAGATGTTTGGGAGGTAGAATAGATAGCATGTGTTGAATAACTGGATTTGATGAGCAGGGAAGGATGTGAGGATGAATTTTCAGTTTATGGCTTCATGACTCAGTTTGATGCCATTCTCCAAAGTGAGGACTTTTGAAGGAAGGGAGTGGTTTTATGTGGGGTGTACAAAGTTATGAGCCAACTTTTGGATATGTTTAATTTTCTTTTATCTTGTACCCAAGTTCTAAATTTGGTGTATCAAAATGTTTTGCTTTGGAACAGTAAAGGTTTCTGAAAAAAGAAGCTTAAGCTTTTGGGGAAATCTTCAAAATTATCTTTAGAATTGCCCACATGGGTCTCTCCCAGTCAGTTTCTGTCACAGATGACAAGCTCAAACAGACACATGGCCCTGAAAACAAAAAGAATGAGAGAATCATCAAATATCAAGAGGTTTTACTGGTTCGTAGAGGTGAGAAAAAAATTTTCCCTTTTTGAGGGGACAGAAGAAGTCTGAAATGACTGCTACAAAGTAGCAGCCTAATCTTGTTTTAAAGAGATTGTAAAAAGAATTAGAGCATAAGCTTTCGCCAGGAAGGAGATCTTTAAGCTTAAGGAATGTTGCTTTATTACCTTTTATTTTTATCTCTTCGGAGCTGGTACAATGAAAGAAGAAATCTATGTTCCAACATAAAAAATAAACATAATATCACTGTGACAGGGACTGATTCAATCTGGAAACATTGACTGTAGAGGCTTTCTGGCTTACTTCAAAAGACTTTCAATAACTGCCAAAAAAGTTTATTTGGATAGTTTCAGTTTCATGTGTTTAATCAACTAAAAACTCAATCCAGAGTTGAGAGCGTGACACAGCGTGTGTTCAGAAGAGGGTGTGCATGGGTGTTCATATTTGTGGAGCCGTGAGTGTGTTTGCATGTGTAGATGTTTGACCATGAGCAAAGGTGTGTGTGTGCATGCATGTGTATTATAAAATTTTGTGCTTTTTTTTTAAATAGGGCCCATGCTCATCATCCTCACAGCTATGATCCTATCAGGCCTAAATTTCCATGATTTCTATAACACTTCATCATGCTCTAGATCTTATGAGAGTATGTCACAAAAGGATTATCTGTAATTATAGATAAGACTGGAAAGTAGAAAAGTAAAACTGCTTTCCCTCTGACTTCATGCAGCTTGATATGATAAGCCTTTCTTTTAAGGACTACTATGTTCTATGGGTTGGTTTCCATGTACTAGTATATCCTGGTAAATGTATATTGGGCCATTCGGTCATACAGTACAAGCAAAATAATGTTTCCTTAAAGAAATTTCTCTCTTAGATTATTCTGTTATTAAAGTAGGCAAATCCACCGTAGCCATTCATAGATGAATATGTTAATATCAACGTGATGACTACCACCTCCAATACCATTGACTTTTTGAGGTTAGTGGTAGGGAAGTAAACACCTAAGCTGGCGTTTCTCTGATTTTTCTTTTGTATCAGTTATTTGGAGAATTTGATAAAATCATGGATTCACAGGCTCTATCCCTGCTGAATGTTCGATGTTCAGGAAAGAAGAACTTGTGATTTTAGCTAGCTCTTTGTGGGCTCATTAAGATTCTGTAAGTTTGGGAAGTAATAAACTAGTCCAATACCTTGTTTCTCAGACAGATTTTCAGAATATTATTAACAAGGAAAACATAAGGAAAATGTTTAATTATAGATAAGTAATGGAAAATTATTAACCCTATTTAGACCATGTCTCTTTCTCCTAAATCATTGTGCTGGTCCACCAAGGTTTTAGGTACACAATACACATAGAAATTCTGACTTGGAGTTTTCAACATCAATGAGTTTAAAATGATTCTAGTATTTGGCCCCAGTTCAAATATACATATCAGCATGCAGCTTAGTGGTTGTATAGAGTACAGTGTCAATGATGCCAGAGTTGTGACATGTATCCCTTTAGTATCATTAATTAAAAACAAGCCACTAGTACTCTGCCCATCCTGCATCTGACCTTGATTCCAGCCAGTTGTCTTGCAAGTATTTCCTGCTGGTCACAAAAGGGATCAGATGATGGAGTGTGGGTGACTCAGCACTGCCACTACCACTGGAGGGCTAGACCTCCGAGGGTGTGGTGTTGATGACAACGCCTCAGGAGAAACATTTCTGCAGACGAAGAACAAGTTCTTTTTAAAACCAGTGCCATTTCGTATTAACTGTTTTTAGCAGAAGGATAAGACATGGTCACTTGTGCCTAATGACCTTAAGTATGAGCAGAAACACAAAGACTGACACAGAAACAAGAGATTACAGGTCAGCATGTGTGTGTAGACCTGTCACTTTGAACCAGAACCATGACACTGTGTTTCCTCTCAATCTTCATTCCACATACATATATGATAAGTTGTTATGTCAATTGTTTGAAAAAGTATTGTGGATAATTTTTTGATGTTGACAATGAATTTATTTATTTTTTAAAGATTTATTTATTTGAGAGAGAGAGGGAGTAGGGGAGGGGTGGAGGGAGAGGGAGAGAATCTCAAGCAGACTCTGCTGAGCATGGAGCCCCACGCAGGGCTTCATCTCACGACCCTGAGATCTTGACCTGAGCCAAAACCAAGTGTTGCACGCTTAACCGACTGAGCCACCCAGGTGCCCTGTTGAAAGTTAATTCAACTTTACACTGGCATAAGCCCTCTAAATGCTATATATATTCTTTCCTGAAGGAAACAACTCAGTAAATACACATGTCATTGATGATCCTTCTTTTGCAGTCTGTCTAAAACCATGAGCAAAAGATTACAGATAGTGTATTTTCCTTTTGTAGAAAGCAAAAGCAAGGCTTGTGTCTTAGAAATGTTGTGAATTCACGTAAACTACTCACATTCTCCACATTCCAATTTTCTCAGTCATTCATTGAGACCAAGAGCAACTGGCTTGACGGGGTTTCACTTGGGGCACGAAAAGCCACAGGCTCGTCTGCCCACTTATGAAATTGCCCAGTATTAACGGTGAAGGCAGACACTGGGCTAGCAGTTGTTACCATCCCCTAGCTTGCCACTGTCTTTGGGCACCTCGGAATGCCTGCTTCACTTCTGAGTTCATTAAAGCTGGCATGTGAGACAACTGACTTGCTAAGAGAGATGGGGAGATGAGGATGAATCCTGCTCCCTCCCTTCAACCTCATCTCCTGGGGAATGATTGATCAACTCTTACCATGCTCAAGGGTCTAAGATAAGTAGTTTATTTGCATGAATCTCATTTGGTCCTCCCAATTATCCCATGGTGTAGGGTGGAGTGTATTCATATTTTCTGGGGAAAATGAAGGCTTGGAGAGGACAAATCATTTTCCCAAGTGCAGGTAACCATCAAGTGTAAACCCGGGGTATTTGAACACTTTCATTATGATTCTGGAGTCATACCTTTTGCCACTTGCCTATACTGTCTTCCAAAGAAGAGCTATGGGATCAGAAACGGCTGGGAACACCAACCCAAATGAGGCACCAAGGCCTTTATCTGAGACATGGAGTACATGCTCAGTGTTTGGTAGCCCCGCTCCTTCTCCTTATTCTCTAGCTACACTCCTAAGTCATTATTTGGAAAATCAACTAAGGTAAATTATAAGGGAAGGGGTAAGTTTGAGTAATTTATGGAAAATGGGCCACTACTCAGGGAAGGAAAAGTAACTGGCATCCACTGAATACCAGGCATAAGTGTTTCACTTATGTTATAACATGGACCCTCTGCTATGTGACATTGGCCCATTTTACAGATGAGGTATTCCAGTTCTTTAGATTTACCCTGTTACATTGTTTCTGATACTTGAATACAAAGATACTGTTCCTACTCTCCAGAAGCCCTCTGCCTAGTGGGAATTCAGATATGAAATATAAATTATAATAGAGAAGAATAAAAGTGATGAAAGAAATATATGCTGAAGAATCTATTTACTGAGACTTTTGGTCCACTCATTCAAAAGCTTCAGGTAAAAATAATAAAAATATTTTCGTAAGAGTCTACTGAGTTCTAGAATTCTCATTTGGAGAATAGACCAATTACATCTAGGTTGGGAGTTAATTTATGTTAAGGTATTCAAAAGTCATTTTTAATTTGAAGCTTATTCAGACAATCTAAGGATAGCATAAAAATGGTATTTTCTGTGGTCTTGGATAACTTCCTCCACAAACCCTCCATGGATGGTGCTGAACATACAACCATTTGCAGGGTTAACAGGTAAAACTTGAACAATTTTCTGTAGGCAGAAGCAGTAAAATCAAACTATGACATTTTTATCCCATCAGGCTATTCCAGATACCAGTTCTACCTTTTGACAGGATGCCAAGGAGTTGACCATTAAAACAATGTATCTGGCATCACGATATCTGGCTTTTTAAATACTCATTTCTATAAAACTTAACAACATTGCACTTCAGTTTTCAATTGCTTTTCTTTTTGATTGTCTCTGAACAGACACATATTTGATTCACAGGATACACTTAAGTTTAATGTTCCCATAGCCACAGACAAAATTTCGTGCTTTTTAAAATAAGTCTTAACAGAAAGCATGGATACTAGTAAGAAGCATGGTAAAACCTAGTCACTTCCCAAGACATCAATAAACTGTGAGCTATTTTAGGAAAATGTAAAAACAGTGCACAAAGAGAACATACCCCCAAATCAAGTCCCGAATATTCTCGAATCAAATATAATTAGCAGGAGCAGTTGAAACTAAAAAAAATGAATTCTCTGTGGAAAACCTGTAACCAAAGAAATATTGACACCATTCCCCAATATTAATGAAACCCGAATCTGTGGAGATGAACAATGTCACCCTGAAATGACATTATCAATACTAAACAGATAGTGTAAGTAGGAATCTAATAACTGTAAGGAAGATCTCAAAATATTATGAAACTAAATGACTGTATGCATTCTACAAGGAGGAAAATGAGTGCAATAGAAGCTAATTCTATTCGTAGATAATATTACAAATTTACTTTTTAAATAAAGAAATGTTTTGTTATATCGGCTGTGTCTTATAGACATGTTATGATTCTTTTTGTCCTCAGTTTCTGCAGAGTAAAAAATCATGCTCTCCCTTGCTCCTAAAGCAGGAAAACAAACCCATTCTTTCCATTGGCATTCCAACTCACTATTCCGCCCCCCCCCCAACATATCACCTCTTTTACTATATCCAGATTGAGGGTATTGAGAATGGAAACCAGTCTTCCTGTCTTAGAAACATACATAAGAAGTCTTTCTTTAAAAAAAAATAATAAAATATAAGTAAACTTTTTTTCATATTGGGATCTAGGGCACTGTAAGAAAGGTTTTCCAATTGATGGCAGAAAGCCATTATGAGGAAACAAACTGTATATAAACACAGAGACACAGCCTTTGTAGCTCTGAAATGACTTACACAAAGAACTCATATATAAATTTGGCTCACCTCAGCAATGCTTTTTCTTTAAATTACACAGAAATCTGAAATGCATTGGGTGTGTGTAAGGGCAAACTGTGGCCCTGAGTAAAAATGTGTATTTAAAAGGGGAAATGTGGAAGTAATTATTACCTTGATGTATTTACCAGAATGCACAGAACATATTCAGCATGTCTCACTTGGGCATTGAGGGTTTTGCAGAACACCTATGACTCTAAAACCCCAGCATTTGGCATCATGTGACCCGGGAGTTAGTGATAAACTACCTTTATCCAGGCACTGTTGTCTTGGAAAGCCTCAACGAGCCAGACTGCTGAGATGAACTGAAATCATTATTTGAAATGAATGAGTTACTTTTCTCTGGTTCAAAATGAACAAATCAGTGTTGTAGGCAGGCACTTTAGAGAAATAAACAGGAACTTTTGTTTCCTTCCACATGGAGGCTAAAAAAGCAAAGGAAAGTATGCTAAGTAACTGCAAAAAAATCTAGTTGGATTTCGTAATTACTGTTGGGTCTTTAAATTGTGCTTCTAAGCCAACATTCATATTTCCTGCAAACCAGACTTAAAAGAAGGCTCTGGTCAGTATTAAGAAGTGTCCAGGCCCCAGAGTGGGGACGGAGTGTGTGTAAGGTGTGGGTTCCACTGGGCTGGCTACAGTAGATAGGTAGATATGCTCTACAAAGTATCTAGAAGTGGGAAAGTGCAGGGTGGGAATCCGAGCCAGAGACCCTGAGGAAATGTCCAAAGTAGGAAGCGGATGAAAACATAGGAAAGTCCCGAATTTAGAGATGCAGAGACACGAGACAACACTACCAGTTGGGCCCTGGGAAAGAAGCCACACTGAAGTAGACAGGCCACAAACAACATGGAGTGTCCCCTATGATCCCAGTACACACCAGCGAGCATTTAGGGTTTATTTTATGGGACCACAAGTGCGTGATCCACGGATACATTGAGGCAGCCAAATAGAACAGGATCATGAGATCTAAATGTTTGCATTTGTCTTGGCTCCTGGAATGATAGATAATAACAATTGCCTTTTTAGAGCAAAGTTCCAGGACAAGTTTCTCCTCCTCCTGTTCCTCTGTGGTCACACCTCACAGATTCTCTAAGTAAACTTAGGAATGATGGATACAAATAAAGTGCTGAGCTTATGAAGTGAAGGAGTTGGGGTTTTCGGGTTATATGGAACCTTGAAAGACCAAATCTGCTAGAAGGAAGCAAGGCTTAATTCAGTCTAGGAACGAACATAGCAGTTTTCTGCTGAGGACAAATGTTGGAAAGGCCATCCTAGGTAAAGAAGAAACAACATGTGTAAACAAACTAGTGTGCCTAAGGAACTGGAGTGATTTATTAGGGGTGGACCACAGATTATTGGCAGGGAGTGGCCCAAGGCCTGGTTAGAAGTGTTCAGGCTAAGGCCAAATTCTAAAGGCGCTAGCTCACCCATGCTATGGAATTCAAACTGTATCTATTAGGCAATGATGAGTGATTAATGCTACTAATGGGGTGATGGGGAGAGGAGTCAGGGATCATGTGCTTCAATGTACACTCCAGAAATCTCCCTCTGGCAACAAGATGAAATAGTCTGGAAGTGAGCAAAACTAGAGGTAGGGAAAATCAGTTAGAAAAAGTTTATTGCAATAGTTTGGTGAACAAAATAATTCAGATTATGAAATAAGCAGCAACAGTAGAAGAACAGAGACAATGGATTCAAGAATATTCTGGAGAAAGTGTGGTAGCACTTATGGAAATGGACGATCAAGGGAAGCGAGGTCTTCTGACTGGTGGTGTGGAATACAGGGGGAAAAGCAGATTTGTCATGGAGGAGGGGAAAAAGACAAATTTAGTGTTTAAAATGATGTGTCTGCGGGACATCTGGGTGCATTTGCTTGGGATCAGATGGAATTATTGCTTTCAGAATTAAATTCTCTTATTCAGTTCACTTTTTGTTGCAAGTGACACAAACCCAATTCAAGCTAGTTTAAACCAAATCAAGGGATTTATTAGCTTTTTCAAGTGGGCACAGCTGGATTTGGAGATCTAAACATTGTTCTTAGGACTTTATCTCTCATTTCTCCTTGCTTCTGTTTGGCTTCAATTTCAGAGCCTCTTTCCATGAGGCAGGAAGATGACTACAGACAGCTCTAATCCTCCATGCTCTTGATTCCTGAGGAAAATAATGTGCTTTTCCTAATGTCTCTGTCAGAATTTCTGGCCTCTGCTTAGCCTGGTTTGTCATGCACCAGTCATGTTCCCAGGACATGAAATACTCAGATTGCCCAAGCCTAGGTCACAGTCCCTACCTGGAGGCCGGGTTCCAGGGAAGGCACCCTGACAGACCATCCCCAAAGAACCATATGGGATTGAGAGAGCTGCATCGGAGTGGCAAATAACACAGATCTAATGAAATAGCAATTAGACAACTAGAATTTTCTCCTGCAGTTGAACTTCAAGACACTGGAGAAGGGCAATGAAGCTGACTTTAAAGCATGTGAACACAATAAATCTCTTCTGAGTTAGCCCTACCTTCGAAGGCTCCAGAGCTTGGCCTGCACTGCAAGGAGAACCAACACATATCTCAAACACCACAATTCAAAGACTTTCAAAATTGCTTTCTGACCTTCTAAGGAAGGTTTTTGAAACTTTGGGAACCAATTGGACAAATAAACAGAATTACTTGGGAAGAATGTTTGGAACAAAACCATACCCACTGCAATCCTCCTCCCTCCCCCAACATACACACACACACACACACACACTCAGAATGCAGGGCTGAGAGAAACCAGTGTAAGTGTGCGGGGGAGAGTCGGGGGGGACACTGGGCGGGGGAGAAGATCACAGTCCCTGCCCTGGAAGCCTGGGAAAGGAACTGCTTTTGTTTAAGCCAGCTGCCTCAAATCACCCCAAAAAGGTGTTTAGTCAGAATGGATTCTCCAAGTAACTGAATTCCCTCCCTCCCCTTGCTGGGGCAGTGTAGCTTTGGAAGTAATTAGAACTGCCTGGAAATCCTGAGTTGGAAAGGTAAGCAGAATGGGAGGAGACTCTGCCAGCCCTAGGGGGGCCCTGCGGAGCTTTGACCCGGTCAGTCCCATCCTAGGCTTGGGCAAGTCCAGTGACGGCCCTGGCATCCTGGGTGGCAGACCAGCCCCTGCCTTGCTCTCTGCCAGCAGATCCAGGTGGTGGCCTGGGTTTGCAGGGAGCCATGCAGCCTGGGGAGAACAATACCCCTTGAACCTCAGCTGCAGTGTGCGGCAGGAGTAGACTTCAAGGACCTGAGCGAGAACCAGGCAGGGCCCTGACTATAGCCTGATTTATAACTTTAAAATATTCAGACATGCAGTATGTGGGCCTCAGGCCCTGCAAATGTTAGGGGCCAGCCTGTCTCTAGCATTTACCAATTCAAAGCCTTTCATAGTGTAATAAACACTTATTTAAAATAAATCTAATTTTGATGGTGGTGCGAAGAAATGTGTGTTTCCCAAAAGATGGTTTACCGTTGCTGAAGAACTTCACTGGCTTTGCCTTTTGAGTAGGTTTGCCATTAAGAGTCCTGTAGGATCATCCACCATGAGGAACATTTACAAAGTGACTTACCTTCTATTTCGTTGTACTTAATGAGTATTTTATTTTATTTAATGAGTATCGTAAAAGCGTATATTTATGTTTTATTTTTATAATTTTTTTTGGTATTTTTATGGTTTGGAATGGATTTTTAAGGATTTAATTTGGAATATTTGGAATATTTCATAGGGAAATTTGTAAAATTTCACCTATAGGTCAATCCTATGAGTAATCATCGAGCACGAAAAAATTAGATTCTTGTTCAGGGTCACCTTCCAGTCACCTTGCCTGCGCTGCCCATTAGCCGGTTTGTGGCCCAGCCACATACACAGCAGCCAGGAACCTCGCCACCTTGCAAAGCCGATTTCCTGACACATTCCCCTCTGTTTCAGGATTCTGGACCATCTTCAAAGGCCTTTGCCTGGTTTTTGTCAAAGCTCGAAAATGTGAAGGGACAATAAATATTCCTATCTACTTCAATTTACAATGTTATTTTAATTATAAAAAGCGTCCCCAGATACAGTAACTACACTTGGTGCTAGACTAATGGATAATAGAATAATTATACAAATAAAATACAGAATAAGTTGCTTTAAGATAATGCATTATGACTGGTGTTAGTTTCTAATGTGGCAGATCGTGTTAGAGTTTTCAAAGCTATTTGAAGTCTGTAGATGTTTTCGGTTTTCATAACCTCAAAAACAGATGTCTAAAAAGTCTTATTGTGCTTTTCTACAAATGGTGTATAGGAAGAGTGTTTGCAGAGGACAAATTACCTCAGCCCTATCCTATGAGTCTCTGTCTTCAGTTGTATTTTTTATGGTCTGTGGTACATAAACTTTTTAGACAGTGGGAGGAGACAGTAGCTGAAGTAAAATTAAGTGTCTTACCATGGGAGAACTTTTATTACAACTTCCTCTGTGACTAAGCAGAACCCAAAAAGAATAGACGATCTTTAGCCACAGAATGCTCTTGAGGCATTTTTCTGAGAAAAATGTTTAATTTTTATAACCACTGGGTAAAAAAAATTATTTCTGGTAACTTGTCCACACATCTCAGTGCTTTCAAAATCACACACAATTTGTGTTCAGATGAAACCATATCCTTACTAGCTATGTATTCTCAAAGGAATTAGAGCCTCATCTATAAATTAGGGAATAAATACTGACCGAATTGGGATATTCTGGGGAAGAAGCAAAGTAAACCCGGCACAGACTCTAGCATATAATTGATGCAACACTCATTTGAATGTAATAGATGATCAACACTAATATGAATGTCTGTCTGGCCATGATTTCTCACACTATTCCAATTAATAGTACTCGACATCTGACACGTGCCCGCTTTGGAAAAGCATTACAGAGAGAAACATAATTAGTGCATTATAATGTTATGCCATATAATTGACTATATTTTAACTCATATAAGTACTGGAAAAAATAACTATAAATACAATATTTTCCCATTTTATTAAAATTTTTATCTTTACTTCCTATTGTTTTAATAGAAATATACATACTCATCTATTAAAATCATAATAGTTTTATTTCAGTCGTTTTGGAATTAAGATATGGTTTTTCTCCCCAGTTACTTTATTATGCATTATTAATCTTTCACTTGTGACCACCTAAATATTTTCCTCCTTGGCTCTCATTTAGTAAATCAAATCTAACATGTTCCAAAATGAACCTCAAGTTTGTTACCCTTCTACATCTCCTATCCCCAAACAGCTATTCCTTTTGCTATTTCTCTTAATGGTGCTTTTTTGTCCATGTCACCTAAGCTTGAATTTTTCTTCTGTTCTTTTAACTTCTTAACCAAACTGTTAAGTTATTAAAATATTAATTTGAAACCATTTTGCCACATAATTTATACACATTATATATATATGTATATGTACATATATATGATAGCATGTATATGGAGAGTTAGTGTGTGAGTATATATGTAAGAGCTTGCATATATGTGTGTATACACACACGCTAGCTCTCTCTGTATGTGCTATCATATATATGTATGTACATATATACATACATATATATATATTACACATACGTATATATATAAAAAGCAAGTATTTTTGTTGAGTGGTTACCATATGAGATAGAGAGAACCCGTGTTACTGTTACAACAGTAATGTTTCATTTATTCTAATCTTCCAGTCACCCTGTGAAGTTGATAACTACGATTATTTCCATTTTTCAGATAAGGGAAGAATTTCTGGAACTTACTTAAACTCAAACAAATAAGAAAGAAAAGAGCTAGGGTTTCAAACCCAGATCAGCCAGACTCTAAAGCTTATATGATCTACCACTTATTACTTCTCATCCAGTCCATCCCACCTAATCCCATTGTCACTTCTATTCTTGAACTCGTATTAACTCTATTACATTCTCCCCTTAACGTGTTTCTTCACCATGTGTTTTGCCCTCGATGCAATTTACAATTCATCACATGATTCATTCTCTTAAAACACAACTCAATCTTGTCTTTCTTCTACTTAACAATTGTGAATGGCTTCTTAGTGAAAATTGTTTGTTACCCTTCTTCCATTACTGTATTAGGCTTCTATATATATCTATATATCTATATATCTATATCTATATCTATATCTATATCTATATCTATATCTATATCTATATCTATATCTATATCTATAGAAAGAGACGTATTTTAAGGCAGTGGCTCATGTAATTGGACAGTCTGACAAATCCAGTATCTGCAGAATGGGCTGACAGACTGGATACCCAGGGATGAGCCAGTTTTACAGTTTAAGTTCAAAGGCTGTTGAGAGTGAAGACCCATGAAAGAGAAGATGTTACAGATGAAGTACAAAGGCAGTCTGTTGCAGAATTCCTTCTTGCTAAGGGAGGTCAGCCTTTTGTTTAATTCAGGCCTTCAACTGATTGGATGAGGCCCACCCACACTGTGGAGGACAGTCTGCTTTACTTAAAATCAGTCAATTTAATGTAAATCTCATTCAAGGTAAAGTATGACCAAATATCTGGGCACCTTGGCCCAGTCAGGTTGATACATAAAAGTAACCAATTTGATAAACATTCAACAGGTTCCTTATAATTCAGCAAAACTGACACTTGTGGGTCCCCCAAACCATCCTATTCTTTCCCATCTTCCTCCTTTAATGGCACTATTGCTTTTGCTTGAACAGCCCACTCTTCTCTCACCTTATCATTCAATAAAAGACATGTTTAATGAATAAAGAGATAAATATAAGAAGAAAATGAAAAATAGCACTCCAAACAGCAAAGCAAGTATTGCCTAAAGTCATAATTAAATAAGTCTTTCAACAAAATGTTAACCCAGCCACCAGAGTTATCTGTTATACAAACAGTAACTCTCTGGAATTTTGCTTTTTTCATTTGAAATGTAGAGTGCTGAGGAATAGAACATTACTGGTCAGTAGAACTTTCTGTGATGATGAAAATACTGTAGCCTGTACCATCCAACATGGTAGCCACTAACTACATGTGATTATCAAGCACTTGGAATGTGGCTAGTTTAACTAATGAATTAAATTTTCTCATTTCATTTAATTTTCATTAATTTAAATTTAAATAGCTACATATGGCTGGTGACTACTGCAGGCAGTGCATGACTTGACAATCTAGAGAGTCTCCTAATTTAATTATTTTTTGATTCTGTTTAATGTTTAATTCTAACTGTGTAACCAGACAGGTTGGAAACTTGTGTCTCTATAGAAATCTTGTTAAAGTCAGATTATGGAACTGACCATGGAATTTTCTGGAAAATATCTAAGTCTGTGTTTGGTATAAGATATTTTTATGTGACAAAATTATTTTGTAATTAATGAGGAGAAATGCACACAATTCACTTTATAAAGTGCCTTGCACCTTAATTTCTTAACATTAGCGAAACGGAGCTAAAAATAAATATTTTATCTGTGTAATTAAGGGCACCAAGTGGAATAATATGTGTTTAACACTTAGCATGTTTTCCAGCATGTAGCAGACCCTCGACAGAGTGTTCTTCTCCCCCATACATTTTTTTAAAGTTAATTTAAAAAATGCTTCATAGACAACCTTTATTATAGTCTGGAGGGTAATCTTTGTTTTTATTTCCTACTGAATTTGGCTTGTTTCTTAAAAACAATAAAGTCACAAAACAACAACAGTAAAAAACCACAGTGCCATATAAATCACAAATCAAAGCAGGGCAGAGTTCAAACACTAAACAAAAGAAAAACATTCTCCACCTTGAAGGCCCTTTTCTTCCAAACCAGCAAGTTAAGGGATTTCTCCATCCCTGTTGGTGCTGGCAAGGAAGCCCCAACCTATTTGTTTTCTTTCTCATCTCCCTTCGCTCCGAGTGCTCATTTCTCAGCCTTGCCACCGGAGATGCTGGCCCCCATGCTTCGGAGGAGACCCTATCATTTAAGAAAGGACTGGGGCGGCAAGGTTGCCCGGGGCTCCGCGCTCGGCAGGACTGCCAAATATGTGGGAGCGGCTTCCTGCCCAGTGTGGGCTGTGGCCGGGCGCCCTCTGTGCCGGCAGCTGCGTGGGGTCTGTTCCCACCAGGGGCCTCTCATTCATGGCTGAAACATTCTTGGAAAGTCAGGTTCCAAAGCTAAACAAACAGCACAGATAAATTTTGCAACATTATGCATTGACATTTTTTTAAAATTTTTTTATTGTTATGTTAATCCCCATACATTACATCATTAGTTTTAGATATAGTGTTCCATGATTCATTGTTTGTGCATAACACCCAGTGCTCCATGCAGAACGTGCCCTCTTTAATACCCATCACCAGGCTAACCCATCCTCCCACCCCCCTCCCCTCTAGAACCCTCAGTTTGTTTCTCAGAGTCCATCGTCTCTCGCATTGACATTTTATAGCATGGCTATGAGAAGGATTTAGGGGAAGTAAAACACACCTACTAACATTCACACACACACGCGCGCGCATGCACGCGCACACGCACACACGACAACGACAGCATCCTCAGGCCTACTAAGCCAAGAGCCATACTGATATGGAATTCTCATTTGAAGTCATATTCCACAGAGATCCTTATTTTAAAGGAGCCATCGAGGTTCCTGTGATGGTCTTTGTTTTTCTTTTCCGAATCACCAGGCTCAGAATGCTACTGATGCCTCCCCGTCTGGGGAGGGACTCTCTCCTCACACCTCCTAGTATCTTCAAGGTCCGTGAAAAACAAATTTTAACGTAAAGCTTGAAAAAACATAATTTAACTAGAATAATTGGTCAATAAGCATTTCTTCAAGTAAGACCCATTGTCATAAAAGTGGTGCATTGAAGAGCGAGGTCATAAGCTGTTGGGTAAGTCTCAGTTTATGCTCACATGGGCAAATATCTCTCTGGCAAGGGATAGAAAGCACACTGCTTCCTTTAAGGATCTTTTCTCGTTTCTTAAGCCCCCTTACATTCAAGAAGCATATGCTCAATTCAGTGGCAACTTGAAAACGTGTGACAGATGTACAATAAAATGCCGTACCTAGGCTCACACTAAGGGCTCAGAAGGAAAATTAAATCTTTCTAAGTAGGAGAGGTCAGGCAGTCAGTTTTTCCATACTTTCCTGTATGTGCTCCAAGCTCTGGAATGTACTGAGGAATGCATATTGAATGATTTGGTACAGATATTTTTCTTCAGTTTTTCTTCAGATTTTATTGCATTCACAGGGAAATATGAAATCACTACATTATCCATAGATGTATATAGAAATGAAATAATGTGTTTGATATTTAATGGATGTATTGCTTTCTATGTGCAAGAAGGAAAATGTTTTTCTCCCTGAAAAAGAATCAAATATAGTTAGTGCCAGTTATAATGCACCTTCCCAAACCCTAAGTTTGGTATAGACTGCGAGACTGGAAATCAACTCACATCTTCCCTCTGTGTAGTAAGGTACAGCCGTGGCTCATTTATCGGGCATTGTTAAAAGATGAGGTGTCCATGTAAAAGGAGTGCCCAGGCACGAGTTTTATTCCTTTATGTGTAAATTGAAAAGGAAAAACACACCAGAATTTTTTCTAAACATTAAAAAAATAAATTACGTGTTGCCTTCCATATGCTATAGGTCCCGAATATAATTTAATCAAGTTTGAAGCTAAGCTCAGCCACTTGTTAGTCAAATAACTTTGGCAAGTTAGTAAAACCCAGTTCAGCCATTTACTGGTTTTATAATTTTGGCAAATTAGTTAGCCTCTGTTTTCTCATCTGTCAAGCAGAGATAATTATACCTATGTCACAGTTTGAATTAGCTAATCTATATAAAACACCTCATAAAATGCCCAGCGCATAGACCTCCCCAACCCTATGGATTCGGCAGCCAGACTGGCTGGATTCGCATGTGCCTTTGTCACTTCCTGGCAAGCACACTTGAGCCATGTTTGTAACTTAACCTCCCTGCACCTCAGTTTCCACATCTATAAAAGGAGACGATCATAGTATGCAAGGATTAAATAAGTAATGTGCATAAAGCTTTTAGAGTGACTTCCATATATATATATATATATATATATATATATATATATATATATATATATTAACCATGATTAATATTTTCTGAAGCATTTCTAAATGATCCAGCTGTGTATCATTTTGGCAGGGATGTGTGCATGCATGTGGGGGTGGGGGGGATCTATTCTTTTTCTCTGGTTATTTATGTTTGGGCCATCTCACTCATATCTTTCTAAATATCAGCCATAAAGAGTTCTTGGAAGTAGGTTAATAGCCATTTCTACGCTTTTACATTTTCTGTGTTTGTCAGTTGGTTTTGTTGTTCCTTCCTGTTTTCGTTGTGAAAACATCATACTCATCTCAGCTAAATAATGGGGAAAGACTGGGATGGCTGAGGAAATCGGAGATCCCTTCAGAATCTGCCAATGCAGCAGCAGCAGCAGCGGTGGCCCAGCAAGAAATTGGTGTCACTCAAGCACATAGTAAAATGAAATTGTAGTAGCAGATAAAATAGGTGTTCTCAGTGTCCTGTATTCAGATTTGTGCAAGAGGGGTCTCTGCCTCTGTGCACACTTTTCTCAAAGAGCAAGGATTTGGTGGGCATGAGAGGATATGCCCTCCTGACGTCCATATTCTCCCTTTCTGGGCCCATCCTCCTGGTGCTTGTAGTTCCATAATTCCTTGACCATTATTCCCCAACCTATTTCCAGATACTGTACTGGGATCTACTTCCCTAGACCCAAGGGGTGGCTGTGGAGGAGCTCTGTATGGGAATAAGAACAAAACTCGGGGGCCTGGACTGTCCACACTGATGTGCTCAGGGAAACCTCATGGCAGGTGGGAGACAGCCAAGGCTGTCATCCCTTGGACTTCAGAGGGCTTCAGACTGGCTTCTCTACACTTCCACATTTAGGTCTGCATCCCTAGGTCATTCTGAAGTAGATATATCAAGGTAGGAAGATAAAACATGTTTAAAGAATAGCTTGGGGCGCCTGGGTGGCTCAGTCGTTAAGCGTCTGCCTTCGGCTCAGGTCATGATCCCAGGGTCCTGGGATCGAGCCCCGCATCAGGCTCCCTGCACCGCGGGGAAGCCTGCTTCTCCCTCTCCCACTCCCCCTGCTTGTGTTCCCTCTCGCTGTGTCTCTCTCTGTCAAATAAATAAAATCTTTAATAAATAAATAAATAAATAATAGCTTGATAGCTTGCTTTAGAAGTTTTTGATATTAGACAATAGTATGTTGATCTCCCCTTTATACTCCTCTTCCAGCCTTTGTAAATATTAGGAGTAAGCCTGTATATATTTTTGCAACTGGGATGCTTCTTAAGCTTTGAAGATTTGAACATTGGACACACAGGGCTCCCGTGGTGTGGCACACCATGGCTTACAGTTGAAGTTAATATGAAAAGACACAGAAGTATTGGAGAAAACATAGATTTTAAACCATAATGAGATCCTACTAAATACTTAACAGAATGGTTAAAACTAAAAAGATGACATCAGACCTGTACCTCCGAAACGAATAATACATTATATGTTTAAAAAAAAGAAAAAAGAAGAAGAAGATAGCAGGAAGGGAAAAATGAAGGGGGGAGATCGGAGGGGGAGATGAACCATGAGAGACTATGGACTCTGAGAAACAAACTGAGGGTTCTAGAGGGGAGGGGGTGGGGGGATGGGTTAGCCTGGTGATGGGTATTGAGGAGGGCACGTATTGAATGGAGCACTGGGTGTTATACACAAACAATGAATCATGGAACACTACATCAGAAACTAATGATGTAATGTACGGTGATTAACATAACATAATAAAAAAAATGTAGATGGAGATGTGGAGAAACTCATTTTTAGTGAGAATGCGAAATGGTGTGATCACTTCCAATAAAGGTCTGGTGGTTTCTTATAATATTAAACATATTATCTACCCATGATCTAGCAATTCTGCTCCAATGTGTTTAACCATGAAAAAATTTAAAAATATGTTCACAAACACACTTCTCATAGTAGTTAAGAACTGGAGACAACCCAAATGTCCGTAAATAGGAGAATGACTGCACCTGTGGTATATTCATATAATATAAAATTACTATAGTAGAATACAAAGGAATGAGTTTCTGATAAAAACAATATGCAAGAATCATAAAAAAAATGTTGCTAAGTGAAAGAAGCCTTAGACACACCAAAAAAGAATATAGTACAATTCCATTTATACGAATTTTAGCGCAGGTAAAACTAACCTGTGTTTTAAAAAAATATCAACATTAACCGCCTTTGGGAGGGATGGTGGTGGAGACTGATGGGGAAGGAAACGATGAAACATTGTGAGATGTAGGTAATGGGTATGTGTATGCCTGGCATAAGAGCAGAATTCTTGAAGATAGGGGAGCAGAAATTCCTGGAGCTAGGGATGTTTCTCCTAGTGAGGAGCTGGCCAAGATTTGGAATTCTTTCAACAGCAAGGATTCCCACGATGCTGTCTTCCGGAGAAGTGACAGAATGTTAGCGTAGAATGGTCTGGTTCGACTAGAGAGGTCCTACCGTCAGCACCGGGTCTGGGGACCACGGCCAAGTATCCCAGAATCCCAGCTTCACTCAGGAGCAGCCTTCTTCCAGTCATCAGTCAGTCTTAAATAATGAGTAAATCAGAAGGGACAAATGTGGACTAAAGACCAGAAAGGACTCCCCAGATGGGCTAACTTTTTGTGAGACCTTGGGGTTTTCACATGACTTGGAAAGGGTAAACACTCAAATCAACTGAGACGGAATTTTATACTGTATTGGTAAGTGAAGTCTCAATCAGAATAGAAAAATTAAGTCATGTTCTGGGTCTTCTACTTTGAATTTATGTTTAAAAGTTTAGCCCTCCTTCAGAGGGATTAGGCTTATGTGTGTGGCCCAGAAGGCAAAAACCATGACAAATTCATGGAAGTTTTACAGAAGTCAGTGTCAGCTCAATATAAAGAATATTTCCTGTGGGAGCTATAAAACCAGAAGGGGTAATGTGTTCATCAGCTAATAATACACGTTCTGGTTCACTTAACATTTGATATTCTCTTTGCAAATTAATAAATGGTATTCGAAGACATTAGCATAAAAATAAAAACAGAATGGGCTGCTGTTGTGAACTTAACTGATTTAAGCTTTCAGAATCATTGGGTTCCTCTTATTGTGGAAATCATTCTGCAGTATATACACATGTCAAATCATCACATTGTGTGCCTTAAACTTACACAATTTTATGTGTCAATTATATCCCAATAAAGCTGGAAAAAATAATTATTGGATTCCTTTGGGTAGACATCTGTAGCCTCCAGCATCTTACCACTATTTGGTGTTTCATGACACAAGCAAGTCTCAGGCCAAATTCTGCCAATATATATTTATTAGCAAGTATACACAGGTCAGGAATTCAACCTGCAAACTTGTTCTTTTGGGCACTCCTACAGTTAAACAAAAGGGTCCTGTGAGGGAGGCAAATGTGACAATATTCCAGTAGCAATAGTATGTTAGTCTGCTAATCAAAATGAGGGACATAACCCTAGGCATTGGACACCGTTTTGAGCAATTGAGCTAATCCAAGATTCTCATACCTCATTCAAACAAAAGCAGAAGTGATCGGTCCATATTATCTTATACAATACTCATTTTGTCACAGAAAAATCACTGCTAATTTTCTTTAGGCTAATTACCAGACCATCTGACACTAAGCGGGGATCAAGATTCAGGACGATTGAATTGATTATGACCGTCATTCTGGAACGTAGAATCCTGATAAGGACTTTCCAAGTATAGTTAGCCATCCCTGGGTGTGTAATCTTGATTAGGATTCTTCAAGTTAACTTATTATCCCTAGAGCACAGATTAAAGCTAATATGCACATTTATATCATTTTATTTTAACTGAAGTAATCTCATAATTTGTAGAAAATATAACATCTGCCTCATAAAGCATGAGTTCTCATTAATATAAGTGACCAGGCAGAAGCTCTAAGATCAGTTGTTCAGGTCTTTGCTGTCAGAGAAAAGTCCTTCACTGAGTCCTTTGGATCCTCATTTTGTTCTAAAATTCTTTTTTTTTTAACCTAAGATCACACATTTAAGTTGTGGTGAGACTAGGAATGGAAACTGTTTCTCCTTTTGATCAGTTTCTCATTTAAGCTGGCTTCAAGATTTAACAAGTTATTCAGCATATTCATATTCATAATCATTTCTGATTATGTCTTATTAATTCAAACACCTATTGATTTTCTGACTACTATTTAATCGTTCTTTATTATCATTCTCATTCTTGTGATCTTTATGATAAAATTTATAGTTTAACTGTTTTTATTCTGCAGACTAATTGCAAACCGCATTTTATATGAAAAATGGATAAGTATGGTATTAACCTCCTCTAAAGTGTTAAATAAAAATTAATCTTGACATTCACTAAAGTTACAAGTGAGGCTTTCAGTGCCTCCAGAGCTCACTATTTATATAGTAATTTGGGATATTTGTAATCTGCCAGAAAGGCCACATAAAATATCAACATTTTATTTTTCTCCAGATGAAAAGCTATGAATTTCAATATATTGAAATAAGTTAAAAGGTTACAGTGGGTACATTCTGTTCTATTAATTTTAAAATGCAAAATTAAAGCATAATTCTAAATATCAGGACATAATAGAAAATAAATACTAAGGCTGAATGATATCCTTGGTAAAGTCACCATTTAAAAACAATTAAAATTCCTTTAATTTTCACGGTGAAATTGAAACTATTTTATTAGAGAAAAAATATTATGCAGGAGAATCAAGCTTCTGATTATTCTAAGATAACTTTCCTATTTCTTTGCTGATGAACCTTTCTTCTTCCTGTCATCACCTCCAAGTTTCAAGGAATGTGGAAACCAACAAGAGGAACAAACTGTTCTGTGGTTGTCAGGGTTGGTGGTTTTATGGAAACTTAACAGGATCCCTCCTTCTCCTAGCTGTCCATATAGTCTCAACGAGGGCAGTGAAAAAAAGGCCAAAACAAATGTTTCCTTTCTGGGGTTTTGAGGCCTGCCCTTCCAGTTGAGAAATAAAGGCACACATTTCGTGGGCTGGTCTGTTGCAATAAAAACTATTCAAAGTTGGAAGATTTGAACAAGTGATGAATTAAAAGTCCAAAAGTATCTTTTTTGTGATGTGTACATTCTGATAGATTATTGATTAAGATGCCTCATTTGATTTTAGCATACCAAATACCGTGGAAAATGCATCCACATCGTAATAGCATATCGGAAAGGTTGTTCAAAATAGCTGGCCTCCTATGCTGTGCTGCAGCAGAATGAGTATAGACTACAATTTCCTTGGGGACGGAGGGCTTGTGTTACTGATCTTTATAACCTAACAGCCCAGCCAGATCAGTGGCTGATTGTTGAAAGGGGGCAATCAATCAATATCTTAAGTTGGCAACTGTTTTGTATAGATATAGTGAAATAAGAGCTGGATTGGTTAATGGTCAGAAAGCTGAAGTTCTCCTTCTAACCCTAGGTCCTGTTAATAAGCCTCATTCTCCTCAATGATGATATGGAGTAATGATGTCTGTCTATCCTACCTCAAGACTATATTTTAAGGCAAAAAAGTTATGTTTAAGACTCTATGTACCAGATTGCTATGAAGGGTTATTGACACTACATCCTATGGGTGGAGTTGTCTTTAAAATACCTGGGCAAGGGAAGATGGTGTGTTGCTTGATATCCCTGAACCCAGTAAGTGAATGAATCCCTGCAGCTAGGGCTCCATAATATGGTCACATTTTTAAAAATTGAGGTATAACTTAAATAGAATAAGATTGCACAGATTTTATGTATATAATTTGATAATTCTTACAAATGTATACACCCATGTAACCACTAGATTAATCAAGACATAGAACATTTCCACCAATCTCAAAAGTTCCCTCATGCCCCTTTACCAGTCTATCTCCATCCCTCTACCACCGGGCAGCTGTTTTTTTTTATTTCCATCCCTATAGTTTAGTTTTGATATTCTAGAATTTTATATAAATGGAAAATACCGTATGTACATTTTTATGGTTATCTTGCTCCATGTAAGATCTTGGAGATTCATCTTGTGTCAGTTTTTTTTTTTCATTGATGAGTTGGAAAAATATGTCATTATTTGTTTACCCATTCACCTGGTGGTAGACATTGATTGTTTCTAGTTTTAGGCTATTATAAATAAAGTTTCCATGGATATTCTTGTACAAATCTTTTTGTAGAAACCTGCTTTAATTTCTCTTGGGTAAATATGCAGAAGAGAAATTGCTGGACCATTAGGTTGGCTTTTCTTTATTTAAAAAATGACACTTCCTAAGGCAGTTGGAACATTTTAAATACTCACTAGTAGTGAATGCATGAGAATTTCACTTGGTCAGTATACTGTCCAACATTTGGAATTCGTGTGTGTGTGTGTGTGTGTGTGTGTGTGTGTATTTTTGGCAGTTTCAGTAGTATTTGTAAAGTAGCACCTCATTGTGGTATTAATTTGCATCTCCTGATGATAAAAAAATATATGAGACTTTTGGAAGTCTCTTGCCCATTTCTAATTGTTATTTTGTCTTTGTATTATTAGTGTTTAGGAGTTCTTTATATATTGTTGATACAGATTCTTTGTGAGATACTGTGAATATTTTCTCCCATTGTATAGCTTGACTTTCATGTTGTGATATCTTTTGTCAAGCAAAATTTTAAGAATTTTTATTAAGTCCAGCTTACCAATTCTTTGTTTTAAAATTAGTACCTTTTTATTTCTAAAAAATCTTTATCTACCTACATTTACAAATATATTTCTCTTATTTTTTCTTGTAGGCACTTTATAGTTTCCAGTTTTACATTACACTCATAATTTCTCCTCATGTATATATGCTGTGAGTCACATTAATTTTTAATTTTTCATATGTTTATCCAGTTTTCCTGTTAGATTTGTGGAAAAGACTTTCTCTTCTTCCATTAAATAGCTTCAGTATAATTTCAAAAATATGTTGACTATATATATATATTTAGGTCTATTTCTGGACTCTATTCTAATCCATTGCACTTATGCCAATGCCACGTAAGATAGTCTCTTATATATTGTATCTTTATAACAAGTCTTAAAGTCAGATATTTAAGTCCACCAGCTTTGTTCAACTTTATCAATGTAAGCAGCATACACTTTGATATTTCTGAAAACTTACTCTGAAAATCTCTGCCTTCAAATAAGGGTGTTGAGTCCATTTACACTTAATGTAATTGTTGGCACTGTTAAGTCTGTCATCTTTCTTTTTTATTTCTATTTGTCCCGTCTATTTTTTTGTTCTTTTGTTCTTTCTTTCCTGCACTCCTTTGAAATGAAGAAATTTGTTCAAGTCTTTCATATTATCCCCTTTAATCACTTTTTATATATACCTCATTGCTTTACATTTCTAGAGACCATTTTATAAACTAGAATGTACATTCCATATGACTGCTTTTAGAATTTGAAATTTTCCTCTGTATAAGATCAGTAGAAGTAGATATTTGGCTATTTGACATTAATATTATTTGTTCTAAGCTCAGGTTATGGAGATATTGGAAGACAAGTTATTTTCAGAGTGACTACAAGAAAAGAAAAAAAGGTGATTCTTATGAAAGAAAATAAGAAGTTGACAGAAATAACAAATATCAGGTAAGACTGAAGCTCCATTTGTATTATTTGGACTCAAGAATAAATATATAAATATTTTCTTTAAATTCATCCTTTATTAGATTGTACGCAGGTGATCCAGCACAATGATACTTGATCTAAATGCAGGAGCACACGCCTGAAGCTACTATAACTTTGAAAAGAAACTGTCTCGCATAAAAGAAAGATATATTTGACTGCTAGCCTTTACATTTACATTCAAGCATTTACATTTACATTCTATTAAGATAAATAGCTGTCTTCTTTTGATTTCATCTCTCCACTCATTCATTCATTCGTTCATTCAAAATGCAGCTCACTTTGCTAGGAACATCACCATGACCACTGCGGAAATCTTGAGTCAATTCCTAGGAAGGCCAGGAACAGTTAATGTTGCTTTTTTGTTCCTTCAAAGCAAAAGGAGGCCTGGCCTAAATTAAGCAGGGAGTGCTTTTTGCAAAGCATACCAAGCTTTATGGGACTTCAAGCTCAGCATTTTAGGCACAGTATTTCAAACTAAATCACAAGAAAAAAATTCACCACTATATTACTTCTAAACAATTCAGCATGATGTATTTTTTCCCCCTTTGGAAATGGGATACAGCTGCTTCCTGGGTCATGATTATGTTTGATGATCTTTTTGGTAAACTGAGGCCTTCCTGAAGTATCATTATGAAAATGCGTAAAATATAAGTCTTAGTACCTTAAACACTTATGGAGCTGTAGGAAAAATAAAGAAGAGTGAAATTTGTAAAGAAAAAGAATAAAATTACAACTTTCTAATGCATATTCTTACGAGTTTTTAAAATGCAGCATCTTGTTTTTAGACCATTAAAAGCAATTGAAATCAGATTTTTATTTTTAAATAAAAGAACACTCTTTACTAAATAATAACAGCGTAAGAAGAAAGAGTTCTATGAACTTCTTCAAGTGTTTAAATACAAATGTATTTTACAATCAAACTTTTTCCAAAACATTTCCTAATTTAAAAGGAAGCAAAAATCTTTTTAGCTTATTCTTTATCTTACAGACACTTTTACCATAACGCAGATTACCTTATTGTTTCATGGCACATTTTTGTTCCTTATTTTTTAGGAAATTGCTTAGTTTTTTTTTTTCTTGATTGCAAGAATAATAGATACTTGTTAGAAAAAAGCTACAGGGAAAGCACAAAGAGTAAAGAATTTAATATATCACTTGATGAAAAATATTCCCTTTAGTATCTTGGTGAATTTTATTTTATCCTTTTCCTGTATATGTATTTTAATACCAACCAACCATACATATGTGTATCAAACACAGATATAAACATATATATGTTTAATGAATTTATACTATACTTTCTAAATATGTATTGTTTTAAGCCCTAATTTTTCCCTTTAATAGGCTTTAAAAATGTTAAATATCTATAAATATAGATCCCATTAGATTTCTATATCCATTTCACTGAAGCTGTTCTATAAAATCACCACTAACTTCTACTTCAATGTGCAATCCTCATTCCTCATTTTACTTGACCTTTACTTGACACTGTGGATCTTTCTCTTTCTCTTGAACCACTGTCTTCATTTGGCTTCCAGAGCTACTTCTGGTTTTATTTTTCTGGCTGCTCCTTCTTGGTCTCCTTTACTAATTTCTCTTTGATTCCACAGTCCCACAGTCTCTTAAACATCAGTTTTATTGGGCTCAGTCCTTATACTTCTTCTCCTGTCTCTCTATAACCATTCCCCTGGTGCTCACATATAGTCCAGTGACTTTAAATACCGTTTACGAGATAGCATCTCCGAAATATAACTCTCCAGCCTGGCTGCCTCTTCTGTTTTCCTGGCTAAATACATACAACTGACTATTTGACATCTCTATTTGGAGATTTCATAGGCATCTCAAACTTAAGATTCAAAACTTCAAAGTGAAAGTTTGAATCTGATTGATATTATCTGCCAGAGCTTCTCATCTTCCCTGTCTCAGTAAGTGGTAACTCTATGTTTCCTGTTATTCAAGAAATAAATTTTCAAGTCATCTAGCTCTTTGAATTCTTTTACTGACATCCTACATCCGATTTGATAAAAATGCTACTGACTTTTCAAATAAGCCCTGAATCTTACCACTTACCACCTCCACTGCAACACCCAGGTCAAAGCACCTTTATCCCTTGCTTAGATTATCACAGAATACTTATAACTGGTCTCCTTCTTTTACCTTTATCTCATTTTAATCTCTTCTTTATGCAGCAAAGGAACCTGATTATAACATTCATACAGATCACATTATTTCTCTCTTTTATCCTCTCCAATGGCTAACGGTCTTCACTAGTATCTCTTTTCCTCTCTGACCTCATCTCCTACGACTCACCTTTTGATAACACCTTTCTGCCCATGCTGACACCTTGCTGTTCTTTGGGGACCTTGGTATTAGCTCTTCTCTCTCTGTAATATCTGATTCTTCCAGATATCCTTGTCGTTTATTCTCTGACCTGTATCTTGATGCAAATTTCGCCCTCTCCATGGGTCCTTCAGCCACCCCGTCATGACTCCCACCACCCCATTTCTCTGCTTTATCTTTCTTTTTAGTACCAGTCTAAAATAGTATGTATATTTACTTAAGTATTGTGTTTTTATCTGTCTCTCCAGCTAGAATGTACTATCCAGGAGGGCAGGGTTTTTTTTTTCCTGTTTTATTATTTCTGTATGACCAGTTTATAGAACAGTGGCTAGAATATTATGAGCACTGAAATATTTGTTTAATGAATGAAGAAATAAATGAAATCCCATCATTATTTGTACCTACTAAAACTATTTCATTACATGGATGAACTGTTACTTTTTTCAACCAATTCTGGATTGATGCATGCTTAGTTTGTTTCTATTTCTTTATTATTATTAACTTGTTTGTGTGTTTTAGAGAGGGGGCAAGGACAGAGGGAAAGGGAGAGAGAGAGAATATTAAGCAAGCTCCATGCCTGAGCAGAGCCTGATGCAGGGCTCGATCCCAAGACCCTGAGATCATGACCTGAGCCGAAATCAAGAGGCGGACACTTAACCGACTGAGCCACCCAGCACCCCTATTTCTTTATTATTATTAACACGCTATATTAACACTCTCTGACAACACCTGAATGTTCCTATAAGGTAAGTTTCTAGAAGTGGAGTTGCTGTATCAAAGGTCTGGAGCGGTTTTAAGGCTTATTATGCGGCTGGTCGTCCTCCACAAAATATGCACGGTCATATGCCTGAACTATGTGTGTGCGTGTCTCTGCTCTAGGGCATTGGCTCTACTGAGTATAACCATTCTCTCTAATACTCCTCAATATGTATTAAAAATCTGGTATCTCAGTGTCATTTTACATTCATGCAACTTAAATAAGTAACTACAAATAACACATAAAGAACCATAAGTAAAATTCCTGTAGCCTAGACGGTAGCATCTCTCTCAGGAACAGCTTTTGTTAGTAGTCGTGCGGCATCTTCCCTGATGGGACAGGGCAGTTCCTGTAAAGTCCTCCAAGAGATTTGACTTTTCACATCCATATGTACTCTCTTCCCATTCAGCAGACTGATGGTATTCTGCTGTTTTGCCACCGTTTCCTACTAAGATCCAGTACAGGACTGATACTAGTGTTTTTGCAGAGAAAAGCAACAAACAAAAGGCATTATAGCTGAATTAATCTTCTTTACAAAGGGAGTCCCTTGTAGCTCCTGTCATTAGATCTCTGGTGAGTTTCCAGGTAAGGGTGGACCTTTTACCATCCCCTTAGGGAGGTAAAAGATTGTTGGGACTGTGCAGCTATTCAGTCAGCCTAACGGGAGTCTTTCTAACTGAAGTTTATTTCTTTTGGCTGTGATTCTGATAGGCCTCCTTCCTGTGTGCTTGTTAGCGTCTTCTGGCTACATTCATAAAATAGGGAGCCTGTCTCTTGGTGAATATTGAATTCCTCTACGTGATAACTTGTGATTTTAATGAAATTTTGTTAATCTCTGAAACATGGGCTCCTTTGTGTCTAGTGCCCCTAATTTACCCGAGCTATTTTTTGTTGTTGTTATTTTGATGTGAGTATTTTGTCTGTCAGAATAGTTCAGATTTTCTGTTCAGTCTATTAAAAAATGGCCTATATATATTCAAATTACATTTTAAAAATGTATTTCTTTGGGACTTTAGAAGTAGAAGTTAGTTACTCTGCTTAAAAGTTATACTTAATATGGTGGTAGAGACTATACAGGGAGTAAGAGTGACAGACAAATCACAACTCTGCATGTGCTTTTGCTTTTTAAAGAAAAGGAGTCCATTTTTCCTAACATAGCATTTCCCAAACTTTTTGGTTCTGCGTTCCTTTAAACTATTAAAAGTTATTTTCGAGGCCAAAGAGCATTATTTTGTGGGTTATAATATCAATATTTGTCGTATTAAACTTTAAAACCGAGAAATTTTTAAAACACTGGTTTATTGGTTTATTTAAAGATAGAGGTGGTAAACCAATTGCATGTTAATAGAAAGAATATATTTTTATGAAAATGACATTTTTAAAGGTTTAGTTAGAAGAACAACATTGTTTACATTTTTGTAAATGTCTTTAATATATGAATTAATAGATGGCAGCTGGATTCTCAGCCTGCTTCTGCATCTAATCTGTTGTAATATCACACATCATGTAGCTTCTGGAAAATTCCATTGCACACTTGTGAGAGAATGAAAATGAAAAAGACAAATAACATCTTAACATTATTATGAAAATAGTTTTGACCTCACTGACCTCCTAAGTGTTCCCCAGGGGTCCTCAGATCATATGTTGTTCTACAATAAAGGGTCAGTATGATCCAGAATATGAAAGAGCAGAGTATAGGACAAAAGTTAAAGAGTTGGAATTTATTAGCTTTGGTTTATATTACCTAAACCTGAAAAGAAGCGATGAAGTATGTTAAAATTTTAGGAACATTTGCTCACTCTTGATGGGCTTACTTCTTTGGTTTACTAATCCATGCCTTCATCTACATTGTGAAAGGATTTTTTTTTTTTTTTCCACTTTCTCTATAACCTGCTTAAATAGTAGAAACTGTGTCTCACTGGAACAATTTTCTGTGCTTTATATTGACTTTATTATGTCTTTGATGGTTAAATTAAAATAAAAAACAAGAAAGAACATAGCTTCCTCAGTTATGAAAGAGCTGAAGTTCTTACAATGATGATATCTTATAAATTCATTTTTAAAACCTTTATTGTCAATTTGATTAAATAGGTAACTGGGAATTGTTTCTCAGACACTCATTATTCTATTTTATTAAAGTGCCTAAATTGTCTCTAACAACTCTTTTGGTTTTGCCTTCCTGAAACTTGTCCCTCAATTTAGAAAAGAATGAAAACATTTTCAGGATATATTTTACACCTAAAACAATTTTCGGGAGTTCCCCGAGGTCGCCTGAGAAATCACAAAGATTTGTTCTATCACCTTGTAAATAAAGAGAAGCTAGACAACTTTATGTGTGTTTGATCTATTACTATTGCAGGAGTTTCATGGGAAAAGTTGTCAGTTCAGAAAAGACAACCTTTCCTAGATAATGTGTGTGTCGGTAAAATGTTGTCAATTTAATGAAATATAGGAAGTCCCCAGAAATTTGCCAATGCCCTCTCTATCTGTAATATGTTTTTACTCCCAAGAGGAAAACTGATCAAAATTTCTATAAAATAGTTACATGCCATACTCCAATAGATAATTTTATTTTCTTTTGTTTGGGTATTGATTATGATGATAATATTGATTATGGTGATAAATTAACAAAAGCCATTGAGTCTATAGATGGTTTTGTTTGATGTTTGCCTGAAGTCTCTGCCATAAGCCAAAGGCCAGAGTTGTATCTCTGACACTTTAGATGACTGACACTTCAAAGAATTGACTCTTGAGTGCCGGCCTCGGAGCTGACATCACACAGACAACTTTGAAACTAACTTGGTAGACTGCTTCGTGAAATTAGACCACTGACCCGAGAAATAAGAATTCATTTCCTGGAATCGAATAAGAAAACTGATGAAGAAAACTTATTGTGACTGTTTGGAGTAATGTTGGTATAGTTTTAACTTTCTACTTTCTAGAGCTATGAAGAAGCCCTTTCTTTTTCTTCTTAAACTGTCTATCATGCATACAATTTAGTGAAATCCGCTTTTTTTTAAGCTGAAATACAGCCTTTTAAAAATAATATTTGGTTCTTACTAACCACAAATTGTTACAAACTTGGTGGCTTAAAATGACAGAAATGTATTCTGTCACAGTTCTGGTGTCCAGAAGTCCAAAAATCAAAGTGCCTGCAGGATTGATTCTTTCTGAAGGCTCTAAAGGGAGAATCTGCCCCATGCGTCTCCTAGTTTTTGATGGTGGCAGGCAATCTTTGGCGTTTCTTGGCTTATACACCTATAGACTTTAATCTCTGCCTCTGTTTTCACACGGCCATCCCTTAAATCGAGGATGATTCTCATCACAAAACTCTTACCTTAATTACATCTACAAAGAGCTTATTTCCAAGGAAGGGCACATTCACAGATGTTAGGACTTAGAGCTGTCTTTTTGGGAGGACACAATTCAGCCCACTATACTCCCTCTCCAGAATTGAGAATTGAAAAACTTTGTAGGTCTTCTTACTTTTCATGGAAGTATTTGCAAAAGCACAATAAGAATCTGTACTATAAGGTCTTGCCTGAGGTGTTGTATTTGAAACTGAAACTCTTAATCACGTATGACAAGCTGCTTTTAAGGAAAAAACAAAGCAAAACCTTTACTTATGCAACCAATGCCTCCAAACGTCTCCCATGAAAACTGGCCTAATACCTGGCTTACGAGGTCCTGGTCTTACCCTTAAAAGTAGTAAGGAAGATTCCTGGCAGACTAGGACTCTTTAAAAATTTGGGGGACTTGCAGGAGATAGGAATTCACTTGGATGTATAGTACTGCGGGTAAAATCTGTTGGAGAGAGATTCTTGGGCTAGGCTTCCTGGCCTTGGGATAAAAAAAAAAAAAAAAAAAGAGGTTTTTAAAAAGTAAAATTTGAGATTCCTTATGAAAATATCCAGGCAGAGATTAATTTATGGCCTTTGTAGCTCTTCAGTATGGTATGGATGAATTGCAGGAATTGCAAAGCAAACTCAAGGAGCTTATGTGATAAACACTCTTGCTGCCCTCAGGTAAATAATCAGATCAAACTTAATGGCCCATTTTTAGGATCGAGAATAATCTCTGAGGTAATTATGATCACAGGAGGGCTAGACTATCAGAAAAAAAATATTAAAGACTTTGAACAAGCAAAAGGTTACTTGGTGTCCTGTTTAGCACATGCTTTTGGGTTATCTGTGCATTTTGTTGTCTTTGAGCTATTTTATAACTCTGTAATTTGTAAAAACTGGTAACAATGAAAAATGATATAAAAAGTGCATTTGTCTCATGCACCTTCAAGAAGTCAGTTTTGTTTCTATTAACCAGCACTTTCAGCACTGCTGAATGCCCACATCCTTGTTCTCTGAATTCTCTTTTGAACTCTTCTATCTTACAGGCTTCTTCATTTATTATTAATAAGTTAAATAAATATGTGTCGTTATTTACAAAGTGAACAAGATATAAAATTGTGTCAGTTACATCTACTCACCATTCAGGAAAAATAACAGTTTTGGGATATCTCTGTGGGAAAATTGCATGTATTGATTGACTTATTTGTTTATCTTTCCTCCTCTAGAATGGAAGCTCCATAATGGCAATGACTTGGTCTTATTCAATACTATTATCTACAGACGTGAGAATAATTCCTGGCACATCTGAGGTGCTCAATAAATGCTTTTAGAATGCAGAAATGATTAAATGAACACATTCAGAAAAAGGGATTATAATTTTCTTTATACGATTACAACTGAGTCAACATTTCAACTGATGTTTGTAGAAGGAATTAGGAAATTAGTCGGTAATATAGGGTTAGCCATTACTTAATGAAATTAATAATTTGAATGACCATATAATAAAATTTGAGCCTAGATTATTATAATATACATAAATGTGTTATAAAATTAAATATAAGCTAAAAATATATGCTATGTTTATGATCAAAATACTAATCAAATTAAAACCAAATAGTGTGCAAAAAACAATCACCTTGTAAAAAAAATCACCTTGCGATTAGCCCTGTACAACCTAAAATAGTAAAATAGTATATAGTAAATTTAAATTATTTATTTTATTCCATTTGCCTTATTTTTTTTTTTTTTTCAATGTCCTTCTTGCCTCTGTGTGTCTCTCTCTCTTACCCTGGTGCACAGTGTCATCAAGCTGCTTGATGTCCAGGGTCTACTTCTGAAGGATACCTGCCTCTTCCTTGGGGGAGTACCAGAGGTACCAAAGAGTTTACAAGGCGTTCTCATCACAGGTAGTGTTCATGGTAAAGATAGTTCTATGGAAATTCACTGCAATATCCTTGAATTCTCTACGTACTCTTTCCCAAAACTGATCTGCTTGAGAATATGTCTGTGATCAAGAGACAAGTTGAATCTTCTTCTCTACCTCCTTTGTCCTAATCATCATACTTACACTTTTAAAATAAGAAGTATAGCTCTTTCCCATACCAAATCTTTCTATAATATATTATCTCGATGTGTAAAAACCTTAGACCATGAAATGAAGGAACATAAATATCCACTTCATTAAGAGATGTATTTATAGATTAATTTTTATGTTCTTATGATGAATCTTTATCAAAATTTAAAATACAATAATTTAGTCATTTATATATTAATAATTGTAATAATAAAGTTAAATCCAGAATAAAATGTTTAACTTTTTTTTTTAAGATGTTATTTATTTATCTGAGAGAGAGAGAGAGAGAGAGAGAGAACATGCAAGCACAAGTGTGGGGAAGTGCAGAGAGAGAGAAGGAGATGCAGTCTTTTTGCCGAGCAGGGAGCCCGACGTGGGGCTCAATCCCAGAACTCTGGGATCGTGACCTGAGCCTAAGGCAGTTGCTTAACTGATTGAGCTGCCCAGGTGCCCCTAAAATGTTTAACTTTTAAGAACATACCATCAAAGCAAATTTTTTAGATTTCAATATCAATGTACAGATGCATAAATATGAACATTATTGTCACAGTTAAAGATGAGAAGAAAAGGTGGTTACCATAAAGACCTTTAAATATAAAAAAATTACATTAGGATAAATTTTAGTTAGGGGAAAGAGAAGGGAAATAATATTTCAAGGGGAAAATGGATTGAAGTTAAATTTCCAGATATTAAAGAAAAGCTTGTTCATGAATATTTTGATAGATTATGAGGAATGTCAAATGACTACTGTATTTGCCTTATGATGGATACATTTAAAGTGTATTCCAAGAACTATATATTTCCACATGTCTAAGGCATTACACCATTTCTAGAAAAATTCTTTTAGTGGCACACTTAGCAAGAAATTATAAGCTTTATGCTATTCCTAGTCTCTAGACTCTCATGGAAAGAATGACTGCTAATGAGTATTCTGTGTTATTGTGTTAGCTAGAAGTCGTGTCAACTGCAGATGATATCATATCTTAGTTCATTAAAAAAGCCCAGAAAACCTTCACAAGTTATTCTAATGATAGAATCGTAAGACTAAATGTTAAGTCTGTTGGGGACAGAAAATCAGAGTTGTAACAGGGATTTCGAGTCTCTGATGCTTTGAGCCTTGGTCTGTATACTTAGACTTGTACAGAGTAGCACCGCGGAGAGTATTGATTAAGAACCTGGCAAGCCAACATACTGACTGTGACTTGCACCAAGTTACTTCAAATTTCCAAATTCAAGTTTTTATTATTTAAAATAGAGCTCCTCTGTAAAATAGTCCTACCCCTTAGAATTCTTCAAAGGCATTAATTGTATATTGAGAGCTTAGGGCAATGTCTGGAACATAAAATTATTATGTTTAAATAATTGTTTGGTACTATAATTATGTATAGACATGATCATTTATTCTTTTCTTTAAAAATTAACTGATATTTGGGGCGACTGGGTGGCTAAGTCGGTTAAGTGTCCGGCTCTTGATGTTGGCTCGGGTCATGATCTCACGGTCCTGAGGTGGAGCCCTGAGTCAGGCTCCACACTGAGCATGGAGCCTGCTTGAGATTCTCTCTCCCTCCTTCTGCCCTTCCCCTGGCCCGTGCACGCATGCGCTCTCTCTTTCTCTCTCAAAAACATTTTTTTTTTAAACTGACTGACATTTATCCCTAATCAGTAATAAATATACTGTCTACATGATATTCCTATTTAACTCATTCAATATTGCCTAGGTATTTCTCAAATCTTCAGCTACAGAAAATTACTAATGCCAAAAAATGTAAACTAAGATTTCTGTGAATCTTGAATTAGAAGACAAAAATAATTGCTTTGCATAAAATGGCCAGTAAGAACTGAAATTTAATAAAAAGCCAGCCATTTCTTGGTTTTTAGTCCTATTGTCACAGAGAAATAATCAAGAAGGAACATAGAGTTCATTGCCAATTACTATTTAATCAACAATGTAGCCTTCCCTTTTATTGTACTGCACTCCATTAGCTCCTTTTAGCCTAAGAACACTGTTTTTCTGAGAAAAAATAAAATTCACAGCCTTTACTTTGTATAGTTAATTGTCAATATTAAACAGTACACAGAGGAAAGCCCCAAATTTGAGTATATACTCAATTTAGGAGCCCAAATTCTTCATTAAAATATCATTTGGAACTTAATTGAATTTATAATTATATAGATTCAGAAACTTAACATGCATTCAGATGTTTCACAGATGTGGAAATGTTTTCATTTGGAAGACTCACCCTATCTTACTGGCATGAGGTCCTCTGATAAGTTAACACCTATATACAATGAAAGGTAAGTAAAAATCTCCAGATAGCTTGCCACCACTCAACCATCTCACGCATCAAATAGTGTCCACAGAAATCATTTATCTACGCTGTCCTTGTCCTTTTAGTGTTGCTAAAACCAATCAGATTGGTTTTAAACCTGTTTCCTGGTAGCTTTGAAAATGTGTGCATTAATGTTCTGTGAGAGATATAATGCTTTTGGGGGGTTATTTGCATATTTTCAAGAGTCTCATCAACTATGTAGAATGACCCTCAGACTTCTCCTAATCCACTCATCGAATTGGACTCTAGCTGGAAGCACAGAGACAGAGCTTTTCAGCTTGCTAATCATACTTAGGATTACACCACTTACTGGCTCTCATTTTAGACTAGGATAAAAAAAGTCAAATATAATCCCAAAAATAAATAGTCTAATTAGTCTGCATTCCAAATGTTGAAGAAATATGATAAGGTGTTACCTGCAGAAAAGAGAAGCCAAGGAAGTTGAATTTGGCCTTTGCCTTCTACAATCATGGTCATTTTCCAGCTCATCATATTCTTTCAATTAGTAGTGTATGATACACTTGCTCATTCCTTCCTGCTTGAAACCTATTCTTCACTCGGCCTCTGGAACATCCCTGTCTCGGCTTTTCTTCTCTTTTGTTTTCTCTTTTTAACTCACTGGACTTCCCTTCTAGGGTTGTGTTTAAATTTCCTAACTGCTAACATTGGGGTACCCAGGCATCAGTCTTAGAACTCTGCTCTATCTGTGCTCACTCCCCAGATGATTTTCTCTTATCTGCCAATGTTCAAGTCTGTCATATTCTGATAATTTTCAAATTTAGGTCTTTAAAGATTTTATTTGTTTGTTTATTTATTTATTTTAGAGAAAGAGCAGTGAATGGGGTTAGGTAGGAGCAGAGGAAAAGAATCTCAAGCAGACTCCTCCCTGAGTGTGGAGCCCGACTTGGGGCTCAGTCTCACCTTGACCCTGAGATCATGACCTGAGCCAAAACCAAGGGTCGGACGTTTAACCAACTGAGTCACCCAGGCCCCCCGTCAAATTTAGGTCTTTAACCTTAACCCTCTTTGCTGAATTGTATACCCATCCATTTATCAACACTTCTCCATGGATGTCTACAAAAATCTGATTTTTTCTTTTCTTTCTTCCACTGATTTCAAATTTGAAAATCGCTAATTCCAAAATAGAACTTGTAACTCCTACCCCCTTCAAAATCGTCCACCTTGCAGTTAGTTATGGCAATCTTAGAAAAGGGTGATTCTGTCTATTCAGGCCAAAATCATGGAATAATCCCCAGTGCCTTTCTTTGTCTCACACTCCATACCCAATCTTGCAGTAATTTTCAGGACATAACCAGAATCTGGCAACTTCTACCACTTTCATGTTGTCTCCCAAATTTTAGCCATGATTTTCTTTGGACTATTGGACTAAACTTTGGATTATTTGGACTATTGAATTTGTCTCGTCACATGCTCCCTGTCTAACCTGGCCTTCCTGTAGTCTATGTTCTTACTTCGGTGAGAATGTCATCACTCTACACAAAACTTGTGAAAAGAGGAAAGTGGTAAAGTTTTTATTATGGCCCATGAAGACTTAGATGGACTCTCCCTGAGGCTGCCTGCAAGGTTTGCGTGCCCTGTCTCTGTTTTCATAGTCTACCACTCCTCTTGCTCGCTCTGTTCCAGCACTCTGGTCTTTGGGTTTTCTTTTCACATACTAGACATTGTCCCACCTCCAGGTCTTTGCACTTGCTGTTCCTGTGGCCTGGAAGACTTTTCCTCCAGATAACTTCATGACTGCTTCTCTCCATTCTTTTGGGTTTCTGCTTATATGTTCTTTCTCTGAAAGACATTCTCTTATCACCTTAAATAAAATAGCACCCCCACTGCCATTGTCTCTCCCCTGATTCCTTTTTGTGTCCGCTCTTCCTCACAGCACTTTTTAATATTTACTTAAAATATTCTTCTGCCCTTGCATGAAAATATTCATGCCACCTGACATTATATACTTATCTGTTTATTTATTTATTGCCCTTCTCCTCCTTTTAAACAGTTAACTTGCTTTTGGAGATTTTGTTTTGCTTTTCTCTTATACCTTCATAACCCATAGAGTGACTGGCACAGTATTGATGCTCAACTAACTTCCTATTGTGTGATTCCAGTTCTTGGACAGGTTCATTGAAAATGCTTCTCTGTCTACTCTTTCCCTTCAACACAACATCTTCTGGAAGGCAGAAGTGGGATAGTAGGGCCTCTACACGGTGGTCCTGGGTTAATATTGGAACCACTGTTGGAGTAAGGGTCCTCTCGAGTCTTTCCTTAATTATCTAAAGCTGTTGTTACAGGTAGCAAACTTTTGGAGTCATTTGTGCAATAGAAAATTCAACTCAACCTGGTTTAAACAGTGAGACAATTGTTGAGCCCCCAGCCCCACATCACCTTTAGTTCACAAGTTCTCTCTGCTCTGTCCTGTGCAGTGCTGGCTTCATCCTGAGAATGCTTCCCCTTGTGCTCGTGGAATGACTGACCAAGGCATTGAGGTCACATGTGTTTTAACTCACATCCAACATGAGAGAGAGAAACTTCCTGAATCCTTTTCAGCAGATCTTTGAAGAGCTTCTCTGGAGCCCTCCAGAAGTGTTTACATCTTTTTGGTCAAAATAGAGTCACGTGCTCATACTTGACTCAACCGCTAATAAGGAAGGCCAGTTACCCTTACACAATTCCAGTTTACCCATGAGCAGAGAATAATGTGATCACTTCTCTCTCAAGTTATGTGAGTTACATCCAGGAAGTCAGAAACCAGAACAAACTCAGGTTCAGGCTTCCTGGGAGGTAGTAGGACGAACGTCTGCTATTCAGGTGGTCGAGAACATTCAGTATATTCTCAAACCAAACTCTTGAAGGGATAGTGACTTGAACGCCAAGAGACAGCCATAACCATGGCAGGTGAGATAAGCAGTCTGGTGTATTATAATATACTTTTTATTTTCTGTATGCTATGTTTTGACATCTTGAAAAACATTTCTACCTGGGGAGAGGTTGCCCCTCCTGATACCAGCCAATTCTTAGAGATAGGGTTGGATCCAGCCTGGAGCATGCCTTTGAGATGCAAACTAACCAAACCAAAGCCATAGCCCTTCTATCTGGCATACACACCGGAAGAAAATATTCCTCTGCTTTAATCACTCCAGGACTGGGTACCAGGCAACTAGAGACCACCACTATAGCTACATAAAGCCCACCAAAATTATCAAGCTAGGCAGTCCCTAAACTGTTCCCCCTGCCCTGCCTTGTCTTTCCCATGAAAATCCCAGTAAAGGCTCTGGCCAAATGATTTTCCCTCACTCCTGTCTTCCACCTCCTGACCACACCAGTATCTTTCCTATGTGGCCCTGCCTAGCCTGGCATGCCTCCTGTCTTGGATCTATCTTTGTACTCTGGGATCGTGACCTGAGCCAAAAGCAGATGCTTAACCGACTGAGGCACCCAGGCATCCTGCTCCAAACTATTCTTAATGAATGAATGAAGTGTGAATGAAGCCGACTTTCTTTTTTTCCACTCCTGGGTGCTAAAGGTAAAAGTACAGGTTTTTGAAAATATGTTTAATTGCTTTCCATTTCTAACTTGTCAGTGAAGTAAATAAGATACAGATTTGTATTTAAGAATGATTTGGTTTAAAATCCAAACTTCAACACTTATTAACAGTATGCCCTTGGTGGAGTTATTTTTTTCCCTTTGAGGTTTGCTTCCTGCAGCGGCAGTTAATCTGGATTGTGTGAGATAGTGTGTATAAAACACCTGACTTAAAGTAGACAATCTGTAATGCAGCTCTCTGTCTCCTCCCTTTACAGCAGGGTACACAGCTGCAAGGAAATGTCAAGAATATCTAAAAGTCGGGGCGCCTGGGTGGCTCAGTCGTTAAGCATCTGCCTTCGGCTCAGGTCGTGATCCCAGGGTCCTGGGATCGAGCCCCGCATCGGGCTCCCTGCTCCGCGGGAAGCCTGCTTCTCCCTCTCCCACTCCCCCTGCTTGTGTTCCCTCTCTCGCTGTGTACTCTCTCTGTCAAATGAATAAAAAAAAAAAAAGAATATCTAAAAGTCTACAGCTTTCCACAAAGAATGGTAAAGGAATAGATAGACATATAGGATTTGTTTAATTCCTAAACTTCTGTCAACAGAGTACTAATCAGTAAATAATCATTTTCAGTTGATTGGTTTGATTCCTTTCTTTCGTGACTCTATTGAAAATAAGATAACCCACTTAGTCTATGGCAAAAATTCAGCCTTTAATTCTAAATTCCTAATACACTGATAGTAAAGATGTTTGAAGACTTAAAATAATACGATAAACATGTTAATTTGTCTGGTTTACTTTTTTTTTAAAAGATTTTATTTATTTATTTGAGAGAGAGAATGAGATAGAGAGAGCACGAGAGGGAGGAGGGTCAGAGGGAGAAGCAGACTCCCCGCCGAGCAGGGAGCCCGATGCGGGACTCGATCCAGGGACTCCAGGATCATGACCTGAGCCAAAGGCAGTCGCTTAACCGACTGAGCCACCCAGGCGCCCTGGTTTACTTTTTTTACATTCTCATACTATGTTTGAGGGCTGAACTACCTTGTAACTATATTGGTTGGAAAAAGTTAGGTTGCATGGTGTCTTATGACACTTACGATTTAAAATTTTTTTTAACAGAGTGTCTTTTCTTTTTAACATAATATCTCTGTGCCCATTGCCTCTTCCCAGATTCTTGCGGCTCACTCACTGTGGACCCAGTCTCCTGGTGACCACGATGACCTCTGGGTGTAAATTGAGCTATGAGCAGTGTTTTCACAACCATTTGGTAAAATTAGAGCATTGTCCAAAAAATAAATGAAATTCAGGGGAAATGGGAAAACCAAAACTTGACATGATCCATCCAGGTAAAAGCTAAATTTTCTATGCCTTTCCAAATCATTCCTTCTCCTTCTTGTTGGCAAAGCAAAAGCCAATCATGCCAGAAATCCCACACTTCCCTCTGGCACTACCTCCTCACTTTCGTTGTCAGGATGAGAAGGAAATGTTCCCATTTTTTTTAGGCACTCAAAACTCTGACACTAGCTTTGACCTTCTGCCAGTATAAATGAATTGCTTTAAGATAGTAGCTATTTCACAAAATAATTAATTGGAAATCCCAGGCCAGATGACATTAGTGCCAGAGATTCCAAATAACTGAACCTAGTTGTAGGTCAACCACTGACCATGACAAGGAGGAGGAAAAGGAAAAAGAAAACAAACAAAAAAGCAGGTCCAAAGAGTAAAGACAACATTTTTTATTAGACAGTTCCTCATCTTTTAGAATCCCGTATAATGTCTAATTATTTCACTTTTTACGCCTTCGTCTGCCCTCGCAGCACCAACTATGCTTTTCTTGGCATCCTTTACAAACTATTCTAATCTCAGCAAAAGTTTCCTAGTGGAATTCTGTCTAGCACCCAGTTACACTTAGTGGAGCCAAAGTTCTCAATTCCTCAATCACTTACACCAGCCAGGGGCTCCTCTGACTGGCACACATGTTTTTCCCACCAGAGCCATGATTCTCTACCGATTTGTGCTGATTCTACACACCCTTCTGTTTGCAAGTTTATATTTGGATCCAACCAGTGAGATCTGTTCAGACTCCAGGGCCCATTAAACTTCATCATCTTGAAGGTCACTGGCATGGTTATTATTTTTAAGAACACTTAAAGTATGAAGCATACATTCCACATTTACTAAGTATAACTTTCATCACCAAGAGAATTTCCATATTCAAAATGTGAACTTAGAGTTGATCCATGCTTTATGAAAGGAATTCTTCTAAAGAAAGTCTCCAGTTCAGTTGAGCAAACACACTTTAATTTGTATTTTCTCAAAAGATTATTTCCAAAAAGGAGAAACATGAAAATGAGAAATTGAAAGATATATTTATAGAAGTAACTTCATGTATTTTTTTTTTTTTTTTTTAAAGTAGGCTCCATGCCCAGTGTGGAGCCTAATGTGGGGCTTGAACTCACAACCCTGAGATCAAGACCTGAGCTGAGATCAAGACGGGAGCTGAGATCAAGAGTCAGACACTTAACCAACAGATCCACCCAGGTGCCCCTATAGAGGTAACTTTAAAAAGAAATACCATCCCTTGTTATCCTGGCCTCATATCTATTCTAGCTGATGACATCTACACTATTTCAATGTATTTTACAGTCAGTTACAATGGACAGAGGGTCCTGATGTGTTGCTGAATTTCTCTGGGGTCTTTTAAATAGTCTTCCAATAGATTCCAGAAGAAAGAAATATCTGGGGCATATGGTTTCACACCCATTTTGAGAAGCGACTGTCTTACAGTACTACTGAAATAAAAAACTACCTAGGGAAAGCCAGGTGAATATTAGTGCTAAATGTATTGAGGAAAAAAAAAAAGAAAGAAACCTTCACTGACATTGTCAGACCACGCTACAAGAGCTGTTTCTACATAGGCAAAGAGATTCTTATTCTTATTCTTCCCCAAGCTGAATAATGTGATGACAGAGCTACCACTGTTTTTTCAATCTGAAAACTCTTAGTAACAACTCAGATATTCCATTTTGAGCTGAAAATCACTTTGCCAGCTAGTATGGTTCTGTGCCATCTAAGAATACATTCATAGTGAGGAGATATCATAGATCATGTAATGCATTTGTAATTGTTACACTACCTTTATATGATCTAGTTATCATTTCTAAATTCTAATCTAATTATTACAAAATAAATTATATGTCAGTATATTATAAGGGTAAACATGTTAAATATTAACTTCCTTTAATGTTTTAAGATATGTTTTTCATATGTGAAACCAACTTGGAGCATTTATACTTTACCCACAATTATTGGAATTTTTGCCAAGTAGTAATGTAATTGAAAAAAGGAATTTTTAGTGAGTTCCGATGTTTTGATGGTTTCAAAATTAATCCTGGATATAGTCAGTGAAAAGTTACACATCCGAAACTGTAGCACACCCTGTCTGGGACAGTGGATAGCAGCAAACACTCTGGTTAAAATCAGTAACAAAATAAACGCATATCCTGATTGGTCTATCAGATAAATAGTCCAAAGGAATCCTTTTATCCTAGGTAAAGAGAGGGGTTGGCTCTGGATGGAAACACCTGCCTTGTTAAAGATAATACTTAGAAACATATGTCAAAGAATTCATTGTATAAAGCATGGCTGGAGACAATCCCTTTTATTAAAACTAGTGAGCCAATAGTTTTTGTGACTTACAGTTCTTTTGTCACCTTATAGTAGTCTTCCTACTGATCAATTGCCCGTTCAAATGCCCCCCCAGAGAGGGCAACTTCATTTCTCTTGGAAGCAGCTTCATTTCCTGTTCTGTGGCTGGGGGTCCCAAAGCACAGAGCTTCTTATGCTTCCATCAAAAGATGTCATTAATTCTAGGGTACTTGACAACCATGTTCTCTTTCAAAGACGCCAAGGAAACAGAGGGAGATTACTGGCCCCCTCCCTGCTGGTGCAAGATTTTTCTGTTTCATCTCTGGATAAAAGTTTCTGCAGAATAAATTTATTATGCACCTTTCAGTCTAGAGATCATGCCAACTTTTCCTTTCTAAAAGTGGTAGAGTTAGGTGCAAAAAATGGGTATCAGAACCAGACATAGCAGAATCAAATCCCAACTCTGTCTCAATGAGCTATGTGACTTTGAGCAGTTTCCTTAACTTCTCTAAGCCTCATTTTCAATGAAATATGGAAAACAATTTAAGTTTCCTTTGTAATTGTTGGAATAATTACAGGAGATAATATTTTAAATATCTAGCTTATTGAGCAGCACCTATTAGGAACTTAATATAAATATCATTTCCCCTCCCCCTTTCTGTTTGCATGGTTAAAGTGCTAATATTATTTCTCCTAGAAAGAAAATCCCAATTTTAAGGAGACATCATGAATTAGGAAAATAGAATGGCTTCTGGTTCCATAAAGACCTGGGCATTCTTACCTAAGTGGTGACTTTGAGCACGTTCATTTAATTCTCTGGAACTAGTTCTTCATTTGCTAATGCAAGCACCATCTACTAAGCCTGGTAGTTATTAAATTAAATGCTATACTGTATAGTGCTTCTGATAGTGTCTGGAGTAATGCCAGAAAGTATGCATTTAACAAATGGTTCTTTTCTCTACTGTGTCCCACTCTTTGTATAACTACTTACTTAGCAGTAAATTGCCAATTGGAATAATTATGCAATGTAATGTCATGGCCGGTGTGACAGTATGTTTTAAAAGGTCTTCCTTACATCTTTCCTTCCATCCCTTTTACATGCTAGAAGGTAGAATGGAAGCAGTGGCATAAGTAATGGAAGACTCAACGTAGTAGGAAAGTTCAGGAGGTAAAAAAGATGCGAAAGAGGGGTGCCTGGCTGGTATGACTCTTGATCTTGGGGTCATGAGTTCCAGCCCCACGGTGGGCGGAGAGATTGCTTAATAAAAGAATATTTTTTTTAAAAACCCTAAAGATTCTTGTGGATGTGATCAGGAAGGCTGAAATAGGGGCTAGGCCAGTGGAAAGTGTAGGATTGGACAAATGGAGATGGAAGGAAAATGCGTTGTAAATCAGATCATACTATTCTCCGTACAACATGTCAATTTACATTGGACATAAAGCCAAACTTTATTTCGTGCAGATCAGATCTCACCTGCTTGTCTGACTTCTTTTCATGTCACTCTTCTCTGCTTCTTCAACGAAGCCAGCTATACTGGTTGGCTTTCAGTCCCGCATACCTGCCGACCTCAGTCCCACCTCAGAAATTGTGTAGTGTCTGTACTCTGGGGGTGGGGGGGTTGGAACTGTTACTCTGTATCTTGATTGGGTTGCTACACAAGTATGTGTACTTGTGAAAATTGATCAAACTCTACACTTAAAGTGCATTCTGTTTTATGTAAAATATACCTCAACAAAGTTGATTTACAGAAAAAATAACCTGTATTCAGCTACAGAAGTCAACAACACAGAATTGATCTCAAAATACTTGTTTTAGGCAGAATTTTGCAGGCATTTAACAGTTCTTTAAGGTTAAATTGGTAAAATTCAACTTTTTTAGTATTTAGAAGCCAGTTTTCCCAGACTTCAAACATAAATAAATGAATGTGGGTTATAGTCTAAAGGAAGTGGAATTTGGCGAGGAACGGATAGCATGAACTAAAACTGGGTGGTGGCCTGAAAATTCAATAGGGAGCTATCACAGACTTCATTTACGATTTCCATCCAGGAACAGATCCAGACAGCTGGAGACTGTGTAGGGGGCCTTTAAAATACAGTTACAAAACTCTATTTTTTTAAAATTTGATTTGAGTTAAATTTCTCAGGTTAGATCCCAGTTCATCACAGCAAAACAAAACAAAAGGAAAAAACCTTGGCTTTGCTCTTAGGATTTGGGGAGGTATACTTGAGACTGTTTCCAGGATACTATCAAAGGAAACCTCTTACAACCCACTTTGTATACAAATACAAGATATCCTAAAGGAAATAAGCTAAGATGTGACAAGAAAAGTATATACTACTGAGAAGAAACCGAGTTGTAAGAAAAATGAAATTACCAGCGGTGTTTTTTTTCTTTTTTTTTTTCTTCTGTTGTGGCCTTGATGAAAAGGAAAGGGAAGAATTTGTGCAGTTTGCTCACTACCCCCCAGGTTTTTAGAATTATGTAAGGATAATAGTATTTCCCCACCCGTCCCCTGAGGAGCTTTTAAGACTAGCATCTGTGAGGTGCATTTCCTAGATAAATGCAAACTGCCCTTTGACTCTCTTCAAGATAAGAAAACACTGACCCTTTCAACCAAGTTATTTATGACATTCACATAATGTGAAACAGGGCTTGGACCTGATGGGAACGCCCAGAAGTGCATGCACCGAAGGCAGTTAAGATTCCCCTCTGCTACCATCCAGGAGAGACCACCACACAAGTCGAACAAGGCCCAAGGCTCATTAAGAAGTTTGATGAATTTAATACAATTCAAATTAAAGAAAATCTCAGGGGAACATGTTTAGAAAAGAAAACCAGATGGGGCTCCAGTGTAGAGCATCCAGGGAGCAGTGTGGGATGCCCTATAATCCTGGGGATTCTGGAAACATGAGAAAATGTGATTTATCTTCTTGGCGAATTAACATGCAAAATGTGTTGGTGGCATAATATTGAGTTTCAGATTTCATAATGAAATTTTCCAGATTTTGAGGGAAAAAAAACCCCACTGGATACTGGAAGAAGTCATCTGCCCTTCCTACAAGACTTGTCAAAGTAAAGGGGAATCAAATAAAAGGAAAGAAAAATGCACCCAATATATCAACACCAGTTATCAAGTGGAAAATGTCAGGATGTATACCACCAAGAAAATAAGAACAGATCTGAATGTCAACTTGCCCAGTTGCTGTCCTTCCCTTTTCTTAGTACGAAATAATAATGCTAATTGATGCCCTTGTGCCCTGGACAGGAGGGTGGGCAGCTGGGATTCTTTCAACAATGAATGTAGAAGAAGAAAACAACAACCCATCTTACATTAAAAAAAAAAAAAGACTTAAAGTTTAAATATAAACCCAGAAATAGTCATTCTGCAGCAGTCAGATTTAGTCATGGCAACATTACCATTTGTGAAATGAACCCCCACTGAACTAGAGGACAGGTGAGGTCCAGTGTTTCTTTCTAGTTGGACAAAGGCTGCTCACTTAGAGAAAATTACAGAAGGTTTTTGGTTTATTTTGTTTTGTTTTGCAACATCACATAAAAACATTCTTCAAAGATAGCATTGATCATTTGTATTACTAATACCTTATTCTGAAAATTTTAGCAGAGCTCAAAACCAAGACACGTATTACCAAATAAAAAGAGAAGTATTCTGAATTTTCAATGTGATCCCTTTGCCAGAAAATACAAAGTAGCTAAAAATTAAAGTCACCTGAAATTCTTTTTTTTAAGATTTATTTATTTATTTTAGATTGAGAGAGAGAGAGAGAGAGAGAGAAAGGGAGGGGCCGAGGGAGGAAAGAGAGAATCTTAAGCAGACTCCCTACTGAGTGCAGAGCCCAGTGCGGGGCTTGATCTCACGACACCGAGATCGTGACTGAGTTGAAATCAAGAGTCAGATGCTTAAACGACTCAACCACCCAGGTATCCCTAAAATCACCAAATTCTATCACTCAAATCAAGTCATGTAAAAAGAAAGCTATCACAAAGTAAGGTCATACTCCACATCTAATTGTGCAATGTGTTTTTCCCTTATTATATAACAATGAATAGGTTTTCATGTCAAAATGTGCAAACTAAAATAATAATTTTAATGGCTGCTTAGTACATTATCTAAATACACCATAATTGAGTCACTAAATGTGCCATCTTAGTACATTTATGTTGTTTCCAGTTTTTCTGTGCTTAAAAAAAATAAGGTGAATATATGGAATGACTAGAACAATTAGTATGCACTTTAATTATATTTCTAGGATTCCGGAAAAAAACAAAATTAAAGAATTAAGGGTAGATCCAACAGTTTTAATTTCATGGTCTGTGATATGTAATGTATCAGAATGCCGTTCTGTCTCATAATTCTTTATCTTCACTTATTGGCATAAGCCAGTAGCGGAAATAGGAATCATTTAGAGAGCAATTAGAACACAGGAAGCCTGGAATCACCTATAACAATCTTAGTAGAAACCTAAGGAAAAAATATGTGTCACATAAAAAAACAGTAACTCAGCTATAGCTCAAGGGTGAGTTAAATGAGAAATTGGGGATGAACAGAGATCGTTGAAGGGAAAATAACATTGTCTTTAAAGGAAAGCAAAGGATGCACAAACTATGGCAGGTTCACATCTAAAAACAAAGTTGTGTTGAATAAGTAAAGATTATGTTCTATATTGAATTAAAAGACTCGATCTTAAATAAGTCATCAGGGACCCCGGTGAAACTTTTGGCTACAATGTGCAAACTGTCATACTAAGCCGACTTGTGGTAGCAAAGACTAATGGTTTCCAGTGCACAGTGTCCATTGGGAGGAAACTGGAAGCAAACCTGGGAACTTCAGAGTGGTGATTCGTATCCCCATGCTTGTCAGGATGGCAGCACCTGGAAAAAACGATAGAATCTCAGATTCCTAGAAAAATATAACTTCGGGGAAGATATGAAACGTGGCTTCTACAAGGGGAAAATAATGCTCCACCAATTAACTCAATCACAATTGTATGTTCCTATTGATTAAACCTCCAAAGTAATACATCCTGTCCCCTCCTTTCGTTATTGTTGCTGCTCTGACGGCTTAGAGCATTGAATTAGATTTTTCAGATAACCTGCAAACTGTACCTTCCCTAGGACATTCTTTATTCCACCATCAGTGTAATGTCTCTGGGACATATCTTATTATTCCTTTTGCCTGCTTGCAAATGTTCAAGTGCTTGGACTATTGGATAAAATAGTTCGAAGGCCTCTGCAATGGGGTCTCTTCTGGTTGTATCGTGCTTCATGGCTTCTTCCCAGAAATGCCAGACAGCCTGCACGTAGGTCACCACACTGCATGTAGGTCACGTATGTCCCCACACATAGATGCTGGTGCGTGCCTTCTCATTTACTAGTCCCTTTCTTTTCAGAATGTACTTCTGCCTTTTGAACACCAAGTGGATTTTCTTTGAAGACTTAAGTTGTCTACCTCAATTAAACCTTCATGGGCCTCCCTCCAAGGTAGAGTTAGAGATTCGTCCCTCTGTCCTCTCATTTGAGCACTTAGCCAACTGCCAAGGTAAAGCTTCTTGAGCACTAAATGGGCTTTTCTTCTATGTGCCCTTATGGTTTCTTACAGTGCCTGACACTTAGCAGTTTCTCCACAAAGATTATTGAATAAATGAATCTCTTAGATTTCTCAGAGGTGATATTGACAAGTAAAATATAATTATATTTCTACTTTCAGAAAGACTTTACGAGTGCACATCCTATAGGTGGTCAAAGAATTTTAAAAAATTGGTTTCCTTGTTATTATGGAAAATGTTTTGTCTTAAGTACGGAAATGGCTTAATGACAGGAAGCAATGTGTAGGAATAAATGATCATTTCTCTACTTAGAAAAGTGTTAGTGTCAAGATTCCCTAGGGACTGATGCTGGAATACAATCCTAACCAACATGTTAAATATATTGCCTAGAAAAAAAGAGAGAATTCTTTAAGTTTTCATTTTTGTAATTGCCAGGGTCTTCTGCCTGATGAAATACTGAGTTGACAAGTATAACATATAAGAATATAATGAAAGCAGTGAAGATAAAAAAAATAATAACATTTGACTTTGATGTAGGAAAATAAAGAAAATAGAGTTCAGGAAAAATCCATTCATCCAATTTATTATGAATACCTATTATATACAAAGTCTTACTTTAAGAGCTGTGAAGGCTACAGAACTGAACAAAATTGAGACATTGTACTTTGATATGTGAATACAGACAGTAATCAAAGTGAAATGTATTAAGCTTTAAATCAACAAAGTAATATAGATACTTTGAAGAGTAAGAGATAATTTTAAGTTGGAGGAATTGGGAGCTTCATGAAAAACATGTTACTTGAGCAACTCATGATGTCCAGATGTGATTTTTAAAGCTAGAGATTAACGAGGAAGGTGATTCAAAATTAAGAATAAATGAGAAAGAAGGATCAAATATGACTTCATAAATGCAATAGGGAATGACTGAAAGGAGATCATTGACAACAAAAGGAGGATACACAGAAAGTTGATTTGAAGACAGAAAAGGGATAAGATGAGTCAGGTTGCAGGGAAGATAAATTTATAAGGTACTACACTGTGAATTATAAATTATAGCTTAAGGAAAAGATCATAGTGTCTGGAGAACATTTCAGAATACTGCTGCAGTCATAGCAGCAACAACAAAACCATGCAATTATGCATTCTAAATTTTATTGGAAATAAAAAATTTTATTGGCAATAAAGCATTTTATTAGAAATAAAGCATTCAGTGGGATTTAACTGTTATATAAAGCGATGGTGTTACTATACTCAGATAAGTCTTACATTTTCAGCCCTTCGTAGTTTATAAATTCTTTCATGCTCACAGCCTCACATCAGGTGAAAAGCATCAGGTGTTGTCATTCTCATTTTAAGAGTAGAAGAGCTTAGCTCTAAGTAGTTTAGATAACTTTGTTCAAGTTTGCATAACCAGTAAGAGATAGGCAAATCCAGGGATAGAACCTAGATTTCCTATGTGCGAATTCAATATTGTCTTACCTGTTCTACTTAGCACTCAAGGGAGATGGAGATAGAAAGAACTAGAAAAGGTCCTAACGGACATCACTAAAATAATCAAGGGAATATAAGGGGTTCTTTAGAAGGAAAAAACTTAAAAAGTATGCCTATTAGAAGTCTAGCTTAGAAAGCAGCAAGTTTTGTTAGTAATTCTATAAATGTTACAAATAAAATGAAGATGGCTTAGATTATATTTTCAGATAACTAGAACTAGAGGATTCTCTAGCCCAGAACTTACAAACACCCCATCTTTTGGCCACATCTGTCCTCTAGAGATGTTTTGCATGACCTTGGTGGTGCATTAGAATAAAATATTGTAAACAGTTGTCGCGATTTTGAAATTAGGAGACTGTATAGAAAGATCCCTATTTACAGCTTCTTTTGAAAATCAGAAGCTCTGGGAGAAGTGGGCTTTGGCCCAACAGAACATCACCCTTTAAATGGGGAATTTGCTCACTGCTTCAACACACTATCCCCTACTGCACACTACTAGGGTACACTATTCCCTGGTGGATTACACCCAGTCTGCTTCACACCTTCATATTACTTGGTAAGCATTTGAGTGTTGGCCACTGTTCCTGAATCAAAGCAGAAATATTTGAGGTGCTATTTGATGCTAATGGCAGGCAAGTCAGTTACACCCTCCTTCAAACAAATTCTTTTGAGTATGTTGACAGAGAATGAACTTCGAGACTTCAGAAGACACGTTCTACCCATAAAAATGGACTTCCATGTCAGTGGCAGAGCTCCAGGGGGAAGATTGAAATAATCCTGCTTCTAAAGCGCATGACCTTGGCTCTTTCTGAAGCCAAGTTTTTTTTATTCTTCCTCGGATTCCATGAGATTCAGAGTCATTCATCTATTCAATAAATATTTATTAAGTTCTCACTACGTGCCCAGTACTGTGATAGTTGCTAAGGCTAAAATCAATGAATAAAACGATCTAAAAATCCTTGCCCTTATGGACCTTACATATTGTAAGAGTAGGTAGAAAATCAACAATATAAATAAGTAAATATATAGCAGGTTTGGAAAGGGGTATTGGGAATGTGTAGGGGATTGTAATTGTCTCAAGGGAGATCAAGGAAGGACTCACTGAGAAAGTGACATTTGAATAACGATGTGGGGGAAGAAAAGGAAAATCTTGAAATATCTGAGGGAAGAGTATTTCAAGAAAAGATGCTTCCAGATCATTCCTATAAGTTGCCCTTTGTTCTTATTAGTTCAAATTGTTTCCTGCTACTGGCAACCAAGAGACTTAACCATTTCGATCCATGAGTAAGGCATGTCTGACAATTCCAATATTATTCAGTGCTTTAAAGTGTATTTTAATATGTCAGGGCAAGGGCTTCATGGAGTACTATCGGATTTAATAGGCTTAATATTTAAAATTCTTTTAACTGTTTTTGTTTACACTGAATGCAAGATTTTCTTTTCTTTTGTCTTTAAAAAAAGTACACAAGGAGCTGTGTAATTAGAAACATGTAAAATTAATTTGGGCTTTTTCTTAAAGTGAGGCAGGGGGGAAATATTTTCACATTTATTCCTTATTTTGGGGATTCTTCTAAGACTTCTAGATTAATTACCACTAAAAGGGGGATGAGGAAACTATTATTTATTTTGCATTGAGCCTGGGCCAGATTATCATTTATTCTGCCTTATGAAAAATCCTTGCACAAATGAGTAGATTGAAACTCAGGCTAAATAATCTATGCAAATATATACAGCTAAGGGAGAAAGCAAGCCAGGATTCCCCCTCAATTGATTTTAAAGTTGGATTTCTGTATTATAAAAAAAAAATCAGGAAGTTATTCTAGACCATAATGTGATCATAACCATCTAACCACAATGGCATCTACCTAAGGTGGCTCTTTAATATAATTACTAAGAATGAAATTCAAACCATATTTTGGCAGCATTATGTGATGCTGATAGAAATATAGGAAGGGGAGATTCATAAATGAATTGCTAGTGAAAACAGTGTCTGTTGACTGACTGATGTCTCCCTGCAGATTTACCTATATACCATTGGCCATTATTCCTCTCTTCCAAAAGAGTTCTGGAAGAATCCCCAAAACAGCAGTTCCTCTATGTAGAAAACTATAGCAACAAGAAAGAAAGAAAGAAAGAAAGAAAGAAAGAAGAAAGAGAAAAGAAAAAAAGGAAAGGAAAGGAAGAAAGGAAAAGAAAGAAAGAAAAAGAAAGTGAAGGAAGGAAGGAAGGAAGGAAAGAAGAAAGAAAGAAAGAAAGAAAGAAAGAAAGAAAGAAAGAAAGAAAGAAAGAAAGAAAAGAAAAGAAAAGAAAGAAGAAAAGAAGAGAAGAGAAAAGAAAGAAAAGAAAGAAAAAGACTGAGTTCCCAGTGGGTTCCATTGTGCTCGGGACACGGCAACCAAACACTGCTCTCTGCAAAAGAAACGTCAGGCCATGGTGCTTGGAGGACCATACAACACTCTCACATAACTGTGCTGATGAGGTGTCACCTATTTCCATCCAAAAGTTGTTGTAATATGATAACACCTTTGGGATAAGGCACTTTTCTGTCTATGAAATTATTGAATGCAGGCCTTATTCACCTCTCCACATTAGGCTTGGATGCTCAAAATCTGACTTTAGGCCCTGCAGAAATGAAAGGAGGCATCTAGCATATGAAAGCCCTACATCTGGAAAACTCCTTAATGGGAAATAGATGAACTAGATGATCCAGTGAGGTCCTCTACATCTTTAATTTCCATGATTCTGCCTAGGAAGTATTTTGGAAATTTTCTAACCCAAGGCAGATTCCACTGATTTCTAAAAATGGGAGCTGGGGGAGGCAACTGGCATTGAAACAAGGAAAGAACTGTCCTTGATTGCTAGAGAAAGATGGAAAGCCCAGGGTGCAGACAGTGGGGATAATGGATCCCCACCACCTTATCTTGTTGAAATAGCGGACGAGAGGAATGGACAGACCAGGCTGCCAATTTGTGGATTCTTCTGGCAATGGAACGGTCACTGAAACTATCCTCCCAGTAATTATCTGTTAAGAAACAGACTCATTTTCCTCTTTAGGGCCCTAGGCCTGTTTTCACATAAAATAAGAGATTAAGTAAATCCTTTTTGGTTCTCAGTCACTTCTATAACTTCAGTTTATACTCTGCTGCTTGTTAACTGCCCGTGTCCTTAAGAGATAGAAATAACAACTGACTGTAGAAGATCTCAATGCGGGGAAGCCAGAAAGGGATTTCTAGTATTTGGGGAATAATGCATTTCACCAGAATAAAGGAGACATAGGAAGTGATCTGTGTCATTTCTGAAATGTTGCTTAAGATATTAAATGAGAATTTCACCTTTTCAACTGTATTTGAATTTAAGAATATGAAACATCAACTTCTGCTACTTTATCTTCATAGTTACCAGCATTATTGACTCTTACTGAAATGACAATGATAGAACCAGTATTTTGAACCAGATCTGTCTTCCCAAGGGTCAACCAACACACTGTGCCATTTAGAATTAGAAATTAGAGCCTCTTCATTTCTCTGCTTAGTGAACTCATTGTGGAATGAGTGAGTCAATTTTCTATTTGAAATTAATCATATTTTCTATTAACTTTTATCTCTAGGATTTTTGAATACTTCCTGAGATTCGTTGAAAGTCTCTGAGTGCTCAATACATTTTAGCAATCATTTATGACCTGGACGTACAAAGACATTCTAGGCACTGCTCCTGCCTTCTTGGAATTTTATTTTTAATTCTTCCATTTTATGTAATCCTGTTACAGAAAAATAATCACTCATACATGTTTCTATTTCTTTAAAAAAAATTCAATGATAAAATATATTTTCTATTAAAAATATGATGTATTTCCTGATATGGAATTTTTAGCTGAAAGTGACATTGACTTTTATCTAGTCTGGCATTCTTAAAGGAGTATAAATTCTTTTTGTTTTTTGGGTTTTTTTTTTTGTTGTTGTTGTTGTTCTTTCTCTCTTTTTAGCTCTTTGAGAATATCTACCTAAAAGAACCCTCCTATCTTTTCACCTCTGTTCCAGAGCTTAAAAGAATTAAAAAAAAAAAAAAGAAAGAAAAGAATGTTTTTAGACAATAGGAAAACTGCAATTTGAGAATCAATGAAATATGTGAATCAGGGTCCTTTCTCTATTTTTGCTATTCACGTGTTGTCTTTCATGATCATAGAAAGTGGCAACCGTGACTGATTTTGAAAATATTAATCTACAATCCCTTGAATTGTCTTACTGTGTGTGGCAAAAGATACTACCTTGGTCCAATATGCATGTGCTATGAAGAGTTCTCAATGGCCCTTGCTTGTTAAGGACCAACTCATTCTGATTGGTGCCTATGGAAGCAAAGAGCTGCTCTCACCTGCTGTGGGACCTCCTTTGGTATGTTCAGCTGTGCATCCCTAACATTTAGCATGCTGGAAGGCTCAATAATGTATATTAACTTGTGACTGAATACACTGAATGAACAAATGAAGTTTGTTCATATAGCGACAGGCTATACTTTTTTCCCCTGTCAGAGCCACCAGCCGTTCCTCGAACTGTGAAGGCTGAACTGTATTCATATCAATAAATGTGGTTTTCCCCTAGTTACACTTGTGACCTTGTGCAGGGGACTTCCCTCTCTAAACCCTGGTTTTCTCTATAGAGTGAGGGAATTTTTTTTTTTTAAGATTTTATTTATTTATTTGACAGAGGGAGAGAGAGCATGCACAAGCAGGGGGCGGGGTAGAGGGAGAAGCAAACTTCCTGCTGAGCAGGGAGCCTGATGCGGGGCTCGAACCCAGGACCCGGGGATCATGGCCTGAGCTGAAGGCAGACGCTTAACGACTGAGCCACCCAGGCGCCCCTAGAGTAAGGGAATTAAAGCAGGTACTCTCCCAAGTCCCTTCCTATTATTCCATACAGTGATTAGTGTGTGATGACATAACACATTCTGGTACTGCTTACAATGTTTGGGGCAGCAGACTTGCCACCACTCCTCCTCAAAGAGGACATGAGCCAAGTTTAAATAGGCAAGTAGAGGAGAATGCAAAAGTAAGGGTTTTCTCCTATTCGCAGCCTGATAGGCTTTTTTGTTTAGGTCTCCAGAGGTGAACAGGGTAAAGAGTGGAACTAAAATCATCAGAAAATACTTTTCATTAGTGCAGGAAAATCTTTTATTTAGATCAATTAGTGGGATAATGGTTGGTTTTATTCACAGGAAAGACAGTGCTTTTCATATTCATAAAATATTAGTGACTCCAGACCCATTTAATTTCTGCACATCTGTTAAGTAGAGAAAAAAGAAACCTAATGATCTAACAGAAAAACACACTTAAGGTTAACATTTGGTTCCCAGACCTATCATTCTGTTTGCCAAAATGAAGTTACTGAAGCTTTCATAGTAATTGTTGTGACTGAGCAGAGCAAAGGGACTTATGTACATTCATGCTGGTATGTATACACATGTATTTGCACCTCACAAGCCCATATTAGAACCTGCTATTTATTTCCTGAATGGAGCCTAAATTAGTTAGTGATCTTCTGCAATATTGCTGAGAAATGGATGCACAATGTGTTCTTATTTAAAAGAGAGACAATGAGTAGACGGCGACACAAGAGCATTAAATTACTCTGCCCCAATTTATTTCTCAGAGCAGTTCTTGCTGAAAGGTCTTTCAGGAAAACAAGGACATTCAGGAAGTAACCCCCAGTCTCTGTGGATGAATGTGTTTATTGAGAGCCTGCTTGGTGAGAGGTGTGCAGACCCCTGGACTTAGAGCTCCCGTTCCAGCTTTATTTCCTTCTGGGTGAAGCCTCCTCAGTTTCTTCATCTGTAAAATGGAGTTCATATAGTATGGTTGTGCGGATCAGATGAGGTAACAGTGTGACTGTAGAAGGAAACAGTGGGAAGGGCACCGAGAGGTCACTTTTAAGTCTAAACCAAAAAATGTTACTGTTACTTTTTTTTACTTTTCACAAATTACGTAATCCCCTTGGCTGTCACTAGGCAAATATGAAGATTACCTCATCATAGTAATTATGTTTTAACATAATTGTAATGATAAATTTACCACCTCCAACAACCAGGGTGCTTATCCCTGTCCTCACCTCCAGGTGACAACGTACCCCTGTGTGGCTTATGCATGAAATTAGCTACACAAATTGTGGAACATATGTACAGTTTAACTTGTTTGCCGTATCTGAACATTGCAAATGTTAAGTATAAATCAAAACAAAGATAAAATATAGGTGCCATTTTTTGGTGAAATCTATCACCACTAGATCAGATGACAGTCTTGTAATTGTAACGTCTCTACTTCTGACTTAGTAAAAACTTTGTAATGTGTGCATTGTGGGGGAAGGTGGTCATTTGCTCCCACCCACCTTCATACTACTATTCCCTGATGGTGCGGCCTGGCCAGGATAAAACCACTCTGGGATGACAAAATTGATCTGGGCCAGCAAGAAAGGAAATCACCATATTCCATATATTTCCCTTCCTTCTCTCTGTTCCCCACCAATACAGGATTTGTTTTTCTGCAAAGCTCTTTCCACAACTGACAATTGGGAAATAAAAATTGCGTATCTATACCTCTTGGAAGCTTTTAATGACTGCTTTCATTAATAACCAGTCTCAGCTGAGAAACAACTCATCTATACATCCGAGGCTTGACCCATCTCTTTTTTCTCCACAGATTCTTTACTGCTACCCTTTACCAGACACACGTGATCAGAAGCCAGTGCTATGAATCTTTCAGTTGGTGAATCCTGCTGTTGAGGTTCCCAGCCTCCTCTGCTTATGCTTCCTTGGTATCAAAAGTGCCTTCTGCTGATTTACCTGCTGAACTTCTCTGAAAAAAAGCTCTTCCATATACCATGAACACATTTATAGTTCCAGAGAAACTACATCTAAGAACACAGGAATGTGAATAAAAATCTAAAGTGGGTAGAAGATAAATGCCAGGTAAAATGTATCGATGGGAGAGTTGTCTTCTATGAATGTCCCCAGCCTGGCTTATTTGGGGGTGTGCAGGAGAGAGGGTAAATGTGCTCATTCTGAAACTAAAACTCAAATTTGGAAGGTTTTACCTGCACATGAATGATGACAAAAACTTACCTCATCCTTCAAAAGAATTTCACCTGGTTATTTCTAGGAGTTTCTGGAGGCTACCTGACTTGTGTGTAAAATTCTAACTGTTCTCATTCCGTCAGCTCAGTTTTCTCTTTGAAAGTCAAGTGTCCTCATGACACCTGAGGAAGGCTGTTGACACACCAGGGCTCTCCTGAAAATTCAAGGCAGTGTACCACACCACCTTCTTCTGAATAACTTCTTTAATAACACATAAAAACATGTTCCATGGCTAAAAGGGCTTGATGACCTCAATCAATATTGAGAGTCCCTTCTACATATCTCTACCTGCCTACTGGTTCCTTTAAATAAATTCTTAAATATGTAAGTTTATCTAATTAGCCAGGAAAGATAAAATTTTAAGTAAGAAAATTTTACTTGACCTTATTACATGGTTTAAAACAAAAATCATGAAAGATCTTTTTAGCCATAAATGTGTGAATTTGACCACTACTACTCTAATAGAAAAATACATTTGAAATTTTTGGCAGTTGATTTTGAAAGAGAAATCAGGTACATGCATACATAGTAACTATTTAGATTTAAGAGCTGTCACTTTACAAAATACGTATATCAATATATCCATGTTTGTCCTACTTGTGTACTACTTACTCAGGACTAGTATAGAGTATCTGATCAATAATGTTTACTAATTAAATTTTATTAAATATATATTTTAACTGGCTGCTGGCTAAATAAGCTGTCATGTGGCCACTGGAAATTTCATTCCTCAGAGGCTAGAAATCCAAAATCAATTCAAAGAATCCATATAATCAATTCAGAGAATCCATATAATGTGAGGTCATCAAGCCCTTTTAGCCATGGAACATGTTTTTATGTGTTATTAAAGAAGTTATTCAGAAGAAGGTGGTGTGGTACACTGCCTTGAATTTTCAGGAGAGCCCTGGTGTGTTAACAGCCTTCCTCAGGTGTCATGAGGACACTTGACTTTCAAAGAGAAAACTGAGCTGACGGAATGAGAACAGTTAGAATTTTACACACAAGTCAGGTAGCCTCCAGAAACTCCTAGAAATAACCAGGTGAAATTCTTTTGAAGGATGAGGTAAGTTTTTGTCATCATTCATGTGCAGGTAAAACCTTCCAATAATGGGCTTATTTCATTTAGCATAATGCTCTTAAGGCTCATTTATGTTGCTGCACGTGTCAGAATTTCCTTCCTGTTTAAGGCTGAATAAAACTCCTTTGTATGTATACACCCACCTTTTACTTATCCATTTATCAATCAGTGGACACTAGGGTTACTAACATGTTTTATCTATTAGGAATAATGCTGCAATGAACATGGGTGTACTTCAAGGCCCCGCTTTCAATTCTTGAGCATATACCCAGGCGTGGAATTGCTGTATCATATGGTAATTTTACTTTTAACTTTTTGACAAACCATCATTCTGTTTTCCATAGTCGCTATGCCACTTTATATTCTCTCCAACAGTGCTTAAGGGCTCCAGTTTCTCCACACACTTGCCAACACTTGTTATTTTCCTTTTTTTTTTTTTTAAGTAACCATCCTAATATACGTAAGTGGTATCTCATTGTATTTTTAATTTGCAGTTTCTTAGTTATTAGTGATGTTGAGCTCTTACTATATTTTTAAATTGTGTGGATACGAAACCCTTTTTCCTTCTACTTGACAATTCTAAGAAAACCAGCTAAATAAAAAGGAAATTCCAAAACTGTGAGCATAATTTTAACACTATTCTTATCCTTAAAGGATTATTATAAATTTGAAGGAAACAGCATAATAAAGTACAAATCACTTTATCTTATGTTCAATCTATAGCTTTCCAAGGTAGCAATTAAACCCTACCAAGTCCACACAGTTCATTTATTCATGCAGCAATACTAAGTGAGGCTCTCATTTGCTTTCACTGTACCGGTTTCTGGGAACGTATAAATTAAACTTCACTATTCCTGTCCTCTAAAAACCTATCTCTAGTTTATGGGGCATTATCTTTCTGTAGCCATGTATAGGTCAAAATAGAGAAAGTCCATGTTGTCCTACTAAGAAGTCAGAGAGATCTAATTCAAATACTTTCTCCGTCTTTACCAGAGGAGTGACTAGAAAATGTTACGTAAAGTGAATTTCCTCCTCTGAAAAGTAGGAGTAATTGTTCTTACTTAGGGGTTTTATTGATTAACCCCATGGACAATGTAAACTAGTTAACCAGGTAGAGATATCCCCATAATGACTTTCAGTCTTTTATTGGCACATACATAGCTGAGAGCTCATGAATATCTTACACTAGCCCAGAAACACTGAGGCTTCCATTAGTTTTGAGAATTTTCGCAATAACCATTTCTCTTGAATAGTCCTTGGGAAAAAAAAATCAATAAATGGAAGTAATCTCTGCTGTCAGTGCTTAGAAGTTATATAAAACAAAAAGTGTCTGGGAAATATATAGGCATGAAGGAGATAAAATCATTTGCTGAGACTTGTACTTTAGAATTGTACATCAGCCAACATTTAATTTTCCTTAAAGAGACAAAATGGATCCCAGGACCTCCTTTCTGGACTGTAACATTATTTTGTGTATTCATTTATTTAAAGAAGGAAAATCTGCCCTTGTGAAGAAAATGTGCTGGTCACAAGGAGTTGGACTGTTCTTATCCTACACAGCAAGTTCTCACTGCAAATTCATTAACTGGTTGGATCCCTAAGTGGCCTTACAGGTAAGGAGCACTGATTGTGTGGATCAGGGCAGTATCCTTTTTAGAATAATTATTTGTCATTTTGAAATTATAAACAAATAGTCTGGTGTTTTTTCTTTTTTTTTCTGGCATCATATGGCAGTCATATCATCCTGTTACTAGTATTAGTCTTTTGCTTTGCAATATTAAATGGAAATTAAGTTTTGAGATGTTAAAACTCAGAGCTTGATCCTGGACATTGACTTCAAGATGATTGGACACAAGAAGGGAATTAATGCAACCTCAGGAAGTGCCTCCCCCACCCCCCATCAAGGGTACTCTAACCCCATAATCACTAGTCCCACACACCTGGAAGCAATCCACTTATTTTCTAAAGCTTTAAAAATTTCTACAAACCTGATCTTGCAATTTTCGATAAGTTTGGTTATTCTGTTATACCTTTTTTTCCCCAAATACAGATTTTGAAAATTTTTTCTCATCTGAACACTGGGTAATTCTAGGAAAAAAGAAGCTATTATATTTGATTCTTCGTGTTTTCAAATTTTGATGCAATGCCTTTATAAATTAGCCTATACTGATATAAGATTGTGATTCAGGGTCAAAAATAAAAACTTAGACCAGATGGGAATATTTACTAATGCTTACTTTAAGATATAAAAAATGTGAAAGAATTGAAGTAGAAAACTGTGCTGAAATATAGCCACTGTTCTTTTGGTAATACAGTAGTAGATATTCATCATGATTTATTTTCCCTTGAACCATACTTTGCCTTTAAGTAATTTTGGAGGATAAGACTAGAGTACTTTCACATTTGTACAATTTTTTCTCAATAAAACTATGGCTGCATGGTTTGTCTTAATATTTATCTCTGCACTGGAATGCTTCTTGACAGTTTCTTTCTGATTTTTAAGTTTCATATTTGCTTGTATAATTTGCTTGTTTCTTTAGTCTGCTGCCAGGAAGTTAAATATAATAGTAAAGCTTTACTGAAAGGTAGAAAGTAGGAAAATTTGAAAATTGGGATCCTATGCCTTTATTCTTTTCTGAGAAAATTTTTTGTACCTATGTGCTTTGGGGATTTGACATCAGTCATTTGATTGATCCTACAAAAAGATGTGAACTGCATCTTCTTAAGTGAGATCAGGCTTGTTTTTAAATTTTTATTGTATGCTTTATGTAAAACTGATTTGAAAAAATCTGTCTAGATTGTTTTTACCTAAGGAATTATATATATATATATATATATTTTTTTTTAACTTTATCAATCCCTGTACATATTTGTTAGCATTTCCTTTAATGTGTTTTCTCCAGATGTTAAAAGTAAAAACCGCTTGTTACTTTTTCCATCGTCACTCTTCACCGCTTTCCATAGGCAGCGTATTATGCAAGCCAAGGCCGGGAGGAAATAACAGACGTGTGAGCCCCAAATTATAGGCACAAAAATAACTTGCATAAAAGAAGTTTTAAACGACACCACTTTCCAAAAAAAGCCAGCTCTAATTGACTCAAGCCTAGAAAGCAGTAACTTCAGGGAACATCAGACACACGTCTACTGATCCCAGAAAGTGTTCCACAGTGTGACATTAGCTGGAATGATGACATTCCCAGCTCGCTGCCAACACATTCCAGGAGGCAGGCTGGGTATTTCGGTACTGGTCAAACCAGTGTCCCCTACAGTATTGTTAGGACATCGTTGAGATGCTATTTTATTTATACAAGCAATTCCTTAGAACCCAGCCCCGTTGCTCACCTGCAACAGATAAAAGAAAAGACAGAGAGGCAGAGAGAATGCAAGAAATAAGAAGGGGAAACTCCTCTCTGAATGCAGACAGAATCCTCACCAGGGCTTACTGACTGGAGCAGCCCGGGTTCCTGCTGTTCGCAGAATGTTACAGATGGCTGCCTGGGCAGGAAGCCCTCCCCCTTCCCTAACGGTGCTCTGGGGAATGCAGGGGGCCTGGAACCAGCCCTCTCCTTCCCTTCCAAACCTCTTCTCCAAACCCCTACTGAGAAAAAAAAAAGAGAGAGAGAGGGAGAGAGAAAGGGGGGGGGGGGGGGGGAAGTACGCCCTCTGGAAACATTTCTGCCAGTCTGTTTTTTAGTGGAATCTTGAATTAACCTCTTCACTCCCGATTAGAACAGCGATTTATAACTTTGCCGGCATCTCTTTAATGTCCAGAATCAATTCCACCAGCTCATTGAAGTACCCTACCATTTGGGTTGAATTATAGTGGCACTTTTGAGTTATGCAACAATTTCAAGTAAGCGAAAGCAGGTTTGAATTCGGAAATAATTAAAAGTATTTTAGCACATCAAATATTGTATTAATAGTGTTCTCTGGGTAGATTTTTTTTTTTTTTAAATCACATTTGAAAGTTTTGTTTTTCCCATAGTTTTTTTTCCTTTGGTGCAGTTACTTTCTTTTAAAGTATAAATTTGTTTTGGACCTATTTAATGAGAGGTTAATTTCATAATCAGTCTTTTGTTTATAATTTGAAGGCAATTTTATTATCATAGCCCTATTTATCCGTATTTTAAAGCACACTATATTTTTACACTAAAGCAAGGTGTTTCTTAAAGATAACTTATATTTTGGACTTTATTAAGTTAGGAAATCCAGCTGATACATGTCTCCACCCAAAGAGGAAGCAGAAACTTTATGCTAAACTATAGAATTCATTGTTATTTCTAACCTCATAACTGCCATCACAGTAGAAACAAAATATGCCCAGGAAGAATATACTTATTTTGAAACATTTATATTACACTTATTTGATTCAAAAATACAGTGTTGAGAAGAAAAAAAATAATTTTCCCTCTACCCTTCTAGATTCTTGGCTGAGATACCCACTGTAATAAAAGATTAATAGGAGAAAAACAACCAAGTTTATTAGCCGTTTACCCCCTGTATACCTGGGAAATACCCAGGAAAACCGAGTCACTTCCTGAGGTGGCTTGAGCCACCACCTTAAATACCATCTCCAGCTGAAGACAAAAGATGTTGGGGGATGGGAGGAGCCAGTTCAGGGAAGCTATCAGGAAAAGCACAGTAAATAAAGGTGTGATTGTCATGCAGATTTAGGTTGTGACCTTCTCTATTGATAAAATTTTCTAGCGAGGTAGAGTCATCCTTCTCTTCCTAGTACAGAGAGAGAGAGAGATACCCTTACAAATGGAGATTTCCCTTATAAATGTTAAGTGTCTCTTACAACTTCTACTCAGTTTCCAGAGCTATTCTTATATCTGTTGTTTCTTAAAAATACTCAGCCTAAAATAATTCTTGTGCCAAAAAAAAAACATTTTAGGGTTGCAAATTCTGCTTTCCTTCAAAAGTTACAGACGACCCAAACTCTATAATCCCAATGATAGACTGGTTAGGTATTTCATCATCTCATTAATAAAATAGTCTAACCAACTGTAGTTTTACTGCATAAAAAGACAAAAGCTTAAAAATGGGAAACTACTGAAAATGTAGTTAAAGAATGTAGCAGATGGAAGTTAAAAAAGAAAAGAACTTCTTAATTTCATATGAAGCAAATCGAGATATTCTGTGACTGACTACATTTGTCTATTGATTAATTCACCAAATATTGAGTGCCCTTTGAGTTTCAAGCCCCATGCTGGATATTAGGGATACAGTCATGAGTAAAACATACTATTTGCCCCCAAGAAACTAGTCTGGTGGAAGACAAGACAATCTGGATTTCTGTTACCTGCTATCTTAAGTCCTTCTATCTAAACACTTAGAAAGGCTCAGTGAAGACAAGTCAGTTCAGCCAGCTCTCAACTAAACAAGCTCTAGGTCATGGCACCTGGCATCCATTCTGATTTTCTGATTGATCACTGCATTTGTTCCCATTAGTCCCCAAGCTATACCATTCATTTTTTAATAGCATGTTTATTTGGACATAATAGAGACTTGAATCACTCAAGATTCCTTCCAAAAAATTTTTTTTACTTTTATTTACCTATCTGTGTTCCATTTCTAGCTAAAAATAAACACATAAATTTAAAAAAAGGGGCGGGGGAATTTACTGAGGAGTTTTTGAGAAATGTTTTTTTTTTTTCTTTGAGAAGAAGAAGGAGATATGTGAACAGGAAGTCTCAACTATTTTGCCTTTGCCTTGGATGTGGTTGTGTGAGGTAGTGATGCTTGGAGCTACAACGGTCTTGCAATTATGAGGGAAAGCTGATAGCAGAGGTGCTGACCATGGCCCTGTACACTTGAGCTACTCAGTTTCCCACCTGGGATGTGCTACCTCTGGATTTCTTATATGAGCTATATTGATAGCTTTCCTTATTTAATCCATTTTGGTTTGGAAATGTTACTGGCAGTCAAAAACACCTGAACTGAAATACTATGTTTAGAGGAAGTGGAATGACTTTTGTTTCCTAGGAATAAAAATTGAATGGCTATACTTACATTCCAAATAGAGGATTTTGTAATATATATTTAATTCATGCAGTCTTCCAAATCATAAAACTTCCTGGGAGGCATATTAAACTCTAAAATCTAGATTCTAGAATTAAGTATTATTTATTGGATAAATAGCCCCCTTCCACACATTGTTGGATTTCAAAAGTTTATCTGACTTTGATAGCTAAACTTCAGGTGACTCTCAGCTTGCTGGTTTTCGAGTCAGTGGTGTGGTTTACAGTCATACCTGACAATGGGATCAACCACATCATAAAACACTCTATAGAGATATAGGCCAACACATTCAAGTGAGAACCCAAGCCAAAAGTCAAATTTTCCGTCTCTATGTGTAATTGTCCTTGACTCTAAATATGTATTTGAGAGAAATGAAAGATTATTGGGCAAATTAGAGTCTGTCAGCATCAGCCTACTAGCTGTATCATATCTTTTTTACATTATGTATTTCAAAACTCAGCTAAATGGAAGGGTCCAGAAAGAGGACACATTCTATTTTCATGGAACCTTTTGTCTTCTAGCCTACAGGCTTCCTTTGCTATGGTACACTTAGCTCCAGTTCAGACAATGATACACAAAAATATAGATATATTTGGAGATTCTGAACAACTGATGTCATGTAGTTTATTGCTAAATTACTGGGGCTTAGGGTTTTTTAAAAGATGCATTGATCCCCCAAGCACAGAAGAAAATCCCACAGATAGATATCCTCAGTAAAAAAGTACAAAGCAAACAAAACTGTGTGTGTGTGGGTGGGTGCATGGGTGTGTATTAATGATCTCATTTATTTTAGTTTTACTGGATAGCCAAGTAGAAAGAATCATAATAAAGATACATGAAAATGGGGGGGGGGGGACTATATTGCCTTAGCATAAGATTAAACATGAAGTGTGCTTCAAGGAAAAAATCAAGTCACACTGGAAATGCCTTAAATGTCTACATGTGTAATGATTCAGCAAGGCCCAACGCACTAATGACGAGCCATTGCCGCATGCGGCCATGATGCAAAGCAAAGCCGTTCTTTTACGTTGCCCTTATCCAAGTCCATTAAGAAATAATGGTTCTAAGATGAAAGTCTTGTTAGGGTTTCAATGAAAATGTTTGGCACACCATGATGAAAAGTCAACAATCTGCTTTTAACAAGAGACACTGGAAAAACGTTGGTTAAAATACCACTGAAAATATTAATTCTCCTTAATGGCAGGATGCAACATAGCTTTTTATAGTTTTTGATCCATGTCATAAATTTGGCTATGACAGAGGGGATACTCCAGCTTTAACTCACTGGCAAGAACATTAGTTATTTTCCAGCCCTGAAAGGTTTGGCCCTTAGTATTCTTTGTAATGCACCAAATGGCCAACTTCTTCTCAGAGGGTTAGGGTGCGTATGTGTGCATGTGCGTGCACACACAAGTGTGCAAGTACGCATCCACTTGCACATGCATGCATGCGTAGTCAATGTGTGTGTGTCGGCAGTATGAGGAGGTTCTTTTTCTTTTGAGTTTTTGGAGAGAGAAAATAAGGAAAAATTCTATAAGTCTCAAGTCTTGGCCTCATTGCCAGAATTCCCAAAATTTGCAAAGTTGAATCAGTGAGGAAGATAGCAGCCTTACAAACCATAATTACCTAGTCACTATATGCCTGAAGATGCATTTCAACTGAATGTGGTTAGAAAAAGTATTGTTTTTTTCCTATGCTTTTTTTTTCCTCAGCATAAATATAAATTTTCAGATTTTCAAATGTAAGAATAAATTTTTCAGATTTTAAAGATGTCAGAATAACAAGAGGGAGAGGAGTCCTCTCATTAGCTCAGGGCAATGAATTTTGGCTTGAGAACTTACATTTCAAAACAGTGTTGCTCTTGCCCAAATCCTCATACAAAATGCTCTCTTAGTAAAATAGGTATACATATGTGATAAATATAACTTCAGTGCCAGACCTTAACATTATATCCTAATGCCTTCTTTCAGCTTTGCCAGTGAATGAATGTTTGTTCCTTTTTCTTCAGCAGTATTGAAAAAGGGTTTTTTGAATTGGATAAGTACAGGAATATTTACTAATGGAATAATTATTTGTTGCTATGATTGAGGGACATCTTTGTAATAATATTTTAAGTTTACTCCTGATGGCTTGGGCTTCTTCTTCAACAACAACAAAAACCCATACATTTAAAATATACTAATAGATGTCTCTTTCCTCTGTTTTAAATTTAATGGTGAATCCGATGTCTTAGAGCAATGAATGAGAAGAAAGTTGAAGTGTGAATTTCTTTTTTTTAATAAGATTTTATTTATTTATTTGACACAGAGAGAGAGAGAGAGCACAAGCAGGGGGGAGTGGCAGGCAGAGGGAGAGAGAGAAACAGACTCCCCGTTGAGCAGGAAGCCCAATGTGGGACTCGATCCCAGGACCCTGGGATCATGATGCCTGAGCCAAAGGCGGACGCTTAACAGTCTGAGCCACCCAGATGCCCCATGAAGTGTGAATTTCATACGTAGGAAAAATATAAAATAGCTTACCCCCAGAACATCTTAAATTTTTTTTTTATGAATAGGAACACGCGTAGAGTGAATTATACTTTAATGTTGCTTCTTTATACAAGTAGTTCTTAAACTTCCATAAGCATAAGAATCACTTAGTGGATATGGGGGTGGAATCTTATTAAAAATCAGAAGTTTTAGACTCAGAGATTCTAATTTAGTAGGTCTGGGGTAGGGTCCAAGAATCTGCATTTTAAACAATTGTCTCTTTCTCTTTATCATTTGATACTAATGTCAATGGTCATTTCCTCAACTCTGAGAAACTACTGCTTTATAACCTATGAAGAATTAAATTTTGGACAAAGGGTTTGTTCTCCTTCATGCTCCTGTAAGTTTTGCTGTTAAGGGATTAACTTTGTACACTCCAAAAAAGTGTGCTCCTTCAAAAGACACAGAGGCTTCCCAGGTCAAGTTCTGTGTTGGCTTGGCAGGCACCTGGAGGGAATGTTATAAAGAGAATTTGAATATCAGAGCAATGATTAAGTTAAATTAACTTCAAGGTTGCTTCTGATCCATCATTTTTTCATGTCTCCTGTAAATGTTCAGTGTTAATTCTTTAAAAAAAAATCATATGTAAGAAAAGCAAAAAGGCACAATAAAGTGCTAAGTTGTTTCTTTTCTTTTTATTTCTTAAATAAGATGTGATGGAGAGCTAACATCATACACTTTTTTAAAATGGCCTGTGATTGCGCAGGATTGAAATAATCCTACTTTCCAGTCAATGCCTATTTTTTTGGTTTATATATACTTACTTTTGCAAAATACGTATTGTTCTGGGTTTTTTTTAAAGTTTTGTTTATTTATTTGAAGGGGGGAGGGGCAACAGGAGAGAGGGAGAGAGAATCTCAAGCAGACTCCCCACTGAGCGCAGAGCCCCATGCATGGCTTGATCTCATGACCCTGAGATCATGACCTGAGCTGAAGCCAAGAGTCAGGCGCTTACCAATTGAGCCACTCAGGTGCCCCAAAATATGTATTTTTTTAAGGTGCACATATCTTTAGTTTACATATCACATTCTTTTCTATACTCTTCATTGACAACTATGTCTTTAAAGTCAATTTACGTTGCAATGTGTAATTTAACCCACAACTTCAAACTGCCTCACAGTTCTCCAGCTTGTGTACCCTCCATGTTTTACCATCCATTCTGCCAGGATGGAGTCTCAGATTGCCTCCAAATCCCCACTGAAAAAGGTGCTATACTAGATATCCTCTTACATATCCTTTGATGAGCCTGCACATATCAATTTCAAGGTGGGTACTACCAATTTATTTTAAAACAAACTTTAGCAAAGGGGAATAGGGGCTTCAAAATTTCTGTCATTTATTTGGCAACCTTAGGGATGCAGAAGAAATTTATTTATGATACCCTTATGAGATGTATAGTTTATTCCATGGAATAGTTGTTATAATTCATCTTCCCCCCACCCCCCCAGTGCTCTCTAGAGTAATGAGCTGATTTAAACAAAAAGAAAAGGAAAAAAAAGGAGAGAAAAGAAAATTATTCTCTCTTCATTGCTTTTAATGAAAGAGAAATAAATCCTACCTTTCCCCAAGCCCACTTGGATTAACTTGACAGAAAACATAGTCTTTTCACCTGTGATTATCAATCCAAATATAAAATCAGCCCAAATATGTACACTGGTCTGAATCAAATTTACTGAATAATTGAATTCTTTTGAAAAATCGTTTATAGCATTAACAATTTTTGAATTTTATATTTAAGTAGTAGTCTTCAAACATGCTTAATAGATCAGTCTGTTGTATTCATATCTATTGGATGAACTTTCACATCCTTGCATTTAATGAAGTGTTACTGTAATTTGATTTGTTTATCTGGTGTTTCTCTCTTTATATTTGGAATTATCTTGCCAGCAAATACACAAAAGCTGCTATGCAAAGATCAGCAAATATCTTTAAAAACTTAAAAGCAGCTTAAAGGGAACTTCAGAGCACTTAGTAGAGACCCTTGCCCAGCCCCTGAAAATGTAGCCATGTGGCCATTTCTGTTCTTGATTTGATTTCTGCAAACTTTTAACTGTTGAATGTCCAGAATGATGGCTTGAGTAGTATATTCCAATAAAATGAGATTTTGCATAATATATTTTAACCAAATAAGCAAGGGCATTTTTGTTGATTAAGCATCTCAATGAGATAGGGGGAAAAAAACACTTTTTAGTAGAATAAAGATCTGAAATCACATAAGAAGTCAGTGTGGGAATGAAATTTAACATACACGTTGCCACTTAACATACCACTTTGAAGAAATACTAATAGAGTTGGTAGGAAAATAGGAAGTCCTGCATTCATTTGTTATTTTGTTGATTGAGCAGTGAGATAGGTTCAAGTTGTAAGCAGTGTTCAATCTCCTGGAATTCCCCTGTAGCAACAGTTATCACATTTATTTGAGCTGTAAAACTCTTTCCTTCCTTGATGTCTTGTTCAAGAGAAGTAATTATAAGTGAGTAGGAGTAAAGCTGGGAGGAGGAGGCAGCTGTCTGAAGCCACGCTCATTCCTCCTCAGCCCTGTTCAGTACCTCAGCAGAGGTGTTCAGGCTCCCTGAGAACCAGTTTGGGAAGCACCGATTATAAAACTCAAAGGCCACAAAGGAGATGTAAATGTAACCGTTTGTGCCTCTTTGCACTGATTAAAAGCAAAATGAATCGCAATGAATTAGAGAGTACATAAAGTTGAAAGGGTATCCTTTTGAATTTGGTACAGACCAAAGTGTCCTGGGCTACCCTAACTGCAAGACACATTGCTTTTTCACTCACCTGTAATCTCCACCACTGGGTCATGCACAAACTCAGGGTAGGACCGCACAGATTTCATTTCAGTGTATTGTGCTCCATGCAGCTAACCATTAACAGAAGAAGACTTGACAAGATATTAAATATAGGGCATTTTTTTCTCACTTAATCCTCATTGTCCTCTAAGGTAGGTGGCATTTGCCCCATTTTACTGATAAGGAAACTAAAATTTGAAGAGGGGGGAAATGCTTCAGGGTAATACTATCATGACACTTTTGAATATTCAATGATACTGAGTATTCCTTATTGTGTTTGCACTCTCATTCATGGGCCAAACCCTAAATGTTTTTCAAGTCTTGGGAACCTTCAAAAGTAGGTTGTAATGGTGGAATTTGTATAAAAAACATGTCAGGAATCACAAAGAAAAACAATATTTTATTGGCTTATTCAAAAAACACAATAGTTATTTTCAAAGGGAAATAACAGATAAACATTGTTTATATAAGGGTAATTCAGAATTACTTGGCTGCACTCATGTTTGTTGATAAAGCTGAAATGAACTCTCACTTAGATATACTTTGAAGCCCTAGCTTCTGGCTTGTCTCCAAGGGTGGAGTGAAGGAGAAATCTGTCAGCAGTCTGTCCTGATTGTACTCAGAGTCCTATGCTGCGTACAGTAGACATCACTTCCATTTCCTTGCACAGATCCAAGGAAAGGCAAGGTCTGTCCCTGCTATTTGTAACACCTTTAAAATTTTCTCTTCCTTTCTGAGAGGCAGGCAGGAGGGCCGAGAGATGTGATAGCACTATTTAAACACCATATCATTAATGTGTGATACACTGATATTACCTTGATACCCCTTGTCCTTTGATTAGGCCAGGGAGATTCTGTCACCCACATTATTCTCAGTGTCATCTCCAGAGACCAGTTGGTTTTTGATAGGACAGGTTTTGAACACACTATATAGATATGTCAAGCCTACTTACAAACTATATACACAGATGTCTGCCCAAAGTCCATTTTATATCAGCTGCAGAGTTCAAGTATTCCACTCATATTCAACAGAAATTCTGATGATCTATGTAGCTTTAATGTATGTGTAGTGAATCTGTAGGAAAGGGAAAAGAAAGATACAGCATTTCTCAAACATATTTGATTTCAAAATCCTAGAAGCTGGTGGCCACTTATTTTGTTTTGCTTCAGATTTTAGCAGCACTTGGGTGATATAGGAAAGCTAACCAACAAATAAGCTTAAGTGGAAAGGCATTAATTAAGGTGATGTCAGTTCCATAGTGGTTCTCAGTCTCGGTTGTGTGACTGAGTCATCTGGCAAGCTTTAAAAAATACTAATCCCCAGGCCTGCACCAGACCAACTGTTTCAAAATCTCTGTAGATGACATAGGGACACTTTGCATCTGTTCTCCTGGCACTGCCAGGGTTGAGAATTACTGAGCTTCACAATCATTTCTATTAAAAAAAGAAGTGAAGGCACTTTTGAGTTTCACTAGGAGTTTATTTTCCTAGTGATAGGCTGCTGGTCCTTAACTGAGCTCAAACGTCATGTGCAGGCCTAAGTGTATCTCAGGTTAACCCTTCATAATTTTACTCAACAAAGTGGGGTTCAAAGTTCTAGAAGCTTGTCAGAAGTGTGGAATCTCAGACTCCATCTGAGAACCACTGAATTATAATGTGTCTTTTAACAAGACTTCCTGGGAGGTTTGCATACACATTTGAGATTGGGAAACATTGATATAATTTCACCGCTAGGGAAAAGTTAGGGGTTCCCTGTTTTTGTGATCTGATTTGCGCTAAAAAATGAAACAAGCACTAGGTTAAGGGAACGGGGACATTGCCCCTCAGATTTTTGATGTTCAGGAAGTCAACCAAGTGGCGAGCTTTCTCCAGCTGATTCACAGATAGTCACTTTAGTCATGAATTCCTTTCATCTGACACCGACTTTCACTTACTAATGAAAGTGCTATCTTTTCACATATGCTTTCTTTCTTTGGCACTACATAGAATTTTTCATCGTAGGTAAAAAAAAAGTTGCAACAGAAGGCAGACCAGCCAAATACTGAGGAATAAGGAAATTTGGTGACTGACCACTAGTGACTGGCCAAGTTGGGCAACAGGATATTGAGTTTCCAACCGTGAGTCTCATAGTTCAGGAGCCCAGAGCCACACTGAACCTTCAGCTAAATGTATTTAACTTGTATGTGGGATTAATCTGCTTCTCTTCAGTGCTTCATTTAATTCCTCTTCTTGTGTTTCTCTCTTCCATCTCACCTGACCTTTCTTTGGAACTGGAAACAGGTTGGAGGAAAACAGGCAGATAAACTCATCTTAGAAAATCTAGGGATACTTCCTGATCTTAAGAAGCACATCCTTTTGCACTCCTGGGTATTTACCCCAAAGATACAAAAGTAGGGACCCGAAAGGGTACGTGCACCCTGATGTTTATAGCAGCAATGTCCACAATAGCCAAACTGTGGAAAGAGCCAAGATGTCCATCAACAGATGAATGGATAAAGAAGATGTGGTATATATATACAATGGAATATTATGCAGCCATCAAAAGGAATAAGATCTTGCCATTTGCAACGACGTGGATGGAACTGGAGGGTATTATGCTGAGCGAAATAAGTCAAACAGAGAAAGACATGTATCATATGACCTCACTGATATGAGGAATTCTTAATCTCAGGAAACAAACTGAGGGTTGCTGGAGTGGGGGGTGGGGTGAGAGGGATGGGGTGACTGGGTGATGGACACTGGGGAGGGTATGTGTTCTGGTAAGCGCTGTGAATTGTGCAAGACTGTTGAATCGCAGATCTGTACCTCTGAAACAAATAATGCAATATATGTTAAGAAAGAAAAAAAGAAGAAGAAGAATGTAGCAGGAGGGGAAGAATGAAGGGGGGGAAATCGGAGGGGGAGAAGAACCATGAGAGACGATGGACTCTGAAAAACAAACTGAGGGTTCTAGAGGGGAGGGGGGTGGGAGGATGGGTTAGCCTGGTGATGGGTATTGAGGAGGGCACGTTCTGCATGGAGCACTGGGTGTTATGCACAAACAATGAATCAGGGAACACTATATCTAAAACTAATGATGTAATGTATGGGGATTAACATAACAATAAAAAAAAAATTTAAAAAAAAAGAGTTTAATTAAAAAAAAAAAAAGAGGCACATCCTTGATAAGACCTTTGCAACACAAATTTTGGGTGCACAGGAAGGTAGGAACTGTTGAGTGTGCCTACAGTTTCTTTGCATATTTCGAGTAGATTTCCAATAGAAAGGGAGATTCCTTCTCGGCCCAAACCTCTCCCTTTCTTAAGAATACCCCATATAACTAACACTTACTTGCCTATTCATATTTACCAGGAACTAAGTACTATATATGTATTAATTCCTCAAATTTTCCTAAGAAAACCAGGAGGACACCGAAGCTCAGTATTTTTTTAAGTAATCTTTATACCCAACGTGGGGCTCAAGTTCACAACCCTGAGATCAAGAGAGGCATGCTCTACCGACTGAGCCAGTCAGGTCCCCCAAGCAGAGTATTTTTTAATAAGTTTTTACTTTTTAGTAGAGTTTTAACTTTACACAAAAATTACAAAGATGGTACAGAGAGTTCTTATATATTCCCCACCCAGAAGTACTGTTAACATTATAATTAACATCTTACATTAATATGGTTATAATTAAGGAACCAATATCAATATATCATTCTTAACTAAAGGCCACATTTTATTCAGATCTTCTTAGTTCTTACTGAGTGTCCTTTTACTGTTCTGAACACAAGATTTTTTTTAAAGAAACTTCTAAGATTACATAGTAGTAGTCAACAGCTTGTCTTTAAATCTAAACTAAGTCCAGAGGCCCAAACTTTTAAGCACTACATTATAATGCCTCATGAGAGAAAAGTATGTCCATTAAATCAGACATCTTGAGAAGAAACTACACCAGTTACACAGGAAAAAAACATATTTTCTATAATTGTGGGAAAGCCAGTACAATCTGAGGAAGATACTGATGCTGTGGAAAGCTTACATGTGACATTTGTGGTCAAACAAACCAAGTCCACCTCCATCAATTATAAGTAGTTAGGCTTCAGTTTCCTTTCTGGAAAATGGGCATGATGTCAATATTCAAGGGCTATTGGATTTTTGTAAAGGGGAAGAGACTATTATTCACTGAGTGTCTTCTATCTGCCTAATGCTAACCTACTTAAGCAATTTTTTTCACTTTTTTCCTCTTTTTTTTTATACCCATATGTGTCTATGCTCACTATTTGTAAAGAAAAATGTCATTACTGAAAGATGTTAAAATGTAAGAATGGCCTCACAAGTGAAAATTGTGATATTTCTCTTTGCATTGAGGAAGTTGATTGGCTACCATCCTGCATGATTTTCTTATCATTGGCTATATGACAATACCACAAGTCTTGATCCAAATGAGGATTTAAGGCCATTGCAGTTCTATTTTTATAATGTGTTATCTCTTTACCTCAGTTGCAGGATATTTAAATAACGGATATGCAAACCTCAGAAGAGTGATTATCTGCACAAGGATTAACTCAATATTTTGAGGCTTCTTTCTATGAGTTGGTCTGGTTTTCCAAAAGAAATTTGGATTCCAGTGTTTTCCTACTGCTTCCTGGTGCCTGTAAGAGCACCAGGAACAGGGAGTTCATCTTTCATACACACAACATGGCTTTGGCAACAGAGGAAAAATGTCTGTCCAGCCAGGAAAAAACATTCACACACTCCCACATGTTCACACCACCCACATCCAAAAGGCTGATCCTCGGAGCTGCCTTTAGAATTGTCATCATGTTCTGATACAGATTCTTAGGCTAAGAAATGTACCTATTCAGCAGTGTCTCAAGCCTACTGAGCTGCTCTTCCATTGCTATCCTGTCGCATTCTTCTTTTCTTCCCTGTTACTGCTTCTGTATCTCTCAATATGTCTGTGCTATAAATGTTCTAAGATGATCATTTAATTACTTTAACTAAAATGTGCAGAACGTGTTAAAGCCACAAAAGGCTTTGAAAATTAGATGCTTTAAACTTTGTTGGAGTGCATTTCCCTCATTAACTATAAAAAAAGTATGGTTTCATTTAAATTTATATGTAATAATTTTTTTTTAAATTTTCCAAAAATATAAATACAAATAGAAGCCTAATTTAAAAATATCAATTCTTACCACATGAAGAGAAACTTACCTGTATCATACATCAATGGATATAGAAAATCAAATTATATGAATATAGGGCTCAAAGGGGACTCTGAAATGTTGTAAATTTCATCCAGAAATACCTTAACCATTCCAAATAATATTGTTGAAAATCTGCAGAAAAGAGATGTTATGACTTTCTGTAGTAATGTGATATTTTATTAAATCCCTCCTATCTCATGTTCATATCTCATGGGAAATAGAGGATTATCTTTTCCCATTAATATCCCAACAAGCTTACCCTAGCTCTGCAAAGAGGGCAAGTATCTTACATGAGATCTGACTGGCATTGTGAGTAAAGATGAATAAGAGTAGAGATCAATAATCCCTGTCCATCCAGGTGGCAGTATAGCCTAGTAGTCAAGAGTGTCGGCTCTGGACATACACAACATGAATTGTCTGGTGCTGCCTTGTTTTCTGTTTCTGTTTTTGTTTTTTAACTAAATAATCTTGAAAAATAGTATAGAAAAATCTGTCTGTTTCCTCCTCTGTAATTGAGGTAATAATGCTTCTCAACTCATCAGATGAGTGAGAATTAATTAGATGATGGATTAATATATTTTAAGGAGACAGAAACATAATAAATAGCATTTTCATTATTTTCTGTGTAATAGACATTACACTTCTAGAGATATTTTAAATATTTAGTTTCCATTCAATTCCTGATATTAAGGATATAATGGACCATTATTATTTCCATTTGTGGATGAAGAAATGGGGTAAAGTGGAATCAGAAACCTACCCAAGAAGACTCTATTAGACAGTGGCAGAGCGAGAGTTGAACCCAGAATTAATTTACTTCAAAGCCCACTTGACCATTTGCCTCCATGAAGAGGTAATTATCTCTCCTTAAAAATGATACCATTGAAAGTCACTCTAAATACCCTGTGAATGTGTTCTAATTTTCTTTTACAATATTTTTAACTGTATTATGAAAACTATTGATTAAAATCTCTTTAACTCACTTGAACTTTTCAATGAGAATTTTAGGCTTTTTTCCAAGAATGTGTAAAGTACCTTAAAATGAAAGCGAATTACTAGGTTTTTTGTTTGGTTTTCTCTCTTTATTCATGTATTTATACACAAGCATTTGTTAGGTACTGCAATATAAATGATTTTGGAGGGAAAATGAAGATCAAAAATATTAATGCTAAGTGCCACTTATCTAGGTATTATCAAAGTGGAAGAGGTGAGACAACTTCTCATTGAATGTATGATAAAATATTCAACATCATGTAATTACTAACATGAGTTAGTTTCATACAGGAAATAAAATGCTATATAAGCTGTGAAGGTTTTAGATAGCTCAATAAAAGAAGTAATTCTTGAGCTAGGAATAAAACAGTGGAGAGAATTTACCTACAACGTATAAGGCATTCCAGACCAATGATATAGTGTGAGGGAAAGTGTGCAGGTAGAATCGAGTATGGCTTATTTGGAAAAAATGAGGAAATAATCTCATTGGAGCAAAAACTGAGTTGAAGGGATATATGAGCTGAGACTGGAAAAACTATTTAAAAAGCATACTATGACCAACCTTGGATGAGAAGTTGCAGTGTTTCCATTTTATTCCATAAGCATTTTGGGTCCACTGACAGTTTTTGAGTCAGGAGAGTTGTGTGATGAAATCAGTATTTAGAGAGATTTCGAAATGATTTTGGATTTAATACTAAATTATTTTAATTCCTTTCCTTCCATCGAAACATGGTGGAGGAGGGAAAATAAGGATAGGATTATGCAAATGCCACCAGTCTCAGTGGAGTAAGAGCATGTCAACATCCAGTCTGAAATTTCTGTACATTGTGATATAGAGAAAGAGATACTGGAGACCACTAAAGTATCCCTGGTGACAGGTGATAGAAAGCTAATGCATTGTGGGGGCATGGATAGAAATATCCTGAAGGAATAGCAAGGATTTTAGAGGAAAATGTCAAAAACAGTCACACAAATGTCACCAAAAGCTACTTTCTCCATGGATAAGATTATTAGAATACAAGAGCCAGTTCATAGATGGGGCATTGAAAGGAAGCATAAATACAGAGAAACACCTTTGCCCATGCTGAAAAGTGGAGAATAGCAAGCCCTTCTAACAGAAACTGAAGAATTCCTTCTAAATTATTGAAACTATTACTAGTCGATTTCAAACATCATAGAAGCTGGGGCGCCTGGGTGGCTCAGTTGGTTAAGCATTCAAATCCGATCTCAGCTCAGGTCTTGATCTCAGGGTCATTCAAACCCAGCATGGAGCCTACTTAAGAGATGATGATAGATAGATAGATAGATAGATAGATAGATAGATAGATAGATAGATAGATAGATGATAGATAGATAGATATAGATAGATGATAGATAGATAGATATTTTAAAAAATTACAGAAGCCACCACTTCATTTCCCTTTCTGCCTCCTCTCAGAGTAATATTCTGCATACAAAGGGAATTCTATGAAACTCAGCAGTATCTTATTAATATTCTCTATTTTAGAAGAGTGAGATCTTCTCAAGCTAATTTGAGGAAGGTGTAACTATGTAACTAGGGCTGGCAGACATGAGGATAAAAATCCAATGTCAGAGAAAGATGTGTGGAAATGAAAAACATGGTCGCTGACTTTAACACTGTAAACACAAGGGCAGAAAACATCTGACATTTTAGAAAATAGGATACATGAAACAGAAGTCAAGCTCCAGTCTCACAACACGGAACAAAGGAATAAAATGTGGAAAATTAAGATAGATGGATGACAGACCAAAGGATTTGCATGTATAAAACAGAAATTAAGAAAAGATAACATGGGGCACCTGGGTGGCTCAGTTGGTTAAGCATCTGCCTTCGGCTCAGGTCATGATCCTGGAGTCCCGGGATCGAGTCCCGCATCGGACTCCCTGCTCAGCAGGGGTCTGCTTCTCCCTCTGATCCTCCCCCCTTTCATGTGCTCGCTCTCTCTGTCTCATTCTCTCTCTCAAATAAATAAATAAAATCTTAAAAAAAAAGATAACAGAATTGATAAATCAGAAGCAAATATTAAAGAGACAATCAAAGAAAGTTTTTTTGCATTGTAGAAAATATATACTAAGAGTATAAGAGATTGTCAAGTTTCAGGGAAGCTAGAACAAGTAAGTCGTCATCTGTACCTAACCTGATGAGTTTTGAATTATAAGACCAACTTTTATACCACAAGCATCAGACACAAAAATAGTTTAACTGCCAGAAAACAATGGAGTCATGTTTTCAAATGCTGGGCAAAATTCTATGACCAGCCAAGTTCATTGTGAAAGACAAGCTGGTGGACATTATTGGACATGCAAAGCTTAGGAAGGATGCTACCCACATACTTTTCTGGGAATGATGACTCAAATACATGCTGTAATAGATTGGAGAATATTCCAAAAGAGTATGGAAAATAATAGAATGAAAGAAAATTGTGGTGTACCAAGAAACATAGAATTAAGCCGAAATAATTGTTTTGGAAATTATACAATACAATTTATGTCCAAAAGATTCTTACATTATTTTATGTATAATATAAATACAATAACTTAATATTAATATGCATACATCAGCAAAAACTCAGAAAAATAAGAGGGAGATAAGAAAGAAAACAAACCTGAGCAAAAGTCATTTTACAGAAGATATTACATAGTTTGTTTTTATTATTGACACAATGTTAAAAAAAACATTGGTTTAAAATATTTTTAAGTAAAAATATTTTTTTAAAAAAAGGCGCCACAGCTATAACCAGTCTTACTTGAATCTGGATGATGTGTATATGGGGCTTCATTGAGCTCTTTTAATTTTGACTCTGTTTTTGAAATTGTCATGCTAACCTAACACAAAAATGATCATCAAAAACTCATCCAAAGAGTTCTTTCCTGATGGGATGCAACAACTGGATTGGGAATGCGACAGAGAAAAATTCAAGTGTTATTACTCTAATTAAGAAACAGATGCAAAGTAGATATTTTTGCAGTGATTAAAATGTATTTTAATAACTAAAAAATAACCACAACTTCCATAAGAAGTAGATCTAAAGTATCCATATTATAGAACCACAAAAGACCTCAAATAATCAAAACAATCTCAAGAAAGAAGAACAAAGTGGGAAACATCACAACTTCCGATTTTCAAACTATATTACAAAACTATAGTAACAAAAACAGTATGGTATTAGCATAAAGATAGACACCTAGAGCAATGGAGCAGAATAGTGAGCCTAGAAATAAGCCCATTCATGTATGTTCAATTATTTTTGACAAAGGAATCAAGAATATATAATGAAGAAAGGATAGTTTCTTCATTAAATGGTGCTGGGAAAACTGGACAGCCACATGCAAAAAGGAATGAAACTGGACCCCTATATTACAGCACACACAAAAATCAACTCAAAATAGATTAAACACTTGAAATTAAGTCCTGAAACCATAAAACTTCTAGAAGAAAACATAAGGAGTCAGCTCCTTGACATTGGTCTTGGCAAGATTTTTTTTTTTTTTTTGATTTGTCACCAAAAGCACAATCAACAAAAGCAGAAACAAACAAGTGGGACTACAGCCAACCATAAAGCTTCAGCACAGCAAAGGGAACCATCAATAAAATGAAAAGGCAGCTTATGAAATGGGAGAAAATACTTGCAAACCACATATCTGATAAGGAGTTAATATCCAAAATATACAAATAACTCATACAATTCAATAGCAAAAAACCCCAAGTAACCCAATTAAAAATTGTGCAAGGGATAAAGGACATGTAATGATGAACACTGGGTGTTGTATGTTAGTGATGAATCACTAAATTCTACTCCTGAAATTAATATTAACTATATGTTAACTAACTGGAATTTAAATAAAAACTTGAAAAAATTTGGGCAAAGGACCTGAATAGACATTTTTCCAAAGAAGACATACAAATGACCAATAGGTACATGAAAAAATGTTCAACATCAGTAATCGTCAGGGAAATACAAATCAAAACCACCATGAGATATTACCTCATATTAGTTAGGGTAGCTATTTTCAAAAAAATAAGAGATAACGAATCCTGGCGAGGATGTGGAGAAAAAGAAACCCCTGTACACTTTTGATGAGAATGTAAACTGATACAGCCACTATGGAAAACAGTATGGAGGTTCCTCAAGAAATTAAAAATAAAACTACCATATGATCCAGCAATCCCATTTCTGGGTATACATCCAAAGGAAACAAAACCATTATCTCAAAAAGATTTCTGTAGTACCATGTTCATTGCAGCATTGTTCACATTAACCAATTTATGGAATTAATCTAAGTGTATATCAGTGGATGAATCAATCAAGAAAACGAGGTGAATATATACAATGAAATATTATTCAGCCTTAAAAAAGAAGGAAATTCTGTCATTTGAGACAACAGAGATGAACCTCAGAGGGTATTATGTAAGGAGAAATAAGCCAGACAGAGAAAGACAAATATTGCATGATATCATTTGTGTGTGGAATCTGGGAAAAAAAAAGGCTGACATAGAAGTAGAGTAGAAAAGTGGGTGCCAGGGGCTGGGGGTGGAGGAAATAGGAAGAGGCCAGTGAAAGGATACAAGTGTCAGTTAGAAAACAAATAAGGTCTAAGGTGTAATGAAGAGCATGGCGACTATAGTTGATACCACTGTATTGTATAGTTGAAATCTGTATGAGTAGAATGTAAACATCCTCACCAAAAAAAAAAAAAGGAAAAAAAGGTAAATACACTTTAAATACCTTACAATTCTGTTAGTTAATTAAACCTCAGTACCTCTGAGAAAAAGTATCCATAATACTAAAGAAAAGTGCAAAGAAAACATGGTCTAAATAGCAAAAGACAGGTAGGGGAAAAGCTTACTAAAAAAAATTAAAAACAGAAAGCAAAGAGGATATGAGTTACAAAAAAACTAGATACTAGTTGTAAAAATATGTGATTGGGTTTAATTTCTCTATTGAAATTTGACAAAAAATAAAAATCTGGCATCTGCTATTTTAAAAAGACAGTCATGAAAGATTCATAGACAAAGTTTAAAAATAAAATGATGGACAATTAAATGCAACCAAAAGCAAGAACAAGTAGGCATTATTGACATCACTGAACTATAGTACAAATAATTAAAACAATGACAAAGGGCCTTAACATGCAAATAATAAAATGGACAATAAATGTATATAGGATATTCACAAATGATATCTAAAAGACCATTTCATATGTGAAATAATGTTCACTCTTACAGTTCTTGGAATGTAAATTTGCACAACTATTCTAGGGAATAACTTTTGGGGGAAAAAAATCCCAAAACTTTAATAAAATAGATCATCTTTAAGTCAAGAAATCCCTTATAAGGAATTTGTTCTCAGGAAATAATCATGAATGGATACAAATATTTGGGTGAACAGGTGAAAAGATGTTCACTTAAGCTTATTGTTCATAATAATAATAAATTAGAAACATTTAAATGTTCAACAAGAGACTTCTTAAACCAAGTATAATGTATCCTCAGGATGAAATAGGATAAAATATTATTCAACCTTTAAAAATTATAATTTAGAGGAACATTTAATGACAAGAGAACATGTCTCCAACATATTAAGTTTATAAAACAGATGTGGGGAAACGAGAAGATGGAGAGTTTATACATAAAACAATGTGGTGATGATAATATTTCAAATTCTAATGGATATGCCTTTCATCTCTCTTTTCACATCATATTACAGTACTTATTTCCCATCACCCACCACACACCTTTCAGGGAACCTCAAGTCCCAGCTATGCAGAGCACCAGATGACACAGTACTGCATATGGGGTACAGGAAGTGGCCTAAGTCTGAGGTCAAGGTTGAGAAGTTAACACTCCCTTGTGCCCCTGAGAGCTGTAGTACTTGCACAGTCCATTTCCATTCTCCCTCTTTTCACCAAATTTAGGTGGGAAGAAAGGAGTAAAATAATTTGACTTAAAACTATAATCATAAAGAAATCCTTGAATTTAAATGAGAGTATCAAGAATATATATATATATATTTTTTTCTTCATCAGGCAAATAATTTACTTGGATTCAGAAAATAAATTTAAAGTTTATAAAGTTGCATTTCTTAGACACTCAGATTTGTCATGGAGAAATTTCTACTTGCTACATCAAAACATACTTACTTGGCAGTTATTCTGAAAAATAACCATATATTCAAAAATTTGGTGACAAGAGTGGTACTGTTTTACTCTTGGAAATCTCTTTGATGTCTTAATTGAAGACAGTTGAATTCTTACATTTTTCTTCCTGCAATCTGTAGCATTATTTTGTTGTTGTTGAAGTGTGTAAAGAAAATCTGTTTTCCCACAGATATGTAATTGGAAAGGGGAGGAGAATTTTCAGATAATTGTAAATATTCCTTGATCCTACACCAAAATCTGACAAGAAGAAGTTAAAAGTTAGTTGAAGTGTAGAATCTGAAATCATGTTAATCAATTTCTTTACCCTGTTATGTTAAAATCCACTAGTTATTCTTACACTTTAAATGGCTATTTTACTCATCTGTAATTTTGTAACTTCATACTTTTCGTCATTTGGAAAACAGATCACTGATTTATGCAGCTTTTCCAAATGTTGAAGTATTTCATTATACATTATCAAAAAGTCACAAACATTAATGTCCTCACCAATTTCATCAGAAAAGTGTTTAAAGTATCAGGAAAACTACAAAACTGATGGCAGATAAAAATTTTTCCAAAATTGTCATTTTCTTTTGACAGCTCTAATTTTATCACAATTACTGTCAGTCGTTTTTCTCAAAGTGCCAGGTTCATTTCATTCCTTTTTGAGGAAATTTCTGCCCAGTACCCAAGTCTGAAGAATCATAATTTGTCAGTTGATTTTTATTTCAAGTAAAGATAATGTTTCATGGTGGTATTTGAGGTCATTCTAGAAGGAATAATAGGATTACAATCAGCTTTAAAGAACTAAAAGAGCATTCTAAGTAGCAGGCTGAGAAAAGACACAAATTCATTGAAGCGTATAGCATGCTAGGGACCCTGTAATTATACTATTTTATCCAGAGTATAAAACAATAATAAGAGTAAAGCTGGTAGGAGCTGAAGGCAGAGGAGATTTTGTGAGCTAGTGTAGAATCTTGAATATGTTAAAAATTTGATCTGCTAATTAATTTAGTTATGGATCACAATTACTCTAGTAAAATCTGGATTATAGATCATTAAAGATTGTAATATGTTTTTTACATAGTCAGCAGTGTATTTCACTAGATTGTATATTTAGAATTACAACATATTTTTTAGAAAAAGTTTGCACAGAAACGTCAAACAAGGCATTATAACATTACGTCTGATCTACAAGCCTAAAAGTCCTTTTGATAATTAGAAACATTTTTTTCATTTTTTTGGCTAAGTTCTTAGATTCTCTAGAGATAAGTAAATCAGCACACATTTCACCAAAAGTCTGAAAAGGAAATTCTTGGAAATAGCTATTAGACTCAACTTCTTTTAGTTACTTAAATGGAGCACTGAGTTTGGGCCTTTTCTGCCTATAGATTATTCTGGAAATCAGTGCCTACGTTGTCACTTAGTTTCTAAGGAGCTTATTCAGTGGTTATTCAACAGTAATGTTTAGCCCTGCCATTGTCTTAACAAGATGAGTTAAAGATAAAGAAAATATCAAAGTGTACCAAAAATTCTTTGCTGTTTAAAGTATTTCTAATTCAATTTAAACTTCACCAATAGCTAAATGTTTTCTTTTTGTGATTGTTGGATCAGATAGGAGTTTTATCCAAACTATTTATCCTAATCAGCAGTTGGAGGAGAAGAATGTTAAATAAACGATCTTATTTTGATTCTTTCTCTGGATGTTTACCAGGCTGTTGACAAAATCCAGAGAATGTTTAATGACTTGGTGGGGAAACTTGAAACAGAAGTGGGAAATGCTCTCAAGGAGACTCATTTGCTATTTTTTTTTTTTTCAGTGCAACAAAAGGAAAATGATGACAGGCCACCTCTTGGTACCCAGTCTGAATTAGAAAATTCATCATGCTCCTTGTCGAGAGTTCAATTCTCTCACATTGAATTGAATAAACATTCTCAGTGAAAGCCAGAAAGACACAGATAAAATTCAGATGTCTTTAAAAAGAAACTTTACACAAGGGATCGAAGGGGATAGGCTCTCCCAAGTCTCACACATAGACTTAGGCAAGGTTGCCTGTGTTGTGCCAAGAAATAAGGCGTGTGGGACCCAGTGCTGCAGGATGACTGAAACCCTATGGTCACAAACTTAAGAGAGTTCTATCTTAGGAATGTGGTGATAAATAAGCCGTTATAGTATTAACCAAGGAAACGGTTTGTATGCATATCCATTAAAGGAATTACTAGAGTCATTCAATTTTAAGTCTTTATTAATCTTTTTATATCTTGGGTAATACCAATTCCCTAAAGTATGCTATTTAAAGCTAAGGGAAAATGCATCCTCAAGGACCTATTGCCAGCAAAGAAGCTGTTTTCAACATCTGGGAATAAAAATCACCACCAAATATAGATCATTGGGTCAACTTGCTTTGGGAAATGGTGAAATTCAAAAACGTGAGTTACAACATTTGCATGAACTTGGTAGCTTCACGATAACTAATTTAGAGTCTATTCCCAGATCTGTATGCTGACTGAGAAAGTACAGATGTGATGGGAGCATCATTTTCCTAACTGCCAGCAGAAGTCTGGGAATGCATTAGTGGGCCAATCATTTGCCTCAGTGTCTTCTTGGTTTAATTCATTATTCTTCGATTGATATCAAAATCCAGCCAAAGTAACTTATTTATTATTTTCTATGTATATAACTTCATTGATTACTACATAGAACCTGAAATTTGTATTAAGTTACTGCTCCCTCTTTAGAACAATTAAAGCCAAGATAAAATTCCTCAGGACGTAGGATGATGTATCATCATTTAGAGACAGGTGTTACTCTAACATTCTTAGTCAATTATTTGATGACACTTTAATCCTCTTATTTTTTTCAGCTCTCATTTAATCATTTTCTAATCAGATTTTGCTCTCAGTAATACTAAATATTTCCTTTTACTTCCCACCTAAGATTCTCTAAAGAATCGTCAACTCTCCTCACTTAACCCTTCACTCCTAACTCATTGTAGTATTTCCTGAACCCAGCAACTCAACCCACATCATTCCCATTTACAGTAATGACTTCCTCATTGTGCATTTCAGTGGTAATCTGCTCACTGAGCACATTGTAGTATTCACTCCATCTTCAGATGACATTTCTTGGAATGATTCTTGGATATCTTTTCTCCTCACTCCCTTCTTCTTATCTGTCTCCTTTGGACACCTGTTTTCTTCCATCAAACCCTAAATTTTGAGGTTCCCCAGGATTTTATTATCTCTTCACTAATTTCTCCACTCTATCCTCTCTCTGGTTGATAATTTTCTTTCTTATCTCACACACACACATACACACACACATACACACCAGCCAGCCAGAATTCCTCTGGTAAGCAACAGCAACAGTCTTTTTATCCAGCTGCATCCTGCACATGTCCATTTGATTTTCACATAAATAACTCAAGCTCAACATGTGCAAAGTTGAACTTTCCCACTGACATTTCTCCTCTCAGTGTTCACTAACGCTAATGGTTGCACCACCAGTTTTAGAAACTGGAGAGTTTCTTGTACTCGCCCCTTCCCTCCCCAGCATCCCACTTCCAATCAATCTTATAGTTTTGACAGTTTTATATCTGAAGTATTTATTCTCTTCATTTCTCCCCCATCCCAACCACAACTTTCCTAGATTGACTTAAGTCATCTTTTCCTTAGATGATTATAACCACCTCCAATATGGTTTTTGCCTCCAGTATTGTTGTTGTTTTTTTTCTATTTACCCCCAAATTGAAGTCAGCACAATCTGAAACAAAAAAATCAGATCCTATTCTACCCTGTTTAATAGCCATTAATGTCTCTGTAGAGCTTATGCTGAAACAAGGTACAAGCACCTAAATATATAGCATATTTAAGTACTTATAGTTAGGAGCCTGGTTTAATTTCTATACAAGAGAAAAACCAAATGTGATATTAGAGTGGCTTGTAAAAGAGAGAATTATATTTCTATCTCATATAAAAAAATTCCGAAGGTAGGCAGAGTGAGGATGATATGGAAGTTTCACAATGTCATCAAGGACCAAGGATCCTTTTTTTTCCTTGCCTTGTCATATTTAGCATAAGATTTCCATTCTCGGGTCACCTGGGTGGCTCAGTCGTTAAGCGTCTGCCTTCCACTCAGGTCATGATCTCAGGGTCCTGGGATCGAGCCCCGCATCGGGCTCCCTGCTCAGCGGGAAGCCTGCTTCTCCCTCTCCCACTCCCCCTGCTTGTGTTCCCTCTCTCACTGTTTCTCTCTCTGTCAAATAAATAAAATCTTAAAAAAAAAAAAAGATTTCCATTCTCAAGATGACTTTATGATTCAAGATGTTTGCTGGAACTCCAGCCATACTACCTGTTCCCGGCAGCAGAAAGAGAAGATACAGAGTGATAGTCGAGAACGAAAAGCATCTCAAACAACTTCTGAGGAACTTTTTCTCAAAGTCATACAAAGTAGTAATAGGAAAAAAAATGAGTATTTTATAAGATGGACCCCCATAGAGAATCATTCTTTTTTATTCATTATTTTATATTATTTATATTCTATTATCTTATTCTGTTTTGTATTCTGATCTCTTATATCCTAATCTATAATATTTACATTCTAGTCAGAGATATTTTTAAGTTTTTGTTTAAATTTTAGTTAACATATAGTGTAATATTGGTTTCAGGAGTAGAATTTCATGATTCATCACTTACATACAACACCCAGTGCTCATCACAAGTGCTCTCCTTAATACACATCACCCACTTAGCCCATCCCCCACCCACCTCCCCTTCACCAACCTTCAATTTGTTCTCTATAGTTAAAACTCTATAATTTTGTATGGTTTACCTCCCTCTCTTTTTTTTCCCCTTCCCCTATGTTCATCTGTTTTGTTTCTTAAATTCCACATACAAGTGAAATCCTATGTTGTTTGTCTTTCTCTGACTGATCTCACTTAGCATAATACACTCTAGTTCCATCCATGTCACTGCAAATGGCAAGATTTCATTTTTTTTTATGGCTGACTGATATTCCATGGAATCCCACATATATATGAAATATCACTCAGCCATAAAAGAGAATTATATAGATCTATATATATCTCTATATATAATTATATGTATATACTACTGCTATAAATATCAGGGTGCATGTGTCCCTTCAGGTAAGTATTTTTGTATCCTTTGGGTAAATACCTAGGAGTGCAATTGCTGGGTCACAGGATAGTTCTATTTTTAACTTTTTGAGGAACCTCCATTCTGTTTTCCAGAGTGGCTGCTCTAATTTGCATTCCTACCAACAGTGTAAGAGGGTTCCCCTTTCTCAGCATCCTCGCCAACATCTGTTGTTTCCTGTGTTGTTAATTTTAGCCATTCTGACACTGTGAGGTAATAGCTCATTGTAGTTTTGATCCCTCATGATGAGTGGTATTGAGCATCTTTTCATGTGTCTATTAGCCATCTGTATGTATTCTTTGGAAAATTGTCTATTCATGTCTTCTGCCCATTTCTTACCTGGATTATTTGGTTTTTGGGTGTTGAGTTTGATAACTTCTTTATAAGTTTTAGATACTAGCCTTTTATTAAATATGTCATTTGCAAATATCTTCTCCCATTCTGTAGGTTGCCTTTTAATTTTGTTGATTCTTTCCTTCACAGAAGCTTTTTATCTTGATGAAGTCCCAATAGTTTATTTTTGCTTTTGTTTCCCTTGCCTCTGGAGATGTGTCTAGTAAGACATTCAATGGCCAGTGTCAGAGAGGTTACTACCTGTGTTCTCCTCCTGGATTTTGATGGTTTCCCATCTCATATTTAGGTCTTTCATCCATTTTGAATTTATTCTTGTGTATGGTGTAAGAAAGTGGTCCAGTTTCGTTCTTTTGCAGGTAGCTGTCTGGAATTGTGATGCCTCCTGGTTTGCTTTTCTTTTTCAAGATTTTTTTGGCTATTTGGGGTCTTTTGTGGTTCCATACACATTTTAGGATTGTTTGTTCTAGCTCTGTGAAAAATGCTGGTGGTATTTTGATAAGGATTGCATTAAATGTATATATTGCTTTGGGTGGTATAAACATTTTAACAATATTTGTTCTTCCAATCCATGAACATGGAATGTTTTTTCCATTATTTGTGTCATCTTCAATTTTTTTCATCAGTATTCTATAGTTTTCAGAGTATAGATCTTTACCTCTTTGGTTAGGTTTATTCCTAGGTATCCTATGGTTTTTGGTACAATTGTAAATTGGAACAATTCCTTGATTTCTCTTTCTGCGGTTTCATTATTGGTGTATAGAAATGCAACAGATTTCTGTACATTGATTTTGTATCCTGTGACTTTGCTGAATTCATGAATCAGTTCTAGCAATTTTTTGGTGGATCTAGTCACAGATTTTTGAATAGAAATTTTTCTTGGTTATTGATTACATTGCTCCTCAGAGCATGATTTTAAAGATTAAATTGCATTTTGTATAAAATAACAGAGCAATGCATGGTACATAGAAGATGCTAAATGAACCTTTTTTTTTTTTTTTTACATCAATGACACTAAAAGGTGAGAAAAGAACTGAAAGGACTTAGCATGATAGTTATTCTAAGAAGGATTTACCCTGGGCTATTTAAAAGATCTAATAATTTTGTAGCTATTTGATCCTGTATTGTTCTTTCTTCTCCTATGCCAGCTAGACCCAAAGACCTTCACAGGCCTTTCCTGAGTAGGAAAAGAAAAAATACAGAAGAAAGGAATGAAAGGAACATAGGGCCTTCAAGAAAGAAGTGAACAAGTAGTCAACTCTAAGGTTCAAGAATAATGAACTACTCTGCTACCCCTTGAAGAAGGATAGAATAAAGTAAAGTATTATAAAAGCAAAGCCACCCAAACTTCCTGCCCCAAGTTTTTTCAATAAGAGCTTAAAGGTCTATTTTGTATAGTCTTCTAGAACTTGTGCATGTTCTTAGCACTTGATGTCTTAATAGAATATAACATTCCTTTGTCTTAATAGGATGTAACATTCATCCTTTCTGATATAAAAGGACATACATTAATAATTAATCAAATATTAACTAATAAGAGTTTCTAGGTTTCCTTAGCTAACTAATATTTTGTGGCTATTTTATACAAATAGAGGTTCCATGATAAGTTTATTGTGAAGAATAGCATGATTTTAAAAGCATGGTGAGAACAATAAATTATATATAAAATGACTAATACTTTGTTGAGTGTATTTTGAAGTCCTAATAAGCAGTTGTTATTATATAATGATGATGAATCTGTGTCCTGTTAATATTTATCAGTTTGCTTTCTAGGAAACTATGTTTCACAGAATGCTTTTATAATAGAATATTAAGTGGAACTTTTTTAGTTGCTCTGGATTTTGTCACTAGAATGGAAAATTAGGAACAAATTGCTGGTCCTGGCACATTCCAAAAGAACCAGATGTCTTAGAAAATACCCAGTGTAGTATTTATGGGTAAAGGGATTCACTGCTTCCAACTTTCAGATGATACATTCGATAGGTAGGTAGGTAGATAAATAGATAGATAGATAAAAGGAAGAATGATGAAATAAAATGTAAAACATAATGGTGAACGTGAACAGGTGGAAGTTTTCTTCTGATACTCTTTAAAATTTTCAGAAAGTTTGAAATTAAATCTAAATAAAAAGTCACCAGAAATTTAAAAAACATTGCAATTTTAGGGATCATATCTCTTTAAAACCTTCTTAGGAAGATAATCAAATTAGCTCTGCTACCCCCAAACATCCTTTCATCACTGCCTCCCCCACAAGGGTAGGAAAGAGGAAAAAATCAATGAAGTAATGATTCATTGGATCAGTGGGGAATTTTCAACAGTTCCTTCTTTTCTCTAGGGTGTAGGAGGTGAATAATATGCTCCCTCCCCAATTTTGTGAGGAGACTACTATGTCATTCATGAGTTAGATACCTGCTTCTGGAGAGGATTAGCCAATCTTCAGACTGTACCTTTGTAGTTGGGGAAAAAGGAACTGGAGAGTGAAAATGAGAGAGAGAGAATGAGTGAGGGTGAGAAGGGGTGGGGGAGGGAAGGGGAAAGCAACCCATATGCTTAGCATGAATTTTCTACGTCAAATGGACATGGAAGAAGGCAGCCAGTCTTGTACAATCTTGCCAGGACCACCCTTCTTTCAAACTCTGATTCTCTCATGGGACTTACAGATAAAATTCTTTCCAAATCTTGCTGAAAGTCTCCTCTTGTACTTTCCCTGACCTTGGAGATATACTTCCAATTCTCTTCCAATACTTGTGTCAGCCTCTGTTCCTGGTGGTAAGGACTATCACCAGCAGCCAGCCCTCCTAGGCGGCATGGTGTGTGGTGATGGTGGGAATAGCAGCCCTTCCTTAAACAACCTTTACCATCTGGAGAGGGTGTCTCTGTCCCACATTGTGTACATCCTCTTTGTCTCCTGATAGAAGCCAATTCCAGAGCAATCCAAAAATCTCACTAAATTTCTACTTTAACTTTCTTTTAAACAAGCTAATCTGGCTATAATCTAATATGACAAATAAGTAACTTCACATTACCTTTGAGGAACAGAATTCCTAATTTATGAAATTGAGACTTTAGATCCTTAGGTTTTTATAATTATAACTTAATATTTTTGCTACAGAATGAGATAAAATATTTATTTCACTATCAATATTCTCTAAACATTCTTACTCTCATGCTCAGAAACATTTTTGGCTCTTTATTGCCTATAATATCCAAGGCCCTGGGCTTGCATTAAAGGCTCTGTGCAACCCAAGGCAGTTGTTCTTGCCTGATATCACTATTCCCCACATTAATTATCTACCCCAGCCTGTGATTTCCTTCTCCATACTGTCTCTGGTATTTGTCTTCTTTATATTCCCATAGCTAACTCGGTAGTCTTCCATTATAAACTCACATCTGGATTATGACAACAGCCTGCTTAGGTAGTCTTGTCAGAGCCATTTTCAAACTATGCTGAGGCTGCTACTGGGTAATTCTTCCTCAGACATGACTTTTACCATGTCCCCTGTTCAAAACTCATCAATGACTCCTAATTCTCAAGGATAGAATCATCATTTTAAGATTTTTCCATGCCTGACTCCACAGCAACTTTGTAACTCTCTCTGTTTTCCAGGTAGACTCACTAGCTAGTTGTTTTTGTTTCCCCTTTCACTTACAATGTATCTTACATATCCTTGACCGCTTTGTAGTATTCCCCAGCTTACCTGGCTCTTTGTTTTTACCTATTTATATCCTCCTCATCCTTCAAGGCCATTTTCCCCCGCTTTCTCTTTCTTTATGTAGACTTCTGAAGAATAGATATTTACCTAGTAGCTTCCATTTATGGAGTTTGTTAAATATTATTGTTTCTCTGGCCATTTGGAAGGCAGTACTTGTAAAAGGAACATGGACTTTGGAATAACAGGGGTCCAGGTTTGAGTTCCAAGTCCACCACCTTACTACTACCTGTAAAACTGGACATACTACCTCACCTTTCTGAGGTTCATTTGCTTCATATGTAAAAATAGAGTAGTATTTTTATATAGAGGTTAAGTGTGTAATCTTGTGTTTCCAAAGAAAGTGTACCCTTACAGAAAGCAGAATTATACATCTTATACTCTATATTGCACAATGTCTAGAGCTAGTCATCTATGACCTGGTCTAGAACCAGTCTTCTATGACTGATCCTCCAGCCTGGACCAGTGATCCCAGCGGGTACACAAAGATTTTCCAAAAAATCCATGGACATGGATAGCTTTAAAAACAGGGCAAATTTCCAGATCTTTAATTTCCATCTATGTTCTTTCCTTAAGAGTCAACTACCTAAAAGTGCCTACAGCCAAGGAATTCATAACTATTTTTCTGCTTTATGAAGAAAGTTTGAATCTTTCTTTTATTCATAACCCATGGTGTTCAAACTTTCAGAGAGCTAGAAAAAGGAACAATTCAAAATATTCTAAATATTGTATTATGATATTAATGAAAAAAATGATACTACTGATTAACACTTTTATTTTGCACATTGGAGGGCTTTAGATTCTTTGGAATAAGTAACATTGGAGTAGATTTTCATCAATGTATGGGTCATCAAAAATAACTTTTAATGATAAATCACCATGTCATTTTTGGTATGTAACTCGGAGGGTGTACAAGGAATTGAATGACATGATGAAAATAAAACTCTCTTCATTCCATTTTTCTTATTTATGAGTACCTGGTTCCTTAGGGCTTAGATCTATAAAAATTAAAAGTGGGGAGCTAATAAGTGTTGAAACCTATCTTATTCTAGCAATAAAATATATTCATCTAAGGATACATGGATGAACTAAAGAAAGAAAGAAAGAAAAGAAAAGGAAAGGAAAAGCCCTACGCATCTCATTATGAAATGCATTTCATGAAAACCTTCACTTTAAAAGTTTAATAATTACCTAATAAAATGTGTAATATATGCTGCTATGGTTGATATTTAAAATAATAGCAATAATCACAATAATATGTAGAAGAAAACACTTTTTGAAATTTTGAACATTGTGTCCTAGGAAATGAAGAAGAAACAACTTGTGATTTCAATGCCTATTATTGTGGCAGAGAGGTATAATACAGAAGCCAATAAAATCATTTAAGGCTAAAAATATAGTACATAATGACAAAATAGTCCTTGGTGGAAATTAAGTTAAAAAGGAGCTAGTACACACATTTCAAAAAAACAGACTGCAGAGGACATCAAATTTCCATGACATTTATTAGGATATTAAACATTTAAAATAGTGGGGAGATTGTTTTAATGCCAATTTTTGCAGTATACTAGATAAGCATATCTCTTGCAAAAAATATTTGAACATTTGATAACATATTTATATGTTAACTTGAGAATGTATAAATATATATATATATATGTTTATATATACTTTCACAAAGTTATTTTAGAAGATATTAAAGCAAAAATGTTTAAGGAGCACCATTTAATCAAGCATATTATTTCTCACATATTAATTCTTGCAATTAGATGAGAATCTAGTATATTCATAAAAGAACAGACAAAAAAAGAAAATAGCCTTTTTTTTGGTAAGCCATATTGGTAATCTTTCAACATATAAATTATCACTAAAAACTAAAGAAAACAATTATGCTTCACAGGAAAATCAAGATGAGACTTATCTTCCTGCCATAAACAACCAGGAAACTGGACAGAATATTTGAAACAACTGTTTGCAGATATTGGACAACTATCATTCCAGGACTATTATCTTGATATTCAGAGAAAGTAAACAAATGTGGTGAGTTATGTTGTCTTTGTGGCTTTCTCTCTAGAGGTAATTTCTAACCCACGGTGCAGGAAGGAGATTCCCAACTATAGAATGGTGTTCTATCTAAAGAGGCAGATAGCAAATTTCAGGGAGGTGGAGGCAACTGGAAACTGAGGAGTGGAATATAAGAAAAGAAGAAAGCCATATAAGGAAAGAGTCCCAGAAATCTGCATAGAATACCATGGAATCTGTTGCTGAATTCTAAGTTCCCCGTGCATAGAAAAAAATCCACTGGCCCAGGTAAAGAAAGACCAGAGACATGTAAGGAAAAAATATGTAGAGTTTGCACAATTCTGGGAGACTTTTCAGTTTGAGCCAGCCAGAATAGAGGAATTACATTGAATAGTCAGGACATTCAGGAGAGCTAGGAGGACATAATAGTAGGACCAAATAAAACAACAACAAAAAGGGCGCCTGGGTGGCTCAGTTGGTTAAGCGACTGCCTTCGGCTCAGGTCATGATCCTGGAGTCCTGGGATCGAGTCCCGCATCGGGCTCCCTGCTCAGCAGGGGGTCTGCTTCTCCCTCTGACCCTCTTCCCTCTCGTGCTCTCTGTCTCTCATTCTCTCTCTAATAAATAAATAAAATCTTTAAAAAAAAAACAACAACAACAACAAAAAAAAAACCTCCCTAGAGTAAAAACTACCCTGAATTTGCACTAATAAAACTTGAAAGCAAGCCTCAAAATAAGTAACTTAACTAAGTCCAATAGCCTTTAAAAGAATTTTTAAAGAACTATGCTACTCAACAGTATAAAATTAAGAAATGTCCAATATCCAATAAAAATGAGTAGACATACAAAGAAATCAGAAAATGTAACCTATAACCAGTAATAGAATAATTATTATTATTGATTTTAACATTTATAATCATCAATTTAATTCAGCACATTCACAAATTAAGAGAATACTACATGACTCACTTCATAGATGATACAATTCAATACCTATCTATAGCGAAACTTAGAGAATTTCCTTCATTCCTTCCATATTTATTATTTAGAAACCTACTGAATGGAAGAGCTCTTCTTTTTCCCCATATATTTATTTTTAAAAATCGTTTATTTATATTTGTATGAATATATAAATATTCTCTTTTGTGGATTAAAATTCAATACTATGATTATTTAATTTTTTCTCACATTTTTCCTTGTTGGTCATTGAACATGACTTTAGTTTTGATCCTGTGTATTTTTTATCAAGCCAAAATTTTGTAAAAGAACAAAGTTGGAGGGCTTATTCTACATGACTTCAAATATAAATAAATATATAAATCAAGGAAGAAAATATAGAGTGCCCTCAAATGCCAAATGAACACACACACATGCGTGGTTGATCAGTGTTAATAAATATGCCAAGGTAGTTAAATGGGAAAAGATTTTCTTTCCAACAAATGGTGCTGATACAACTAGATATCCATTTCTAAAAATATATACCTCAACCCTTACCTTACCCTATACATGCAAAATTAATTTTAGATGGATCCAAGACATACTGTAGAAGTTAAAACTATAAGTTTTAGAAAAATAAGGTAGAAGAAAATCTCTGCGGCCTTGGGTAGGCAAAGGTAAAAAGTATGAACCATAAAAGAAAAAATCAATAATTGGACTTTATTAAAATTAAAAATTTATGCCCTACAAAAGACATGTTTAAGAAAGACAAAGACCTGGAGGGGCACCTGGGTGTCTCAGTCAGTTAAGCATCCAACTCTTGATTTCGGCTCAGGTCATCATCTCAGGGTCCTGGGACTGAGCCCCGAATCGGGCTCTGCACTCAGCAGAGAGTCTGCTTGTCTTCTTCTCCCTCTGCCCCTCCCCCTGCACTCTCTCTCGCTGTGTGTCTCTCAAATAAATAAATCTTAAAAAAAAAAAAAAGACAAACACCTGGAGAAAATAGTCACAATACACATTTCTTTTTTTTTTTTAAAGATTCTATTTATTTATTTACTTACTTATTTTAGAGAGAGAACACATGCACATGCACGTGAGCTGGGAGGATGGGGAGAGGGGGAGGACAAGGGAGAGAGAATCTTGAGGCTACTGTGTGCTGAGCACAGAGCCCCACCCAGGATTTTATCGCACTACCCCGAGTTCATGACCTGAGCTGAAACCAAGAGCCTGAGGATTAACCGACTGAGTCACCCAGGCACCCCCACAACACATATTTCTGATAAAGGACTGGTTTCTAGAATATATAAGAATTCCTACAACTTAATAAGACAAATAACCTCATTTAAATGAATAAAACATTTGATAAGGTTTTCATAAGTAAAGGTATATGAAAGACCAAGAAGCCCATGACAAATTGCTCAAAATTATGAGTCATTAAAATCACCGTAAGATACATCACACATCAACTAGAAGGACTACAATTAGAATGCCTGTCCGGAATTCTGCTTCTGCCCATGAAGGATTAACTGTCACAGGCATTGCCTTCTCAGTGTAAACATCAAACTGGACAAAATATTCGCAACAACCATTTCCAGACATTGAACAACAAAGGCAGAGGCCTGGGATCACTGAGAGAAGGGAAACAAACAAGGTCAGTCCTATAAATGCTCCATTGTACTTCCTGGAAGCAATTTCCAGGCTGCAGGGTAGGGAGGATGAGCCCAAATGAAGCCTGGTAGCCTCCTGGAGTTGTGGATTTAAAAAGACAGACATTGGAGTTTGGGGAAGCCAAGGTGGCTGGAATTTGTGAGTCAGAATAAGAAAGAAAAAGGAGCTGTACAAAGGGAGAGTCTTTTCTTTAGAACGACTACAAGCTATTCTAAAACTTACACGGCAGTTCAAAGGACATAGAGTATGTTGAACAAACTTGAAGTAGGTATAAAACCTCAAGTTAACATACTCCCAGAATTCAAGACTTTAATGAAGCTACAATAATCAAGATATCATGGCATGAGTATTTAGGATATCTAAATAGGTCAGTGAAACAGAAGAGGGAGTCTAGACGTACATATATGAACAGTTAATGTTTGTCAAAGCATTAAGATAAGTCAAAAGTTGAAGGACAGACTTTTTAACAACAAATGCTGGAACAACTGAATATCCATGCAGAAAAAAAATAAATAAACCTGAACCCTTACTTCACCCTTCAAAAAGAATAGAGACCTAGATGTGAGAGCTAAAACTCTACAACTTCTGAAAACATAGTAGAAAATCATAACCTTGGGTTAAGCAAAGATTTCTTAGGCTACACAAAGCCAATCTATAAAAAAACAATCCCCAAAGAATATCAAATTAAAAGCTTTTACTTTTAGAAGAAAACTATTTTAAAAAATTAAGAGGCAAGCCACAAGTTGGAAAAATATTTGCAAAACAATGTTCTGATAAATGTCTTGAATCTAGAATAGATAAATAACATATAACTCAATAAGACATAGCAAAACATTAAAATAAGGATTTGAACAGACATTTCACTGAAGGCCTGAAACTAACAAGCCCAAGAAAAGATACTCAACCTCATAAGTCATTAGGGAAATGAAAATTAAAATCACAGTGAAATACCATTAGCCATCCACTGTAGTAGTGTCATGTCTAAGACATCTTTGCCTAACCCTATGTCATAAAGCTTTTCTTCTGTTTTCTTCTCATAATTCTAAATTTTTGGGTCCACATCCAGGTCTGTGATCCACATAGTGTTAATTCATATATATGAGGCAACATATGGAATGACATTTACATTTTGCATAATGATAGCCAATTATTCCAGCACCACTTGTGTTTCCTTTTCCCATTGACTTGCTTTTGCATATTTGCCAAAAATCAATTGTCCCAAAAGTGTGGTTCTACTTCTGGACTCCTTGTTGTATTTAGTTAATCTATTTGCTTATTTTGATGCCAGTGCCATACTGTCTTAATTAGTATAACTTTAAAATTTTTTTTTTTTTTTAAGATTTTATTTATTTGTGAAGAGAGAATGAGAGACAGAGAACATGAGAGGGAGGAGGGTCAGAGGGAGAAACAGACTCCCCGCTGAGCAGGGAGCCCGATGTGGGACTCGATCCCGGGACTCCAGGATCATGACCTGAGCCGAAGGCAGTCGCTTAACCAACTGAGCCACCCAGGCGCCCCAATTAGTATAACTTTAATAAGCCTTGAAATCAAGTGTTAGTCCTCCAACTATTTCATTCTTTTCAAAAGTTGTTTTGGCTATTCTAGATCATTTCTATATAAATTTTTTAATCAGTTTGACGCTTTCTACAAAAATAGCCTCCTGAGATTTTGGTTGTAACATTTTTGAATCTGTAAACTAATGTGAGGAGAATTTACATATTACAACATGAGTTCTCCAACCCCTATTCAATGTAGGTCTCTTCGTTTATTTAGATCTACTTTGTTTCCAGTACTATTTTATAGTTTTTGTACAGGTAGAGTACATCTTTTGTCTGATTTATCTCTAATCTTCTCATATCCTCTTGGTGTATATGGAGCATCATCAGTCTAAACATCCACACTAAATTTTGTTGGGGGTTTATCCTGTTTCTGTGGGTGGCCACAACTTCAAGGAATGTGACCATTTTCTTCAGATAAAACATTAAAAAGAATATCACCTTTCTAGCTCAAGTGAAAAAAACCTTGAGAAAAGATTTTAATTGGCCTGGCTTCCTTTTTTTTTTTTTTTTTTAAGATTTATTTATTTATTTATTTGACAGAGAGAGAGAGCGCAAACAGGGGGAGCAGAAAAGGGAGAAGCAGGCTCCTTGATGAGCAGGAAGCCCTGTATGGGACTCGATCCCAGGATCCTGGGATCCTGACCTGAGCAGAAGGCAGACACTTAACCAACTGAGCCACCCAGACGCCCTGGCCTGGCTTCTTCTATATACGTGACTCTGACTTTATCTGTCAGGAGTGCCTTTTCAGTAAAACACAAGATAATAGTGGCTTCATAATAATGGCTTATACAATTGGAGGATTATTTTTCCTCCAATAACAAAACTAAGAGAAACAGTCAATAGCTAGCAAAGCGGCTCGAAACCCAAGCCCTTCCCATTGTTCTGTTCCAACATCTCTGATGTTGGCTCATGTCCTCATGTTTACTGCATTATAGTTACCGAATTGGTACTGCATCTCCAGGTACTACAACTGAATTTCGGCTGGAAAGACAACAAACTGGCAAAAGGACAAGCCAACTGTGTCTGTTCATTCTTATCAGGGAAGCAAAATCTATCCTAGAAGTACTATTCAGCAAACTTATATCTCATTGACCAGAAAAGGGCCACATGGCCACTCTTAGCCACATGGGATCTGGGAAATGGATTATTTTATTTTTTCCAACCTCTGTGATAGAGGAGGAGAAGGATTATATTTGAGCATGGGGTAAAACAAGCTATAATGTCTGCTGCACTGATGAACACTGTGACTGGAAGATAGAAAGGCGTTATTATTCCAGCCTGGGTTATGAGCCTGTCTCTGCAGTTAGGGGAGGACACAATCTGTGTTCACAGGAGAAAGTTCAGGGCATGACTAGGTTGACAGAAATGATGGTTATCAGTGACATACTGAGTTAAGGCAGAACTCTGGAATTTCTCTCTTGGGATAACGCAATTGGGTTAAATTCTCAGGAGCATTCTCTTTTATTTAAATTGGAGTAGAAGCAGAGTTTAGATAGACATATCTTGTCTATTCCTAAGGCCTAGTAAGATTTACCTAGAGAAGAAACACTGTGTATGAAAAAAAATAAGAGCATGGGCCTGAAGCCAGAGTCCTGTGTTCAAACCCTAGCATATTACCTAGATTTGTCATAGTTACTAAATTACTCAAGTCTTGGAAGCCTCAGTTTCCTCATCTATAAAATGGAGATAAGTATTCTGAATGGCCATAGTATTTGGGGGAGCTTAAATGAGATAACTTATATACAGCATCTAGTTTCTACTTGACACTTAAAAATGTCCATTTTCTTCCTTTTTGCTTCTTTTCTCTATATTTCCCTTTTATTTCTTCTGATTAGCTCTAAAGCATCTCCGAAGCTCCTATTTGTGCCATTCCCCAAAGGATTCCTTAAATGCCAAGTGAGGTCCAAATTTTGAGAAGTTTGCATAATATTTGTAAAAGAGCCATGGAAACATATATGTCTGGCCAAATGACCCTAACCTTCTCAGGTCTAACCAGATGACAGCGTTGGGAAGCCTAACCAGATGACAGCGTTGGGAAGCCCTTCTCTGCCTGGCTGTGTTCAGGATATGAACTTCCCTCATGATTCTGAGATTGATCTGTAGATAGTAGAGGTCAATTCCATCATATTTCCTTAGGAAAGCCTCCCCTGCTTTTCTAGTCAAGTCATACATTTTCTCCGCCCCCATGTTAACATGTGTGTCTTTGTCCTAGTACTCACGCAATTCTAATCTTGCATCTGTGAGGCTGTTTTTAAATTTAGATTTTGTATTTCCGAAGGGAAGGATAGTATTTTCGTTTGTTCGCTCCTGTATCCTAAGTGCCTAGGCTAGGGATAGGAGATGGAGAACATTCCAGAAGGAACCAGTACCTTTCCTGAGTTTTCCCTGAAACACATCTTCACCCCTCCCCTTCCCACAATTTATCAACACTTGCTTGGATTCTAGGACTTAGGATGCTGCTTTATGCCCAAGAGAGTATGTTATGTTTCTCTGTCACTAACAACTTAGGGTCTTCTTGCCAATGATTCACTCCCTAATTTATTCATTCACTTGCTGAAATAGTTTTATGGAAGAAAAGATTTACAGAAGAAAATCTAAATTTAAAAACAGCCTCACAGATGCAAGATTAGAATTGCGTGAGTACTAGGACAAAGACACACATGTTAACATGGGGGCGGAGAAAATGTATGACTTGACTAGAAAAGCAGGGGAGGCTTTCCTAAGGAAATATGATGGAATTGACCTCTACTATCTACAGATCAATCTCAGAATCATGAGGGAAGTTCATAGTTTTATGGAAGAAAATGCAGTTCTCTTTTTATTTTCATAAATGACAAGACCCGTTTGCAAAAAGTAGGGATTGGGATAAAAGGCTCTAAAAATTCATTTCCACTCAAGCTGATGGGACTAGTACAATATGCAGTTGAATGGACATTGCCTGTCCTACAGCCACAGAAGAATGGGAATGCAAGTTCATGATTGCGTGTTGGGGCCTCAGATTCAGAGTTTAGCCCTTTTAAGAGCTGTGCTAAGAGGTTTCTTCACTGTCTACCACCTCCTATTTGGAAACCCATTTGACTTTTTCCATTAGTGTTTTTCCTCTTTTTGAAGTGTTGTAATTCAGCCTCAGTGTGTGGTCTGGCTTCATTCTCACAAGAGCAGAGACTAGAAGACCTGAGCCAAACTGTGGTGGGCCAATGATACAAATTGCCTCTATTTTCCATTTTAACAACAATTGTTTTTACTTTAACAACTCTGGATGCTGGAACTTTCCTTGGGGGGGAGGGGGGAGTGAAGAGTGGAATTTTGAATATCCATGAATAAAAAAATAAATAAAAATAAAGGGATAAATCTATGGGAAATAGCCCACAAGAAGGAAAGTGATTATATATCGCTAATATTATTTATAAATCTTGAATTTTAAAAAAAATGCTTATATGTGATTTGTCAGGAGTCACCAAATTGCTACGTGCTACAACTTTGCCACCGCAAACCCACTTTCTCTGTTTCATAGTATATTATACTTCCTTTAATATCCCAATCTGGGCTTGAATCCATATGTTTCCATAAGTCAGCCACTCTTGAACCTGAACCAATTCCTAACCTCACTTTTTAAATACGTTAATGGGGGATATGTCCACATTTAATATCCTCTGCTGTATTCATTGCCTTTCTGGTTACCCACAATTGGATGATTACAGAAGAGCAATCTATTGTAGAGTGCAGACAGTGATGCTTCTCTCACTATGTTGAAATTTATATTCATAACATAAATTATGTAATAAATCATACAGTAAATGCAGGAACAAACACGTGGCTATGAACTGAAATCCAACATGACACTCACAAATAAATGGTGAAGTATTAGACAAACCATTTGTTTTACTACCTCAACTTTTAAAGTCTGCTAAATGGGATAATGATTCCTGTCTCCACCTATATTGAAGCATTAAAGAGGTCTTGTCTGTAATGTAATTCTAAAGTCATCTGGTTCCCAGATGCACTGGTTTTTATAATAAGATCAGACATAGATAATCAGCTTTATTTGTTATTTACCGCGTAGCTCAATATTCAACTAGTTTTAAATTCAGAAGTTTTAAAACACTATAATTTATCCTATCATTTTGTAAGAACAATTTGTCCACAACTTACATTCACCCTATTTTTATTAATTATAACCACAAATTCTGAGGTTGTGTCTTCTTATATAGTTGATATATTACTTTGTCCCTCAGGATCTGAACCTATGCTTTCAATTCACTCTGAACATATACTTTGGATTATAATTTTTTTCAATTATTATTGTCGGTGTTTACTCCACTTGTTCATTTCTTTATATATTTTTTTTCAGTTCATATTTATTGAACACATTATATGTGCAAGCCTCAGAGATAACCCGAAAAAAAGAAACTCAAAGTCCCTCCTTTCAGTAGGTTACATTTGGTATAGGAGTAGGTAAAGTCACAGAGAAAAACAAAAGAAAATATTGCATAGGGCATGATAAGATAAATAATGATCTCTCTAAGGAGGTAACATTTGAATAAAGATCTGAAATATGTGAAAAGTTAGGCCTGGGGAAAGAGCATTCTAGGCAGAGGGAAGAGTAAGGCTGAAGGCTGAGAAGGAGCAGGGGTGGGGAGGAGCACCAGAGAATTAGGCAAGGGCTGGGTCCCACACGCCTCGTGGCCCATGATAAGTCCTTAGGATTTTATGCCAGCGTGACACCATGAAAGCTTTGGGTAAAGGAATGGTGTTAGTTTTCATACTATAATGACCTATCTGTTTCTTTGAAAAAAAAAAAACAGAAAAAATCAATTAATAAGTATATATTGCAGGTTTTCTTTGTGCAGGATTTAACTCCATTAGTGAGGAAATAAACAAGAATACAATTAGAAGCCTGGCTTTCAGAATCTGCCAGTGTATTAGAGCAGATGATCACAAACAGATAAAAAGATGGGGGTGGTAGAATTGGATGAAGATAATTAAAAGGCACAAACTTCCAGTTATAAGATAAACAAGAACTAGGGATGTACATGCAACATGATGACTATAGTTAACACTACTGTATGGTTTATAGGAAACCTAAGAGTGTAGATCCTAGATCCTTTTGTTTCCTTTCTTGGAATTTTTTTGTATCTGTATGAGATGATGGATGTTAACTAAACTTATTGTGGTAATCAGTTCACAATATATGTAAGTCAAATCATTATTCTGTACGTTCCAAACTCTACAGAACTATACAGTGCTATACGTCAATTATATCTTTTTTTTTTTTTTTTTTTAAGATTTTATGTATTTATTTGAAAGAGAGAGAGAGTGATCAGGAGTGAGCAGGAGTGGGGGGAGGGGCAGATGGAGAGGGAAAAGCAGACTCCCTGCTGAGCAGGAAGCCTGATAGGGGGCTCCATAATAGGGGCCAATCCCAGGAGTCCCAGGATCATGACCTGAGCCAAAGGCAGATGTTTAACCCACTGAGCCACCCAGGCGCCCCTGATAATAAAGCTGGAAAAAATGCTTTACATCAGGAGATTGCATATGTCAAATTAGTGGCATGGAATGCAAAGCCACACTTCCTCTCCTTAAAGAGCTGATTCCTCCTTGGGAAAATAGAAGGGTCACAGGGAAGGCAAATGTAGGACAACAGAAGATTGCAACATGCTGTGTGCAAAGTATTTGAAAATAGGCACACCAGTGAAGGGAAGAATAATATGATGTTGGTTGGAGAAAGAAGGCTTGAATGGGGACTTGAACAACTAGCAGACATCAAAGAGAGAGGGAGAAAAAGAAGATAAAACAGAATTTAATATGTAGGACTCACAGGGCATTGAGGATTCTAGACAAATGCGATAGGAGAAAGGAATGTTCTTGGGAGCTACAGGACCTAAGATTGGACAGGCAGAAATTTTACCTTCCAAGCCAAACAGAAAATTTTAGATTTATTGATGAAGATACTGTCAGAATTTGTTCAGTGGAGCAATGAAAACTATATGTGAGGAAGACTAGATCTGCAGGGATATGAAGGAAGGTTCAAAAAAATGAAAGAAAGTTTGAAGTAATGTAACACAATCTTTATATTTTACATATGTAAAAACAGGAGCCCAAGAAGTGAACTTATTTTTTCAGGTTTTTATGGCCTGTGAGGATCAAGGAAGGGGAGAGAGAGAGATGTGAGTAGGTGGCTGAAACCCAAGACAGGACAAATTTATACAGTGATGGCAGTACAATGACCAAAAGGGAATGGTTTAAATGGATGTATAATAAAATATTGAGAGGTTATTTACATTTTGCACAAAGATATTTTCACTTTTTTATTGAAATATAACTTGAATACAGTGAAGTATACACTTTTGAAATGCACAGCTTAATAAATTTTTGCAAAGGGAACATACTTATGTATCTAACAATCAGATGAAAATATAGGACATATGGAAGATATAGAACATCCAGAAAGCCTCTCTCCTAACAGTCTACCAATTAAAATGCCTTCAAATGTCAACCAATATCCTCACTTCTATCAACTAGACTCATTTTGCCAGTTTTGAACTTTAAATAAATGAAGTTATACAATATAGGTATTCTTTTTTATTTTTTTATTTATTTATTTTATTTTAAATTCCAGTGTGGTTAATATAGTGTTACATAGTTTCAGGTGTACAATATAGTGATTCAACACTTCCATACAACACCCAGTGTTCCTTACGACAAGTGTACTCCTTAATCCCCATCACCTAATATAGGTATTCTTTTATGTCTGGCTTCTTTTTTTTTTTTTAAAGATTTTGTTTATTTATTTGACAGAGAGAGATACACAGCGAGAGAGAGAACACAAGCAGGGGGAGTGGGAGAGGGAGAAGCAGGCTTCCCGCAGAGCAGGGAGCCCGATGCGGGGCTCGATCCCAGGACCCTGGGATCATGACCTGAGCCGAAGGCAGACGCTTAACGACTGAGCCACCCAGGCGCCGCCTATGTCTGGCTTCTTTGAATCATCTATCAGTGAGTTTCACCTAGTTGTTACGTACAGCAGTAGAGTTTTTCTTTATTATGACTGTATATCATCCCATCGTGCAAATGTACAAATAAATATTAGTGGAGATTTGTGTCCAGTTTTCTATTGTGACTAATACTGCTGTCAATATTCTCACACCTTGAATTAGTGTACAATGGTATGTGTTTCTCTTGATTACATAGCTAGGAGTGGGACTGTTGGGCCATAAGGTGTGATACACAAAGCTTTATAGATATTGTCAGTTTACCAAAATAGTTATAAAAATGTATATTACCACTAGTGGTATACAGGGGCTCATCATCCCTCAAGCTCACCAATACTTGATGTTGTCTGATTGTGATTTTAATTTATATTTCTCTGATTACTAATAAGGTTAAGCACCTTTGGACATGTTGATTGGACATCTGAATATCATCTTTTTCAAAATTCCTGTTCAAGCCTTTGACTATTAAAATTAAACGGGCTTTTTCTTATTGTTTTTAGACATTTTTCATATATTATGGGTACATGTGTTTTGCCAAATATACATATTGCTAATGTGTTCTTAAACTTTAAGGCTTGTCTTTCTACTCTTTTTTTTTTTTTTTAAGATTTTTTTTTTTTCAAATAATATCCACACCCAACATTGGGCTTGAACTTGCAACCCCATGATCAAGAGTCATATGCTCTACTGACCAAGCCAGCCAGGCACCCCATCTTTTTACACTTTTAATGGTGTATTTTTGATCAACAAATTTATCTTATTGTAATAAAATTAAATCTATTCCTCCATTTCTTTCTGGATAGTGTTTTGTGATTTTAAAAAAAATACTTTAAAAAATATTTTCTACCAAATGGACATTTTGATATTTTTGATCTTGTACAACCTTACCTTTTTTACCTTTTACATTTATATCTGAAATCTATTGGGACTGAATTTTGTATATGAGGTCTTAGGTAGGAATAAATTACCACTTTTTCCATAAAAATTCAATTGATCCAGTACTATTTACCAAAAGGACTATTCTTTACTGAATTTTAGGAACAATTTTGTTGTAATTGGGTAAATATATGTGAATGGGTTTACTTCTGAATTCTATATTCTATTCTATCAGTCAAATTGTGTATCTATTACAATATAACATATTTTTCCTTATAGTAGTTTTATAAAAAACTTGATAACTGATGATATAAATCTTCCAAATCTCTTCTTTCTCAAGATTATCATGGTTATTCTTGGCCCTTTGCCTTCTCATATAAATTTAGCTTTAGCCTGTCAATTAAAAAAAAGTTGGTAATTTAACTGAACTTATATTGAAACTACAGATAAACTTAGAGAGAATTGGCATCTTAAGAATACTGAATCCCCCAGACTCTGGCCATAGTGGACTTCTTTTCCACTTATTACAGTTTTCTTTGATTTCTCTTATAATATTTTATAGATTACTGCATAGAACTATTACAATTTTCATTAGATTTATTCCTAGGTATTTGGTGATTTTCAAGCTATTATAAATTAATCTTTCAACTTTTATTTTCTAAATGTTTATAACTAGGTGTATAAATGTAATTAATCCATATAGAACATATAATCAGCAATATTGCTAAATTTTAATAGTTTATCTGTATATTTCTTAGATTTGTGTATTTTCCATCCTTTTATTTATGCTTCATTCTGAATTATATTCTACTAATCTATAATCCAATCACTAATCCTGTCTTCTGTAGTTCTTAAATTGCCATTAAACTCATCTTTTAATTCTCAGTTTCAATTATCTAAGCTTTATATTTGATTTCTATTTTAAGTTATGTTGCTATTTAGTGAGCTTTTTCAAATTGTCATCTGTTTTATTAAATATATTAATCTCACTTATTTAAGAATCTGTGTTTTCTCTTTGTTCTAGTTATTTGATTGCTTTTTTGGACATATTTTGTCAGTTTTTATTTAATGCTGGAAAATATGAAGAAAAAAATTGTAAAGGCTCTAGATAGCGTCCTATGAAGAAGATTTAGTGTGTTTGTTTTTCCAACCAAATTTAAGTATAGGCAGATTACTTTCATCCAAGCAATACTGGTCTATTTTTAGTTGGTTCTTACTCCTTATATGCAATGCTTACAGGAATCTCAATGTAAAATAATTTCAAGTGTTTGAATGGGAACATTCTTATATTTGTGGGAGCTGAACAGTTCTTTTTTTCTCTCTCGCATCCTGAGATTTTCAAACTTTCTGCTAAACTATTTAGCTTCTGAGCAGAGTTTCAGAGTTTCTCCATCTCAGAATCAGTGAGTCCTTAGGGCAGAAATTTTATGTAGACTGTCAGAGTCACTTTCCTGAAGTCCCTTGATTTGGGGTCCCTCAAATTATGCCTTTTCTAATAATCCTGAAGTCCAGTTTTTTTGTCTTCCAATAGTTTCTAGGCTGCTGCTTTGTGATCAGTTTCTATGTTCAGGGGTAGGAATTGGCAGCCAAGGTGAAAAAGTGGAGACATATGGAGGGTTCATTTCAATGCATTTCCCTTCTTTTCAGGAATTTGGTTCCTCGATTTCTTGTTGCCTTAGTTATTGGAGAATAATTTTAAACAGTTGTTCCTTTTTATTTTATTTTGTTTAATTTTGCTTAGCTTTAATAGTTGATCTCAGAGGGAGGTTTTGTCTAATATGATTACTGCATCACAGCAAGAATCTCTGAGTTATAAATACAGTTTCAAATATGTAAAATGATATTGAAGAAAAAAATTGAGAAAAAGAAAATCCTTCTTTCCATTATTGTACTATTTTAGGGTTGAGTTTTGGGGATTTTTGTTTGTTTGTGTTGCATATTTATTATAATTTTGCAATCCCAATACATGGCATTTAAGAAACTTTATAACCAGACTCCAGAACAACTTCTCCAATACCATCTCCTAACATATCTCCTAAACCAAGCTGAACTTCTCAAGGCTTCAAAAATACTTCATGCATTTCCTTGTATCTGCATGCAAAAATGACTATTTTATATGCCCAGAACTCAGCTTCTCAACTGGTAAATCTGGAATATTTGTATGTGGCCAAGGGATTAAAGGTGTGATAAGATACGGATCCCTTCAACTCACAGGGTAGCTGGTCAGAGTCAGGAATGGCCAGAGCACTCAGGGAAGTTGCCTCCAGCTGAGAATTACTTCCTCATTTCCCACAGCCTGCTATAAAAATAGTATATGTGCTATGATACGAACAAATTTGGAAGCAGTGGCCAAGAATATTTCCCTCCACACTCTTCCACATTCCCATGTACAATTAATTTTTGTTCCATGAAAGGTTTTGCTCACTATTTAAGACCCTGCACAAGTGTAATCTCCTTTCCACTCACTTTATCCATTTCTATAACAACATAATGTTGTAATTTTGTGGCTTCTGATATTGTACCAAATGTATGGGTTTTGAAGTTAGAAAAACTAAATTTGAATCCTACATGAGGTCTTGCGGTCATTGGTAAGTTTCCTTTGAGTGTCAGTTGTCACATCTGTAATATGAGGGAAATACCTACCTACCTCATTATTTTAAAAATACTTATTGAATGCATATTTTATGCTAACCACTGAGTTGGTCATTAGATTAAGAGACAGAATGTCCATGAATGCATATAGCAAAGCACAGGAAACATCTTTTAATTGTTAAGTTTAAATTTTACTTCTCATTATTTTAAGATCAATAAATTAGATTGACAGAAGTTGGCAAAGGACTAGCACCAATTCATAGAGGTTCCAAATTTTAGAGCCTGAGTAAATATGCAAATTGTACCCTGCAGCAGTCAGTCCTCTAACCTCTTATTGATCTACATATAAATTCTAAACAGTCTTCTTTGAAAGTGTATGAAAGACTTCTTTTATTTATGAGATTCGTGAATTTGAGTAGGAGAATCATACAAATTATATGTATCTTAGGTTTGCTTCCCAACTCATGGTTATCTTTCTTGCTGCAGCTCATTTGTTGAACCCAATAGGTTGTCAAGAATGCAGACCCTAAATCAGTCAAACCTGGCTTTAATTCCCACCTCTACCATTTACTAGGTATTCATTTCACGTTCATACTATGTTCATTGATTAGATAGCCAATCTAGGCTCCAGCTTCGTCATCTGTTAAGAAAAATGTAATAATTGTATATGAATTGTAGGAATTTTGTGTGGATAGGAGGGGATTCTACATGTAAAGCTATTATGGCATGGCACACAGTAAGTGCTCAGGAACCACAGTAAGTGCTACTGTTATTTTCCCAACCTTAGGCTCTCTTCCAAGAGTCTCAATGCATTAGCCAAGGAGCAATTTACTCTATTTCCTTCTTCCACCACCATTTTACAGAATCCTCAATCCCAGGTGAGAGTGTTGGAAAAGGTTTTCTTTCTCAAATGTATTTGGGCAGCCTAGTTATTCCACATAAATCAAGTACCCTCTTGAGGTTCCCCAGTTTTTAAAAGCATGGGAATGTGGGTTGTCTTGGCTTCACTGCCTTTGTCCGGTGTGTAGGATGTCCTGGCAGTCCATCCACTTGAGCCTGAAATTTGGCCTTGGGGCTGGGTTCTGTTCACTTCCTCCTAAGTAGGCTTTCAGGCCAGGAAAATGTTGTAATAGAGTTTCTTCTCTCCAAAAAATCCCCAGAGATTCCTCCTCTTGGACTTGAGGGTAGACATTCAAATACTGCCTTCCTTGGATGTTTTTTAGTTTAGCCAAGGATTAATTTTTCAAATCGTCTGCTTTAATAAATATGTCCAACCCTTCCATTCATTCTGTATTTGAACCCGATGTCAGGGGGCTGTTTATATTTAAACCCCTTCCCCAAACCCATATTCTTTTCCTTTGTGACCATTTAACCTGCCTGCCCTTGTGTGTGTGTGTGTGTGTGTGTGTGTGTGTGTGTGTGTGATGCATGTGTTAGGCTTTTAGTGGGTTGTTGACTTTTCCTTTTACATATTTAATCTCTTTTTTTCTATTTTAATACACACTAGGGCACAATAGGGATTATATATATATATTCTAACATGAAAGGCAGAGGAAAAAATACTCTGTACCAAGAACAAAATAGGCAGGAAATGGGTATGCAGAATACCCATTTTAAGTTTAGTTGGTAAAAGCACAAGCTCATTAGGGATGGAGAAAGTGCTTCCAGAGGACAACCCTAGTAAAAAGAAGAGACCCCCATGGTCCTGATTCACAGTCTTTTTATTTTAGGCTGTGATCCTGAGTGCCATGTGAAAAATGGATGAAAAGTAATATTGGACCAATTTATCGAAACCCATAGGTCATGGAGTAGAAATCTTTAAATACACTGAGGGATGCATACAGTGGCATAAATGGTTGCACTGTCCTCCAAAAGTTAACCTATAAGGGGCACCTGGGCGGCTCAGTTGGTTAAGTATCTGCCTTCGGCTCAGGTCATGATCCCAGGGTCCTGGGATTGAGCCCCATATTGGGCTCCCTGCTTGGTGGAGAGCCTACTTCTCTCTCTCCCTCTGCTTCTCCCCCTGCTTGTGCTCTCTCTCTCTCAAATAAATAAATAAAATCTTTAAAAAATTTTTAAAATAAAAGGTAACCTATACAAAGCACTGTTGCTTGTAAGCCCTTCACTTATCTGTACCCAGGATTTGTTATTTTCTCATCAAAAGCACAGAGAAAGGTGGGGGCTATGCAAAGAATTACCCTGGGCACCTTCTAGAATAAGGGCTTATGAAGAGTCATGAATAGACTCTTAGACTGTGAAATTGGCAAGCTTCACTCTTCCTTCTTTTGTCTGGGCCACCATCCACCTTTCCAGTTACTACATCTTACAAGAGATATAGCAAATATTCCATTCTTACAGAACGTGTGGGAAGGATTAATTCATTACATGATCCATGACCAGGGGCAGTGGAAGATCAAAATACATCTGCCAGAATCTTTAGATCTAGCTTTGCTTACCATCCCTACCTTCACCTTCTATTTTCTCTTCTACCTATAATGTGTATAAAGAAAGGCCTGGTTTGTCATGTTGGAAGGTTACTGGAGCCTTCTAAAATGTTCTTAAGTGAGGTTTTATATTCCCTGAAGTTTGACATTTCCTGAATTTTCATTAATTCTGATGACTGGGAAATTATCACCTAGTGAAATCTGTAAAATCAAAGTAGCCATAGGCCTCTCTGAAATACCAGCTTTAAAAAATCCTTATGGAGACTGGCAAGCTAATTGGCTTTTCTAGATGTTTCTTCTTACAGAACAGTTGCAATTCTGGGAAGACTTCCAGGAGAATTTGATCCAATAATAAGCACATTATTCAGAGATCCATAACGATATCGTCAGATTCAAGTACAGAGGCACTTTCTTGGAATGATTGCAATGGAAGAGAGATGCAAAACTGACAGTAAATATTTTCACAATTTTCAATAACAGTATCATGAATATTATATTGGCTAGTGAATGGTGTTTTATCGGTTTCAATATTTTGACTAATAAAATTTATGAATGCTTCATTTAAATATATTACAGATGCTATTGCTATTGGAATATTTTTGTTAACTACAACTTTGACAGATAACATTGTGTTTTTTTTCTTAAAGCTAAGCCAACTTGGTGCTGAGTGAAATCTATTGTGTATCATGACTTTGTTTATCAATCCAAATCAAAGACTTCTCCTAGAAGAACGATATACAGTGTTTAATCACTATTTACAGTACCCTATATTTTTCTCTTGAATAGACTTGGGTTCATCTCTTTTGATGAAAGTTTGGTTTTTAGACTATGTTGTAACCAAGGTATCCCCTAGGAGCTAGACAGAAAGAGCTTCTCCAGAGAGTTCTAAATAAGTATTACACCATATTGATGAAAGATTCATGTTGTCAGTTACTAGAATTATAGAGGTAGCCTAAACAGTAAAGTCAAACTTGAGCCCTCTGTGGAAAGAATCTGAAAGCAAAGAAGATCTAAATAAAGGTCAGGTGTAGAAAGTATAAGGAAAGGAAAGATGTTCCAATGGTTATATGGAGTTTGTGAAAACTAGGATTAGACAAAGAACTGAAACAGAGGAGACAAAGTTCTGTTACAGGTATGTCTCTTGCTTCAACAAGCCAGGCTTTATCTTAAAAATGGTCGAACTGACCGGGACAGGCAAGAAGCTCTTAAAGAGAGGCTTTCCTAGCTTATGCCTTCTCTGAGATATCTCTCTTACCAAAGGGCCTGGAAACTTTAATTCTAAAACCAAACTATAACATCAATTGTTTTCAAGTAAAAAAAGACATTAATGCAATTTTTATAGTGCAAAGGCTCTCATATGTTAGCACAGGCTAATGTTTCCTATTATAAGCCTTAATTGGTCTCTGAAATTAATAAGTATGTAATAGGGAAGTATTTTCTATCTTTTGGAATATATACAATAAATTATCTATTTTACTAGGCTTAACATTTAACATTTTCTGGTGATCAAAGAGAACAGAAGGAAAACATTTTCTTGAAATCAGAATTTTAAGAACCATGATCCTCTATGTATCTTCTCACCTTTTTAAAATGGAGTGGGGTTCTCAGTTTTTCTAGTTTCTTTTTGCCAACTCACGCCCCAGTTACATTCAACAAATAATTATTGAATGAAATGATGCACTTGGCACTATAATCATAGGAATATTATCAACAATAACAACAAAAGTCATGATTTCAATTAGATATGTAAAATTTTGTTAGAAAATACAAACACAAATTCAATTGATAACAATACGAAACTACACCAAGCAGGGTCAAAAGACAGACGTCTTCTTCTAACTATAACAAAGTAGGTTGTATGAGAGTAATACTGATGCTTAGGCTAACTACAGGGAGAAAAAAATTAATAAAATGTAAAACACAAAAACAAAAACAGCCAATTGGAGGGATTGGAGAACAGCCAAGAAGACCCTGGAAAGAAGATAAATGCATTAAAATAAGTCATACATTTGCCACTGCTATTTTTTCCTTGGGACATTTGGTAATTCAAAGCACTGAGTGTAGAGGCTAGCAAAAAAATATCAGGTTAAAGTTTTCAGCAAGCAAACTGGGTTCAAGAGATTAAAAAATTGAAATTCAAGACCACCAAGACAAGCAAAATTTGAGATTCCAAGATCCCAGTGAATAAAGGAAAATCACAGAGAAATGAGACCAACATTCTCTGTATAATACTTAAGGGATTTCCTAACTCCTAAGCTACTCTTGTGTGGGCCAGATTTAATAGAAAAAAATTTAAAAATATCTGATAAGGAGTTAAAAAATGAAACACATTTTATCAGTCACATAATGCTACAGAAAAGAAAAAAATATTGGAATTTAGTGTTCACCAAGGAGGAAGGGCCCTCATAAACTGAGGACCTAGTGAAAGAACCTCCCTAGGTTTAAAAGCACACCAGAAATAAACCAGCCTCCAAAACCACCGAAATATAAACAAAAATTATTTCAATTTTTAATTGAAACAACTTAACCCACCCATATTTTAATAAATCTCTGGTAAAAAAGAAAGAGTCCATAAATTTTTATATATAAGGTTTAGCATATAATAAAAAAATTACAAGGCAAGCCAAAAGATAAAACCAATCATTGAAAATCAGGTGGAAAAGCCCCCGATTATAGAAAAAGACACATAGATGACCCAGATATAGGACTTCCCAGATAAGAATATTAAAAGAATTATGATCACTATATTCAAGAAAAATAGGTACAAAATGGAGAATTTCACTATAGAAGGGGAATCTATAAAATAGAATCAAATGGAAATTCTATAACTAAAAAAATGCATCAATTGAAATTAGTAATTAAATATTATGAACTCCAAGTAAGATAAATGCAATAAAAACCACACCTCATTATGGGGTAGAAAAACTGTTGAAAACCAAAAATCTAAAAGATTATTTTAAAAGCATCCAGGAAAAATGACCACATTACTTTTATAGGTGCAATAGACCAAGAATCAACTTTTCAGCAGACAAAGGACAGTGGAACATTACCTTTAAAGTTCTAAAAGCAACAGTAGCAACTTACAACTCTATAATCAGCAAAAGTAAGCTTCACAAATTAAAAAAAAAAATACATAGTTTTCAGACCAAGAAAAATGCATTGGCAAGAAATTATCATTAAAATTAATATTAAAGGGGATTTTTCTGACAGAAGGGAAATGACTTATGATTAAACATGGTAATGCAAGCAGGAATGAAAAACAATAGAAAGATTACTTCTTTCTTGTGGTGCCTCAGACACAGTAGACTGCTGTAGGATGAAGCTGAATATCTCTTTCCCAGCTACTGGCTGCCAGAAACTCATTGAAGTAGATGATGGACATAAACTTCATACTCTTTACGAGAAGTGTATGGCCACAGAAGTTGCTGCTGATCTGGGTGAAGAATGGGAGGGTTATATAGTCTGAATCAGTGATGACAATGGCAAACAAGGCTTCCGCATGAAGCAGGGTATCTTGACTCATGGCCGTGTCTACCTGCTGCTGAGTAAGGGGCATCCCTGCTACAGACCAAGGAGGACTGGAGAAAGAAAGCACATATCTGTTTTGGGGTTGCATTGTGGATGCCAATATCAGTGTTCTCAACTTAGTCCTTGTAAAAAAAAAGGGGGGGGAGAGAAGGATATTCCTGAACCTACTGGTACTACTGTGCCTCCTCACCTGGGGCCCAAAAGAGCTAGCAGAATCCACAAACTTTTCAATCTTTCTAAAGAAGATGATGTCTGCCAGTATGTTGTGAAAAAGCCCCTAAACAAAGAAGAACCAAAAGAAGCTAGAACCAAAGGGTTCATGATTCAGCATCTTGTTACTCCATGTACCCTCCAACACAAACACTGGCATATTGCTCTGAAGAAAGAGCGTACTAAGAAAAATAAGCAAGAGATTGCAGAAAATGCTAAATTTTTTGGCCAAGAGAATGAAGGAGACCAAAGAAAAATGGCAGGAGCAGATTGCCAAAAGACGGGGGCTGTGTTCTCTGAGAGCTTCTACCTCTAAGTTTGAGTCCAGTCAAAAATGAGATTTTCTAAGAGTAACAAAGAAATAAAATCAGACATCAAACAAACAATAGAAAGATTAAATATAAGAGTAAATATAAATGAATATTAATCCATTAAAAAGCAATAGTAACAATATTTTATATGATGTAAAATATATGCAGATTTAAAATACATTACCAAGGGGCACCAGGGTATCTCAGTTGGTTGAACTACAGACTCTTGATCTCAGCTCAGCTCATGATCTCTGGATCTTTAGATCAAGCCCTGCGTGGGGTTCTGTGCTGGGCCTGGAGGCTGCTTAAGATTCTCTCTCTCCCTCTCCTTTTGCCCCTCCCCACCTAAAAACAAAAGTTACCAAAACAAACAAAAATAAGATGCAGATAGTTAAATGGAGTTAAATAAGATCTTTGGATTTCTGGAAATTGGATAATTTACTAATTTGAAATACAGTCTAATAAATCAAAGACAAATCTTGCAATCTCTAGAGTAACAACAAAAAATAATTAACATAATTAACAAACTAAGAGAGGGAAAATAAAATAATAAAACACATAGAGTAAAAAATAAAAAAGAAAGAAGAACAGAACTATTAGGAAAATAGAAAACATATAATAAAATGCTAATTCAAATAAAAATAGAGCAGTAAAACTTTATTTTTTAAAAGATTTTATTTATTTATTTGAGAGAGGGAGAGTGTAAGTGAGAGAGCACAAGCAGGGGGGCAGCAGAGAGAAAGGGAAAAGCAGACTCCCCACTGAGCAGGGAGCCTGAAGTGGGGCTTGATCTCAGGACCCTGAGCCAAAGGCTTAACTGACTGAGCCTCCCAGGTGCCCAGAAGTAAAACTTTAAATGTAAATTAACAAAGTCATCCAGTTAGAATTCAAAATTGTTGGACTGGATAAAAATAAAACTCAACTATAAGCTATATAAGACACAGCCTTTAAATGTTTAAAAGTAAAAAATTTAAAGATAAAGTTAGGGATGTCTGGGTGGCTCAGCCAGTTAAGCGTCTACTTTCAGCTCAGGTCATGATCCCAGAGTCCTGGGATTGAGTCCAGCGTCAGCTCCTTGCTCAGCAGGGAGCCTGCTTCTCCCTCTGCCTGCCGCTCCCCCTGCCTGTGCTCTCTCTCTCTCTCTCTGACAAATAAATAAATAAAATCTTAAAAAAAAGATGAAGTTATCAATCCAGTATGAAAATATGACAATTCTAAATTCTTCTGCACAATCATATTGGGAGATTTTTTAGCACTGGCCTCCAGAAACTGATAGGAAAAACAGGCAAAATATCTTAAAGATTATTAAGAACATGATCATTAATTCACCTTAGGATAAATTTAATGTCAATTTTACAGCATACATAATCTTTCATAATACAAGCTTTTCAAGTGTGACATGAGTGAGCCTCTCTCTCATTCTCTCTTTTCTCCCTTCCTCAGTCCCCATATCCAATCTATCTATTACTGTTACCTTCAGAATATATGCAGCACCCATTTCCCCACCCTAGTGCCTGCTACCACCTTGCTCTGAGCCACCACTGATGGAGCTCTGAACAAATCTTCCTGCTTCTATTCTTTCTCTTTTACAGGTTAGTTCTGGCATGGTAGTGATTCCCTATTTCACAGAAATTATAACATAGAATCCTTACAGTGGCCTATATAAGTGGTTCTCTCTATTTGCCCAGAGGACTTATTTCCCTTCTTCTGCTCTGTTCCATCCTCAATGGCCTTGTGGATATTCTTCCAATCACCCCAGGCGCACTGTCAACTTAAGATTATTTTTCTAGCCTTTCTTTCTGCCTAGAATTCCCTACCCCATATACCCACTTGGTTAGATTTCTCATTTCTTTCCACTATTTGCTTGAATTCCATCTTCTCAATAAAGACTACTGCAGTAGATTTTGTCATCAGCATCCACTTCCTCTCCCTAGTGTAAGGTTAGACTTGGCCATCTGACTTGCATTGGCTAATGAGACATAAGGGAGAAAGAAGCTTTGGTAGGTTGTACTTTGCTATATTCCCTCCTTCAACCGATATTATGACTAAGAAAATACTGTTCTTGCTCCATTAACCTCTGTACAGGAAACAAGATGATGGTCATAAACAAAGTCTGCTGCCTCCCATTGGTTGTTGACATCTATTCTGAGTGAAACAAAAATATCTGTCATTATAAATCACCAAGATTTGGAGTTGTCACCACAGCATAATCTAGCCTATTTAATCTACATTGACCAACCTCTTCAGCTCTGCAAATGGCGACCCCTTCTCTGTTCTTATGACCTTCATCTACTTGATTCTCTATTCCATAACGGTTATCACCACCCATCTTTTTTGGAAATCATCTTCAAAGGTCACTTGTGCTTCTGCGCATCTTGGTGGGTATGCCAAGAATGCAAAGTCCTGATAGCCCTTTAACTGCGACGTTCCTCACAGTTGTCTTGATAGCAAGCAATCTTGAAAGAGAAGTTAATGTTTCTCCCTTTGAGCCAAAGACAAGACTTGCTTACTGCTTGCTACAAAATAGTGATTTCTTCATGTCCTGTGTTCCTCAGTAGTGATAGAACTCTACTGCATGCACAGCATCCATCTGGTCCCATCTGCATAATCGCCATGCAAAATAAGCTAATGTTCTTGCTGCCTGCTATTCTGTGCATAAGAGAACCTTGTCTCTGACCCAGGAGTCTTATATTTTCTGTCAGCAACCATGAAACAGTAACAGGGTATCTATCTGATTAACTAGAAAATAGGTAAAATCCCAGATTACACATTCACATTGTATTACTGACTTAATTATTATGTTTGTTACTTACTTGTGTCTTCCCATTAAAACGTGATTTCCTTGAAAGTGCAGAAGATTGATTTATGCCCAGCCATTAGATTAGTCTTAGGACATAGTAAAATACTCATTAAGTATTTCTTTTCTTCTACTTCTTTTTCTTCTTTTTTTTTTTTTGAGAGAGAGAGAGTGCACATGCAGGGGTGGGGGAGAGGGGCAAAGGGAGAGGGCGAGAATCTTAAGCAGGCTGCACGGGCACTGCCGGTGGTGGGCCTCCATCTCACAGTCCTGAGATCAGGACCTGAGCCAAAATCAAGAGTTAGGAGCTTAACGGCCTGAGCCACCCAGGTGCCCCTCAATAAGTATTTCTTGATTAAATGAATGAATGATGAGCAAACTTTATCACAAAATAGTAATCACCTAAAATTAGATGTATTTCATACTGGGAGTGGAAGCTATTTAGAGAATTTATATGTTCCCTTCTATAGTTAAGATTATATAATTCCCTCCAGTGTATATATGGAGGGTATTATGCTGAGTGAAAATAAGTCAATCAGAGACAGACATGTATCATATGATCTCACTGATACGAGGAATTCTTACTCTCAGGAAACAAACTGAGGGTTGCTGGAGTGGTGGGAGGTGGGAGGGATGGGGTGGCTGGGTGATAGACATTGGGGAGGGTATGTGCTATGGTGAGCGCTGTGAATTGTGTAAGACTGTTGAATCACAGACCTGTACCTCTGAAACAAATAATACATTATATGTTAAAAAGAAAAAAAGAAGAAGAAGATAGCAGTAAAGGAAAAATGAAAGGGGGGAAATCGGAGGGGGAGATGAACCATGAGAGACTATGGACTCTGAGAAACAAACTGAGGGTTCTAGAGGGGAGGGGGTGGGGGGATGGGTTAGCCTGGTGATGGATATTAAAGAGGGCATGTACCGCATGGAGCACTGGGTGTTATACGCAAACAATGAATCATGGAACACTACATCAAAAACTAATGATGTAATGTATGGTGATTAATATAACATAATAAAAAAAGTTAAAAAAATTATATAATTCTATGAGTGTTATAAGCAACCAATACTATAAGAAATTGTAAAAAGGCATGTATGAGAAATCCTGAGGAATTCTGTTTCCAAATAATTTAGGGACATGGTAGTATGATTTTTTTTCACAGAAGTTAATATATAGAAAAGGGCCATTTGGATACAATTTACCAGGAATATGGTGTGTGTTTGCACGTGTCTGTGTGTGCATTGAAGGAATTGTAAGAATGGTTGAGACTAAAATAAAATAAACTCTTGTGTCCAAATTGATATATTCGGTAGAGTGGTGATAAGTTTGAAAAAGGCATATAAAATTTCTTCCAGTTGAAAATGGGTTCTTTTGACACTTGAAATGGAGATATGAAAATTCATTTTTACCTTGGTGAATGGTTGGCAGTGAAGCAAGATTGTTGCAGATATTTTATCTCTGGGGAGTAGGTGGGCTTGACATCTGGAAGGAAGAGGCTAGAGCTCATCACTTGGGTCGAGTGGGAGGAAATGAAAACTCAGAGGTGGGTCAGAACATCTTTAAGAAGGAGGAGGATTTTGGCAAGTGACTAGATAAAGTTCCAGATGGATTGGCTAGTGGGTGAAATACTGCAGATGATGGACTGTGTAGGGGAGAAAGTTCAGTTCAGTAACTCATTGTGTGGAGTCACATTAGGTAAAATTAAAAAAAAAAATTCTAAAGTCTTTTCTTTTTCTATGTCAGAAGAAGTGTAGAGGATAGGAAGGAACACATCTTATTTCCTGAAGTTCTTTCTAATTACCTAGAAAGCCATGTTTATGTTTCCTAAAACACTGTAGTAAGGATCAAGCTGTCTTCAGTACATAAGCCAGGTAAAATCTTTGATGTCAAATCTAACCATTTCATACATTAAAGTTTGACAAGGCACAGCACTCTGAAAAGACTAAGAAAGTATAAATTCATTTCTTTTATTGCTTCTCATGAATAATGAACTCTTAATATTCTTTAAGGAAGGCAGGTGTGGTGATGAGCACTGGGTGTTATACACAACCAAGCCTAAATTTTTAGATAAAGCTAAAAGGACACAATCATTTGCTTGGAGTCAACATATTCCAGATTTCCCCAGAAATTGTGGACTGGCACGATACACAAAGAAAAAAAAGAGAGAAGAGGGAAAATGATATTTTTCTGATTTCTTATAATAATAATCTTACATTCATGAGAGGCCATGATCTTTCTATAATACTTCAAAAAAAATAAAGGGATTTAGATTATGACGCAACAGGCAATGGGTCAATAAAGAGATCTGTTAGATATCTGACTAATAAAATACTTCTGGCTTTCTTCCTGAGTAAATCCTTTAAAAGAGAAGAAAAACTATTTTTAAATTGATAATTAATCTCAACAGCATTGGAAAATGAGAACAGTGATTGCCTGGCCCAACACACAGAAACAGGCTACACAGGGCATGACTCACAAGGTACCATGCATATACAGCAACCCTGTACCAGAAGATTAGAAATGTGGCGGGATTCCTGTATGGTAGAAAGCAGGTAGAATCAGATTGACAGGGCAGCTGCAGAGTAACGAGGTACAAAAAAACCTTACAAACTATCATGAGTGATAGATCAAAGTAATTAAATGTGAGGAGCAGAATATTACCCAGGGTATCTGTTTGGGTGCCTATAAACTTCACAGGAACTAGACCTTCCTCTGTCTCCTGGTTTGGTTAATCAAGAGGATTAGCAAAGGTATTTGGACAATATCCCAGGTAGCAGGCAACTCTGCAAGAGGAGACGGAGCCCCATATCCAGAAGACAAGCTATAATTATACCTCATACAGGCATATTCTATTCATTTCCCACAACCAATCATGCAAACAGTTCTAATAAAACTTGAACAGCTGTTAGCAAATGAGACAATGAACAGGCAATAATGAACCACCAGATATATGAACAAAATCCAATAATCAGAGTAACATAGAAGAAAATTTCCCCCATAAAAATTAGCATCTTCAAAGTAAATGTACAAGCAACAAAATCCTAACATGAATGAAGAAAGAACTATTTAATGAAATATGTGGTAAAATGTAGAATCTGAGGATAAAAAGAAAAGTTAAAAGCTTCTCAAGAGACAAAAACAACTTCCTTACAAAAGAACAAGAATTAGGTTAGAATCAGGCTTCTTCCTCAATAGCAGATGCTACAGCACAAAAGGAGCTTTTCAAGTTCAGGGAATATGGTGGTGAATTTAAGTCTTAACCCTATATCCAGCTAAACCATTAATTGATAGAGTAAAATAAAGACATTATGAAACATCCACACTCATAAATTTCCCTAATCACAGACCTTCCAAAAGAGCACAGAGTGTTATGCGCAACTAAGAATCGTTGAACGCTACATCAAAAACTAATGATGTACTATATGCTGGCTAATTGAACATAATAATAAAAAAAAGAAAAAAGAAAAAAAAGATTATTTCCAGCAAAATTAGAAATGAATCCAATAGGGGCGCCTGGGTGGCTCAGTCAGTTAAGCATCAACCTTAGGCTCAGGTCACAGTCTTGGAGTCTCTGGATCAACCATAATATCAGGCTTCCCTGCTCAGCCGGGAGTCTGGTTCTCCCTCTGCTACTTCCCCCCCACCCCCTCTTGTGTTCTCTCTCTCTCTCTCCCCCCCTCACTCTCTCTCTCAAATAAATAAATAAAAATCTTAAAAAACAAAGAAAGAAATCCAATAAATAGGACTAAATGTGGTAACAGACATATGGTAAGAAAAATGTTAAGTCTATGTAATAGTTGGTTTCTAATGTAAACTATAATAGTAAAACATGGACCTAAAATCCAGATGCACTGAAACTCAGAGTAAAGGGGCATTTAGAAATAGAGGAATAAAAATAGGAAGTTCTGAGAAAGAGGAAATTGGTTAGAGGGACAGGATATTAGTTAATCCTGGACTTTATAGAATAGGTTGTTAAATTAATGTCACACATCACTAGTCAAAATTAACATGAGCAGAGTCAGATCTATTATAATGATCAAGATTTACAGATTGCTTAACATTATTCGAATAATGCGGACTTACACAAGATCTATCTATTGTTACTATCAGAACTATTTTTGAAATGAGAAGTAATTTAACAGCTAAATACAAAAGAAAATAGGCAGGAAAAAAAGAAAATAGAGCAATAAAAATAAATAAATGCAATAGAATTTAGTGGGAAAACCAACAAATGGAACAAAGAGAAATAATTCTTTGTGACAAAAGATGCACTCCATTAAGAAGATGTCCGAGGCATTAATGTTTCTAATAGCTTTAAAAATTACAAGGGGAGTTAACAAATAAAAATGTCTAGAGAAATTTTGGGGCACCTGGGTGGCTCAGTCAGTTAAGTGCCCATCAGTTCAGGTCATGATGTCAGGGTCCTGGGAGAGAGCCCCGCATCGGGTTCCACACTCAGCAGAGAGTCTGCCTGAGGATTATCCCCCTCCTTCTTCCTCTGCCCCTCCCCGTACTTGCACTTTCTCTCTCTCTCTCTCTCAAATAAATAAATCTTAAAAAAACTTCTACAGAAATTTTAAGACAAATGAAAAACATGATTTTATGAATATATATGTTTATATATATAATTTTATATGCATATATGTAACTATATTTTATAAACAAAACATTTTTTTCAAGATCGGGGAATTCACAAATTAGCTAGGCACTAAGCCATAGAGGAGAGTAATTCTCTATAGATACCAAAAAGCAGAGGCCATACAGCCCACAATATTATTTTTTTAAATCTCAGTCAAGGTATCTACTTCCTAATTCTTTTTATCATTATGTTATGTTAATCACCATACATTACATCATTAGTTTTTGATGTAGTGTTCCATGATTCATTGTTTGCGTATAACACCCAGTGCTCCATGCGGTACATGCCCTCTTTAATACCCATCACCAGGCTAACCCATCCCCCCACCCCCTCCCCTCTAGAACCCTCAGTTTGTTTCTCAGAGTCCATAGTCTCTCATGGTTCGTCTCCCCCTCTGATTCCCCCCCCTTCATTCTTCCCCTCCTGCTATCTTCTTCTTCTTTTTTTTTTAACATACAATGTATTATTTGTTTCAGAGGTACAGATCTGTGATTCAACAGTCTTACACAATTCAGAGTGCTCACCATAGCACATACCCTCCCCACTGTCTATCACCCAGCCACCCCATCCCTCCCACCCCCCACCACTCCAGCAACCCTCAGTTTGTTTCCTGAGATTAAGAATTCCTCATATCAGTGAAGTCATATGATACATGTGTTTCTCTGATTGACTTATTTCGCTCAGCATAATACCCTCCAGTTCCATCCATGTTGTTGCAAATGGCAAGAGTTCGTCCCTTTTGATGGCTGCATAATATTCCATTGTATATATATACCACTTCTTCTTTATCCATTCATCTGTCGATGGACATCTTGGCTCTTTCCACAGTTTAGCTATTGTGGACATTGCTGCTATAAAAATCGGGGTGCACGTACCCCTTCGCACCCCTACATTTGTATCTTTGGGGTAAATACCCAGTAGTGCAATTGCTGGATCGTATGGTAGCTCTATTTTCAACTTTTTGAGGAACGTCCTTACTGTTTTCCAGAGTGGCTACACCACCTTGCAATCCCACCAACAGTGTAGGAGGGTTTCCCTTTCTCCGCATCCCCGCCAACATCTGTCATTTCCTGACTTATTAATTTTAGCCATTCTGACTGGTGTGAAGTGGTATCTCATTGAGGTTTTGATTTGGATTTCCCTGATGCCGAGCGATGTTGAGCACTTTTTCATGTGTCTGTTGGCCATTTGGATGTCTTCTTTGGAAAAATGTCTGTTCATATCTTCTGCCCATTTCTTGATTGGATCATTTGTTCTTTGGGTGTTGAGTTTAAGAAGTTCTTTATAGATTTTGGATACTAGCCCTTTATCTGATATGTCATTTGCAAATATCTTCTCCCATTCTGTCGGTTGTCTTTTGGTTTTGTTGACGGTTTCTTTTGCTGTGCAAAAGCTTTTTATCTTGATGAAGTCCCAATAGTTCATTTTTGCCCTTGCTTCCCTTGCCTTTGGCGATGTTTCTAGGAAGGAGTTGCTGCAGCTGAGGTCGAAGAGGTTGCTGCCTGTGTTCTCCTTTAGGATTTTGATGGACTCCTGTCTCACATTGAGGTCTTTCAACCATTTGGGGTCTATTTTTGTGTGTGGTGTAAGGAAATGGTCCAGGTTCATTCTTCTGCATGTGGCTGTCCAATTTTCCCAACACCATTTGTTGAAGAGACTGTCTTTTTTCCGTTGGACGTTCTTTCCTGCTTTGTCGAAGATTAGTTGACCAGAGAGTTGAGGGTCCATTTCTGGGCTCTCTGTTCTGTTCCATTGATCTATGTGTCTGTTTTTGTGCCAGTACCATACTGTCTTGATGATGACAGCTTTGTAATAGAGCTGGAAGCCCGGAATTGTGATGCCGCCAGCTTTGCTTTTCTTTTTCAACATTCCTCTGGCTATGCGGGGTCTTTTCTGGTTCCATACAAATTTGTTCCATTTCTTTGAAAAAAGTTGATGGAATATTGATAGGGATTGCATTAAATGTGTAGATTGCTCTAGGTAGCATTGACATCTTCACAATATTTGTTCTTCCAATCCATGAGCATGGAACGTTTTTCCATTTCTTTGTGTCTTCCTCCATTTCTTTCATGAGTATTTTATAGTTTTCTGAGTACAGATTCTTTGCCTCTTTCGTTAGGTTTATTCCTAGGTATCTTATGGTTTTGGGTGCAATTGTAAATGGGATCGACTCCTTAATTTCTCTTTCTTCTGATTTGTTGTTGGTGTATAGGAATGCCACTGATTTTTGTGCATTGATTTTATATCCTGCCACTTTACTGAATTCCTGTATGAGTTCTAGCAGTTTTGGGGTAGAGTCTTTTGGGTTTTCCACATAAAGTATCATATCATCTGCAAAGAGTGAGAGTTTGACTTCTTCTTTGCCGATTTGGATGCCTTTTATTTCTTTTTGTTGTCTGATTGCTGTGGCTAGGACTTCTAATACTATGTTGAATAGCAGTGGTGATAGTGGACATCCCTGCCGCGTTCCTGACCTTAGGGGGAAAGCTCTCAGTTTTTCCCCATTGAGAATGATATTCACTGTGGGTTTTTCATAGATGGCTTTTATGATATTGAGGTATGTACCCTCTATCCCTATACTCTGAAGAGTTTTGATCAAGAAAGGATGCTGTACTTTGTCAAATGCTTTTTCTGCATCTATTGAGAGGATCATACGGTTCTTGTTCTTTCTTTTACTAATGTATTGTATCACGTTGATTGATTTGCAGATGTTGAACCAACCTTGCAGCCCAGGGATAAATCCCACTTGGTGGTGGTGAATAATCCTTTTAATGTACTGTTGGATCCTATTGGCTAGTATTTTGGTGAGAATCCATGTTCATCAAGGATATTGGTCTGTAATTCTCCTTTTTGATGGGATCTTTGTCTGGTTTGGGGATCAAGGTAATGGTGGCCTCATAAAACGAGTTTGGAAGTTTTCCTTCCATTTCTATTTTTTGGAACAGTTTCAGAAGAATAGGTATTAATTCTTCTTGAAATGTTTGGTAGAATTCCCCTGGGAAGCCATCTGGCCCTGGGTTTTGTTTGTTGGGAGATTTTTGATGACTGCTTCAATTTCCTTAGTGGTTATAGGTCTGTTCAGGTTCCCTATTTCTTTCTGGTTCAGTTTTGGTAGTTGATACATCTCTAGGAATGCATCCATTTCTTCCAGATTATCTAATTTGCTGGCATAGAGTTGCTCATAATATGTTCTTATAATTGTTTGTATTTCTTTGGTGTTGGTTGTGATCTCTCCTCTTTCATTCATGATTTTATTTATTTGGGTCCTTTCTCTTTTCTTTTTTATAAGTCTGGCCAGGGGTTTATCAATCTTGTTAATTCTTTCAAAGAACCAGCTCCTAGTTTCATTGATCTGTTCTACTGTTCTTTTGGTTTCTATTTCATTGATTTCTGCTTTGATCTTTATTATTTCTCTTCTCCTGCTGGGTTTAGGCTTTATTTGCTGTTCTTTCTCCAGCTCCTTTAAGTGTAGCGTTAGCTTGTGTATTTGAGATCTTTCTTGTTTCTTGAGAAAGGCTTGTATTGCTATATACTTTCCTCTTAGGACTGCCTTTCCTGCATCTCAAAGATTTTGAATAGTTGTGTTTTCATTTTCATTGGTTTCCATGAATTTTTTAAATTCTTCTTTAATTTCCTGGTTGACCCATTCATTCTTTAGTAGGATGCTCTTTAGCCTCCATGTATTTGAGTTCTTTCCAAATTTCCTCTTATGATTGAGTTCTAGTTTCAAAGCATTGTGGTCTGAAAATAAGCAGGGGATGATCCCAATCTTTTGGTACTGGTGGAGACCTGATTTGTGACCTAGGATGTGATCTATTCTGGAGAATGTTCCATGGGCACTAGAGAAAAATGTCTATTCTGTTGCTTTGGGATGGAATGTTCTGAATATATCTGTGCAGTCCATTTGGTCCAGTGTGTCATTTAAAGTCTTTATTTCCTTGTTGATCTTTTGCTTAGATGATCTGTCCAATTCAGTGAGGGGGGTGTTAAAGTCCCCCACTATTGTTGTATTGTTGTCAATGTGTTTCTTTGCTTTTATTATTAATTGGCTTATATAATTGGTTTCTCCCATGTTAGGGGCATAGATATTTACAATTGTTAGATCTTCTTGTTGGATAGACCCTTTAAGTAGGATATAGTGTCCTTCCTCATCTCTTATTACAGTCTTTGGCTTAAAATCTAATTGTCTGATATAAGGATTGCCGCCCAGCTTTCTTTGGTGTCCATTAGCATGGTAATGGCCCCTCACTTTCAATCTGGAGGTGTCTTTGGGTCTAAAATGAGTCTCTTGCAGACAGCATATCGATGGGTTTTGTTTTTTTATCTAATCTGATACCCTGTGTCTTTTGATTGGGCCATTTAGCCCATTTACATTCAGGGTAACTATTGAAAGGTATGAATTTAATGCCATTGTATTGCCTGTAAGGTGACTGTTACTGTATATTGTCTGTGTTCCTTTCTGGTCTATGTTACTTTTAGGCTCTCTCTTTGCTTGGAGGATCCCATTCAATATTTCTTGTAGGGCTGGTTTCGTGTTTGCAAATTCCTTTAGTTTTTGTTTGTTCTGGAAGCTTTTTATCTCTCCTCCTATTTTCAATGACAGCCTAGCTGGATATAGTATTCTTGGCTGCATATTTTTCTCATTTAGTGCTCTGAATATATCATGCCAGTCCTTTCTGGCCTGCCAGGTCTCTGTGGATAGGTCTGTTGCCAATCTAATATTTCTACCATTGTATGTTATGTATCTCTTCTCCTGAGCTGCTTTCAAGATTCTCTCTTTGTCTCTGAGACTCGTAAGTTTTACTATTAGATGTTGGGGTGTTGACCTATTTTTATTGATTTTGAGAGGGGTTCTCTGTGCCTCCTGGATTTTGATGCCTGTTTCCTTCCCCAAATTAGGGAAGTTCTCTGCTATAATTTGCTCCAATATACCTTCTGCCCTTCTCTCTCTTTCTTCTTCTTCTGGGATCCCAATTATTCTAATGTTGTTGTTTCATCTTATGGTGTCACTTATCTCTCGAATTCTGCCCTCGTGATCCAGTAGTTGTTTATCTCTCTTTTTCTCAGCTTCTTTATTTTCCATCATTTGGTCTTCTATATCGCTAATTCTCTCTTCTGCCTCATTTATCCTAGCAGTTAGAGCCTCTATTTTTGATTGCACCTCATTAATTGCCTTTTTGATTTCGACTTGGTTAGATTTTAGTTCTTTTATTTCTCCAGAAAGATTTCTCTAATAATTTCCATGCTTTTTTCAAGCCCAGCTAGTATCTTTAAAATCATCATTCTGAACTCTAGTTCCAACATCTTACTAATGTCCGTATTGATTAGGTCCCTGGCAGTCGGTACTTTTTTTTTGAGGTGATTTTTTCCATCTTGTCATTTTGTCCAGAGGAGAATAGATGAATGAGAGAACATAATGCTAACAGGGTAACAACGTCCCCAGAAAATATACACTAAACAAACCAGAAAAGACCTGAAACCGGGGCAAAAGAAAGGGAAAAAAAGAAAAAAGAAAAAGAAAAAGATAAAAACAAATAAGCAAAAACAAAACAAAACAAAAAAAACCAGAATATGATCAAATATGATCAGGCTGGTGCATAGATCAGTGCCACACACCAGATTTTGGGCGTATTTTGGTCTTTTAGAAGAAAGTGCCTCCCAAAATTTTAAAGAAAGAAAAACTTATATATGTATAAAAATAAGGGTTAATACAATGAAGGGATGGAATATGACTGTAAAGATGAAAATTATAAAAGATTTTATAAAAGGAATTGATAAGATAAGAAGTTGGTTGAAAAAAGAAAGAAGAGGTTTTAAAAACAAAAAAGGGAGACAATGTGATCAGGCAGGAGACTAGAACAAAGCCATGCACTAGAAATTTAGGGTATATTTTGATCTGTTAGAAAAAACTGTATCCCAAAATTCTAAAGGGAGAACAACTTATATATATATATCAAAAATAAGGTTAACTACTATGGAGTTATAGAATATGACTCTAAAAATGAAAAATAAAAAAGATTTTTTTAAAAAGGGATTGATAAGATGTTGCCTGAAAAAGGGAAAAAGAAAAATTCAAAAAAAAAAAAGTTAAAAAAAAATTAACTTTGAAAGACTAAAGAACCATGGGAAAAAAGCCCTGTATTCTATGTGCAGTATTCCCCTAGCGCTGGAGTTCTGCCGTTCTCATTGATCGGTAAACTTGGTCTTGGCTGGCTGTTCTTGCTGATCTTCTGGGGGAAAGGCCTATTGCCGTGGTTCCCGAATGTCTTTGCTGTAGGTGGAATTGCCCTGCCCTTGCCGGTCCAGGCTAAGTAATCTGCTCGGGTTTGCTCTTGGGAGCTTTTGTTCCCTGCAAGCTTTCGGTGCAGCTTTGGAGGATGAGAGTGAAAATGGCGGCTTCCCAAACTCCGCCACGGAGGAGCTGAGAACTTGGGGCTCTGCTCCTCAGTGAGCAAGCGTTTCTATCTCTGGCACCCGACCCCTTGTGGAGTCTCCAAACCCGGCAGATCCCTGTGGTGGGCTCCCGTGCCGTTCCTCCCAGGGGAGGAAGGGGAGTCTCCCCTGTTCTTCTGCTTGTTGGGTCCCTGCTGGAGGAGCAGTGGCCCGACTGTGCCCCGGATCACGGTTTATGGCAACCCCGAGCTGAGAGCCCGCGCCTCTGCTCTGTCTCTGCAGCCGGCTTCCCCACTCTGATACCTGGGAGCTCTGCTGCACTCAGGCACCCCTGGTCTTCCTGTGACCCCGAGGGTCCTGAGACCACACTGTCCCGCGAGGGTTCCACTCCCGCTTAACCACCAGAGTGACGTCCCTCAGCGGAGCTGACTTCTAAAAGTTCCGATTTTGTGCTCCGAGGCTCTGTCACTTGCCAGAAGCGGCTGATGGAGGCCCCCTCCCCCGCCGTCTATCCTCCTGAATATCGCCTCAGATTCACTTCTCCGCACATCCTACATTCCAGAAAGTGGTCATTTTTCTGTTCAGAGAGTTGCTGCTATTCTTTTCTTCGATCTCCTGTTGAGTTTGTAGGTGTTCAGAATGGTTTGATCCCTATCCAGCTGAATTCCTGGGACCAGACGAAATCCAGGTCTCCTACTCCTCTGCCATCTAGCTCCACCCACCCTCTACTTACTAATTTTAAAATAAATTATTTTATATCTTGGGATAATAAAAAAAGATGAAAATCGGAATTTCTTCAGAAATAAGCAAAGATAGAAATATTATTAAACCTCTGGGAGGTGAACAAAGTCATGCTCAAAAGAAGATGTTTGCCCATAAATTGATTTATTAAAATATAAGAAAATGTAAAAATGAATTATCTATGCTTCATATCAAGAAAGTAAATTAAAACATTATCAGGACACCTGCGTGGCTCAGTTGGTTAAGCAGCTACCTTCAGCTCGGGTCATGATCCCAGCATCCTGGGGGGCCTGGGATTGAGTCCCATATCAGGCTCCTTGCTCAGCAGGGAGCCTGCTGCTCCCCCTGTTTATGTGCATGCTCTCTCTCTCTCTCTCTGACAAATGAATAAATAAAATCTCAAAAAAAAAAGAAAGTAAATTAAAACATTATAAAGCAGAAGAAAGGAATAAATAGATAAGAACACAACTTTAAAGAAAACTTAGCCATGACCAAAATGCCAAAAGCTATCATTTAAAGAGAGTGTTAAGTAGAGTGTGGTAACTGATAAATTTTTTAAAAGAGCAAAATCACCACTAAATAGTATTAGGCATGAGAAATAAAGTACAATTGCAAATACAGACTGTTATTAAATAGATAAAAGAAAATATATAGAGAACTATGTTATGGGTTGAACTGTGTCCCCTCAAAATTCACATGTTAAAGTCCTCAATCCCCAGTACCTTAGAATGTAACCTCATTTGGAGATAAGATCTTAGGTAATCAAGTTAAAATGAAGTCATTAAGGTGCCTGGGTGGCTCAGTTGGTTGAGTGTCCAAGTCTTGATTTTGGCCCAGGTCGTGATCTCAGGGTCATGGAATCGAGCTTCACATCTGTCCCTTCACTGGGTGTGGACCAGGCATAAGATTCTCTCTCTCCCTCTGCTGCCTCACCCCCTCAAAAAAAAAAAAAAGAGGTCATTAAGTTGGGACCTAATCCATTATAACTGGTGTCCTGGGGAAATCAGAACATGGAGACAGGCACAGAGGAAAGATGATGTAGAAGACACAGGGAAGAGACAGCCATCTGTAAGCCAAAGAGAGAGGCCTGCACCAGATCCTTCCCTCACAACCCTCACAACCCTGGTGACATCTTGATTTTGGACTTCCAGACTCCACAACTGTGACATAATAAGTGTCTGTTGTTTTAGCCACCTAATCTGTGATACCTTTTTTACTGTAACCCTATAAACTAATATAAGCTGTATATAAGTATATTTGAAAATATGGACAAAATAGATGCTTTTCTATGAATATTTAAATGATCATCTAAATCATCATTATACTTGGCTCAGGAGTTAGAAAAAGAGTAGAAAAATCTCAACATACCAATAATCCTGAAGAAATAAAAAATTGCTGAAGATCAACATCCAAAAAAGATACTTAGATCACACAATGTTTATCAGTGAGTTCTATCCAAGGAACAGATGATTCCAACCTTTTAGATAATGTTTTAGATAGCAGAAATATAGCTGGAAATAAATATAAAATGTCCCAATTAATTTTACAAAATTAGCATAATCCTGAAACAAATCAAAAGAACACAAACAAGATAAAAATAACTAGTGGTCAATTTTATTTATGAACCTGTGTGAAAAATCCTAAATAAAATGTTAATAAATTGAATCAAGCAATATATTAAAAGAACAATGCATCATCAAGAACAGTTTCTTTCAGGAATGTAAGAATGTTTCAGCCTCAGGAAATATTATAATGTAAGTCATAGGAGGAAAAGTTGGAAGAAAAAAAATGTGATTTTCTCAGTAGATAACCCCAAAAATCTAAATTAAATTTTAATGGAATTTGCTAGACTGGCTTCAATAGAAGGAAACTTGCTTAGCTTGATAAATATTATCTACTAGAAACCCCAGACAGCAACATACTATTAGTAAATTAATAAAATGAATCTCATTGAATTCAGAAATAAGATAAATGCCCATTATCACCACTACTCTAGCATTTCATGGAGATCCCAAGCAATGTAATCACATAAGAAAAAAGGATTAAAGTATAAACATTAAAGAAAGGACAATACTCTTACTATTTGTAGGTCATATGTCTTCATAAAGAGTATATCCATTTCCTAAAGCTATCATAAAAAGTACCATAAACCAGACAGCATAACACAAGAATTTACTCTCTTACAGTTCTATAAACTAGAAGTGAAAAATCAAGGTATTGTCAGAGACATGCTCCTTCTTAGGGGCTGTAGGGAATAAACCTTTCTTTCCTCTTCCTAGTTTCTGCTGGTGACTTTTGATCCTTGATTTCCTTCTCTGCCTCATTCCAGTATTTTCCTTTGTAGTCAAGTGCTATTCTCCCTGTGTGTCTCTGTCTTCACATAGGGTTTTGCTCTTCTTATAAGGACACCAGTGATATTGGATTAAGGCCCACACGAATGTCTTCATCTTAATTTGATCACATCTGCAAAAGACCCTCTTTCTAAATAAGGGCACATTATGAAGTATGGGGGTTTAGACTTCAAAATATCTTTTGGGCGGGTACATATTTCTACCCCCAAAATATGTATACAAAAATCAACTGAAAAATGACTAGAATTAATAAGTTGAAAAAGGTGACCATACATAATACCAACACCAATTACTTTTCTCTTAGACCAAAAACAAAAAATTAAAAACTGTAATAAGAGAGAAAATGAGAGAGGGGAAGGTTCCCATAAGTAAGAAAAAACAGCAACACAACAAAAAATACTAAAAGAAGCATAAGAAAAGTTAACACCATATAAAATTACCAATGGGCATAAAAATCTGAACAATAGGGAAGACATTCAATATTCCTGGATAAAAAGATACAATATAGTAACAGCACTCATTCAATATAATTTATCATATATATATATATATATATATATATTTTTTTAAGATTTTATTTATTTATTTGACAGAGAGAGACACAGCGAGAGAGGGAACACACCAGGGGGAGTGGGAGAGGGAGAAGCAGGCTTCCTGCTGAGCAGGGAGCCCGATGCGGGGCTCGATCCCAGGACCCTGGGATCATGACCTGAGCCGAAGGCAGACGCTTAACGACTGAGCCACTCAGGCACCCCTATCATATATATTTAATAGTAACAAATCAAGACAGTGAATTTGATTTTTCATGGAATGTAACAAGTTTATTTTCAAGATCATATGGAAGACAAAACTGCAAAATGAAATAAAAGATCAAGAGTTTATTGAAAAATAAAAACACTGAAAGGGAGTGTTTGCCCTACCACATGATAGTAACAATCATAGAATTACTACACATGGCAATAGATATGACTTAATGTGTCAGGCATTCTTCTAAAAGCTTTACACATATTATATTATTTAATATAGTTAGGAACTCTTCTATTTAATTTGACTGGTGAGCCACTAGGTGACTAAGTATATTGTCTAAGATCACACCATTAGTAACTGTGTGGTCTCGTTCTAGAGCCTCCATCCTTGACCAATACCCTATGCAGCCTAATAATGAAATATAAAGTCAAAGTGATTAAAATTATTTGGTATTGTCATAAGTATAGACATATAAGTAATGGAATAGTACAGAATCCAGATACTGACCCACTGATGTGGGAGTTTAAGGGTTTTTAAAGTCATTATGAAAATCAACCAATGGAAATTCCTTATCAATGTAGCAAAATTTGTTAGATCTTGCCTCATACTATTCAGTGCATATAGGAATGCAAAACTATAAATAAATTAGAGAAAATATGAGAACTCATTTAAAATTACTTTTTAAAAAATACACTTTCTTTTTTAGAATCAGTTTCTGGTTTACAGCACAATTGAGCTACCCCCACACTGGTGCAGCCTCCCCCACCCAGGTGGTGGCACATTTGTTACAATGGATAAACCTACTTGTTGACACATGAGTCAAAGTCCAGACTTTACATTATGGTTTGCTCTGGCTGTTGTATATTCTATGGGGTTTGAAAAATGTATAATGACATGTATCTACCACTAGAATATCACATAGAATAGTTTCACTGCCCTAAAAATATTCTGTGTTCTGCCCATTCGCTCCTCCTCTCCTCAACGCCTGGCAACCATTGATCTTTTTACTGTCACCACAGTTTTGCTTTTTCCAGTATGTCATATGGTTGGAATCATACAGTATGTCAACTTTTCAGATTGACTTCTTTCATTTAATAATGTGCATTTAAGTTTCCTCCATGTTTTTTTGTGGCTTCATAGCTCATTTCTGTTTAGCACGGAACAACATCCCACTATTTGAATATGCCAGAGTTTATGTATCCATTCACCAATGAAGAACATCTTGGTTGCTTCCAAAGTTTTGACAATTATGAATAGAGTTGCTATAAACATCCATGTGCAGGTTTACACCTCATTTCTATGTAAATGAGCATGATTGCTGAATAATTTGTTTAGTTTTATATGTTTAATTTTGTTATTAAAAAAAAAAGCTGCCAAACTCTCTTCCTAGGTGGCTGTACCATTTTGTATTCCCAGCAGCAATGAAAGAATTCCTGTTATAATTTTCCTTTATAATCTACTTTCCTCACAGCAATATCTCATATATTCATTTATTTATTCTTTGTCTGTCTTTCCTTACTAGAATGTCTTGTTTATTATTGTTTTCTTTGAACATAAAACAATGATTAACTTAAGTTACAATAAGTTTCCTCAGTAAATATGCATTGAATAAATAAGTAATTCAGTGTAACTATCCCAAGTTGAGACTATAAAAAGAGCTCTGGTAAAACCAAATAGAAAAAGAAAACAACCTAAAGGATGCAAGTAGAGCATATAAAAAAGAAGTTAAAATAATATATAAATAGTCAATAAAGATATGAAAAGCAGTTCAAATTCACTTTTAATAAGGGAAAGACAAATTAAAAATATTATGCATAATATTCAAAACAATTTAATAAATGATATTGTGTCTTGGTGTAGTTATGGAACAACACTTTCATTCTTGGTGAAATTGTGAATTTGTGTGTTTTTTTTTAAAGACTTTATTTATTTGAGAGACAGAGTGAGCAAGAGAAAGAGCACATGAGCAGGGACAAAAGGAGAGGGAGAAGCAGACCCCTTGCTGAGCAGAGAGCCCGATGTGGGGCTTGATCCCAGGACCCTGGGATCATGACCTGAGCCGAAGGCAGATGCTTAACGACTGAGCCACCCAGGTGCCCCAGTGAATTTGTGTTTTGTAGTATATTATAAAATGACTATTTGTAGAACAAATAGGGGGATAAAAAATATAGCTGTTTTTCCAAAAATGCTACTACTGGTAATCTATCTTATAAAACTGGTTGTCCAGTTATGTTAAATATAGTGTGAATCTTTTATAGGATATATGTCTTAGTGAGTCATTTCTGTAATTTAAAAAAAATTAAAAATCTAAATGGATAGTTAATTATTCTAATCTTGTATCCAAATAAGCATACGTTACCAAATGGCTCAGTAAGTGCCTTAATTCCAGGCGCTGGCTAAAAAAAAATTAAGCATAAGACACTATTTTGCCATTGGAGTTGTAGCAAACACTATATATATAATATACATAAACATATATATAACACTATATAATATATATATATTATACACATATTGTGTGTGTGAATTAGAAAGTTTTTCATATTGAATTTTCTGATGTATATTAATGTCATTTTACATTAAAAAGTTATCCCTTGATGATAAATTATTTTTTTAAAGAACATGTTCCCTTGTGAAGATCAATTACAGATTTTAAGTGCCTAAATCTTATTCTTTTCAGGAATTATCTAATGTTATCTGACAAAAGGCTTAATTAAGCATTAGAGCGCCCCCCCCCCCATTCTCTCTCTCACTTGTGCGAGGAAATAGGAAATGACAAAGAACACAGAGGATTTCCCTATCATTCTTCCCAACCAAGTTTCCTTAACTTACCATGCCAGTGTATATTTTGGAAGTTCCTAGAAAGCCCTGTTTCACATATTCCTTTCAATCTCCAGAATGTGATGTATTTAATTCAAACAGTGTGTGGGAAGATGTTCCCTAATGATAACAATATAGATTTGTTAGTCTTTTTTATTAACAAAGACAATATTTGGGTTTTATTGTTACAAAAGGATACAATGTGGTTTTTTTTTTTAAATTCACAATTAAGTTATGCAATTGAGAGCAAAGTGAAGAAGGTCTTAACAAAAGTCTACAATTCAATTAGATATTTCTGTTTCTCTTTTCCAATAGGTCAAATAAAAGAAAATAACCCAGCGGATTAACAAAAATGCACATATTTAAATAATGAAATGGCATTGTCCTGAATATATGGTGTCTTTACTAAGGTAAAAGACAAGGTTATGTCTTTCCAGCTATCCAACAATTCACAAGTGCTCAGTTTTGTTCTCCTGAGTTAGCTTCATAGCTAAAATAATTTCTGAAATCTGCTTTCTGAGATTAGCAGTGCCCTCTCCCCTAATTTGAACAAAAATAATTGGAAAGGCACATGTACCAGCTTCCAGTTTATACAAGTTCATTTATTTGAAATCCCTTGAGCTGCACCAATTAAAAAACAAGTTTTTGAGTTAATATCCTTCAATTGTTAAAAATTTGCGTCACTGTGAGAGCACAGTGAAACGTAAAGGTCCCAGCACACTGGCAGTTGATTGTGAGGGGATGTGATTGTTCCACATTTAGACTGGAAAGGGTTAGGAACTCTGCTTCCCAATGTGGTTAATGAATGAAAGGAAAATTGGACCCCTGAGCCAGAGTAAATGACCTAAGGGAGTGAAAAATGTTCACAGGTTAACAAGGGCAACTGTTCCTTGCCATAATTCCCAGAGGAGGCAAATGACAAAGGGGCCAATGAACTTCTGTCTTTTGATTATTTATTAATCCATTTTCTTCCTAGGAAAAATAATTCAGCATAACTTTGGAAGACACTGGCATTGAACATCTTAAACTCTGCTTCTTTCTCCTTGCTCTGATTCACTTATTAATATATTTTGTTTTAATAATTCATTTTGACATATTCAATTCTAATGTACTAAGAGGTTAATCCATCATCCTATACAATTTTAAATATTGAGGATATAATATGCCTTAACATGATAGGCAAAGTTGGAATCAAAGCAACTAACTTTATAGTGACATAGTAACAAATTCTTAGTTCTCTAACTGGTACAAGTGGCTATGGAGATTTTTTTCCCCTAGAAGTGGGAATTATTTCAAAAATTTTTTTAAAATATTGTTCTCACTGAACTGAAGGGAGTTTTCATAACTTTAGCCAAGCCACCACCCCTGGTCATGTTCACAGATACAAAACCCCTGATTGGCTGTTGATGAGTCATTCCTGGTGAGGAATCTTATCTTAACACCTGCCTTATCTTTAACATCCTTTTCAACTTCTAGAAAAACAATAACCAAAAAGGAAAAAAATATTTGGGACCAGTCCAGTTTTGAAACACCTGCCTTAAAGATAAAGACTGCAATTTTAGGTATTTGTAATGTCTTTACTTTTGGCCTGGAATTTGTTCTGCTTGTGGTGAGCATCCGCTGACTTTCTCAAACATGTGTTTGCCTGGGAATTACTTCAGTCTAGTAAATTATAAAATGACAAGATCATCTCTGTTACCATGGAAAATCTGTAGATCCGAAAATCTCTGACGCTCTGGCTTCATAGTAAATGCATTTTATGAGTTGAAGAAACATTACAACACCAGTTCTAATGAATCAGCCGGTAATGTTTTATGACATAATTCTAGTCTGATATTGATAATCTTTAACTTGCAGTTAAAGAGGATATCCCAGGTTTATGTGACCACTGTGAACCAAAATAGAACCATTTAAAAAAAAAATTACAGACAGGAACTACACAGCTGGAAACCAGAAGCACCAGTTTTACTTGGGCTGTTAAGAAAATTCACAGTTAACGAAATAAAAAATATTTATTCTACCTCATTTATTTTCCCCCTGGTATTTAGATATGCCCCATATCGGTGCCTATGAAGAAGTTATTATAAGGGCATAAATTTGTTTTAAAACCATGAGTTAATTTGCTACATAAACAGCACGAATTACTGAGCAATTACATAATTTATGCTGTTATATTAATTAGTTATATTGATTTTTAGAGAATGTACTTTTCTCCTCATGCATAAATGCTCTGACATTAGACAGTTCTTGCCCAAGTCTCACTTATAAATTCTCGGCAACCAGAAACTATCTGGAAGGAAACAGGAAGGAGAGTGTCTTAGCAAAATTGACCAGCTTCAGAGAGCTTGCCTTGCAAAACCAAGTTAACCAAGTGATGGCAAATGTCATAAAATTTTTTTTAATAAATAAAAACCCTAAATAACTTCACAAGGTCCCTTTTATATTTTGCTTTCAGAGAGTCAGCTGGCACTACCTTGATGAGAAAGAACGATAGAGAAAGGCAAACAAGTCAGAAAAGAGCAGAGGAAAGAATGTGAGAGGCTGTGGTTAGAGCTATGATGGTGCAAGTGTGCTCAAGAGTTCCTTTACGACAAGCCTCAAGCACTAACGAGCATTGCTCAAGATGTGAGGAAATTGAATCCTTCGTTCATTTCTAATGATCTAACATAGTTCAGCTATTTAAGTTTTTATTTTATTATTATTATTTTTGTTGCTGCAAAAAGATTTATTGTTTCCGTTTGGTCCACGGCTTGGGATAAAGCTCCAGGGTGTTTGCAGAAGCTGCCTTGTGGCTGAAGGGAGAAGCTGAAGCTGAAGCCCTAGCACCAGGGGGAGGCCAGGGGGACCCTCAAAGGCTGCCGGGCTCCAGAGGCTCCTAGTTATGCTTGAAGGTGAGCCTTTCAAAGCGATACTCACCCAGCCTTTGGGCTGCCAGGCTCCAGAGTTAGTCAGATGGTTGCCATCTTCTTGATGAGCTCCACTTATTCCTCTAGTTAATGGTTCTCCAGGAAGTTGCAGAGATGGGCATCAGAACCCAGAGCATGCAGATCCCCAAGGGCCAGGTTGGGTTCTTCTCCAGAACATGGCGACTTTCACGGCATCCCAGGTTTTACCCCACGCATCTTGGGTCGGCTTCTGCACGTCCTAGAAGAAGTCACAGCCATGGCTTTGGTTTTGCATCTTCAAGAGATGCATCTTTCTTGCTTTTCCTTAACTAACTTGAGAAGAAGTGGCCCACACCCTCCAGAGCCACATCATTGTGGTCAAACTAGAAGCCCAGAGAAAGGTAGGTGTAGGAGGCCCACAGATGCATGTTGACCGTGTGGTTGACGTGACCTTCACCTCAGTGAAATAATTCTGATGAATCTGGGAGGTCATGTTAAACCAAAATATGGTGTTGGCTGGTCCCAGAGACAGAGGATGGCTGAGAAGATGGTTCTGAAAAGACAGTTGTTGGAGGCTGGAAGAAGGGACATCTCTGGGTCTGTTCTATCCCAACACTATTAAAGCAAGAGACAGATCTCCAGGACACCCTGGTGAACTGCTAGTTCAGTCATTTTGGAAAAGACTCTGGCAGTTCCTCAAATGTTTAAACACAGAATTACCGGAAAACCCATTAATTTCCCTCCTAGGTATATACCTGTTAAGAACTGAACTGTAATTAATTCACTGCCACCACAGACCCAGAAGGGATAGGCCTGAGGAATAAGGCTGTCTCCTCCTCAGCTACAGAAAGAAGAGCCAACCTCCTTGGTTTCAGCAGGCCAGGGTGTTTCTGACCAAGGTTCTAAGGGCCTTTGCCCATGGCTGAGAGGGCACAGGCACCACCTAGAGCCAAAGGGATGGCTATGCTTTACTGTGGACCATAACAGTGTGGCCTCACTAGTGGGCCTGGAATGGAGTGGCCACCACCCTGGTGGGCCCACAGGACAGAGCATCTAGCCAGAGAGGATTATTCTGGACTCATAACACCTAATGGAATTTGCCTTGCTAGGTTTTAGACTTGAGACCTCTCACCTCTTTCTTCTTTATTTCTCCCTTTTGGAATAGGAATATCTAGCCTATGCTTGTCCCACCACTGTATTTGGAAAGCATGTAACTTATCTGGTTTTATAGGTTCACAGATGGAAAAGAATTTTGCCTTAGGATTATACCTTGAGCTTCACTTATACTTGAGTTAAATAATATTTAGATGAGACTTTGGACTTGGTGTTGATGCTGCTGTAGGCTAAGACTTTTGGGGCTGAAGAGATGAGGTGAATGTATTTTGCATGTAAAAAAGGTATGAATTTGGTGGGAGGCTGGCAGAAGGTGGAACGTTATGAACTGAATTTTGCCCCTTCCAAATACATATGTTGAAGCCCTAACCCCCAATGTGACTCTACTTGGAGACATGGTCTTTAATAAAGTAATTAAGATTAAATGAGTTCATAAAAATGAACCCCTAATCTAATTAAACTGTTGTCCTTATAAGAAGAGTAAGAGACACCAGGAGTGTATGTGCACAGAAGGAAGGCCATGTGAGGATGAGCAAAGAGGCAGCCTTCTCCAAGCCAGGAGAGATTTCACCAGAAACCAACCCTGCCAGCACCTTGATTTTATAATTCTTGCCTCTAGAAATGAGAAAATATATTGCTGTTGTTTAAGTGACCCAGTCTGTGGTGTTATGGCATGGCACCTTGAACAGACTAATATAGTAATCAGAGAGTGAAAAAGATATGTCCACACAAAAATTTGCACATGAATTCTATAGAAGCATTATTCATAGTATTCAAAACGTGAAAGCAACCAAAATCTCCATTGGCTGATGAATGGATAAAAAAATGTGGTGTATTCCTGCAATGGAATATTGCTTGGCAATAAAAAGAAATGATGCATACTATGGCATGGATGAGCCTTGTAAACACTGAGCTAAATAAAAGAAACTAGTCACGAAACACCACATTTTGTATGGTCCCATTTATATGAAATCTCCGGAAAAGGGAAATAAATTAGATTAGTTTAGTTGCAGATGTAGTTGCCTACATCGGCATGATGAATAAAATGAGTGACTGTTTAATGAGTACAGAGTTTCTTTTTGGGGATGATGAATTATTCTAAACTTGGATTGTTGTGATGGTTGCACAAAGTCTGAATATACTGAACATTATTGACTTGTTCATTTTAAATCAGTGAATTTTATGTTATCTGAATTTTATCCAATACAGGGTTGTTTTTTTTTTAATTGATATCCTCCAAGGTCACACTAATTAAGGTTCTGATAGGTCTGGTTCACAGTTAGTATATTTAATAACACTGCTTATTCAGGTATGAATCTGTCTGAAATGGAAACAGCACCTCTGATTCTTCCTTCTGGTCCTAAAATGTTATGGCAATGCTTCATTTTCCTTTTTTTTTTTTTTTAATCACTTCCACTCTTCCTTCCTTCCTTCCTTCTTTCCTTCCTTCCTTCCTTCCTTCCTTCCTTCCTTCCTTCCGTCCTTTGTCTTCTCTTTGCTTTACCTCTCTTATTGAATAATTTAGTCTTAATAGCATTGGGTGAGGCCGAGCAAGGTAAGTGTCTATGTCATGGGAGACATGAGTCTTGTAGAGGAGTGTCAGAGCCCAAGTGAGCTAAGGAGTGTGCCTACATAGCAGGGATGCCTTGGAAAGATTGTCCAAATTCTCCTTGGTTAAGAATTTTTCCATGGTCAGCCTTGCATGAGGTGTCAGAGTCTAAACAGGGTGAGAGGGCATCCCTGTACAAGGGCTACCCGACGCAGAATGTCAAGGTCTGAGAAGGATGAGGAGGAATGCACACAGAGCAAGTTTTGATGTGAGGATTCAGAGAAAGAGCCAAGTAAGGAGTGTGTTCCTGAGGAAGACAGCCTGGTGTGAGATGTCAGAGGCTGAGAAGGGCAAGAAGGATATCCAGGCAAGTGGGACAGACTATTGTGGGCAATTAGAATCCAGAAGGTTAAGGAGGGCGTTCATGGAAAAGGACAGCCAAGCATGAGTTGTTGGAGTAGAAGTAGACTAAACAGGGTTTCTATGCAAAAAGGTGGGTGGCCCTGAGTGGAAAGTCAGAGCCTGAGCAAGCTAAGGAAGGTGTCTAAATGGAAGGGCTCTGTAATGTGGGGTTTTGAAGCCCAAGAAAGTTGACAAGAACATCTATGTGGAGGATGGTGGTACAGGCATTGGGAGTCAAAAATCAAAGATGAAGAGGTGTCCACAAGGATGATGTGGGGGCAACAGGGATGAAAACTTGTTTATATCCAGGAAAAATTATCAAATAAATATATATATTAAAGATAATGGGATCCATGTTCTTCAATGTATGAGAAAGGATTTACAAATACTGAGAGGAAAAAGCTAGCATAAACTTTGTTTTGTTACATAGGAATTGGAGGTTTTGGTGTGAGCTTATGTTTTTATCTCTATATGGTATGGGTATAATAAAGGGTATGCAGCATGTATATGGATTATATTGCTTCTTAAATTTTAATGTGCTTGAGAATCACCTAGTATGATTTTTAAAATGAGATTCTCAAGCATCATTCCTAGAAATTCAGAAAATAGATCATAATCAAATAGATTTACCTCAGAAATGCAAAGTTGGTTTAACTTTTGAAAATCAACATATTTTCTACGTAGAACTAAAGACAAAAAGACTATGTGATTATCTTGGTAGACACAAAACAAACATGGAACTAATAAAATTTAATTTCTTTCATGATTAAAAAAAGCAAACAGAATAAAAGGCAATATCACTAATCTGAGTAATGACATTTACAGTTACCCTACAGCTTGGCCAAAACTTTCTTAGAATTGAATTGCAGCTTGATATTTTTCCTTAGAAATCATCCTTCCTTCCTCTTTTCCTTCAAAGTATCAGATTTGTGCTGTGGTCTGAAAGCTATTCCATCTTCTCTGATTCTTCCCTTTCTTCATTCACTTCCACCAATAAATCTTTTGCACACCTCATCTCATCTTTATGTTTGATTTTCAGAGGACCTGGATTATGAACATTTAATTCCACAAAACACTGTGTACGAATGTTCATGACCACTGTATTCATGATAACTTCTTTTTTTTAATTTTATTTTATTACGTTAAGCACCATACATTACATCATTAGTTTTTGATGTCATGATGGCTTCTTAATGAAAACAACCCTCATTCCTATTAATAGGAGAACTGGTAAATTATGGTATATATGATGGTAGGCAAGATTATTAATATCCTTTATCCTGAGTTTCCTTATCTATAAAATGGAGGTATGACAACAATGTTTCCTATGTCATAGGCTTGAAGAAAGATTACATGTGTTTATGAGTGTGAGGTGCTTAGTGTAATTCTTAGATTTGGTCATTCTAATATGGTCATATGAATTACCAATTATCATTATGAGTATGATTATACACTATTTTTTGGCTATTAAACTTTTTGAATTAATTTTCCTTAAAAGACATGTTCATAATTTTTCTTCATGCTTAAAAACTTAGATTGACTTCAGATTTTGATCATGTCAGATTTGAGCTCATCATTTTTCTGTTACTGAGAATTTATTTGTAGTCAAAGAGAATATTTGTATGATTTTGATCCTTTTAAATCTGTTGAAATATTGTAAGGGGCTAACATAATATCTATCCTGGAGAATGTTTCACATTCACTAGAGAGCAATGTGTATTTTGCTCTTGTTGTTCTGTGATCAATAGGTGTCTTTAAGGTTAGTTGGTTTATATTGTTGTTCATCTTTTTTTTTTTAAATATTCTTCGTAGTTATTCTACCCATTATTGAAAGTAGGGTATTGAAGTCTCCAAATATTACTGTTGAATTATCTGTCTCTCCCTTTATTTCTGTTAGTTTTTGTTTCATTTATTTAGGGACTTTGTTCTTAAGTGGATATATGTTCATAATTGTAGTACCATCTTGATGAATTGACTCTTTTATCAATATAAAATGTTCTTCTTTGTCTTTAGTGACAATTTTTGTCTTAAAGTATGTTTTGTCTAATTTTAGTACAACCATTCAAACTGTCTTATGGTTACTGTTTGAATACTATGTATTTTTCCACCATTTTACTTCCAACTACTTCTTTGAATTTAATGTATGTATCTTATAGACAGCATATATTTGGATTTTTTAAATCCATTCTGCCAGTAACTATTTTTTGATTGGAGAGTTTAGCTTATCTATGTATAAGATAGGTACCAATAAGTATATTTGCACCTGCCATTTTCCTATTTGTTTTCTACATGTCTCATGTTATTTATTTTTTGTTGCTATTATTTCTGTCTTCCTCCATATGTGCTTTCTTTTGTGTTACATATTCTCTAATATACTATTTTAAAACTTTTGTTATTATTATTTTACTATTTTTTTATTTATTCTGAGTGATTGCCCTAGGGATTACAATTAACAACTTAAACAACCTACTTCAGATAAATACCTACTTGATTTTAATATTATAAAAGCTTTACTCCGGTACAGCTTCATACTCCCCCCCACACACACTTTGTGTTACTATGATCCTATAAATCACATCTTTATACATTACAATTCATCAGCATAGTTTTATAATTACTGACTTATGCATTTGTCATTTATATTTTTTGTCATTTATATTAAATAGAAGAAAAGATTTACAAACAAAACAATGTGTATATTGTAATTTTTATTATTTTGTATAGTTAACTTATACCAGTGCATTTATTTCTTCATGTTGAAGTAAGTTATGATCTAGTGCCCTTTCATGTCAGCCTGAAGGACTCACTTTAATATTTCTTGTAGTGGATGTTTGATAATGATAAAGTCTTGGTTTTAGTATCTGAGAATGAATTCATTTATATTTTATTTTGGGGAATGTTTTTGTAAGATACAGAATTCTTGGTTAAGTCTTTTTCAGCACTTTGAAAATGCCATCCCATTGCTTTCTAGTCTCCATGGTTTCTGGTGAAAAGTCAGCCATTAATATTGAGATTTGCCCAGAGTTGTGCTAAAGCTCAAGTTTGTGGGTTTTTTTTTTTCCTGGCACACAGATTCAGGCCAGTTTTCTGCACTTGCCCACTAGTCCTCTACCAAAACTCACTCTCACCACCATAAGGAGCATATACAAGGAGATGGACACAGGGTGTATGGGTGAGGTGCACAGAACCCTGGAGGTACCCATCAGCCACTTAGGGTGATCTGCAGGTGAAGTGTCCCCAGTGTTTCATGAGCAGCTTCTTGATGAAGTCCACAATATGGTTATTAGGATCCACATCCCTTTAATACCCTCCAAGAGTCCTATCTGCCACTCTCTCAGCCTCTTTGCATCCCCAGCAAACAAGACCAAGGTCTATATGTCTGTTACTTGATGACGGGTGGGCAAAACTCTTCTCACATTCCTTGGAATATGGTGCCAGATCCCATAGCTCCCACAAAGGTACTTATGTCTGTGGGTGGATGCCAAATTGTTGTTGTCAAGGTGGGGATACATTGAGTAACATTTTAATCAGACATTTTGCTGACATCAGTCCCATATCATCCCTTTTTTTCTTGAATAAATGCTCCTACTATTGTTGTAGGCCTTTGGTCAATTTCCAGAGTTCTGAAAAAGTTGATTTAGACTATTTCTATTCTCAATGTTTCTAAGGAAGCAAGAATTTTCAGAAGTCCTTCCCTCACTATTCCAAAAGTGCTTCTCCTCTCTTTGTTTTTAATATAGTTTATGGTCATCCATCATCTAGACTTAAAAATTTTAAACTTAAAATATTTTTGCAGAATATCTATACCAATAAGATGAATAAACTTTTAGAAATGTAAACTTGATGTAGGTATCGCTTATTATTTAAGCTCTTCAAATTCTCAGGTCAGATCTTTCTGAATAAAAATCAAAGATCTTACAACATCTAGCTCTAAATTCACTATTTTCACATCTTTTCATACCTCCATTGTATGTGTGCATTCCTCTTTAAACCACTTTTTACATAGTATGTGATTATTTTGCCATCTTTCCCTGCACTACTTTGATGGCTGGGATTACAGAATTTCAATTTTTTAAACCCTTTGCTTAGAAAAATGCCTGCCACATAGTATGAACTACTTGAATACATACTTGCTAAATAGTTGGATGAGAGAATTAAGAATCATAGACAAGGAAGTTTGGAGAAGGAAGATATTAATAGAGGGATCATGGTGCTAGCTGTTTTTAATCAGAGAAAAATACTTTTGGATGATTTTCCTTTCTTCCTTCTCCAGCAAATGATAAATGGCTTTTTTCCTTTTTCTTCCCTGGTAAGGAAAATCCCCTTAGCTTATAATGCCTCCAAGTGCACTAAGAGTTAATGGTTCAGAGCTCAAAGGAAAAGACTTGGCATGGGCAAGGATGGGAGGAGAATTATGCAGCCAAAATATTTCTCTTCATTTTTTCCTCCAACTCTGGGAAGGGAGAAAACATAAAACTGAATATTATATTAAGCATTAAACAAGCATAATATTCTCACTCCATGATTAAAGGATAGTGGTGGTATTGTGATGATATCAAGTATGATAAAATAAAATAAAATATAAGAAGTAATCCTGTTTGTAGGAAGTTATACTGGTTGACATGTCATATCTTTTCCATTTGTAGTTTCCCTACGTTTCTGATTTGTTTCCAACAAAAATCAGTGTTGGTAAGATGAATAAAAACCTAAGCATGGGAAGAAGTTGATGGATAGCTTTGTGTGGTGTGCATGGAAAAATCCTCTTCAGGAAAGAATCCAAATTACTAACTGGAAAAGGGTGGGAAGAATAACTCATGTCACTAAAAAAAAAATTTATGAAAAATCGAAAGGTCAGAACTTTGGATATTTGTAAGTTAAGGTGTATTTTGACTTATCCTGGGGAGATTCAAAAACTACAACTGAACTGAATTACTTCCAGTGAAATTACTTGGCTCAAATAATTTCCTATTTCATTACCTTGCTTGCCATGTGGACAAGTGAAATAGACCAATGCAACTAGTGAGCCAAATTACATAATATTTTTGGGAGACCTTGAATCATTATAGTGTAAACTATATTGCATCCATATTTCTCTTCATGTACAATTATTATAATCAACAATTAGCTATTCAAAGTAACCAAAACTTATCTTAAACTTTTTTATACTCTTTCTTCTGTATTTAGAAATGTAGTATAATTTCCTGTACAAGAAGAGACATTTATGTGTGACAGATAGCAATTCTATTGATTAGTTTAAAATCCAGAATTAAAAAACTACAGATAATAAAAGTTGGCTTTTCTATCACTTTAAGATACTTATAATTGATTAAAATAATTAATACTAATACATTACTTTGGGCAAGTTATTATCTATTAGTTATCTTGTATTTAGGAAGACAAATGTGCTAAAAACATTAATCTGAAACATATTGCATTCCTCTTTCCTTTGGTATCCCAGTTATAAATATAATATATAATTATTTTATATGATATGTCATATATCTTTTTAGTTCACTTTATTTCCTTTGAATGTTATATATATATACACACATATATACATATATACCTTTTCAATTTGCAACTGTAATATATATTGTTAAACATAAATGCTCAGTGAAGAAAGTATGATAAAGCTGCAACTAGAGGTAAGGTAGCTCTTTAACAAAAGTATTTTTTCCTTTGTGTAGATTATCATACCAGAATAATGTTATACAAACTCCTTATAACCTATTAACTTAAAGTATTAATAACATTTTTCTAAGTTGCTAAATTTTTGTATTATTCTTTTTTATATTATTATAATTATACTATATTTATATTATTCTTTTTTGTTCCAGTACTTAAAATATTCTACCTTGTCCCCAGAGGCAAAATTGCTAACCCTTCCCCATCTATATGAAAAGTATTACTAGTCCCCCTTTATAGTGAGGAAAGTGAGTTACACAAACCTTAATTTACTTTCCACGTTCACACAGCTAGCAAAAAGTTAAGCTGAAGTTAGAACACAAGAATGTTTGGCTTCATGTTCAGTCCACCTCTATTCTTCCCCTTCCTATACATATTTTTGATCAGGGATTTAACAATGTGAAGATCCCTCCCACAAGAAAAGGAAATGAGTATCTCTGATCTCTTGTAGCTTACTGCTTATTGGTCTTCAAATCAAACAGTGTGCCATGATTGACTGAAAATAGAGTTGTATTTCTTTCTCATAGCACTGTAGATAAACATAAAGACAAGGACTGTCAGAAAAGGAAATAGCTGTCTTAGGGAGGACTCTTGGCCTGGGGATAGAGCAGGGGATGACAGTTGTCAACCAAGTAATGGAGCACAAGAACTCCCAAAGAGAAAGGTTATGGATTAAAAATAAATAAACAAATCATAATAGAAGGCAAGTAGTGGTTGAAATAGCAGTCAGCATTGGGACATCCTGGTCAGATGTTAAGATGGGGAATGAACTCAAAAGTAGATTTAGAAAGACGGTTTTTCTAGGACAGATTAATGTTTGGAATAGGTGGGAGTTTAAATCCTTAGGTTACAAGAATTAGATTAAAAAGGTAGAACTCGAGTTGGTTTTAGTTTTAGAAAGGGGAGCAATCAAAGAAAAGACATATTACTGCCCTAGATGACGGCTACAGTAGTGGCTAAGCTTATAAAAACAACATTAAGACTTAGGGCCATGTATCTAGGGTATTGTTAGAATGCAAGCAGAGAGAAGCCCCAGGGTACAGCAGGACTGAGTTAACTTCTCTGGTTTCTGTCTCCTTATATCATTAATGACCAACCTCAGGATTGGTTCTGTACCCAGGAAATGCCTGAACATACAGATGTCCCCTGAGTCATCTTAGCTATATGAAGGGAGGATGATGTATCCAAAAATTAGACAGATCACTACAATAAACAGGAACAACAGAAAAAAAAAGAAGAAGAAAAGTAAGATTTTGAGAAACACCCATGGGGCTTTTCTTCCTTTCTTAAATTTCTGAATGACTAATTTTTCCCTGGACACCATGAACATCAATTACTCATTCCAAAACTGCTTAGAACATTTTTTTTTTTCGTTTTTTAAAACATTTTTCAATCATTAGTCCCAGTTTATATAAGCAGATTTTAGATATAGCTCCTCTGAGCTTTCTTATGTTATGATATACAGGATGCTGTATTTTTGAATTGGGTAAATTTCCATTTGCTTTATGTTCAGGCCTCCCAGGATCTTGTTCTATAATATTGAAGAAAAGCAACTTGATTCCACAGAGGCTTCGTGTAAGTTATGGTAAGTTATGGCATTCTCGTAAATGTTGACTTGGGCTACCCTAGACAAGAAGTAAAAAGAGATACTCCACAGAATAATCAGCAATAGTGGATAAGAAATCTCCAGTTAGATCCAAGAGGGAGAGTGCGGCATGTATTACAGCAAAGTGATTTCAATATAGCTGTCATAGTCTATAGTATATTGTTGTGGTTAAGAGCATAGACTCTCAAAGGTAGGATAACTGGGTTTCAGTCTCTGCTCTGCTATTTACTAGCTGTGTGTGATCTAGTGAAGTTCCTTAACTTCTCTGCATCTCTGCTTATTTATTAGAAAAATGAATATATAACTAAAGGGCCTATTTCAAAAGCTATTATGACACTTATAGGAATGAATATATGTAAAGTGCTTTGAATAGAACATTGCAATAATAATGATTATAATTATATACTATATTATACATCATAAATATGATGTTATTATTATTGTCACTCGTGGTTGGTGACACACAATACAGTTTTTGGCAGTAAGTAATCCTAGCATGGCCAAACCAGAAGTGTGCCCATTCTCTGCTCATGTAACTAGAATTTTACAGAAACTAAATTGAGACTGCTAAAACTCATTGACTAGTCTGTACTAAAAATTACTTACAGGTAGTAAGTCATATAACTGACATTTTGATTAACCTAATACCAGTTTGATTAATACCAGCCTTGAACAAGAGGGCTCCTACTATGCCTTCTGTAATGTAAATGTGCTCCTGACATACCCTCCTTTGCCACATTATGCAAAGTGTGGACTACAGATCCAAAGATATCTCATCAAGTTTGATCTAATCAGGGTAGGAATTAGGTTTTGGCTCTTATTCTCAGGACATCATATTTGACATCAGTTTTTCTCATAGTTGTATCATACTTCCACTCATATTGTTTAAATTTAGGGCAAACCAAACCCCTATGCTGCCCCAATATTTTGCAAGTTTTTGAGTTGATAGGCAAGATGAACACCACTTCTTTGCTTCTCTTACTTATTAAACCACCTATTTTACTTGTATTGCTTCCAGTTAAAAAGTGACCTCATGCTTGCTGACACATATTCAGTGATTGTACAAGAAATGTTGATATTTTGTCTTTCGTGCGTCGTCAGTTTCCTTTCCTCACTCTCTCGCACTTCCACCCTCCAATGTCTTTGAAGCCACTGTCCATTTGACATGAAAAATGTACTTATAGTCTTGTGGCTAATTATTTCAAGGAGAGGTGAAAAAAAATCTTGAATATGGCATGATGAACTCCATCTGCTTCAGCTAAAGCAATTGCACACTTCAGAATTTCTTTGCAATGACAACTTTTCAGCAATTTACTTTTGCTAAACATTGCATTCTGTTCCTCCAATGCTGGACTGCTCTTTGACTGTCTCTTCAGAGAATTAACCCTATCCCACAGCACATTTTTAAAAATCATAAACTTTTCCTGTGAAATTTTGTGAAACTGAATTGTCTTTGTTAGTTTTACCAAATTATTATCACCTCTCATGTCATTACTCAGGTCTTTCGCTTCTGGCTCTCTTACTTTCCATCACAAAAGTGAATAATCCCCCAGGGGTTGACAGTCTCATTCAAGACTTGAAGTAAAGAGGTATAGCTGGGGCTTGAGGCCAGACTGAAGAGAACTACTGGTGTCATTAGTATATGATTATTATCTCTGCTACTCTGCTTCTTATCAGGAATGTTTCTCCTGTTGCCATCACACAGGATTATATGAAGTAAAACTCTTAAAGAGCTTTGCAACTACCCCCAAGGCTGGGACTGCTTCCTACATGTGCTACCTAGTATTTATATAATCTTAGATAGGTTATTTAGACTCTTTACCCTCAGATTTTTCATATGTTAATGAGGATAATTAATATTGGATTATTCCTGGTAGGGTTGTTATAAGGATCGATCAAGATAATTTAAAGTGTTCCATATAATGCCTGACACATAGAAATATCAATAAATAATAACTATTTTTATTTTTGAAAATAAGCACTCTTCAAAAGTCTTTGTGAAACTAGTGATTTAGATTAAATTATCTTGTATTAGGATATTATTAAACATTAAAGAACTGGAATTAGTTAATGTCTAGGAGTAAATAGAACTTTAAGAATAAATATATGACTTTATAACCTTTTTGCTTACACCCTAAAGTTAAAGCACCTGAGGAAAAAAAGACAAAATAGCAATAATATTATTTAATTTTTGCTAGGTCCAAGAACTAAAAAGATGGCAACTGCCCAGGTCAGAATGCATTTACTTCTTGGTGATATGTTCCACTACATTATTGTTGCATTTTCTGAAGTTTTATACATATTCTATACCTAATAATTTAGTAGTAAAGTATTACACTCATGAGTTGTTTTGTTTTTTTTATAATTGTTCCACATATTATTTTTCCCTATGTTAGGTAATATAGCCCCAATGACTTGGTTAAGATCTCTTGGAAGACAGGTTTGTATCTAAGTTTTAAAACAGGACACCCTCACCTCCTCATCTCATATGTGGAGATTATGTAAACCACTACTGAATTACTCATTCTGGTCACTCCATAGTTTGAGAATATTGATTACATGGTGGACCTGGATCTCTCTTCAGGGAAGGACTTGTTGTCAGTGTGACTGGGAGTGCTGTTGATGAACAGTCTTTAGCTGTCAACGATCGAAGGGGTGCTTTGAATACAGAGAATTGCCTTACCCAAGGTCAAGACCCTTCCTAGAGTGGCCTACCTTCTTTTTGAGGCATCCCTGACCACCCTAACTAAAATTGCAACTTATTTTCCCTGTAGCACTACCCATGGCCTTCTGCTTATTTCTCTCTATAGCATTGCTATATGACAGCCTTGATATTTTATTTATGTGTTATTGTTTCACTTTCCCCATTAGAATGTCAGCTCAAGGAAGGCAACATTTGTAGGTTATTTTGTATCCCAAGTTCTCAGAAAAGTACTTGAAACATAATACTTGCTCAATGATTGTTTATTACATAGTTACGAACTCTAGAGTGAATATACCACCCTCTGTTGAGAGAGAAACAGACAATATTCAATAAAATAAACAAAAGCTGTGCTTATATTTTGAATTTTCTCCAAGTTCAGATTCAGTAATAAAAGATGCTTGTCTATAATAATGAAGCTCTACTTTGTTTTCCCCTTGGTTATTGATCCATGAATGTTTACTTAGTCAAAATCTAGGAGGAGAGAAAATATGTGTGGCAGTCATTATAGCTCCTTTTCAGCTATCTCTATCATTTAAGAAAATGTGTCCACTTTCTGCTTCCTAAATTAGGCTTCAAATCTTCTTATACATATTTGACTCTCTGTTATCTCACAATGTGACTTCACACTCAGAACTCCCTTTTTAAATAAAGACCATTTTTTTCAATAGGTTTTTCATTCAAAGCCTCTCCAAGACACAGCTTTATAAATTCTCCTCTCTATCGCTGCTCTCACTACCAGGCATAGCAAATTATTAGCAAATGAGACTCTGCCTCTCTGTCCAATCAGATTTCTAGGTCATTGATCCCAGAATGTGCCCAGCAAAGTGTTCCCTAACTTCTGGGAGTGGGAGTTAGTTTAAAATATTCTTGTAAAAAAATTTTATCAGGGTATATTTTACATATAAAATACATCCATTTCAAGTATGCAGTGTAGTGATTACTAATGTTAATGAGTGGTGTAACCATCACCATAAATCCATTTTAGACTGTTTTTATTCCTCCAATAAGATCACTTTTTCCCATTTACAGTTAATCCCCATTCTTATTTCCAGCTTCAGGCAACCATTTCTGGAAACATTTCTCTAAAAAGTTTGCCTTTTTGTAGATATTTCCTAAAAATAGAATTATACCATCTGTAGGGTCTTGTGCCTGGCTTCTCTCACTTAGCATAATGTCTTGAAGTGCATCCATGACATTGCATGTCAATAGTTTCTATTGCTGAATAGCATTTCATTGTATGTATATGCCACATTTCATCTCTCCATCTATTTTGTCTATCCAATGGATGGGCAGCTTTTCAATTTTCAGGTATGATGAATAAGATAACTATGAACACGTCCTTGTGGGGATATATGTTCTCGGTTCTCTCGTGCAGGTATTTAGCAGTGAAATTGCTCAATCACATGGTAGTTTTATGTTTAACTTCTTGAGAAACTACCAAACACTGTCCAAAGTGGCTGTGCCAGTCCCATTCTCACAGCGTGCTTCTCCACGTTCCCATCAACATTTGTAATTGTCTGTCTTATTTATTGTAGTCATCCTTGCAGATGTGAAATGATACCTTACTGCGGGTTTAAATTGCATTGTTGTGGGCAGGGAGATGGGAGTAAGCCAAGTTAAACATCAAAGACCCTGCTGTTTTTACTGATGTTCACTAGTTTTTTCTAGAATGATCACTCACTAGTTTTTTCTAGAATGATCACTCTGCAGGTTGTGAGAAGCCTTTGGTTAATTTCTAGAGTTCTGAAAGAATTGATTTTGCTGATACTGTTGCTTTTGTGGAGATTTACCAAGTTCTTACTCTATGATACCACAAGTCCTGTCCCAAGTCTAAAATGTTGTTGTGATGAGTTTTAACCTTATAAAATCTATCCTTATTTAGAGATTTCTTATTTTTCCTTTTTTATTATTTATATTGTTATTATTTTATTATATTTATATTATATTATTTATATTATTTTATATTATTTAACTTCTCAAAATTTTAAAAATTTAAATTTAAATTAAATTTAAATTTCTCTTCATTGTAGAGCCACCATGTGTTGAATACTAGTTTTCTTTTCCACATGCATGTCATTACTCTTTATCAGTATTTTTATAAGTATTTTTCTAGTTTATATTTTTGTTAAAAATGACACATTTATTTATACTTTTTTAAAACACAGAAAAGTTAGAAGAGCAAATAATAGCCCACTGAAATGTTGAAATGCCACTCAAATACTGTTATCTGTATACTACATTACTTATCTATTTCCCTATTTACTTATGTTTCTAAAGTTTCATGTAGATGTAATTTTTACATGATTACGCTGGCCAGTGAATGTAGAGACATTCAATAATCACATGCAAACCTTTTCAACTTTCTGTTATTGGGAAAATGCCATGATGATAATGATAATAGTAATAGAGATAGTAACAAAGACATATTGTTTCTATTATGTAGCAGGTTCTGTCTTAAGCACTTATATATATAATATTATATATATATGATGTCCACTCTCTAAAGTAGGAATTACTATGATCTCCATTTTGTAGGTAAAGAAACTGAGGTACAGGGGCTCCTGGGTGGCTCAGTCGTTAAGCGTCTGCCTTCAGGTCAGGTCGTGATCCCAGGGTCCTGGGATCGAGCCCCACATCGGGCTCCCTGCTCAGCAGGAAGCCTGCTTCTCCCTCTCCCACTCCCCCTGCTTGTGTTTCTTTTCTCGCTGTGTCTCTCTCTGTCAAATAAATAAATAAAATCTTAAAAAAAAAAAAAAAGAAAGAAACTGAGGTACAGAACAGTTAAGGAACTTGTCTGTGTCACTCAGCTAGAAAATACTGTAGCTGAAGTTTTAGCTCCAGAATCTTTATTGTCAAATTCTATTGATTCCATGATTGCATGAGTTTACTAGGACACAGAAGCGTTAAAAGAGTTGTTCGACCAGTTACTGGTAAAACTGAGGCTTTGGTCCACTCACATTCTAGAGGTGACAGAGGGCAACGATTGGGCAACCCAAATACCTGTGGGTTTAAGATGGTTCTTACTGGGAAGAGAGTTTGGGGAAGAAGAGATTCCTAGTGTCCAGATTATCTGGACTTAAGCTGTGTTCCAGAGAGTGTTTCCTTGCCTATTTGTCTATAGGAGAGGGTGATAGACAATTCAGATGTACCCAGCTAGAAGAATATTGCTGTAGCAACAGGAGTTTGAATTCCAAGATGAGGTCTTAAAACATCTCACCTTAGCAGCAATCTGCCTATGGCAACATCCTAGCTATAGAGGCAGGACCACTTCAAGCCTACAGAGAGATGCTAGAAAAAGTATCCCCATCAACTACCTGCTTGGGCATCTGTGCCTTTCCGGATAAACTGGCAGTCCAGTCTGACTGATATGATACTCTAGAGTCTAGCTACAGTGCTCGCTTTGGCAGCACATATACTAAAATTAGAGTCTAGCTACAGAATTGATGGCTTTTACATCCTCACAAGTCTGTGCATGATGGCAGCATACACATTGATTATGTCACTCACACGTATTGGCCAGTTCAGATACACAGACCTTTCTAGATTACCCTAAGATGACCACCCCAGGCAGAACATACCCTCTCTCCACTCAGAACTCAAGAAAGTCTCGGCCCCAGACAGCACACAAAGTGGGAAGAGGCTCAGCTGAGATCTCTCCAAATTTTCTCTTTAATTATCTTTCATCTGCATGAAACTTTTATCTTCATTTCCCCATACTTTGTTGGGGCATAGTTTTTATGTAGTCACTCCAGCCAGTGAATGCATTGACAGGTGACAGGTAGCGACAGCTTATAAGAATTTTCTATGTTTCTAAGCATTTGTTTACTTTAACTATCGAATGTAAACTTGGGATTTCCTAAACAGGTAATGTTAAACATATGTCATTGATTTTGAACTCAATACAGTGTGTAAAAGTATTTAGGAAAATCACATGAACTTCAGAGTATCACAGGGAAATACTTCGAAGGGATCTGCTTATGCCTTCTGTAATATGTATTTAATCAGAGAACATTATATATTACTGTTTCAAGAGTTTTATCATTGAGTTTATTTAGTGGTAACTATGGAATAAATGTTCTGTTTACCATAATATGTATGACTAAGCAAATTAGACATAATTAACACATGCTAGATTGTATCACTATTAGAATGATATGTTTTATAGATGAGTTAACTTTGTTAGAGGAGACATAAGTGACATTATTTTTTACCCCGTTATAATGTTTCACTGAACTTCAGAATCTGGTAGCAAACTTTACTGGGGGACTTGGTAACAACAACAGAGTTAAGGAAATTGTTTCCCTTGGCTCATCACCCCAAGTACTCTGTAAAAGTATGGTACTGCCCTGCATGTCCACGTAGACTCAATGATGTGGCCATTCCTTCCACTATGCTTGTCCCTAGTGACAATTCTTGACAGAGTCTTTATGATTATTGCATTTTGCCTTTTTGTTTATATAGGAGAGTCCAATAGAACATAGTTTAAGTCTTCAGTTTTGATTCCCATCCAGTAACATAATCAAGTCAGTTTTTTTAGAAAGGATACAGGCAATGTTTTTCTTTATCTTTTGCAAGAACACTAAAGAGATCTTCCCAAATATGTCTTCTGTTTTCTATGGATTATTATAATAAATCATTTTCAGATAATTATTTTCCTAAATCTATAAAAAATATTATATCTCCATGTTACAGAATTGTTGATACACCTTGTGCTGAGGTTTAGTGTGTAGATGGATTTCCTCATCCATGACTGGGGAGATTCCTATCCCAGAGTAAAGATTTACCAACAGATAACCGAGAGAGAAAAAAGGATGAAACACCTGGTTATAGGTGTTTGCTTTTGTGGTTGTTTTAAGATGTAAGAGAAGTGGCAAATGGCAATTCAATGTTAAAGAAGAAGATGTTATAAAAAATGACAGAAACATTAAAAAATCATAGTGGTCTAAGTTCATTTAAAACAATGTTTTACAAGTGTGGTCCCAAGAACAGCAGTGACTTTCTTTCTTACTTTCTTTCTTTCTTTCTTTTTTTAACACATAGCTCCTTTTTTTTTCCTTTTTTTTCTTTTATTATTTATTTATTTATTTATTTGAGAGAGAGAGAGCACAAGAGGGGGTAGGGTCAGAGGGAGAAGCGGACTCCCTGCCGAGCAGGGAGTCCGATGCGGGACTCGATCCCAGGAATCCGGGATCATGACCTGAGCCGAAGGCAGTCGCCTAACCACTGAGCCACCCAGGCGCCCAGAACAGCAGTATCTTTCAAGAAATTGTTTCACTTCACCTAAGTTATCAAATTTGTGGGCATAGAGTTATTTATAATATTCTTTTATTACCTCTTTAACATCCATGGAATTGGTAGTAATAGCCCCTCCTTCATTTCCTATACTAGTAATTTGTATCTTTTCTCTTTTTTTCATGGTTTCCTTGGCTAGGTTTATGCATTTTGTTGATCTTTTAAAAGAACCAGTTTTGGTTTTATGTAAATTTTTCCTGCTTTTAATTTAATTTGTTTCTGCTCTTGTTTTTTATTATTTCTTATTTTCTGTTTACTTGGATTTAATTTGTCCTTCTTTTTCTAGTTTCCTAATGTGGAAGCTTAGGTTTCTGAATTTAGAGCTTTCTTCTTTTCTGATACATGCATTCAATGTCATAAATTTCTTTCTGAGCATTGTTGTCACTGTATTGTACAAATTTTGATGTGTTGTATTTTTATTTTCATTTAGGTCAAAATATATTTTAATTTCTCTTGAGATTTCTTATTTGACTAATGTGTTATTTAGTAGTGTGTCTAATCTCCAAATATTTGGGGAATTTCCAGCTATCATTCTGTTATTTATTTTTAGTTTCATTCCATTGTGGACTAAGAGCATACTTTATATGATTTTTCTTCTTTTAAATTTGTTAAGGTGTGTTACATGGTCAAGAACATGGTCTATATGGGTGAATGTTCTTTATGAGCTTGAGAAGAATGTCTATTCTGATGCTGTTGGATGAAATATTTTATAGGTGTCAATTAGATCCAATTGATTGGTGGTGCTGTTCAGTTCAACCACGTGCTTACTGATTTTCTGCCTGCTGGAGCTGTCAATTTTATCAACAGAGGGATGTTGAAGTTTGTACCAAGTAGTGGATGCGTCTATTCCTCCTTGATGTTCAATCAGATTTGTCTTGAGTATTTTGACATTCTGTTCTTAGGTGCATAAACATTAAAGATTGTTATGCCTTCTTGGAAAATTGATCCCTTTATGCTTATGTAATGTCCTCCTTATCCCTGATGATTTTCCTTGCTCTGAAGTATGCTTTATCTAGACTGAATATCATTACTCTTTCTTTTGATTAGTCACTAGCATGGCATATTTTTCAACAGTTCCTTACTTTTTAACTTATTTGAGTCTGAAATTCTATGATATTTGTAACTGTTTTCTTTCATGGGTCTTGTTCTGATTTTGTTTTGTTTTGTCCTTCACTGTTTTTTTTTTCCCCCCTTTTCTGGTTTAGTTCAGCATTTAGTATGACTCCATTTTCTCATTTCTGTTAGCATATTGATTATATTCCTTTAAAAAATTTTTAGAGGATGCTCTAGAGTTTCAGCACACATTTATAAGTAATTGAAGTCCATTTTTGCACAATGCTATAATGTTTCATGGGTAGTATAGATTCCTTGTAACAGCACCCTCAATTCATCCCTCTCATCTCTAGTAATATCACTGTCACTCATTTCAATTATCTGTAAACTGTAATCCACAAATATATTGTTGCTATTATTATTTTAAATAAACTAATGTCTATTAGAGTAATTGAGAATAATAAAAATAAGATGTTTTATTTTGGAGGTACCTGGGTGGCTCAGTCAGTTAATTGACTCTTGATTTTGGCTCAGGTCATGATCTCACGGTCATGAGATCGAGCTTAAGATTCTCTCCCTCTCCCTCTATCTCTCCCACTGCTTGCACTCTCTCTCTCTCTCTCTAAAAAAAAAAAAAAATTATTTTACCTGCATTTATTTTGTCCTCTCTTGCTCTTCTCTTTGTAAAGATCTGAGTTTCTTTCTTTCTTTTTTTTTTTTTTTTAAGATTTTATTTATTTATTTGACAGAGAGAGACACAGCGAGAGAGGAAACACAAGCAGGGGGGAGTGGGAGAGGGAGAAGCAGGCTTCCCGCCAAGCAGGGAGCCCGATGTGGGGCTCGATCCCAGGACCCTGGGATCATGACCTGAGCCGAAGGCAGACGCTTAACGACTGAGCCACCCAGGCGCCCCTGGATCTGAGTTTCTGACCTATACTATTTGTCGTATCTCTGAAGAAGTTTCAACATTTTTTTAAAAATGTTTTATTTATTTATTTGACAGAGAGACAGCGAGAGAGGGAACACAAGCAGGGGGAGTGGGAGAAGCAGGCTTCCCACGGAGCAGGGAGCTTGATGCGGGGCTCTATCCCAGGAACCTGATGCGGGGCTCTATCCCAGGACCCTGGGATCATGACCTGAGCTCAAGGCAGACGCTTAACCACTGAGTCACCCAGGTGCCCACAACTTTCAACATTTCTTAAAAGCAGGTCTACTGGCAACAAATTCCCTCAATTTTTTTTTTTTTTTGTCTGAGAAAATCTTTATTTCTTCTTCACTTGTGAATGACAGTATTTCCTGTAAAGTAGTTTTCTTTGAGTCCAGACCTTTGTTATAAAGGGCAGAATACTATAAGCATATTTCCAATTGGTTATCCTGAACCCTCCCCCGCCGCCCCCAGCAACACCCTGCCAGAAACATGACAGAATTTTCCTCTGATTTTTGCCTTGAAAAATTTGTGGACTCCTGGAGATAAAACACAGAATGTATGGCAGCCCCTTTCAGGCTAAGCCCAGGAGTTTTTAATCTCTCAAGGTAGTTCAAGATCAGTCTCTAGCAATTAGTCACTTACAGGTTTTTTTTTTTTTTTTAAACATTTTATTGTGGAAAAAACATTGAATATGAGATTTAACTTCTTAAACAATTTTAAGTACATATCGCTGTTAACTCTAGGTAAAATGCTGTACATTTAAGTATTCCAGCCCTGTTGCTGTTGTCTATGGCTGCTTCCGATCGTGGCAAACTGTGAACTGTGTATTCCCTCGTCTCCAGTTCTCAGGGCACTGGTTTGTCCTGCGATTTCAATTCTCTGATGATTCTAAGTAGAGTTGTGGTTGTTGTTTTCATTGTTTTATTGAGGAAAGCTCCACCACTACTTTCTTTTCTTTTTTCTTTTTTTTTTTTAAGATTTTATTTATTTATTTGACAGAGAGAGACACAGCGAGAGAGGGAACACAAGCAGGGGGAGTGGGAGAGGGAGAAGCAGGCCTCCCGGTGGAGCAGGGAGCCCATGCGGGGCTCGATCCCAAGTCCCTGGGATCATGCCCTGAGCTGAAGGCAGCAGCTTAACGACTGAGCCACCCAGGCGCCCCTATTACTTTATTTTCTAGAATCTTCCAAACTTTTGTGTCCCAGGAAATGGCTTACAGCAAAGAACCACTTTTCCCCACATGACTTACATAAAACAGTTTACTCTCTTTCATGACTCCCTTAAGACTTACAGATAACCCCTTCCTTAATTATTACAGGGTCAGATACAGACCTCAAAATTCCCATTCTTTGTCTCACAAATGATTAGCAGAAATGTTTGTTTCCTAATACTAGCTAGATACAAAGATAAATACATCTTGTTCAGCTGACTGAGACTCTCTCTGATTATAAAAACATTCTTTATTATATAATTGTCCTACCTATAAATTGTTTATTCCTGCTTATATATGTCCAGAGCAAATCCACCCTGCTAAGAAACTCTAGTATTGAGATCTTAGGTGCTCTCCTTATTGGAATAGCCTGAAGAAAATCATTATCCTTACTTGTCTGGATTTTGGTCTTTGACACACGTCCTAGCATGTTTATACATATTTCCCCTTGTTCTATGAAATAGTTTTAAAGACTTTATCATTTTAACTTGCTATGAACTTTTCAACCTCAAACTCTGACTGATAACTTCAGATATAGTAAAACTATTTGGCATTTGCTCATATTATCCCATGCCCAAAATAATCAATCATGCATTATTAGTTTCAAGAAGCAAGTCATGGTTTTAATGTCAATTTAGATAAATCTGTGATATTATAAAGAATGACTATTTTTCAAAATGCAATTTTTATTTTGATAGCTTCCATAGAAATTATTATATTAAGATGGTTTTCCAACATTTTGACAATTTTAGAGTTCTACATGATCTTGTTTTGTTATCCAATTCAAATCCTAATACCATATTGACACAGAGCTTGAAATAAATGCAAATAAACAAAAATATATACCCTAACTCTAATCACACATGCTTTTAGGATGCTCATAAATGATGCCTCTTGAAATCTTATGTTCTGAGAACTACAGATTTTGATAGTCAGATTCAATTACATCCTATCCTTGGCAGTATACATTCTTCTAACAGGATGTTAAACTGAAAACCTTTCTGTTCTAGTTCTGGCTGAGACTTCAAATTCCACAAAGAAAACAATAGGGAGCAAGGGCTTCCACGTTCCACACTGAGATGATATACTGCCTATGTCAGGCTAGCAAAGTAAACAGCAAGGAAACAAAAATGAAAACTGGTGTTTTTTTTTTTTTTCTGAGCTCTAGTTAAATATTTATCAGAGTATAAAAGTTTTGAGGTTGAAGGAGCTAAGAGAAATATTTTTTTGTCTTTAGATAAAGGTGTTGAACTGCTATGGCATTCTTTTCCCTTCCCTCTACTCAGAGTCAGAAAAGCAAGGATGGTATTTTATTCTTTTTTCTTTCATTTTTTTAATTTAAATTCAATTAATTAACATATAATGTATTATAGGTTTCAGAGGTAGAGGTCAGTGATTCATCAATCTTAATGCCCATCACTCAGTTACCTCATCCCTCTTCCCACCTCCCCTCCAGCAACCCTCAGTTTGTTTCCTATGATTAAGAGTCTGTTATGGTTTGTCTCCCTCTCTGGTTTCGTCTTGTTTTATTTTTTCCTCTCTTCCCCTATGATCCTGTTAACTGAAGTCACTCAGAAGAGTTTTAACCTAACCATTTGGAGACCTTGATATATATATATGCTCTGGAGTGAGAGAAGAGCATGCAAGTGCCTGAGGAATCTCTGAGAGAGACAGAGAGAGAGAGAGAGATGACATAGCCATCATATATATCCTGCAATAATAAATGGGTATTTTCTGTAATCTACACTATGCAAAATGAGAAAGAGCTGGCCAGGAATAGATTTAAAAAGGACCATTTTCAGGTTTGATATTACCCCAATGAAATATGTACACTTTCAGAAATCCAAGGATGAAGGAGGAAGCTTGAGTTGGTGGGGGCAAAGGACAAACAAAAAGATGCTATCACCCAAGTAACTGGAAGTACAATAGAACTTTCCAAGAGAGGAGTCAAATTTAAACATTTGCTAAAGCAAAATCATAACAGTACTAGATAAGTAAAATTATTCCTTCCCATACCTCCCTTTTCTTCCAAACTTTTTCACCCTGAAGAGGATAGAAATGTGAGTTAGCAGGCTGAGGGTGGGGAATAGAGAAGAAAAGAAGCAATGGTTGGCAAAATAGAGAAAATGAAGGCACATTCCCTTACTTCAGGCTCCATACCTGAACAGGTGCAACAAGGGAGAAGTAGAAAGATCACTGATTCTAAATGAAATTGGGCTTTGACAAGTATATGGGTCTGGACATTTTAACTACTGAAATAAGACCAGATAAAGACATTAGAGCTCCCTTAGATGTCACCAAAGGACAGGACATAACTAGCCCCATGGAAAAGTTTTGAACAGGCAAAGGGGACATAGAAGACAATTGTTTTCTGCCTGTACCATATGGAGATGTTCTTTTAGTGTAAAGTTATAGGAAATTGCTGGCATTTAGCGCCATTGAAAATCAGGGTCATTTTAATCAAAACTCCCTTCATGAACATATCCATTAACTTCAAGACACAGTTTAAGTCTCATAGCTCCTAAACTGCCCCAGTACTCAATGATATCAAATTCTTGGAACTCTTATAACACAGATTTCCTCCACTTTCTCTTTTGAGTTTGGTGTAAAATATCTTATGTTGATTTTTGCTTTAATGAGATATAGTTGACCTACAGTATAAATGGAAAACAGAGAGAGAGAGAGAGAGAGAGAGAGAGACCTGGAGACCTAATGGCATAGATTCCAGTCCAGGTCTGAAGACCTGAGTATCAGGAGACTTAGGGCAGGAGATCAATGTCCTAGTTCAAATAGGCCTTTTTTTGTTCTATTCAAGCCTTAGATGGACTGGATGATAGCTACATTGTGCAGGGACATCTGCTTTACTCAGTCTACCAAATTAAATGCTAATTTCTTCTAGAAACACCCTCACAAACACACCCAGAAATAATGTTTAATCACCTACCTGGGCATTCCATGGCCTAGTCAAGTTGACACATAAAATTAACCATCACAGGAATCATTCACTCTGAGCCCCTTTTTATCTGGCATCTTATACTCAACATAATTATTTTGATATTTATCCATATTGCAGTGTAGAATTCCATTGCCTGGATATTCTACAATTTATTCATTCACCTTTTGATGGACATTTGAGTTGCTTTCAAGTTACTACTCTGAATAAAGCTGCTGTGAATATTTGTGTACAGTTTTTATATGGACATCTGCTTTTTTTTCTCTTGGATAAATGCCTAGTTGTTAAATAGCTAGATCATAACATAAGTGTGTGTTTAGCATTCTAAGAAACTTCCACACAGTTTTATCAAGTGATTGTACAACTTTTATATTCCCACCTGCCATGCATGAGACTTCTAATTACTTCGCTTTCTTACCAATACTTGTTGTTATCTGACTTTTTAATTTTACCCATTCTATGAGTATAAAGTGGTATCTCGGTGTAGTGTTAATTTCCTTAATGACTCATGATGTTGGGCATCTTTTCATATGCTTATTTGCCATCAGTTAGAATTACAGCTAATAACCCAAAAGGATATAAAATGGAATCATAAAAATACTCAACCTGAGGGGCACCTTGGTGGCTCAGCAGTTAAGCATCTGACTTGGCTCAGGTCATGATTTCAGGGTCCTGGGATCAAACCCTGCCTCAGGCTCCACACTCAGCAGGGAGTCTGCTTGTTCCTCTGCCACATCCCCAATTGTTCTCTCTCTGTCTCTCTCTCAAATAAATAAAATCTTTAAAAAAAAAATACTCAACCTGAAAGAAGCAACAACAAAAAAAGGACAGTTAGAAAACAAATAACAGGGCGCCTGGGTGGCTCCGTTGGTTAAGCGACTGCCTTCGGCTCAGGTCATGATCCTGGAGTCCCGGGATCGAGTTCCGCATTGGGCTCCCTGCTCGGCAGGGAGTCTGCTTCTCCCTCTGACCTTCCCCCCTCTCATGTGCTCTCTCTCTCTCACTCTCTCAAATAAATGAATAAATAAAATCTTAAAAAAAAAAAAAGAAAACAAATAACAAGGAAGTCATTTAGTTAATAATATCAATAATCACATTCAATATAAATGGTCTAAACACTCCAATTAAAAGACAGAGATTGTTAGATTGGATAAAATCCAACTATTGTGACATAAAAGAAACTCACTTTAAATATAAAGACATTAATGGGTAAAAGTTAGTGGGATGGGAGAAGATACCATATTAACATTAGTGAAAACAATGCTAAACTGGTTATAATAATTTCAGACATAATGGATTTCAAACCTAATAATATTAAAAGAGATAAAGACAGTCATTTCATAATGATAAACGGAATCATTTCATCCAGCCCTAGGATACTAAATGTATGTGCACCAAGTAACAGAGCTTCAAAAAACATGGAAAATGAACTGATAGTACTACAAGAAAAAATATAGAGAAATCCACACATGTAGGGCCAGATTGCATCCTTCTCTCAGTGATCGATAAATCAAATATGGTGTCCCTAAGGATACGAAAAACATGAATAAAACTACTAGTCAACATGAACTAATTGATAATTATGGAGCCCTCCATTTAACAACAGAATACACACTCATTTCAAGTACACACATTTCAAGTACACATTTCTTTTTCTTTTTAATGATTTATTTATTTATTTATTTATTCATTTGTTTATTTAATAGAGAGAGGGAGACAGAGAGCGTGCATGTGTGCACAGGAGTTTGGGGGGAAAGGCAAAGGGAGAAAATCTTCAAGCAGACTCCCCACTGAGCATGGAGCCTGATGCAGGGCTCAATCCCACAGCCCATGTCCTGAACTGAAACCAAGAGTTGGTCACTCAACCAACTGAGCCACCTAAGCGCCCCTCAAGTACACATTTCAAGTACACAAGAGTATTACCAAGAAAGGCTATATTCTGAGCCAGAAAAGAAGTCTTAAGTTAAAAGTTCTCAAATTAAACAAAAGATGTTCTCTGACCAAAATGGAATTAAATTAGTAACTAGTAACAGTGAGATACTGGGAAAATCTTCAAATATTTGGAAACTACAAGATAAATTTTTAAATAACCCATGGGTAAAAGAACACAGGAAAAATAAATTAGAAAGTATCTTGAACAGAATAAAAATGAAACACAACATATCAAATTTTTTAGGATGCAGTTAAAACTGTGCTTAGAAACATAATTATAGCGCTAAAAACCTATAAAAAGAAGAAAATTATCAAATTAGTACTTTAATCTTCTGTTAAGAAACACAAAGTCCTAGAAAATTAATCCCAAAAGAGACAGAAGAACTGACAAATAAATGTGAGAAGTAGAAATAAATAGAAATAGAAAAACAATATGGAAAAATAAAAGTAAAAGCTGCTTCTTTGAGGGTATCAATAAAATTGATAAACCTCTAACCAGATTGATAAACAAAATAGGAGACCAAGTTAGGAATGGTATCACTCCAAACTTCATTCACATTCAAAGGCTAATAAGGGAGGGGCACCTGGGTGGCTGGGTCAGTCAATTTTTCAACTCAGGTCATGATCTCAGGGTCATGAGATTGAGCCCCACATCAGGCTCTGTGCTGGGCATGGGGTCTGCTTAAGATTCTCTCTCTCCCTCTCCCTCTACCCCTCTACCCCCAACCTCCAATTCGTGCTCTCTCTCTAAAAAATTTTTTTAAAAATTAAAAAAATTTTAAAAACCCAGAAAGGATAATAAGGGGATATAATGAATTTTATGCCAATAAATTTGGCAATTCAGATGAAATGGAAAGCTTCTTTAAAAGACACAAACCAACAAAATTCACTCAAAAAATAGGTCATTTGAATAGCCCTACATTTGAGAAGTTGAATTATTAGTTAAAGGCTTCCTATAAAGAAAAATCTAAGATTTTTCTAACTTCACTAGAAAATTCTACAAAACATTTAAGGAGAGAATAATACCAATTCTACCAAAAGTCTTCAAGAAAGTTGAGGAGAAAGGACTACCTCCCAAATCTATAAGCTCATTGTGATCCTGATGCCAAAACCAGATGAAAACATTACAAGAAAACTAAAGATGAATATCCTTTATGAACATGTAAAAATTCCTAACAAAATTTTAGCAGGTCAAATCTGAAAATAAACCAAATAGGGTTTATTCCAGGGATGCCTGCTTAGTTTAAGATTTGAAAATTAACCAGCGTAATTCTCCTTATTCACAGCTCAAAAAGGCAAAACCACATGATCATCTGAATTGGTGCAGAAAAAATGTTTAGCAAAATACATCATCCATTTCTGATAAAAACTTCCAGTAATCTACGAATAGAAGTGAACTTCAAAGGAGATGATGAGTTGGTTTACTACTAGACTAGGAAAGCTCTTTATCTCTAGGGATACCTGGATGTCTGGTTTGTGACTTTTAGATCATATAATGGCATCCAGAGATTATTGCATGTTGTTTTAAGGTCTGAAACTCTCCTGATGACCCTAATGGTCAGTTGCTTTGGTGATGTTTGCAACTGGCATAACCACTTTGACAAGACTGCTTGACCAGTTAAATGGCCAACAAAAGGTTCTCAGGGAACTGTCCTGAAGCCAAAATTCCTGGCACAAATGAGCTTGTTCCAGAGAGAGACATAGGATGGTACATGTGTGGTATATGCATATGAATCGTGGCCCTGGGGAACTCCCTTGTGGAATATCTTTCAGACACCTGCTGCTTGCCTGCAGTCTCTTTTTGCTTTTGTACCTTATCCTTTGCCTCTAAGTAATAGTTTCACATTCGTGTTCTCTGTTGAGTCTGGTTGAATCTTTCAAATACCCACAATGGGCAAAATCTTTGAAACTGGAAAAAGGGCATTTATGAAAAGCTAGTAGCTTATACCTAATAGTGAAAGACTGAATGCTTTACCTCTAAGATTAGAAACAAAGCAAGGTGGCACATTATCATTATTTGTCATCAACATTCTACTGGATATTCTAGCCTGTGCACTCAATAGAAAAAGAAATAAAAGGCAATCATCTTTGTAGGAAACCCTACAAAATCTACAAAGAAAGCTATCAGAACTAGTAAATGAATTTAACAAAAATGCAAGGATACAGATGAATTTACAAAATTAATTATATTTTTATTAGTGAACAATTGGAAATTGACATTATGAAAATAATGCCACTTACAATAATGTCAAATATATGGAATATTTAGGTAGAAATTTGACAAAAGAGGTGTGAGTTCTATACACAAAAATTACAAAACCCACCTGGGATAATATATCTGAAAAATGGAGAAATATCTTACATTCATAATTTGGATAACTCAGTTATTGTTAAGACATCGATTCTCTGCAAATTCTTACTTAGATTCAATGTAATCCCAATCAAAATCTCAGTAGACTTTATTTTAGAAATTAACAATTTGTTTCTAAAATTTATGTGAAATTATAAAACATTTGATTTTCAAAAGACAGTGTTATAGAAACAAAAAGGCAAGAAAAGGCCTGGGGAAAATATATGCAAGACCTATATCTAAGAAAGAATTTTTGTCTTGAATATATAAAGAATTAACCTAATTCAATTAATTAGAAGATAATGCAGCTTAAAAATGGGTAAAAGATTTTAACAGACTTTCTTGTTTTGATTTTTATCTTTTCATGTGGGTGAGCCCTGCATAGCCTATATTTATTTGAGCTACCAGCACCAATCATAGTTAGTAAAGATGTTTTACATATGTCTAAACCTATTGAGAAGAATTTAAATGAAAACTGCTGCCATAAAATTTGAACTTTTTTCTGCAGTCTTTATGAAAGTTATCAATGGAATAAACTTATGTGAATATTCAGACTACTGAATACAGCAGTTATGAAATGCTGTAACATTCTTCCTGTTCAATTTTGGTGCCTTTTTTGTTTGATAGTCTAGACATAGCCTGTGTTTCTTAGACATGTTTATAAATGGATTGGAAAGGTGGTCTAAATAAAGGCATTACTGAAATACAAAGCATCTTTTTGTTATACATTGTTGTTATTAAGAAAAGATTCCAAAAGAGCGCTTCTGGCAATGAGTCATATATTCTGACAGATGTTTTCTACAGATGAGAGTTCAGCTCCACCTTTCCCAAAAATGTAAGTTTTAGGAGAGGTCTTTCTTACAGAGCCCTTGGGAAATAAGTTGTAGTGTGGACTGTGTTTCTTAAAACAACTTCTATCGTGTTTGAAATCTAATGGCAAAGGTTTTTTTCTGGTAAATAAATGATTTTGAAACTTTAAAACTTTCAACATATTTTGCTCCTTGATTCCAAACTACAGCCTTGCAAGAGAACTTAAAAATAAAGGAATGAGAGAACACTAAGAAAGCTAATTTTACCTTATGAATGTGACACTGAGTGTGAAGACAAAGATTCTTTGTGTCTTAAAATATGGAAGAGGCTTAAGAAATTTCCTGATTAAATCTCCTTTTTTCATAGATAAGGAAACTGAAGCCTGGAGTGGGTAGGTATATGGAGCTAGGAGTGGAAACCAAGCCATAATGCTACTTCTAGTCCAGGGTTCTTCCCATTATACTTTCTGGAATGACAGAAGGAAATAATCTCTGACAACATAATTAAGAGGTCAAATAACTAGAGAGCTAGTAAGTGGCAATGCTGGGACAAGAATCTAGCTATCTGAGAACCCAAAGCCCATTATTTATACTATACAATTATATTCTTTATATATTGTTATAAAACCAATTGAAATGTGTTTTTGTTAAAATATATTTGAGTTTCATGAAAGAAGCTTTCTGGTTTGGCTCATCATTATATTTAGCATATTATAAATATTCAATAAATATTGGATATTCATTCATCAATTCACATATATTGATTCTAATGTACATAATGTTTAACCTGATTGTATACCAACTATTCACTTAGAAGACAATGGACATTTGTGTTGGCTATAATTCTCTGACACCAAGAATTATCTCCTCTGAAACTCTCTTAGAGATACCTTTTTTATGACCCAAGATGCTCTGGACTAGTGAAAGAAGTATCTAGCTGATCTAATTTACTCATAGAAAAAAATAATAAAAGAATGGTATAGATTCCTATTAATATATGCAGATAGACCTATTCAACTCTATTTACTGATTTCATTTTCCTAGAGGAATGAAGAGAGATTGGGCTGAAAGAAAGATGAGAAAATGAGTGAAGGAAATTTTCCCTGTATAAATACATTTATCTTGATTCACTTAGTAATTCGGGATTTGCTCCTTGAACATCTGTCTCCAACTATAATTTCTCATTTCCTATTCATTTTTTTTTAATTCCTCAGTTCTGATTTTTAAAAATATGTTCACTGCAATCTGATTATTGCCTATAAATCTAGTCCTAAGCTCCCATTATAACTATCATATTTATAATCAATATAAAGTTTTGAAACAGTATTTTGTAGGGAGAGAACATAGTGGATATACTTGTTCATACATGTCTCCCATAAATATACTAAAAATCAGCTGTGCCTTAAAAATATAGCATATGAAGAACTGCATAAAACAGTACTTTTGGCAATTTTTAAATTCTTTGTAAGTACTTCAATTATGTCTGCCAAGTACTTTTAAAATTTCCTTTAGCATACTGCAGTGATTAAGAGCAGACAGTATAAGGCTGACATATTTTACATGTTTTTAAAGTCTAGCATGTGTGTGTTGTGAGTTTGTTGTAATTGTATGTGCATTTGGATAAATGAAGTCTAATTCTCTATGTAGTCTTTGCTTAATTACAATCCAAAAAAGAAAATCGACTGTGGCTGCTTTAATATATTTTTAATCATTCCAAGAACAATTACTTAAGACATAAAGTTTAAAAAATATATTCAAACAGAAGAATAAATTTTATCTTAATAAATTATACCAAAGATGTCAGCAACATATTAATAAAAAGCTCTTACATATAATATTTAATAAAATCTGTGACATAAAACTTAGTAAATAATTTCCAAAATAATTTAGTAAAATTAAGTAAATAAAATGACAAAGGAAATGAAGTTGCAAATTAATGTAATAAGAAATGTAAATAGCCAGCAAAAATAAAAAGACCCTCATCTTCATTAATTTAACGTAATTAAACTTTTTAAAGAAATCTATTTAATTACATTAAAAATTGATAACATTCAGTGCTGGCCAGGGTGTGGTAAAGAGAGCACTGATAACTATTTGGTGAGTAGAAGGTTTTGAAGGGTAATCCGGGAAAATGTACATAATTTTAAAATTAGCCTATTCTTTGGCCCAATAATACAACCTCTAAGAATCTATTCTTCAATTATACTAATGATAGAACATACACACACAAACACACACTCCCTCACACCCTCATGCAGAGCAATATTTGTTGCAAACATTACTTGCAGTTTCAGTGTCAGTAAACAATAAAAGGAGGGAAAAATATCATAGTACCTCCATTCAAAGTTTAGTAAAACAATTAAATAGAATTAGGTATTGAACTTTAAATCTACACATTATAATTTTTTAAGCGGAAAAAAAGACCCAAACCAATGTGTGCAGTGTGATTCCAATTTGTAAACTAAGAAACTAATCAATGAATATAATAAATGTATCAAAGTGAATATGTGCATATGTATAAATATATGGAAGCCAGAAAAACATATTTAGCAAATTCAGTAGTGGTTACTTATGAGGGATGGATTTGACCAAGTCAAACATAAGAATAACTTTCCTGTGTAAATTAGAAAGAAAAATTGTGAAGTAATTGGTGATTTCCTTTTTTCTGACTCCCAGTTTAAAATGTAAGAGAAAGGAAAGATGATGGTATACTGGCTATTAATGTATAGATTTATAGCAATAAATATCATCTGCTCTATTAAATAAAATCAAGGAATTCTGTATATGTGGGGGAACCAAAGAAAATAAGTATTTGGACTACGGCCCAGGTAGAATTAGCCCTACTGGAAACTGCTAGTCTCTGGAAACTAGTTAGATATCTATGATGATATTTCTTTGGAATCAAGCTTACTAGGCAAAGTTTTCAACATGATATATTAAGTGATAGGCAAAATATGGCACCGAGAGTTAAGAATATCAGTCAGTAAGCAAAGATATAAGTATTTACAGAGTTAGCACCAAATGGCTACTGCTAGTTAGAAACTCTAACCACTGGGTTAAGTTATTTTACAGGTCTCCATGACCTTGGATATGAGTGGGAAACAAGACAGGATATCAGGGTATAACATAGTGTACTATCCAGCTATTGAAATAAGGTTAAGGGATGAGAAGACACAGTCCCAAAGAACAAGACAAAGACCACAGTAAGACCAGGTAAAGTATTAATTTGATGTTGAGATTCTGAGCTCCATACTCAGAAGGCCTGTCTGGAACAGAACAGGTAGATAATGCACTTGAATAAGATCTAGCTTACATCTTTCCTCACAATTTGACTTTACCACCAATAAAATATGAATTATTTTTCTTTCTGTCATCAAAAAATGGACACTTCCATTTTCCTATTATTCCCAATGGCACCATAATTTTTTAGTCCACTAGTCTCAAAATTTAGGGTTGTCTATAACTTTTTCTCCTCTACCGACTTCTACATATCTTGAAACCATAACCGAAGTCCACATGTCTTTATTTCATTCTAATTACTAAAAGAGTCTTCTATCCTTTTTCTGATCAACCCTCCACAGAAGTGTCAAGAAAATTTTTTTCATGTTAAATCTTTCTTACAAAGTCTCTATTAGGGTTCCCAAGAATACTAGCTGTGATGAAATATGGTTTCTCAGAAAGCCACGCTCCCTGACTCTCCCTTCTCAGATGGTTTGCATTGCCACTAGTCTAGATAATTTTCCACTTTAACTCCAGAAACTGAGAAAAGTTTTTCTCGAAGTATAACAAAACAGAGTGGTTAAGATCATAGACTCTAAAACAGGACTCAATTGGTTTTGCAATTCGCATCTACCACATTTCAGCTATATGACTTTAGACATGTGATTTAATCAATTAAGCCTAGGCTTACTTATTCATATGACAAGCATGATAATATTTTATGAAATTTTTACAATTCAATGTTATCTTCCATATAACATTTGTTGTTATTGCTTTGGCACATAAATATTAACAATCATCATTATAATTCCTCAAAATGACAGCATTTTTTTCTTTTGTTTTTTTACCAGTGTATGCATGAAGCCTTTTAAAAGTACACAGAATATTTTTGTTCATGGGAAGAATATTCTGACCTATACTATATAAAAAGAAATAACTGACTGATACGAAGTATCAGTAACTTTTAAAAATGCTTTCCTCCTCTTTAAGCTCTTCTTGCTTTTCCAGCGTCCCATAAACCTGTGGTTCTTTCCACAGTCTGGTCTTTTTGGTGAAAAGCCTTCCTTGGAAACTTGTCCATCCAAGAGTACACCTCTTTCTTACCAAAAGAAAATCAAAGTACATAGGTATCTATCTATATTCTGGAACTCTTTATTATTCTTCCTAATTAAGGACAGTGTTATTTTAGTGAACCCAAACTAGCTAAGTTAAAATGAATGTTTCGGATAAATACAGGGGAATCTCCCCAACTAATTCGAACGGAATTTAGCAAGGACTCCCGGAAATCAGAAAGTCACCAGGATCCTGCTCATGGGTTGCTCCTTCAACTCCAGGCTGTTGAGGCTGTGCTCATTAAACCGAACTTCTTTTAGTGACAAGGGTCCAGGCGGGGGCTGCAGTGGGCAGCACTGAAGATGCCTCTGCTTGGTGAGGTTCCTAGGACTAAGAGTTACCAACAGCCTGGGCCTGAGGGTTGTCCCGTCTCTTCAAAGGTGGGTAAGCCGGCCTTCGCTTCTGCATAGAGCAGCTGGCGCAGGAAAACTGGTCTTCAGGACGTAGTGCGTCGGTTGGCTCACTTCACATGTTCGGCGGCCTGAGAGGAACAGTAATACTCCTTGTGGGCGACGAGGGTGGACAGACAGCAGTACTTGTGGTCCCCTCGTTGGTAGTCTGGACGCCTTTGTCCAAACGGAAAGGGGGCGTCGTCAGCAAGGACGGCAGCGCGTTCGGGCGCTGGTGAGATGCTGTGGGCTGAGTTGGTGGCGGCAGACCCGGGTAGACAGGACGTGGGCTGCCATCTACCAGGCCCAGGGGCCACTCCTTCAGCGCTTGGTCTTTGAGGTTGTCGCACGGGCCGCCAAGCCCGGCGCCTGAGGGTGGGCCGCACAGACCGGCTTCCGGCGGGGGGGATTCCCCCCGACCCCAGCAGGCAGCGCGCCAGGCGGAAGTGACCCCTGAGGTCCCTGGGGGCCGTGCCAGTCCGGGGCTGTAGGAGCACTGCCAAGATGTGGGTGAAGGCGCGCAGAGGCTGCGGCGGGGAGGAGCATGAGACCTTCTTGTGCGCCAGGTAGGCCTCTGGGCTGTGGAAGTTGGTGCAGTCGTGGTAGTCGGACAGTGAAGCAGGCCGCGCGCGGTCCCGGAGGCGAGGCCGGCGTGCGGCGGTTACCTGCTCCCGTGGACTAGGTCCGCTTCCGCCTCCAGGCTGCGGCGACCGGAATCACCCTGGTCGGTCTCTCTTACCTCTTAGTCGCTCATTCTAGCGTATGCTCATTAAGCCAAATAGTACATTTAATTTGCAGCCAGATTTCTCTGTTTAATTATCAGCTTCCACATTGCTGAAATTGGCCGCCAGCCCTCAGAATAGATAGCCTTAGGTTTCAGTGTCCAGCACCCTCTGAATATCAGTGGCACATTAGCAGCAGTCTCTTTTCCCTTAACCCCCACTCACACCAAGGTTAACGTCTCAAGAGAAGCGTCACTAATTACGCAGTCATACGGCACTAAAGTGCTATTATCTGTTACTGTTACTGAAGTGCTATGATCTCTTCTATTGTTGCAGTATCTTTTTAACATTTAACATGGATATAGGGCCTATTTCAGATCACATATTCCATGCAAGGGAGAGTTGAGTTTAGAGCAATGGGAATTTAGTAAGAAAATACCAGGAATTAAAGAAAAATTAGGGGAATTGGTTATCTGTTCTGTACTCATTTTCTTTGACCACATGCCTCAGCCTCCAGGGGTGGAGGGAGGGCTTTCCAAAATCAAGACTGAATAGGACTCCGGTATTCTTTTCAAGACAGAGTCACACATTGATGGTAAGGAATACAATGATTTCGTCTCTTCCACTTGGTCCTCATAGGCATAATTGACTAGCCGCATTCCCAAACTAAAACAGAAGGAAAGAATAATCTTCAAATGCATCATTCTTTCCACATTTGACTAGTCAGTATGTATTGAGCATGCAGCATCCCCTTGCCTTGGAAGTTGTGTGCAGAAATGATGTTGCAGAGCGAATAAAGGGTCAGGCCATTCTGGTATTTCACCTGAAAAAGTGGAAAGTAGAGATGGTCAGGTCCAGCCACACATTAGAATCAGATGGGAGGTTTTATAACCTACTGTGGCCCAAGATCCACCCCTGACCAATTTAATCAGAATCTTTGGTTATGGGTTCACACATTGGTATTTTTTTTCAAAAGTTACCCTGGTGATTCTCATGTGTAGCCAGGTTTGAGAAGCATAGGCTAGCCCTGAGGGAAATAAAAGTTATTAAGAACACATGGGAAGCAGAGTCTAGCCAGCTGGATATACTTCTCCAACCTTAAAATTTTTTTTTTTTTTTTTTTTCAGAAAAACCCAAGTATTTAAGAAACCATGGAAAATAGGGCTAAGTGGGCAGCCTGGTTACTTCATAGGTAGGGCTGTCACTCAATCGTAGTTCCCAAAGCTGTGTTCTCTACCTCAGGCATGGGGCAGAAGCTACTAAATTCAAACTTCACTGTTCTAGATTACACACTTTGTTTAGATAAAAAGAAAAAAGCAAAGCATGTTATTCTTACGACGCCATTGTATGTAGCTAGATTTAGTCATAAACTAATGTTATTGATACTAAGAATTTTTAGGAACTGCTATCAAGATATAAGAAGGGGAAGGAACACTGAATGATAATTGTCATCTGAGTTATAATGCTATTTTTTTTTTCAAAGAGTGGACTTAGGTCTCTTAAACTACCTCTCAATTTCCTTGTTTCTAAAGTTACTGAGCTGTTTCTTTTCTTTTTTTTTTTTGTTCTATCATCCAGTCCATTCACTTACTCAGTGAACTTATACTGATCAACAGTCTCTAGTCCAGTGCTAGGGTTACTAAATGGATCAGGTATGCATTGTGATAGAGGGGTTCAAGCGATCAAGAAAGAGTTCTCAAAGTAGTGTCATTTTAGTATGTACTAAAAAATGAGTGAGGATGCTCTAAGCCTATGAGTTTGGGGGATTGGAGTGTGTGGGGGAGGGAGCGAGAGAGCAGGAAGGAGAGAGAGTGCAAGTGAGCTCAAGATCTTTAAAATAACTGTCCTCTTTTCAGTGTAGCTGAATTTCAGGTTTGAGTAGAGAAGTAGGGTTATGAAGTCTTGTCATGAGGGAGTGTTGTTGAGGACCAGTGTGTATTTTTATGCAGCAATGGAGAGGTAAACCCCTTAGAAAGATCAATCTGATAACTGTGGGAAGGATGTATTGAAGAATGGTGAGACTGAAGTTAGGGAGATAGGGAGGGGAGCCATACCCAGAGGATAAATTATGAAAGTCAAATTCTAAGTTAGAGAGAGAATGAAAAAATTGAACAGAGAACCTCCAAAAAAATAATACCTACAAAGTTTTTTTAATGGCAAATTCAGAGCACAATTAATATATACATATATAAATATTTAGAACTTTGAAGCCAAATTTCCATTACCTTCTTTTAATTACCAGTGGAAAGATTATATTAATGTGAGAATAAATAGACCTATAGGAAGGTTGACTAATAGTACTGGGTTTGAAGATACCCACAAATTTTTAAACAGCTCTATACATCTTTACTTATCTCATCTCTGACATAGCCCTGGGGATTTTTGGAAAAATAGCATGTAATGTCAACTCTGTACTTAAACTGTAACAATCAAACCCTTGGGAACTATCAAGTTATCAGTCTTTACTACTGAAAACATAACACAGTTTAAGTAGAGCTACTCTAAATGGTTCAGATTACATTTAAGTAATATTTTGAGTGAGATGAAGACAGAGAGATTTTCACCCAAACGACTAGTTTGAATTGCCTACATTTGTGTCCCAGATTGTTTTTTGTGAAGTCAACCAACGGTATAAAAAGCTTCCTTTCCCAAAAAGGAAAAGGCCTTTATATTGCTGAGGTCTGGACAAGTGCAAACTGAATACTTTTTCTTGCTAAAAGCAAAAAAATTGGAACATTATTTGTGGGGCTTTAAACTTCTTTATAAAGTTTTTAAAGAAGAAGTCAACCAAATAGAGCTTTATGATCCAACAAATATTCTTTTCATTCATTTCATTTGTAATACATAATGGAGATTATATATGAAAGAAGAAATACCTTGAGGCAAATGACAAATGTGTACAACTTTTTGTTGTTTATGCATATAAGCAAATTATCTTTTTCAATCTTTAGAATAGATTCAAGTACCAAAGCCGATTTGATTACCCATGGGGAAGCATTTGTGTTTCATCTTGAAAACTTGCTCACCCTTCAGCCTCACAGTTTGGGGTGGTTCTAGAGTTTGCATAGCCTCTTCTGCTTTTCTAATTGTGTAGTGAAAAGAGAGACATGTTGGGCCCCAGAAGGACATTTATTTCAAAATGCTCAAATAATTTCTCTGCTTCTGTCAGAAGAGGAGGAGAAAGAGGAAGAAGAAGACAAGGAGACAAGGAAATGAGAAGGGAGCCAGCTGTTAGTTTTGGAAAGAGAAGATTATATATACCACATACCAGCGACAGATTTTAATGTCTTTTAACTGAAGCAGGGGTTCCAACGCAAAATGTAGCATAGCGTGCTTCCCATTCTATAGGCTCGAAACCAAATAACTATATGAAAACATCTTGTGATAATGCTTTAATGATTTAGTAATAAGTTTTATTTCATTTATTTTCAAGTATCACAAGAGAAAAATAAAGACTAACCTTCTAGGCCTTTAAATGTCCAGCTCATATCTGTACTAGCATAAAAGATAGGATTTTTCTGGATCCTAGAGAAGGCCAATGATACGTAAAATATTTACTGCATGACATACCGTCACAGTTAGAAAGACATGGACAAACTCTGAGCACAGTATATTGTCCTGGAGAAATGTTGGTTGTGATAAAAATAACTGAATTTTCAAATATTAATTGATCTAGGAAACTGTATTTTTGTATGACATGTAGATCTCTACATATTCATGGATTATGTGACTACATATTTTCAACTAACTGGAAACCACCTACATCATTTATTATGAGGCCATAGAGAAAATATAAAATGGTGAGTTCAAAATAAAATGTTTCATATTAGACACAACTGCATATTACATGATTTAAGAAATTGTTTTGGTTATTTATAGTCAAGAGACCTTTAGAATCTCTTTTTCATTGCAGTTTAAACTGCAACTGATAGATGGCGCTGACAGGATGTGATTCAGTGTCACAGATGAACACGCTGCAGTTTTTTTCTCAGAATTTCAAAAGCCAGGTTCATATTAGCAGAATCTGTCAGAGGAATGTTCTTAGGTTTTAAACATACTGAGAATTGATTTTCCAAGTAATTCTCAGAAACGTCATTGTATTTTGTGAAGTACTTTTGGTGGGCTGTTATTCCTGGTACTTAAGATACCTAAATCTGGTGTTCCTGATAGACTTTAACTTCTCCAACACTTAAGCATATTTTCCAGTTTTTCCTTTTTTTTAAGTTCTGTTTTGTTTTTGTATTTTCCCTACATCTGGGTTTCAGTGGTGTATCATATAGGTGTGGATCATATAGTAGTCTCCTTAGGAAACATGGCCTTTCTTGTGTGTAAGTCTATTTTGTTCCCAGTACAACTTTTTCATTCCAGAACATCTAAACCTTTAAAATCATGCAGGGCTAAATAATAATAATAATAATAATAATAATAATAATAATAATAATAAACTCTGTGGTACAGCATTCTTTTTTTTATCACCTTTCAGCCACATAACTGCTTAAGACTATCTTGCTCACTTGCTTGAGAGGTTAATAAATAATTTTAAAGTATAAGTGAAGGGAATCTGAAGTTTGTGGCAAAAGCAGGTAATTCAGAGGGAAAAAAAAAGAAGAGGAACAAAACAAGGAAATATATCTTTCAGGTTTAATTTCCTTAGTGGTAGAGTGGTAGAGTCAGCCATTTTTATGGTTCAGTCAACACAAGTTCAAAACATCTGGCCACTGGAAAAATAGGGATTTTCCACATCTGCATATTATGGGTCATTTCATAACAACAACAACAATAATAAAACACTTCTTAGAAGTTTTTTCCTAGATATACTGTTAATATAAATTAAGATGTAATTATCTGCAGAAGTTATACCCTGTTGTTTTTTATTCTCTATTTAAAATATGAATTTTAAAATAATGTACATGTATAATTAGCAAAATGTCTTTGTTCAAAGGATTACAAAGTTAATAGGGCTCTTCTCTCACCTAAGAATGACCATTTTCTAATAATTATGGCTGAAAAATTTCACAAAGTCTAAAATGTGTAGTTTTTAGATTGATACTCCATAATAAAAGCAAATAAGGAATATTCTTGAAGATAATATCTCCAGCTTCTCTTTTTTCTATAAAGATTACATGGTATTTAATACAGGCTGTGTATAAATTGGGCACCCAAGAAGCATTCTAAATTTGAGGCATTAAAATCTATACCATTTTAATGTAAATTTTAGTATTTTTAATTTAAAAAGTAGAGTTTAACATCTTGACTTTTTAGATTTTAAAATTCAGCTCTGGGAGATTTCTAAGTATTTATTTCTTGCCAAAAATACGAAAATAGAAAAAGGAGCAATGTTTAAAAAAAATTTTATCATTTAAATTAAGTATGTCATTAGAATATTTTCTTTGCCTCTATAGATTACTTTAATTTCTAGCTATAACCCAAATACTCAAAATGCATTGTATCATGTGGAAGTGTGACTCAGTTAAATATGTCATCTTTAGCATCTGCTACATTGAAAGAAATGTTATATGGTGTGAAATGATGGGTCATATTCACTACTGAGAACTGCATGGAAATTAAAATTCCCTTAGGGAGGCAAGAATTCGGGAATCCAAATATATGTCCTCCTGACATCAGGATACAAGTGTGGGAAAGAATGAGACAGTAGTCCTAGAGCCTGTGCTGCTTTGATGACAGAGAAGCATGATCATTTTGACTGGATTTAATCAAGTCAGTGGCTTTTAGTCACTCATGAGGTTTTTACTTTTTTTCTGTTATAATACTGTTTATTTGGGGAAAAATATCTATATGCATATGTATGTATTGAGTATATACATATATATTTACATATGTATTTAGAATATTTATTTAGAGTTCTAGAATATCAGAGGTCTAAATTATTCCAAGACTATTTGAAGATTTTGTCATCATGGTGATGGTATTTGTAAACTATGAACATTGAGATTATCCTGACTGTCAGATGCCATGTCACAAACCTGAATGAGCTTTTCTTGTCCAATAATGAACATTTTACAAACTCCAGGATTGGGTCTTTTTAAGATAATTTGTCTTTCTAGAAATACTATTTAAAACAGTGAATATTCTACTTATAGAAAACTAGAAGTAAGTATCTGAATAAATGAAATTATATGGGAAAATGCAATTGTTTAGAAACTGGTTCTCAAAGTAAATATTTTCAAGAAAAGAGCCGTATGTTACTATATGAAAATAGCTAAGATTGGATGATAGCCAGATTATTACTTTGTAAACAATAGGCTGGTATCATATTGTTAAATACCTCTAATTTTGATGATAATTTTTTAGATAGAAGTTGCCAAAATAAAAGCTTTTATGCTCACCTAATGAGGTCAAGAAAATACTTCTCTGTAGTACCAAGTACAATATTACAGATATAAATGTTGAATTTTTATTTTTTATTTTTTTAAAGATTTTATTTATTTCAGAGAGAGAAAGTGCATGCACAAGTGTGGGGGGGGCGAGTGGCAGAGGGAGAGGGAGAAATTTTTAAGGTGTTATGAGAAATGCCAAACATTTTTAAACCAAACTCTTTCATATTAAAATATTGTATATTCAGATATGTAAATTTAAAGTCAAAACAATTAGAATTTGACAAAACGTCAGAAATTCAGCTTATTGCTTCCAGCTGTGCACTGTAGTTCTTCTACTATATCCTATTATTTTGCCTTAAATCATTCCTTTCTTCTTAAAATAAACTAAACCTTTATGAGTGTTTTCAATTAAAATATGCGTTGACAAAAATTAAATCTTAATAGTATAGATAACATTAAATATTATAACATTCTATTTCTGTGGTATTATAGAGATTTTTAAATATCATGTATTTTTTATTGATGTGAAAATTAAATTTGTGTGATAGCAGTAAAATGTCTCTTAACATTTCCCTGTATCTAAAGCTGGACTCAGAAATAATTTTTTTGGTATAGTGTCTTTTTCAAATACAGGCTTGCTTCAAATTAGGAAGGCACCTTACGAATTTAAAATAAATCTTATGAAAATTGCATAGGAAGAAAGTCCCTTTCAGATCATGTCATTTTCTATTTATTATTCTTTTGGCAAAAATCTTTAGTACTGTCCCAGTTTATATTCTACTTTGAGGTATAGGTGTGTATACTCCCTACACCTTTATTAGTAAGGAAGAGTGTGTGTGTGTGTGTGTGTGTGTGTGTGCGTGCAACCTAATTCTTAAGAAAAATGAAAAGTTCTTGGTTTCTATCTCTAGAAAGACAGATATCTCTAGATGTGAGATATAAGACATGTATTAGATACAAGATATGTATCAGTTACAAGATATACATATCTCTGTCTCTTCTCTATATGTGTAAGCATATATCTATAGAGAGATCTCTGTATTCATAACTGTCTAGGTAGATAGAGAATATTTGTTTTAATAATTAAGATGTAAGTTATCTATGTTTCAAAAGTAAGAAAACCTTACCCCACTACACCTAATTGGAGAAGTCATAGTAAGTCAATAGTGGTGATTAAAAGAATTAAAATTCATTCTTTGCCATTTTATGGGAAGCGAACATTTTATCTAAGTTGAATAATGAGTAATTCTGACATACATAATTTAATCCCACCCCTATTCAGATAATCACCAATTTAAGAAGCTTGTGGTCCTTTAAGGAACCTTTTATTCTCCTTTGCTTGCAAATTGGAATACATCCTTATAGTGTTTTAATGAATATCTGTTGAACAAATGAATAAAAGCAATGTTGTCAGTGGTGGTTGTATTTCTATCCTGACCCACAATGTTCTTTTTAGCCTCGGTATTGTGCATAAAGAATAACATTGCAAAAAAATTAAACAAAAGGAATATCCAGTCAAAATTTTATGTTCAGTGGCCCCAGTCACACCCCAGCCCTGACACTGGAATAAGAACACTCTGCCTGGTTGCAGTATTTGGCATTTCATGAGCTCTAAGCTACTGCTGGTGGCACTACATCTGGGACAAGGGGTATGGAGGGGCTGGGGAAGAAGTGGAGATGTGGATTGGGGATAAAGGCTCTAGTAGGAGCACACTTCTCTGTCCAGGAGTCTTTCTTTCATCCTTTTTGTGTTCCTTTGAGGCATGAATTTGGCTGCATGATTACCTTCTGTTGGCTTTGCCTGTTCCCACCAGACTCTTTAATTCTGTCTCCTTCCTTGAACAGAATGAAGTCAGCTGTGTCTTTTTTTTCTCTCTTGTTTTTGAAGAACACAGAAGCCCACTGATGTTTTGAAAATCTTCATACTTACTGATTAACAAATGGAGAAAAAGGGCTGTGTAGGAAGGGCTCCATTTTTATCTTCTACTCTCCCCCTTTTTTTCATTTGTCTTACTCATTAAGAATATAGAGACATGCAAGCACATGGAAATAATAATTATAAATGGTGCAGAAACTTGAGATGAGGTTCCTGTGGAGGATCCTGTGTTCTCAGAGGCACTCTGACTGGCAGCAAACCCGATTGCTTCTTTTTGTCTCTTGGAGCATCACCTCTGAAGCAAGAATGATGGAATGAGATCCATATTCTCATGGGCATGTTCTCCTCACCTTCATTCTGCCCTTTGTCATTCTCAGTCCTTACATGGTAAATTCTGCCCTTTCCCAGAATTGGAGGAAAATAAATGTGACCATCCAGAAATTAGATGAAGTGAGAAATGTAACTAGGGTAAAAGGAAGCACAACGTAGATATAATAGTGTGTTTGTGTAGAAGTATATAGATATTCTAGGAAATATCAGAACTTGAGGTGATAAGATAGAAAGGTGTCAAGTATAATAGGGAAGAAAGGTCTGGAAATCCCCTGGAATATCATTTTGGAAGGGGAAAAGATTTTCCAAATCCCTAGGCTAGAATACTATTAATTCTTTATGACATTTAGCTTTAAGGGACATATTTAAATTGGATTGATGCAAATTGAGAATGTGTCTCCACTTTTAATTGTGCACCGATTTCCTTTATCAAAATCACCTTTCTTTGTTTTCAGGCACATTAGATCCAAATATGTTCACAGAAAGTTTCGAAAGTGTGTGAACTCCCAAAAATAACACAAAAATTAGAACATAACGTGTCAGCATAAAATGAAGAATCTGCACATTGGCAGAACCGCGATATTACAATAGTCAAACATTCTTACTTGAAAAGTTAATGATTTTTCCCATGTGACAAATTTGAGTTTTACTTCTAAAAATATTTATTTTCATCTTCATTTGTCCATACCTTTAGCACTACCCCTGCCACCAAATTCAAAGTTACTTTAGTAAAAGAAATTTGTCAAATTAATGCTTATAGTTAATCTCAGAAGTACAGAATCCCTGTATGCATTGAAAGTGTGAGACTTTTCTTCTCCCTGAAATAAGTTCTGGGATGTAGTTTAAGGAACACACGTCCTATATTACTAACTTCCCAATGCATATCAATTTGTACCTAAGAAGTAACATCAGTCCCTTCTCATTTTAGAATGACTGCAATCCAGTTCATTCTCATTGTTACAACTGTAATAAATATCATTTTTAATGTTATCACCATGATACAATGTGGATAAAAGGAATATTAAGATAACATTATGTGAAAAAGTTTCACAGATCAATAGTCTGACTAATTCTTACTAGAGTTTATACCATACACACAGTGTGTGTGTGTGTGTGTGTAAAATAAAGGCTGGTTCTCCACCTCAAATTTATCTCATAGTACAATGGCTCCCCTAAGAGGGTTATAATATTCCATTGACTGCTTTGTGGATTCATTTTCTGTGAGTTATTTCTGGCCAGTGGAAAGCACGCAGTTAACTTTTGGGTGTTATTCAAGCAGACACTCTACGATTTTACCAGAGATTGTTTCTGTAGGAATAAATCTGTGTACTATTTGTCTAGTCAAAACCAGAGCATGCTGACATGGAATCACTGGGGGACTGGAAAATGGATCAGGGGTTGAAGGGAAAGAGAAAGGGGAAATCTGCTTATTTTAATAATATACCTAGGATAGAAAAAAACGTTCATATATGCCCCCAAAAAGGAAAAGTTATTGAAATAATGTGTGCGCATGGAGCTCTATCCACCAAAACTTTAATCAGTGTAACTTCTCCACACACATATTTAACTCTCTTTTCTATATCACATAAGTTTTTTGTCAGTGATTTTTGTTCCTCTAATTTCTGGGTGTATTTCATCATTTTAAATGCTACCTTGTGCTTGATTTCGGAAGATAAATAAATATGCAGTTCTCAAAGTCCTGGAAAAAAAAATTCTTTACCTCCTCATCACTTACATGGAAAAAGATCATGTGTATGCACATAGGCATGTATGCACCTAGGTGCCCACACACACGCATACGCACACACACTCTCATCAGAGCTTTTGACTTTTCGTCCTAAGAACCCGCAGTGAAAAGGATGTTACTTGGTTACTGAGGAAAAGACATTTAATGTATTACAGTATCAGACAATGACTCTTAATCCTTCACACCACATATCTTTTTATGATAAATGTGCATTTTTCACATTTAAAGGATAAATGTTTACCTTCTAAGAGAAGCCCCTAGCCTTAGAACTTTTTTAGCAGTAATGCTTAAAGTTAGTATATAGAGATTGATATATAAATTATTAAAATTAGAGGCTGAATGAGCATAGTAGGTATTTCTTTTCCATGCTTTCCTTTCTCTCAGCATTTCTGTAAACCAGTGGCTTGGGCTTTTATGCCATCCTATTTACAGACAGCATTTTGTTTGTTCAGGTGTAGGTGTGAATTTGTCTAATTAATAATTACTAATACTACTCAAGTTAATAGTCACTATTTTTCCAGTAAGATATAATTTAAAATGTAATAGGGAAATGTTTCTTCTGGTTCCTATAAAAGTGTTCTCTTGTATATTTGTCTGATGTCTTTATAAAGGGTATTCTTTTTCATGAACATTCTTGATTATTTGGCCTTGATAGCTGTTGCTAATGTTAACTTTGCTGTGCATTTTAAAAATAAATTTAATGAAACTTTAAAAGTGTTTATCACAAAAGACACAGGTCACAAAAGGAACATTAAAACCTTAATATAACTGAACCTCCATATACAAAAAAATGAATCTAGATATAGACCTTACATCCCTCACAAAAATTAACTCAAAATGGATCACAGTACTAAATCTAAAATGCAGAATTGGATGATGAGCTTGGGTCCGGGGATGGCTTTTTAGCTACAACACCAAGGGCACAGTCCAGGAAAGGAAGTTTTGATATGCTGGACCTCACTGAAATGAAAAAAAAACTTCTGCTCTATGAACAAGAATGTTAAGAGAATGAGAAGGCAAGCCACAGACAGGGAGAAAACATTTGTAAAAAGACAAATCAGGTAAAGGACTGTTGTCCAAAATATACAAAGAATCTTAAAACTCAACAATAAGAAAATAAACTAATGAGCCAGAGACCTAAACAGACACCTGACCAAAGAAGATATAAAGATGGCAAATAGGCATAGAAAAAGATGAAAAGAAACTCTGCATCATAAATCATTAGGGAATTAGAAAACCAACAATGAGATCCCACTGCACAGTTATTGGAATGGCCAAAGTACCACATGCTGGCAAGAATATGAAACAACAGAAACTCTCATCACAAAATGGTATAGCCACTTGGGAAGACAGTTTGGCAGCTTCTTTCAAAACTAAACATAGTCTTACTGTATGATCCAGCAATCACACTCGTTGGTATTTACTAGGAGGAAAATTTATGTCCACACAGAAACCTGCACACAGATGTTCATAGCATTTTTATTTGTAACTGTCAAAACTTGGAAGCAACCAAGATGTCCTTCAGAAAATGAACAAACTGTGATACATCCAGACAATGGAATATTATTTTATTCAGTGCTAAAAATAAATGAGCTATCAAGCCATGAAAAGACATGGAGGAACTTTATGTATTACTAAGTCAAATTCAATCTGAAAAGTTTGCATATGGAATAATTCCACCTGTATGATATTCTAGAAAAGGCAAAACTATGGAGACTGTAAAATCATCAGTGGTTGCCAGGGGTTGTGGAGAAGGAGGAATGAACAGGCAGAGCACAGATGATTTTGAGGGCAGTGAAACTGTTCTGTATGATATCGTAATGGTGGATACATGCCATTGCACATTTGTCAAAACCCACAGAATATGCAACACCAAGAGAGAGCCTTAAGGTAAGCTATGGACTTTGGGTGATGATGTGTTAATGTAGGTTCCTCATTGTACCAACCTGGTGGGGGACGTTTTTAGTGGGGAAGGCTGTGTGTATGGAGGCAGGGATTTAATGGGAACTCTATACTTGTTGCTCAGTTTTCTACGAACCTAAAAAATAAAGTCTATTTAAAAACCAGAACAAAACAAAACCTTAGTACTGTGTTTTATTTAAGAAACCAGGTGAACCTACTAAATCATTTTTCAAAGCTGATAACCAGGATAGGGCAAATTCTGTTTGATTTGTAATGCTTTCTTTCGCTGTCCCTTCCTTTTCATTTTGGAAACTGCTAATCGACAAGGAAAAAAGGCATAAAAGAAAATCAATGAGTTTGGATTTTTCAAAATTAGGCGGTTGACATTTAGCTGAAATAAGCACAAATTTAAAAGTTGGAAGTTTACAGGCCTCAAAACTGTCTAATACTGAGATACAGGAGATGTATCTGATTTCTAAATGTGGTTGAAGTCCATTTATCTTTTCATAACGATTTTCCGTAACAGGTTTTGAAATTTTAAAAATTCACCAGTTGATTTATTTTGATTCTTTTCCTTTTTTTTTTTGTTTTGTTTTGTTTTGATTTGTTTTTTGCAGGGTAGAGACAGCTATTCAACATATAAACTCTTCTTCTTCTATTTCAGAGAATCTCTAATACTGCAACCTCTAATCATTAATATCCATTCATAGACTTCCCAAACAGAGTTCAAAATCCATGACTAATATAAATGAAACTTGGATGGATGACTAGGCAAACCCCTTCCATCATGAGAAACAATAATAGCAAGGATTCAATACATTTCAGTTAAATTAATATGTGAATGTCCTAGAGGAATTATGAATGGATATTCCCAAAGGGTTTCCATAAATTAACCTGAGAATCTTCATTTAGCATATAAAGTTTTTTTAACCTGTAAGATGAAAAAATAATGACATTTTCTTATTATTAATGGTGAATTTTATGATGGTAAAATTTATATTAATACTCAACATGCAATATTCTAGGAATGATTCCATTTGTAATTCTTTTAAAAATCCCGCTGCTGAATGAAATGGGAACTGTTATAACCACAATTTTCCTGCAGCACTGTAGTATGAATGGTCTTTTTCTAAGTAGCATTTCCATTACATGGATTGAATTTTAAACAGTTCTTTTCAGTGACCAATCAGACATTATAAAATAGTTATGCTACTGACTTGGTATGTGTTCAATGTCAAGCCACTTTTTTCCATTGAAAGCTTGAGAAGATTGTAAAACCATTAAAAAATTTAAACTTGTGGCTCAAAGGGACTTTCTACAGTTAGACTGCTTTTAATTTTCTCATTCTATTTGGTGAACACCTGCCTTTCCTTGAATACTGAAGCAAAGTAAAACTTACTGGATTCTTTTAGCATTTTTATTTTAGAGCTCAGATAAAATAGAAACTCTTTTATATTTTAAATATTTGTATAAAGAAAAAAAGAACTATTTACAGTTAGGCTTTACATATCATAAATATATACCGTGAGACCCTATTAAAAAAATATGCATTCAGTTACTTACGGTAAAGGAGTATTATTTAAAGAAGACATGACTTGCCCTATTCATTGAGAATGTCAGAAGTTCTGGAAGAGTAATTTAAGATGTAGTAGCCTGATACTACTATCAGTATGCTCACTTTTGAGCACTGCATTGGATAAAAATTCCTGTAAAGGCTGACACTGTATTATTTACCTTTGTATAGCAACACCTCCTATAGAGTTCAGCACACAGTAGGCAATTAATAGCTATTGAATTGAAATAACCGTCCTTTGAAACAGTCTTTTTCGTCAACTAATTCTGAGTACTGACTTTGTATCAGACACTCTTTTCAGGTGCTTAGCGTTCAAAGGTGGAAAACATAGTCTCATCTTCAAAAACTCACAACTTAGTAGAAGAGAAAGACAAATATATAGTAATAGATGTGGCAAGTGATATGCTAGAGGATTCTCAGCTCAGACTTCACATTGGAATCACCTGAGAAATTTAAAAAAGTTCCCTTGTCCAGACTTCATTCCAGACCAACTGAATCCGGATATTTGGGAGTGGTTTCAGGTCATTAGTATTTTGAAATGCTCTACCAAGTAATCCAGTGTTCAGGAGGTTGAGAGGTACTGTGCTTGAAGTAAGCAAGGTCATAAGAAAGTGTTCCTAATTCAGCCTGGTAGAATCAGGAACATTTATTAAGAAAAGTTTAAGGAATACTTAAGATGAGTCAAATAGAGACATGGTGAAGGGCATTCTTGGAAAGGTGAAAATACGGCTAATGGGGAGAAAGAGCATGACACATTTAGGACACGAGATAGTTTGTCATGATTAGCATTTAGAGTATGTGTATATGAATCTGGGGCTATAACATGCAAAAATTAGATATGTTACATGAAGGGAACATGTGTTGACTCTTAGTATTCCTTATATTCCAGATAATTATTCCCCACATATCAGTAAGCCTATTGTAGTAATTTCATTCCTTCTCTAATAATTGGCTCAGGAGTAAGTAGATGTAAACAAGTCGAAATCAGTGAGAAACTTACTCTAGCTCCATGGAAAAGAAAAATAGTTTTTCTCCAACTAGATGAATGTTGGGAATTATGTTCCACAGTTACTGCTGGAAGTCTCTTGCAACCGTGAAAGGAGCCAGATTGAGAATCATTAGCTGATACAAGGCGGAGTCAAAAACCTGAAAAGTGGAGCTGGAACCCGAGCCAGAGCCCACCGTGTCTCTAAACTGGTATGTGAAATTTAAAATGTTTTCTTATTAAGCCACTTTAAGTCTAGGTTTCTTGTGCCAAGTTCATCCAATTAATTCATCAAGGCAAAAGATTTTCATTTTGAAGATAAAAAGGAGATAATATGCCAATTTAGGGAGAGAATTTTTAAAGGAGAGGAAAACAACATTGTTCTACCTTAAAATGAAATGGTATTTTTCTATATATGCCAGGCATTGTGTGTGTGCCTCACACATGCATAAAAAATTTACAAACAGATTTAGGTTTTATTCTTCTGACAACAGTACATAGGTTGGACTTGATGAGGCATACACTAGAAACAAAAAACTTAGAAGTTATTTTATAAACTATGCAATATAGATGATTTTCAAGGGAAGGGGAAAGTCCAAACTATTTAGGAGATAGAATTGGTAAGATTTGACAGTTACTAGAACTTTATGGCTAAGAGAAATGGAAAATTCTAGAATAAACTATTTCCTGGAAATACTTGACTATGTCTAAGTGAGAATGGATTGAACTGAATGTGAAACACTGTCCTATTGGCCCTGGTTTTTGTCATGAACTTAAGTTGGACAAAGCAAATGCTTCAGGAATGAAGTAACTCAAATTTTCTCCTTACTCTGTTGCATAAAGTGAGGGTTCACAATTTATACATCGTAATTCAGAAGATTTCATTTAACAAAGAAAATGCATTTTATACAGACTTCATTGGAATTCCAGGGGGACTAGACCCTAAAATCTTCCTATTGAGCAGGTATTGTAAATAAAAGCGAAATGCCTTGTACCTATTTTACTTACTTTAAGTATGTGAGCTCTGGTAGTCTTGTTATATCATGTATTACACTTAGAATTTTATTTCAAAGGGTGTAAAACTATTGTGTATATTTTTCACTAGCCTCAGTCTCCCAGCTTTCATTTTTCATGCACTTTTTGTTTAAATGGGAATTTTCCTTCTGTAGGAATTTTTATTGCCTTCAGTGAATGAAGTACAAATAGTGTACTTCATTGGTATGTATTTCTTCTCATATGTAAGTTTCCGTAGCTGTAATTATATTCTGTACCTTTATATTATACATATCATACATGGTCAAATATCGACTTATTTAGCATTAACAGCACAGAGACATTGGTATTTTTTATCAATATTTTCTCTTCCAAATTCTGTTGGTATTAATGAATGGCATTTTTGAAATCCAGTCCAGGATATTGCATCTATCACATTACTGCATTTTTGAAGTTAATACAATTTAAGTAGCAGAGCTAAAACAGGTACACCTGAAAGAATGTGCCTAAAAGCCAAATTATTTTTTTAAATATTTTATATGGATTTTCATCTCTTCAAAAGCTAGAAATCAGAGAGTCCTCAAATTCACTAAAGTAACATTTGGAATATACATTTTTCAATTAATTTTCAAGTTAAATTATACTATGACTCAACACTAAGGCAGCTTTTAAACCAAATCAGGTATTTTAAAGAACTGTTAAAAATGAGAAAGTATGCGGATTATGCTTATTGCTTGTTTAATGCTTCAGGGTCTACAGGAGGTGCAGAACAGTGGTTCACAATGACTGAGCACTTGCTCTCTGCCAAATACTGTTCCATTTACCTGACATGGAGTAATTCATTAAATCCTCACTCCAGTAATACTTCATGTATTATTATTTTCACTTTGCAGATGAGGAAATTGAAGTGCAAAGAGATGGAGTAGTTTGCCCAAGCTAGAATGCAATAAGGCCATGTTACAAATTTAGACTCTTAAGTCCTTTGCTGCCAAATGTATTAATCTGCTGCTTCCCAGAGGAATCTAAGGAGATAAGACAAACTTAACTGAAACAACTAGGCTGAAGCACTTTCCAGTTCCATCATATCAATCATAAATGCTGTGAATACTTTTGAAAAGTAAAAATTAGTGAAGGCTTTGCAGAAGGCATGGATTGCAGTTTGAAAGTATTAGGCATTAAGGTGTTCCTCGACTCCAAATGCTATGCAAAGTTGTTTGAACTATTAACATCTCATTGATGCGATGATTCAGAAATAACTATACTCTATGTTAGAGTTTTCTTTTCTTTTCTTTCTTTTTTTTCTTTTTGAGAAGCAATAGACGATATATATAGAAGACTAAGTAAATAACATATGATTTAGGTTTCCTGGCAAAAGTGAGTATTGGACTGGGCCTTTAAGGATTTAGAGAGAAAAAGAAAAAAAAAAGAAAAGAGGGAGGGGAAAGAGTGAGAAGAAATGGATATATTGCTGTATCTCTGAGCTGTATCCATCTAGGATGATAGACGCATTCTTGTCTTTTAATGGAGTAGACACAGAAACTTTGCTAAAACTCCATTTATGGAGATTGAAGTGTATTAAGCTTGATTTGAACTCTCCTTTTGAAAAAAGGATATTTATTTTGTTTTTCCATTGCAAAGCATGCCAGATATAATTATCTCCTTAAAGATTAAGAACAACCTTGTTTCTGTGGTGTCAAAAAAAAGGCGGGAGGAGGGCTTAGTAGGTCAAATAAACATTTCTGAGGGGGCAAATAATCAATAAGAAACCATTTGATTCACCAGACTACCATTTATGCCTGACTATAAGGTCATTTTTGCTATAGAAAGATGCAAAATAAAGATTTTGGCCATTTTGGTTATATAAACTGTAGGGAATATAGGCAAATAGTCCTATGTCTATATTATTTAATGTATCAATTTTCAAAAACATTAAATTATGTAGTATGTAAAATAGTATATGGTTTAGAAATGTTGTTTTTTTCCATTTTCTACTTTTATGGAATACTTTTCATTCACTATATTGGATTGGATATTGTCCCTCCAGAATTCATGTCTGCCCAGAACCTCAGAATGTGACGTTACTTGGAAATAGGGTATTTATAGATGTGGTAATTAAAATGAGGTCATATTAGATTTGAGTGGGCTCTAAATCCAATATAACTGATGTCCTTATAAGAAAAAAAAAAGACGCAGTGAACGAGGCCAGGTAATGATGGAGGCAGGGATAATGCACCTACAAAGAACTCTAAGGATTGCTGGCAACCACCAGAGGGTAGGGAGAAGCAAAAAAGGATCCTTCCCTAGTACTTTCAGAAGGAGCATGGCCCCACTATACCTTGATTTTGGACTCTTAGTCTCCAGAACTGTGAGAGAATAAATACCTATTGTTTTAAACTACTCAGTTTTTGGTAATTTGTTATGGCAGTCTAGGAATACATTTGCAGTAATACATTTACACTCTTAATACACACTTCACCATTCATGCATTCTTATATACTGGAGTCATGTTTTGAATTTTCCAAAACAGTTTTCAATAGTACATAATCCACACTACCTTTAACACTGTTTGAGACACAGTGCTTTTTAAAACTGTGTTAATTCTTTCACACAAAATTTTGTCTTGTTTGTACCATTTGCAAAATACTAAAACAGATTATTTTATTTTTCCTAGAAGTGTGTATGCTTGATCTCACAACTTAGTTAAATCTTTAAAAGACTTCTTTACAGAAAGATGAAGTATGACTTAAGGTTGACAAAGCATGGTGTAGATTTGTATGAAAGAGAGAATCTTAAAAATTCATAACCGGAAGTGAAGTGCAAAGCACTTTCTTCTGATAGGTGTCTAAAAATTGCAAGCTTAATGACTTCCTGAGGTCTTTTTTTTTTTTTTTTAAATAAGAGACGGAGGGGGAAGGGACAGAGGGAGAGGAAGAGAGAGAATCTTAAGCAAGCTCCACGCCTGGTGTGGAGCCCGATGTGGGGCTCAATCTCACAACACTGAGATCATGACCTGAGCCGAAATCAAGAGTAGGATGCTTAACGGACTAAGTCACTGGGGTGCCCCAAATTCCTGAGGTATTAATGAGAGTCACTTAGTTGATTTTCTTTACCAAGTTCTTATGGGTCAGAATCTTGATGTCCCTATTTTGATTACACTATTACATCTTATAAAATTAGTAATTGTATTATTTATTACTTATTATAGTATTTACTGTAGAACTCATTGCAAATACTTAAGGAGAATGTTGTATATCAAACACAAGCATCCTAAAATGGTAAAGTTGAGAGAGAAATATACCTGGAAAAGAGAAACTAAAGCCTCTAATATTCCTTATTATTAATAAATTCTTAATTATTCTTTAATACCAAAGTGAGGGGCGCCTGGGTGGCTCAGTCGTTAAGTGTCTGCCTTCAGCTCAGGTCATGATCCCAGGGTCCTGGGATCGAGCCCCGCATTGGGCTCCCTGCTCAGCAGGAAGCTTGCTTCTCCCTCTCCCATTCCCCTGCTTGTGTTCCCTCTCTCGCTATGTCTCTCTGTCCAAAAAATAAATAAAATCTAAAAAAAAAAAAAAAAAATACCGAAGTGATACTTTATTAAAACTCTGCAATCCCATCCCATTGTATAGAAAAAATATGGTGACTTTTAATATGTTTTATAAGTGGCACACTTCTCTCTTTCTTCATTTAAAGTAAACTCATCACCTAGTCACCTTCTCTGACTTCCAAAAATATTCTTGTTTCCAGACAGAGGATCATAGAGGAAGGGAGGGAAAAATGAAACAAGATGAAACCAGAGAGGGAGACAAACCGTAAGAGACTCTTAATCTCAGGAAACAAACTGAGTGTTGCTGGAGTGGAGAGGGGTGGGAGGGATGGGGTGGCTGGGTGATGGACATTGGGGAGGGTATGTGTTGGGGTGAGTGCTGTATATTGTGTAAGACTGATGAATCACAGACCTGTACCCCTGAAACAAATAATACATTATATGTTAATTAAAAAAATTTTTAAAAATGCAAAAGATAAAAAAAATTCTTGTTTCCATAATTTTTGCCTTTTCCAACTAGTTCTCAATTATCCACTCAATACATATTGGTATGTGCAAAGTGATGGCAACATAATCAGTTTTCTAACTTTAACTTCTTAGAAGTTGCTTCTTTCTTAGGAAAAAGCAAACAAACACAAACACTTCCTCTATCTTTGCTTCTCCTTTAGGTAACTGCACTTTTTTTTTTTCTGGCTCATATACAGATTTTTGAAAAATACTGCATCCATTTCATCTTTTCCTGTTGCATTCTGGATCCCCTGATACTCTGATGAAGCATTCTCTTTGCTGTTAACCATATCTTTCTCTTAGTCTTTTTTTTTTTTTTCCAAATATTATCTTCCACAATAGCTCTATTCTATTTGAAACTATTCATCACCCATTTATGGAATTTTTCTTTTCTCTTGGCTTTCAGGATAATGTACTTGTTTGCCACTTGCTTCTCTGATAATTCATCTGATAAGTCTTTTCAAGCCTTCTTTATGGTTTTCAATCCTTTTCTAAGTACAAGGCTACCACCACAAGGCTGAGCTATTATTTTTATATTGTTACCTTTTATACTACCTTAGAAAGCTCATGCATAATCACAGTTTCAGTGATCACTTGGCAAGCAAGCCTTACTTTTATCCTTCTAATGCAAGCTCCAGTACATCTAATAAAGGGATCTTTTCAACAATCAAACATTAGCTTTTGTTCCATGTATTTAATGTAAAACTAACGACCTTCTTCTCTAGATGGAATGTTTCTGATTCTGTCAACTATGACATTCTACTAGTCCCAAAAGGGTGGACACCATGGCTATCAATAACAACTTCTTTGATACTAAAATATAATCAGTTGAAAATTCCTGTCTATCTAACTTGCTGCCCCAAACAATGTATAGACATTCCCTCTAAATGGAATTCTAAGCTCCCTTCAGATTTATGCTACTTCATCTTCTTACAAGGGGGCCTTTGCAAGCCACTGTAATACATAAAGCCTTTTTTCTTTACATTCACAAATTATAGAAGAATATATGTTTTTATATATCCTTATATTATTCCCTATCTGCTTCATCTGTATAAATCTTGTCGTACTAAAAATAAGCATGTTTTCTCAGGACAGAAATCTTTCTATACTTTGTAATATTTCCTTTATGACTGAGCATTTCTTTGAAGTTATTTGGAATTTTATTACATCCTATTTACTTGAATTTATTTGATGGTTAACAATTTTTTAGCTAAACTAGATAAGTGTTTAGTAATTAAAACTGAAATGTTTTAGTACAGAATGAACAATTATATATATATATATATTTATTTAAAAGAATAAGATCCAGTGGAAAAAGGTGAAGCAGAAGAATATATCTATAACAGTATTAAAAAAAAAACAAACAAAAACCTAGCTGGTTGTCATTTATTTCAAACAAGAGTTGATAACCAAATGCTGGCAAATGTAAGAATCTGTGTGTCCTTTAGTGCCTATTTAAGCAAGTGTTGATCCCTGTTTTAAAATGTATTAAAAATATATTTTTATTTCAAGGTTTATTTTTTTCTTCTTTTTTTATTATTTAAGTTCTAGTTAGTTAACATACAGTGTAATATTAGTTTCAGGTATACAGTATAGTGGGGATTCAATATTTCTGTACAGTGTTTGTTGTCATTTTGAACCTGAGTATTTTTTTTACTATAGAATCAAATTATTATGATTAACTTGATGGTTTTCATTTGCACTAAACATGGTAATAGAATATACATGCTTTATATGTACATTATCTCTCAGATGAACCAGTAGTACTTGTGTTCACAAATGTAAAAAATGGTTTTCATTTTATTTCAGTTAACAATTCCTGCTCAGTATTGACATTTTCATTAAAAGTGTAATTTGCTCTTTTGGCACATAGTTAATATTGTTTTGCAGATTATATAATTGTTAAAATCTATGATGCTAAGAAAACAACAATTGTGGATATTTGTAGTAAACATGTGCTCTTAAAATGCAAATATCACTTAAGTCTAATCTGAAGTGCCTGAAATAGAAAAATTATTCTTAATAAGAAAATCTTGTACCAGGGGTGCCTGGGTGGCTCAGTCAGTTAAGCATCCCACTCTTAATTTCTGCTCAGGTCATGAGGTCAGGGTTGTAAAATGAGCCCTGCCTTGGGCCCTGTGCTGGTTATGGAGATTAAGATTCTCTTAAGATTCTTTCTCTTCCTCTCCCTCTGCCTCCGCACTGCCACTTGCTCACTCACTCTCTAGAAAAAAAATAAAAAATAAAATCTTGTAGCAAATACTGTACAAGTCTTTTATGTGCTCAATCTCATTTAATCCTAACTACAGTGCTTCTATTTACAGAAAAGAAACTGAGGCTCAAAGAAGTTACTTCTCCAAGGTCATTTGATATTAAATAATGGAACAGAAATTCAGTCCTTGTTTTATCTGATTTTACAGCCCATGTAGAACATGTCACACTTGTTCAGATTTTCAGTGAAGACTTATTGACATAATGTTAATTTTTAAAAATAAACATTGTATCATATTCATATTCTTGACACCTCCTTCAGAAATGCTGAGCTGATGGCAAATTTTAGTGTGTAAATTTATTGCAATCAACTTTGGACCCAAGCCATATCTGACCTATTAAAATTAAAATATATGGGCTATTTTAGAGCCAAATATTCCCATCATTGTGTCATGTATATTTAAAAACAAAACAAACAAACAAAAACTATTACCACAGCTGCACTTTGTCAAATATAATAAATTTTTTGAATGGGAGCAAAATAAGTCAAGATAAAAGGAGAGATACACTACTGACATTTATCAGATAAATAAAATGATGTATTTTTTTTTCTCCATCTAGCACACATTTTGTAGCTATGGAATCTTGAACCTCTTCTCCTTTAAACCACAGTTTTTCCCACAAACCTTTCTGTTTTATCATTTTATAATAAATAAAATATATATCCACAAGATATCATGAAACAAACTCTTCTTAGTATACAGGTTAATTATGTTTATAAGAAAATGCTTACTTATGTATGATTTATTTTAACATGAATTAAAATGGTCCTTTATTAGATGCTTTAGTAGATTATAGAACTTTGAGGTAATATAATAATTTATAGCCAATGGAAAATATTTGCTATGAAACTTCCTTAAGTATAGGTCATAATAGTGCCTCACTAATACATATTTGCAAGGAAACTTTTATGGACAGTTACTTTTAGTTAACCCTGGTTATACAAAATAAAAGAACAATCTTTTAAAGATTTAAGGGGACAATAAAATATTAACATTTCACACATACATTTTGATATGAATTAGGGCAGTCCACTTTTCTCAATCTTCAGATTAGTTCTTTGAAGACGCAAACATGTTAGGGGCGCCTGGATGGTGCCGTCTTTAAGCTACCTACTCTTGGTTTCGGTTCAGGTCTGATCACAACGTCATGAGGTCAGGTTCTGCAGTCAGCACAGAGTCAGCTTGAGTTTCTCTCTCTTCCTGCCTATGCCGCTCCCCACCTGCTCTTTTTCTCTTTCTCTCTCTCAAATAAATAAATAAATCTTTTTAAAAAAGATGTAAACATGTATTAACTGAGATAACCTAGAAATTCTGAGTCAAATTATTAACAGCAGAATTAACTTTATAATTGAATTAAATATAAAACAAATTTTGCTTTAAAATTTTCAACTGGGAAACCTGCATATTAAAAATGAGCATTTTTTTCTTTTTTTTTTAAAGATTTATTCACTCTAGAGAGAGAAAGCACGAATGGGGAGAGGGGCGGAAGGAGAGGGAGAGAGAGAATCCTCAAGTAGATCCCCCTGCTGAGCACAGAGCCTGGTGCTGGCTCTGTCCCAGGACTCTGAGATCATGACTTGAGCCAAAATCAAGAAGCTTAACTGACTGAGCCACCCAAGTGCCCCCCCCCAAAATAAACATTTAAAAATAAAATATGTGTGCGGTAATAGCAATGGGGTAGAAGACAGTCAATTTGGGGCATTTGTATCTGATAATCAAGTGATATGTTGCAGGTGCTTCAATAATTACACTTTTATTATTCCCAGATAAAATTCCTTTTATACACACATCAGATAGCCCTTGTGGTTGTATACATGTGCCCTTATATATGAGCTTGACTATGGTGTCAATACTAAGTGATGTCACAATTTTGGTGGGGGCCAGAGCTATGTGAAAGTCCTCAGCAAAGGCAAGCACCATACAAGGAGTTGCTTTGACTGCCACTTGTGGCCTGGCTGGATACAGATCTGATGGGATTTGGAGGAAAAGTCATGATGAATGAATAATGAACACTTTAGTTGGTATATTTCTTGTTTTTCCATCTGTACATTCAAAGCTAGAGAACTATAGTGGGTCTGTTATCTTAAAGAAATTCTTACAACAATTTTTTCATCAAAATGTAACCATGCCCACTTTTAAAAATATATGTTGTACCTCAGTAAGGAATTTTGGAAAATAAAGAATTGTGCTAACATTTTCGAGGGACATTCATCTAGATTTCGTGAATTCCTATATTTATGAATGCCATTTATATTCATAGTTCCTCCCTCCACAGCTAACAATATATGTAACTAAAAGTGAGAGAAACCTCTTTAGAACCTTAATGATCCTGGGGCACCTGGGTGGCTCAGTCGTTAGGAGTCTGCCTTCAGCTCAGGTCGTGATCCCAGGGTCCTGGGATCAAGCCCTGCATCAGGCTCCCTGCTCCGCGGGAGGCCTGCTTCTCCCTCTCCCACTCCCCCAGCTTGTGTTCCCTCTCTCGCTGTGTCTCTCTCTGTCAAATAAATAAAATCTTAAAAAAAAAAAAAATCCTTAATGAGAGTTTGAAATGGATAATAATGAAATAATAGCAAACATCAGTGTTGCTTTGAAATATATCAGATTTGTTGGCTATCTGAGATTTAAATTTTCTAACAGCCCATTAACAAATTACTAATTTAATTTAGAACTTTATGGATCATTCATAAGTTGTCAATAGCCTTTTTGTATCCTTTATATAAAGAGATTGAACTAGATGAGCTCTAAAGTCTCTTCCATTTCTAAGATTTGTTTTTAATTTTACATTTCAGTGCATTTCCACCATGGTTTAATCTCTGATAATGCCAAGGGTATTTTGATTTTAAAGATACCAATAATAATATCTAAGTCATGTGCTAGAGAGAGAGGAGGATAAGGAGGACGGTGAGCAAGAGAGAGGATGTTTCTTTACTGCCAGTGGATGTTAAACTGTGTTTTCTTGTTCAACATTCTCAGTAGCAAGTAAGGAAAGAAATTTTGGTTATATGTTAGAAATTGGGATGTGCTATTTTGCATTGTTAACCTATTTCCCAAGATGATATTAACCAGGAGAAAAGGTAACATTTTGAAACTCTGTGTGAACATCTCAAGACATTGAAACTCTGTAAATTTCTGCTTTAACACTGTAGCAACTCATGCTTCTTGGACAATAGAAGATGTCATATGATACCCTGAACTTTTTCTTGCCATACCTTAATATGAGAACACCTTCTGTTCTGACCTTCACTAAAGATTAAACCTTGCCATTGCCCTCCCCCCAAAAAAAATTCCCCCACCCAATCTCTACTTTCACACATGGGAGAAGAATCAGTTTCAAATTTACTATAACTCAAACCATTAAGGACTTTATTTGTCCAAGACAACACCTTAGTTTATACTCCAGATACTGCTAAGCCTCCAGCGGAAACTCTGAGCCTTAGGTGTAATGCACTCCATATGCTTCAACATACTGCATAGGCAGACAATTGGATCTTTCACATTTGAGTTGGTTCACATAAGTTGCAAATTGGAGATAGCACAATAATATAAGTTTAAAGCAATGGATGTTACTTAAGAATAGTAGTTTCTAAGGCAGAGATATAACAAATATAATCTGTGCGTTTGACATACACTACTAGCCAATCACTAATTATGGAATGATTATGTCTATACATAATGGAATTATTTAACATATATATGTTTTATTCAAACCACAAAGGCTTTTTCTACTTCATAGGACACCTTTTAATTATATAGAAATAAAAATGTCATTTTCTTTCTTTCTTTTTTTTTTTTCTTTTTAAAGATTTTATTTATTTGACAGAGAAACAGTGAGAAAGGGAACACAAGCAGGGGGAGTGGGAGAGGGAGAACCAGGCTTCCTGTGTAGCAGGAACCCAATGCGGGGCTCGATCCCAGGACCCTGGGATCATGACCTGAGCCGAAGGCAGATGCTTAACAGCTGAGCACCCAGCCGCCCAAAATGTCATTTTCTTGACTATAAAGTTGATATACATTCATTACTCAAAATTAGAAGACAGCTTTAAGACCAGCCAGAGATAATAGTAAACTGTCATTCTGAGTATGTCTTTTGATATCACATATGTGCATATCTGTGATATACATAACAAATATATAGTATAGACATAACAAGATGTATGATGTGATTATATTTGGATCATCTTTTACATATGTTTGTAACCTGTTTTCTCTTGCATTATATCATAACTGACTTTCTATACTCTTATTTTAGAACATGATTTTTAATAGTTGCACTGTATTTATCATAATTTGCCATAAAGCATTTAATCAATTTTTATTATTTAATATATATTTTCAATACAATACATGTTGTTTCAGAGACTTGGTTATACACAAGCTTTTTGATATATCTGATTATATATATAAATCTTGAATTAACTTTGAATACATTCATCTGGAAGTGTAGAATCAAAAATTAACATTTTATGTATTGCTAGTTTCATCTTGGCAATCTGTTTTAATTATATAAGTCTATCAGAGAAAGACATGTATCATATGACCTCACTGATATGAGGAATTCTTAATCTCAGGAAGCAAACTGAGGGTTGCTGGAGTGGTGGGGGGTGGGAGGGATGGGGTGGCTGGGTGATAGACATTGGGGAGGGTATGTGCTATGGTGAGCGCTGTGAATTGTGTAAGACTGTTGAATCACAGACCTGTACCTCTAACATAAATAATATATGTTAAAAAAAAAAAAAAAGATAGTAGGAAGGGAAAAAATTCAAGGGGGAGAAATCGGAGGGGGAGACCAACCATGAGAGACTATGGACTCTGAGAAACAACCTGAGGGTTCTAGAGGGGAGGGGGTTGGGGGGATGGGTTAGCCTGGTGATGGGTATTAAAGAGGGCACGTATTGAATGGAGCACTGGGTGTTATACGCAAACAATCATGGAACACTACATCAAAAACTAATGATGTAATGTATGGTGATTAACATAATAAAAAAAAAGTAAAAAAAAATTATACTCTTACCAGTAGTGTATGAGATGTATTATTTCTCTAAATTCTTGTCACCATAACCAATTTGTTTTTTAAACTTTGTCATTTTGGTAGGTAGAAAATGCTAACTTTTTTAACGTGTATTTTCATTATAAGTAAACATGTAGTATTTTATATTTCTTGATCATATATATTTCTTCCTTGATAATTTAGCAGTGTGTGTCCTTTCTCCTTTTCCTATTTGATAATCTGTTTTTCTAGCACTGAATTCTCTAGGGGTTAGATCCTTTTAATTTTATTTGTTTGTTTCAAGTTTTTATTTAAATTCTAGTTAGTTAACATATAGTGTAGTATTGGTTTCAGGAGTAGAATTTAGTGATTCATCACTTAACATGTAACACCCAGTACTCATCACAACAAGATCCTTTTTAGATTCTATTAAATAGCATTGTGCTGTTCAGACCTTATGGAGATGTTTCTCACAGCTTTTTTTTTTCTAATTTGGATTCTTGATAAATACGGGATTATAATATTAAAATATTATCCACTAAAAATATTTCTGCAATCATAGTTTTTGGCAATCTAACCTTACATGTTTTTTTAAAAAAATTAGAAAATCTGAAGAAATTGAAAACTAGACACTTGAAGACTGAAATAAAAGAAAGTAATGTGGCTCAAATATTTGCCCCTGGAATATGCCTCTCAAATGAATTAATGGACCAAGGAAACACAGGTATGGTATTTCAGGGGCCATTTTATCAGACTGATTGTATGTATTAAAGATGAGTGGTTTTTCAGGTTGTCTCCCTAGAACCCTTTGTTTCTTTGTAGGTGCCACACACACAGTGGTAGGTGAGAAGAGAAAACACTAGGCAGGGGATACCAGGTCCCCTTTACCTGTATATGTTATAACTGTTGTGCTTCTCACTGGTCACTTTATAGAGCTGTATTTTTGTAATGAGTTTCCTTTTTTAAAAAGAGAATTTATCTGGTAATTAAGATTTACTGCTCCAGAAAGTTTTCATATCTTTATGTGAAATTATCTTGTTATATCAGGTTTTACTATAAATCACCACAAAACCTTTCAAGAACTAGGAAGAGATTCAGTTCTAAAATAAAATGGATTTTATTTTTTATTTTTTTTTAAGATTTAATTTATTTACTTGACAGAGAGAGAGAGATCACAAGTAGGCAGACAGGCAGGCAGAGGGAGAGGGAGAAGCAGGCTACCTGCTGAGCATGGAGCCCGATACGGGGCTCGATCCCAGGACGCTGGGATCATGACCTGAGCCGAAGGCAGACATTTTACCGGCTGAGCCACCCAGGTGCCCCTAAAATAAAATGGAATTCAATCAGCATAATAAGAGATAGCGTTCATATATGTCTACTAAGCTATATCAGATTATTCAGGTATAGATGATATAGCAGTATCTGGACATTACCATGTAACAATTAACTTTTAGCATAGTTTATATATACCAAATATTTGAATCAAGCATAAGTTAAGTACATAGATATTAAATTTTAAGTTCTAGGTGTTACTTGTTTCAGGGATATTGTTTCATTGTTATTATGTCTTACTGTTTGGAGTTGAGAAAATTACATATTTCAACAGAATTGAGAGTAGGATTAATTCAGTTGTTACTATTCCACTAAAAATTTCTTATTAAAGAAGTGTTCATTACCTCTGAAACAAATGTTAGGTCCAATAAAGCCTAAAATAAAAGATGCCAAATAAATTTACTCCAAGGTACTATAATTAAGCAGTGTCATTAGCTTCTTTCCTATTTCTTAATAGTCCTTTTGGCCATAATGAAGAGTTTCTGTCACTCATCCCATTATGAGTTTTAATCATATTTTGAAGGAAATAGAAGAATCAGGTGAAAAGTGTACAGCCTGAATGTATGACCATTATTTACAAAATGTTGAGATAATTAAGGTGCAGTTATCATTAGCACGGTTTTTATTCATTCAACAAACATTTATGGAATTTTGTTCTAGGATAAGATGTCATGAGATATTATTAAAGTGTTAATTGGGGGAAAAGTGGAATGAATGGCTAGATATAAGTAAATACTCCCAAATTTTCTTACAAGGACTCCTTTTTAGACAGTACAAGATCCTCAAGACTGATGATAATGAAAATTATCATAATAATATCTGTCATTTGTAGACATACTTAATAGACTTAGGTTGATTTGCTGGATTATATCATTTGTCAGTGTGAAACTATAGAAATAAATATCTTTATTTAGAGATGAGGAAACCTAGGTACAAAAAAGTTAATCTTGCCATGATCAAAGTGCTATTCAGTGACAAAAACAAAACACAACCCAGGGTATCATCTTCAGAGTCTATTCTGTGAACCATTACAGAATGGACAGTATTGATTGAAAATAACAATATCTGACAGTGAATGAATCTCATTTACACAGAGATTTGTGTCACATTATGACTGTAGACATTTGAAGGCAAATTGCCCCAAAGAATTTGAACCATTCTCATTACATATGGACACGAATGTTCTAATTCCAATGAAAATTAGTAATAGATCTCTGCTCTAGAGCAAAAATCAGAGCAAAATATACAAAAAACAAAACTGAAGCTGGGTTGAACATTTATCAGTTAAATTTTCTTTGCAGTTATATTGCAGATATACTTTTCTGATAGCAACTTCATGGGTACTAAAGCCTAATGATAAAGTGAAACTTACAGATCTAAGTGCTCTGGTGAGTAGAATTATTGTTTACTCTGTGCCAGACACTTTGTTGGAAAGCACCAACATAATATGCCAAGAAGACTCCAGGAATATATTGTTTAGTGGTGTGAATTAGGCCTATTAGGAGCAAATTGAAGTTTGCTAACTCCTGATGTGGCCGAAACATTTACTGCTCACAAAATAGCCATATGCTTTAGAATATTTCCCAGTCCCCTTACAGGCCTATCAGGCTTGGTTCTGGCCTACAAGCTATTCACATGTATTATCTCTGCATCAAAGTATGTAAGACCACGTATATAACCCTCCACATCTCTTTTCCCCTGCTGTGGTATTTTGGAGAAACATGTTGAGGTGACTAATTCACAAAATCACTTGCTAAGTGGAGAGCCAACCATCTTGTATCAGAATTTGTAGGAATAAGAAATAAACTTTTGTTAAGGTTTAAGATATAGAGCTTAACCCATTGTGACTGCATCATCTAGTCCATCATGGATAATACACATGGCTCTTCTTTTTTTGCAAAGACTATTGCTAAATGAACTCTTCCAAGCTTATCAACAGTTAGTTAATAATGATGCTCCTGATGCACAAAGGAATAGCTGAATGTCTTCAAATAGGATGTTTTGCCACTCCAGGAATTTCCTGTGTTTCCTTGAGATTTTGTTCGGGAGGTTTCCATGTGTGGTACCACATTGTGAAACTCCTAATCAGGGGGTCAAGAGGATCAGTTTACAGAGATATTTCAGATCCTACATCATTTTGACAGATAGATATGTAATTTGGTACTTATTTGCAAGGATGTGGGGGATGAGAGAAAAATTTAAGTAGCATCCTCTAGATCACTGCTATTCAAGAGAAATACAATGCAAGTCACATATGTAATTTTATTTTTTTTACATATGTAATTTTAAATGTTCTGGTAGCTACATTTAAAAAGTAGAAAGAAAATTAACTTCAGTAACATACTTTTAGTCCAGTGTATCCAACATTTTAATTGCAAACAGTTATTAATTTCACATGAAGTCTTTGAAATCATGTGAATTAATCTCACGTGAAGTCTTTTAATCTTAAAGCACATCTTAATTTGGATGAGTTACATTTCAGATGCTCAACAGCCACATGATGATGTATTCAACACTGCAGCTGTAGATGCATTTTAAATTTATTCCACTTTTTCTTAGGCATCTTGTTAGGTACACTCACAACCTTGTCATATTTGTTCATTATAATATTCTTTTGCATTAGTAAATAAATGAATGCACTCGCAGAGTTAGAAAGTGACAGAACTAAGGTTCAAAGCAGCCCTCCCTCCTGCCTCTGGAGATAGAGCAGTGCGCAGGGCGAGTAGAGTACCATTGGGAGTCCTGTGTAATCCAAGCAACAAGGGCGAGAGCCCCAATTAAAGTAATGGCATTGGTAATGTAGAGAAGGATGGAGTTAATGAATATTCAAGTAGAATTGGGACTACTCTACTTGATGATTGATTGCATACTGGGGAGGGGTAGAGAGGGAGGTGCTTGTTGGGGGTGGGTTCTTCTAACTTAAACAACCAATTTGTCAGATGCTGTTTAGAGAGGGACTGACATGAGCCTTTTAATCTGAAGTAGGATTTAGCAATTTTTGATCACTGGAATTGCCTGTACAGTGCAAGGATTACCCACTTTTTTTTTTTTGTTTTAACCATGTCTATATTACGTTTGGTCACAAATGCCAGAAGATAATGGCATCTGCTAACTATTTTTTTTTAAAATGAGTCTACATAAAGAACTGCACATGGATTGGCGAGTCTTTAACATTATTACAGAAAGAGGAACACCAACAGCTAATTCAACAACCTCAGATATACAGAGTGTAACATTTACTAGCTTTTGTGTGCTTCTTTATGTCTTTTAAAAAGATATTCAGCTTTGTCACCACACATAAAACAGTGGAGATTTTTACAGAATTTTCTAATTATGTGTTTATCTTTGGGCCTGAAAGAACGATTCCAAGTGTTGCCATCTGGGCATTTGTCTTGGCAAAGTCTATCAGATGATGATATGTCACATACTTTGGAAAATCTGATCTTAAAAAATGCAAAGGGACTCAGCTTTTTACTCTGATCCAATCATATTTTCACTTAAACAGTATAGGATACAAGATTTGACTAAGAACAAAACTTGTAGGTATCCGGGCATTACATAAGCTATTGACAGGTAATGCTGGTCCACAGATGAGAACTGTTATGAAACAAAATGTAACAATTATCCTGAAAACTCATAATTGTGCCATTTTTATTTCTCTGTATTTACTACATCATGGAAATATTAAAGTTGTTTTCAATAAGTAGAGGTGTTACTATATTTGATTATGGGTGAAATTTATTTAAATTGACTTTGATATGTCTTCATAGAAACATTAACCTCACTGCAACCAGCACACATAATCATAATCAGATCACTACAGATGCTCTAAATTAGAGGAAAGAACTGTCAGGTTTCCCATTACTGTGTAGCCTACTTTCAAGATCAGTAGTAAGTTTTACTGTATTTTATCGTAAAGTATTCCAAGATTGTTTTGAGTTTTTTAGTCATAGCTCTCTTTCCCTATTCATTATTTATCCCTCAAGAGTTCGTCATTAGAAACATGGAGTTGGACCAAGGTGGTTCCTGCCTCTCTGAGATTATTAGGCAAGAATCATGCAAAATGAATAGGTCAAATAGGAGGAAAGAATCTTCTGAGGTCACTCTGTGTTGAAGAAGTTGCATCTAGTATTTATACATTCTTACCTAATATAGAGAAAGCTTCACTTTGATCACATGTCTCCTTAGTTGGTGAAAACAATTGTTAGCTGATGGTATGAGTAAATGCCTTATGCTGGGCCCTTGGGCTCAAAACTGATACTCCTTTTGAGTTCTGGTTAGTGTTTGATTCTGTTGGATTCCCTTGTACTTTGAAGTGCTCAAAAATGCAGTTGGCCCAATAGGTTTCTTTTTTTTTTCTTTTTTCTCAGCCGCTGAAAGCTTTTGAAAACCAGTTTATTCTCTTCCCATATACTGTTACCCCAAATTAGCAGGATTCATTCTCTAAAAATAAATAAAATTTAGAAAAACAATTGACTACAATGAGTTTCAGATTACAGATTTGTAAGACAAGAAGGCAGTGATTCAGAATTTCAGACACTCAGTAGCTTGCACATGTCCAGGCATTGACCCCATTTTTACCTAACTTTCACATTATGCTTATGTGATTACTTGAAACTTTCTCAGAAGAACAGTATTTTGTTAGTATTTCTTTTATCAAAAATATATATGTCCATTTAAACATAAACCTATGTGATTACTTATTTTTTTAAAATTCCAGTTAAACTAAAACATGTACCTGGGATCTTTTTACCATTATTATAAGTGAATGTGGCTTATGAATTACATATTTGTATTATCAAATATAGAATTGTTTTTCATATATATCAGCTTGTCTTATTTCTCTATCTTTTCATCTACTAAACACCTTCTTCTGGTTTTCCCTTGGTCTATTTTGTGCTTCTATCATCATTTAAATTCCTTAGTCAAGTGAGACATAAGCAGATAGTTGTCATTTAATCATTTTCATTGTCGTTTTGATCCATTTTCATGTGGCCATTTCCTTGTATAAAAATACTCTATATTCTCAAAATTCTTTATAAATCTGAGTTTATCGAGGTACTAATATTAAATCCTTAAAATATTTTATTATAAGAGAGCATGTGTTTCACCTTAACTTTCTATTTTGTTTGTACACAAGCACATTTTTCCTTTATTCCTACAAACAAAAGTGTTGATATCAAAGGCAGCTGGTGTTTCTTTGCTGAGTCAATCATATAAAACTAGAGTGTGACATTAAATATTTTGGGAGAGCTATACCAACACAGCTAAAACACAGAGATTTTTTAGTGATTCAAATCATAAACCCAAGCTCAAAATGAAAGAACCACCTTAAGAATAAAACATGCTACAAATTGATGAGGCATGAAAAATAAAAACACATAAGAATAACCTACCATAGTGCCAAAATTACATTAGTCATGTTAAACCCTTCAAGTTGGAAAATTTAAAACAGAAGACTAAGGTTTTACCTATAATTCCTCTGTTTAGTTTCGATTGAATTTTTTTTCTCTGAGATTTATGAACTTGTTCGAAATTCAGTCCACTTAAAAGTGTAACGTTGCTTTTTATGACATGGGAGAAATAAATGGTTTATTTCCCTTAAACTGTGGATAGAAATTTAATGCTTATGAATTTGATGGTATAGAATATATAACGTAATATATAGCATTTTATTATGGAACTGTCTTGCATTAGTGTGCCTATACTTCTTACAGGTAGATACGTAAGGGGGGCAATTTGAGATGCATACATTTATCAGCAAAAAGAACATACAAGGTGAAGGCAAATGAAAATGTAGAAACTGAATGTAATTATTTCCCATGTTCATTGTAAGGAGACTGTTGAAAATTCTGGTTTTAAAACAGGTGGACAAAAGGAAGTTCATATAGAAGTTTTTGAAACTTGAGAAGGTAGTCAGTGTCTCTTAATTTTAACACTCACTACATACACACAAAAGGATAATTAGAATTTTGTAAAATGTATGTGTTAAGGAATTGGAGTAATGAAAGATTGCATATATTTTGAACTTTTAATTAAATTTTATAAATTTAATCAGTCATAATCTATATTTCATGCTAGTTTTCTGAACATTATTTACTATATGATACTTGAAAATCACCAATTTCTGAAAGAAATCGTAAGACTATGTAGGAAGAGACAGAAATTAGGAGAACAGTATATTGGGTATTTACACTTTTTTGAAGTAATGTTTAAATATTCATTTAGTAATGTAGAAACATAACAAATTTTATTGTGAAAGCATCAATTAATGTTAGGTAAAAATAGCAACTTATTTTAAAAATCAGTAAAAGTATATAGAATCACCAAATAACATGCATTAGCCATAGCAGAATTGCTCTTGAAATATTACAATGCATAATTCCTGGAGAAAGTCAGTTCCATAGTTTTAAATATGGAGTGCATCATAAATCACATAAATTACCATTGGCTGTTTAGCATATTTTAATATATTTTCAAAATTTTTTATTTCAGAAGAATGAACTGAGGACATAACTTATTTCTTGGAGAAATGTAGCAGAAAGAATATTTTTTTGTGCAACAAAACTTTGAAAGACAAATTCCAATTTTGGCTTAATTTTCCATACTTAAATTCATATATCATGACTATATGCTACCAAGATAAATTTGTCTGGCAGATAAAATGCAAGGCAAAGTTTATAATATCTTTAGCTAAAGATCATATTTAATTTTAAATATTTTTCCCATCATACCTCATGTCACAAATGTACAGAAGAATAGCAACTCTTAAAAGAAGCATCGTGATTCTTAAAATTTAAAGACATTTTTCAGATTGCTTAATTTAAGTTGTAGTCTCTGTAAAATAATCTTAATTAAAAAAATCTCTGCCTTTACTGTTGAATATCGTTTTGTTAAGCAAGAGGAATAATAGATGTACACATTTACCAAATTTAATGAGCCTAGCACATGCTTAAAATAATTTTGATTATGTTTTCTAGAAAAGACTGGCAGCTTACATTATTCATATATTCAAGCTCTTGTTATAATGCACTGCTTGGTATCAAAACCTTGCATGAAATATTGGTATTAATAGAATGTTCTTCAGGAAAATTCAAGTATATTATAAATATAGGATAAACACTATACTATTTATAGTTTAAAATGAAAGCTATAAAAATTCTATAATAAATTTTGTAATTTTTACCATGCTTCATAATATAATTAGCCATTAAGTGTAAAAAGGTATCTTTCAATATTGGGATATAGTTGTGGACACCGAAGTAGCTGTTATAGGAAATGTTAGGACTTTTTCTTGTTATGACATTTAAAAATTTTTTCCTAAGGCCTAGAAAATAAAATTCAGTATTTTTTTCTTATTTCAAATATTCTAGGAAATGAAAATTTTGAAAAAAAAACTTTATGGAATAATATATTTTTGGAAAATCAGAGAAAATAAAATATTTAATTCTGGAATGCATCAAGAGCATTTTTGTTTCTTCTTTGAATCACACTTTTTCAAATAACATTTTTCTTGTATTATGCTTTCTATTAGAAATCTAGACTTCATCCTTTTTACTGATATTGTGTATTTTGGGTCTTCAATTAAAAGACCTATGCTGCTAGCTTTGTTTTAATTGTGTGCTTTTCAAAGAGACTCCTTCTTTTTCTAATCTTTTCTGACTTTTCTTTCCCGGTCTTCTAGTCTCATAGTTCTAGAGGCAGACTGAGGCAGGTTGTAGAGAAATTTCTGGACATGTTGTTAACATCTGACACAGTAAGTGAGAAAAAACCAGCACGATCACTGGGCAGGTTCAAGGAGAATTGACAGCTCCTGGAGATGAAAAGTTTGTGTTTGCTAGTTGCTAGTTACCTGAAGCACACTGGTTAAATTCAAATCCATTCATTTCTCAGTTGCTTTGCTCCCTCTAAACCACTGTAATGCAAACCAAAAGGGGACCTTTATGGATGTTTTCTGTTGATCTGTGTGGATCGAGTGAGTGTATCTTTCATTAGCCTGGTCTGACATTTTCCACAATGCTTTTAGTAGACAGTATTATATTATGTAAATATTTCTGGTTACTGTTTATGGAGATGGTTGCCTAAATTTCTCTTTGGATAAAGCCTTTAATGCATTCACCCATAATCCCTATAGAGGAGCTACTCAAGTTTGGGAAGTTTTGTGTTGCTCTTTGTACTTCAACTTTTAATATCAGAACACATATTGAAACCATAAACACAATGAAAATTCAAAAAATATTCCGACTATATTAGAAGAATATACCCCCTCCTTTTTTTTTTTTTTTATCCTTAAAGAGCCAAGGGCTTGGGGAGTGGCGGAAGAAACATTCTTAAGATCTAAGCCCTGGACGCCATCCTGGGAGTGCTTAAAACCCTTAGAAACATGCAACCTGAAGAACACCCCCTTTCGAAGTCTAAAACAATATTAGATTCCCAAAACATATCGGCAAAGAAAGTCTTACCGTCAAATGCTTGCAGCAGGTTCCAGCTCAGACCCAGACTGAAAAGCTGAGCAGCTGGTGAACAAAAGTTTTAGCTTTTTTTTTTAACGAAGTCTGCAAAACTAATTTCCCTCAAAATAGGGCTCAATTTCCGTTAAAGAAAGCAGCGCTTACAAATCTCAGAATTCCTGATCACCCCCACCCCATCCCACCTCTAAGCAATGGAAAACAATTCAAACTTTCACACGAATGTAAAGGTTTATTGAGAGGCCACTCTTCTGCAGTAGGGCTTAAAAGACAAGGGAGATAGGCTGAAACCTGAGGGATTGGTTGAGGGAAAGGTTCTGCCTTGGGGACACTTCTCAAAGATTAATCAATACTTTTTCCTAATTCAAACCAGATGGCTGGCCCGGTTTGCTGTCCTCATTAATCCCATTAACAACTTCAAAGACTTGGTCCCCATCCTCTGGACACGTGAGACAATGAAAATAACGGGGTTACACAGCTGGTGGCATGTTTGGGGTCCTGGGCTGGAATAGGTGAGCGCCCATCTTCTGATGCGACACGTCCCAGGCAGGACTTGACTGTTCCTGTAGCTAATTACGTGCCGCTTGCTTGCCTTGTGTAAACGACTCTGCCCTAGCAGACAGTGTCACCCCTCAAGCAAGTGGCAGTATTAAAGCCCAGCCACCGCTCATACTGATTCACTGGTGGCAAGTTTTCTAACTCATTTTGTATGATGCAAGAGTGTAACCAGGGAGATCTGAAGCAGTACCCATGTTTAGTGAACTTTGGGGGATACTGAAGTGTAATATTTCCCAGTAAATGGAACCATGGCGGCAGGCGGGGGGGAGGGGGGAGGCAGAAGGGGTGCCATTAGCTGATTTATTTTTGAGCGGAAGAAAGGGTGAATTTCTGGAGGGAGATGAGGGGACATGGGTTGAGGTTCTGGAGGTTTGGAAAGACTGGAAATGTGCTTGCAATATACACATCACATGTGACCAGGACGATATCGCTTCGGGTTTTCCTGACCGAAAAGTTTTGCGTTGACAAATGGCTAGGAATTTGACGTGGACCAGGCGAGCAAGAGGAAGGACATTGTGCAAAGCAGGAAAGGTATATACGGAAAGCCAAAGAAGAAAGACCCCACCTGACACCGCAGGTGAGGATGCCCGCGTCTCTGGACATCTGCAACTATCGCCGCCCCACGCTTTTCTCCCACCCACCCCACCAGGTCTGTCTCTTTTTGGCGCTGAGAATGGCCCTTTCCTACCCGCGGGGCACTCCCCAGAAACCTCGGATGCCAGGTCCGAGCCCATTAACAGCCCACAGGGAGAAAACAGCTGCAAAAAGCTAGATGCGCCACTTAGCCCAGGGCACGAGTTGATACTGAGTTTGAAAAACTTGGCTGAGCGCGCGCCAAACTAGCTCTGATCTTTTTCCTTAATCCTTCTTCCTCTTTCGTGCTCCTCAAGAGCTAGGCGTAACCCTAGCTTTCCTGCAGGTGACAGTGCCCAAGTGGCACTGATAAGACAGCTTTCTTAAGAGAAGTGAGCGGGTCGGACACTGGGTGCAGAGTTGGGGCTGGCGTGCGCGGAGGAGCACCTTGGCCGACCGGGCCAGGAGAGGAGAGCCGCTGTCCGTCCCGGCTCGGGTTAGGCGCCAGGCGCGCCGCTTGCAGCCTCGGCTGCTGGCAAGGGCGGGCGGGCGTGGACGCACTGCGTACGTCCAGCCCGAGATAGGAAGTGGAACTGGGAGCGCGTGGCGCAGACTGAGCGGGAGTTTTGGAGGGAGTTCGCATGTGGTCAGCTCCGGGCTCCTAAGCCAGCCCCCAGCTCACATTACACTCTGTTTATAACCTCTCAGAGCCGTTTCCCCCTGAAAGCAGTTCTCTGGGACCACCTTCTTTTGGCTTCAACCTCTCCTACTCTTGACATCTGAGTAGCTCGAAGGGAAGCTTCTCCAGGTCCGAGTGTTTATATGTAAAGGAGACTGGCCGCTAGGGCTCAGGACCGGGATTATCCGAGCTCTGCAGAAACGGCTGCTATTTGTTTGGGAGGGGGAAAACACACGATTTCCAGTGAAAAGTGACAGAGGGTGGTAGCGTTTGGAACCATCGTGAAGTCTTCTGCTTGGAACCCGAGACTTGCATGCTATGGAACACCCGCTCTTTGGCTGCCTGCGCAGCCCTCACGCCACCGCGCAAGGCTTGCACCCGTTTTCCCAGTCCTCTCTCGCCCTCCATGGAAGATCTGACCATATGTCCTACCCTGAGCTCTCCACTTCTTCCTCGTCTTGCATAATCGCGGGATACCCCAACGAGGAGGGCATGTTTGCCAGCCAGCATCACAGGGGGCACCACCATCACCACCATCATCACCACCACCACCACCAGCAGCAGCAGCACCAAGCTCTGCAAACCAACTGGCACCTTCCGCAGATGTCCTCCCCCCCGAATGCGGCTCGTCACAGCCTCTGCCTCCAGCCGGATTCGGGAGGGCCCCCGGAGCTGGGGAGCAGCCCGCCGGTCCTGTGTTCCAATTCTTCCACCTTGGGCTCCAGCACCCCGACCGGGGCCGCGTGCGCGCCAGGGGACTACGGCCGCCAGGCGCTGTCACCCGCGGAGGCGGAGAAGAGAAGTGGCGGCAAAAGGAAAAGCGATAGCTCAGGTAAGCGCGCACCGGGCACTGTCGGCGAAAGGGGGCGGGGAGATGACAGAGAAGATTCTCGCACTATAGTGAGGCAGCAGGGAATAAGGTATGTGTCTTGCCCTCTCTGGCTTCCCGCCGGCAAATTCGGTGGGGCTGCTTTGGTCCTGTTATTTGGGGGCACGTGTTTCTCCAAGGGCAGCACTGCAGTCAACAGCGCTAAGCTCTCCGAGGTTCAAACTAGTTTACCAGAGGGTTAAGAAAAAAGGACAAGTGACAGTATGTGAAATCGATTGCGAAGCGTGACCTTCCATCTGAGCGGTGAGGAGGGGAGTGCAGCCTGGGATGCAGCGTCCGCTGGGCGTGCGTGCGGGTGCTGCTCCTTGACTTGTCACTTGCAAGTTCCCGACTCCGAGTGGCTCGATTTTTCCCATCGTTAACTGGGTTTCCAGATTATTGCACAATATTTGGAACTTGCAGTGGAACTTGGCAGAACGTATGAGAAAAAAAAAAGTTTTAGGTTTTTTTTTTTTTTTTCCTTATTCTGATTTCAGAGTTCTTTAAATAGCACCCTATTCCAAATGGTAAAAATTTCCCTTTCTTGGGGAAGAAGACAATCTCGGAATTCAGAGGATTTTAAGGAATGTATCAAAGAATGGTAAATAAATACATGTTCAGACTCTTGAAGAAAAACGATTTTTAGAAGTAGTTGTATTTCTGTGGTGCTAATTAAATAGATAATCTGAGTTTCAAAAGTGGAAAGTAAAATCTCCTTCGGTTCAGTATTATTGGAGGCAAGTATTTGGAAACAAACAGCAGCCCGGAGTAGTGCTGGTTCTCTACGTGCTTGAGGCTAGTATGCGAGGGTGTGCGCAGGAGGCGCTGATCTACGTGGGGATAACTTGAGTAGCCACGCAAAAGGGAACCTTATAAAACGCAGATGCTTGAAAGTCCAGACAGCCAAGTAAACTGTAGCAATCCTGAGAAACTAGTTTTTCGGGCAGCTCCTTAAAGCCCTTAACAATCTGTATCATAATTAAATTGTTAAAAGATACTTTACAATTAAGGGAGTTGTGCATTTGTTTTCTGTAGCTCTAGCGTATCCTGCGTTCCATCTTTTTGGAAAGTGTCATTTTTTAAATATAGTATTTACGTATTTTTCTTTCTTTGCGGAATTGGTTTAACAGTCCTAGAAGGTAATTACAGATATTGATGTGAAGGATTGGAAAGTGTTTGTTTTTCACAATGCTTTAGGTAAGATCCCACGTAAATGGCAATGACTGAGCCGCATATTTCATGTTCCTTTGCAGCGATCGTATCAGTCGTTCTTCAGCGTTAGTATGAGGTGGATTCTTCTATCACACACTTAAAATCTAACTTTTACTTTCCAAGGTCAGGGGTGAACTTTTAATGCTCCATCACAAATTAGTTTATATCTAAGAAAGTTACCAGCAGTATCATTCATTTTTAATGGTTTTTACTAACAATACATGAAACTCTCTTAAGACAGAGTTGAAAGGTTAACCATAGCAAGAAGGTTTCCATCTTAATTTCTTTAAAAAAAAAGTCACTTAAACGCAGTGTTCATTTCCTGGTTCAGCATTTGGTATCAATGTAACTTTTTTGGAAGCAGATCCCAATTCGGGTTGGTCAGTCCATTTTTGCAATTAACAGAGGCTCTTACTGTTCATTTTATTTTCTGCAGTGAAAAACCTGGGATAGACTGTTCCTTTTGCTTCTGAACTGAATCAGTGCACCTAAGCTTCTTAGGGTAAACTGAATTTTCGTTTACGCACATATTATTTCGGTTAGGGGGAAACAAAAAAAGTGGGATCCAAGAACTGCTTCCCTTAAATTATTTTGATAACAAGTTTCTTAAGAAAACTGGTAATACTAATAGTGCTATCCTCTTTTGGTGGGAAATAACCATATAACGAAATAAGTTTATATTGACATGTTGAAACTAATTAGAATACTGGAAAAACAAACACAAAAATTTGCATCAGCTACATAAAGTCTTAATCAATTAGATCTTGAGTGGGAAATACAATTAGCCATCATCAAGGATAAAATCACTGGGGAGTTAGAATGAGCGTTTTCTATTCATGATGGGATATATTGAAAGAACTTTTTGACTAACTAAAAGGAAATATCATGATGGGTTCCAGTTAAATATATGTGTACTCATAAATTTAATTTGGCAATTTCACTATTTGAGTTAATATATGTTAGATCTTTAGAGAGATTTAGATTCAAGATATCTTTCTCCTGGGATATTTCAGTTGGTCTTCCATACTTATGTTTATTTCATTTCATAGTATTATAAGGGCATCCTGATCTAGCGGGAACTAAAGCAATGTAGAAAATCATATAATTGCTTACTGCACAGTTTTAATATTTCAGTATTTCAAAAAATTAGATTAATTTCTGAACTCTCAAAAGTTTAAAATTGTATTAGATGAAAGTTATATCATGCTTAGTAGAGTTTACTTATATTTTGTTAGGAAGTTTATAATTACTATGTATTTATAATCGAAAGTAAATATAGTACACAAATCCAGGACAAAGTCAGAACCAAAATTCTTTATCCTTGCATATAATACCCAGATTGTCTGTGTATGTATATGTGTGCATGGCCCTATGAAATTCAAATAGAATTTTAAGCAACAGAAAATACTGAAAAATGACCCAAATTTTTATCCATCGTAATGATGCTAAAGCTACAATGTATAACATTTTCCAGTATGCCTTTACATGTATTTCTCCTCCCAAACACACACATATGCAAACTCAAGAAGCTTAAGGGTCTAGAAACAAGTATTTACGGACTTTGGGCTTCCATTATAGTTTATTGACAATTGAAAATAGCCGAGTTTAATGGAAAAGCACACTGTTATTTTTATATGTGTTAAACCTTTTTGCAACTTTGAACCTGCTATGCTTTCCAGCATTATTAGCAAAGCCAACATCTGCGATGTCTTCAAAGGAACTCTTAAAAATCAAAACTTTACAACTGCACTTAAAACCATCTATACAAAGCAGGTGATTCTGAAAAAAAAAAAGTCTATAAATAGTGTGAATTACTTGGCTTCAATTACATTTGATTGTTCTTCAAGCAATGTAGTAATAGGTATAAACTGTCCAGATTTAGCTAAAATAACCAAAACAGATTAGTCAATCTAACTTTAGTTTTTATGCAGGTAAAATACAGTTATAAACATGTAAATATTTCTTATTCAAATTAGTTGAATGAATATAAGCATACATTTTATAAAAAAATCAAAATTATATTAAAAAGGAAGGAAATGGTTTGGGAATGTGGATTTTACAAGGTTTTGAATAATATTAGATTCTTGTAAAATTACAAATATTTATAGCTACAATATCATAAAATATTTGTTGTCAAATTATATCTGTCTATATGCTTGGCTATGCAGAATAACAAGCAAGTATTACCTTAATAAGCTGGAACTTAAATACAGAGGAATGTCTTCTCCACCCTGACTCTGGTATTATATTGTAATTTTTTCTAGATATTTCAATCATCACATTTTCTGAAAGGAAAAAAAATACTTTATTATTCATCTCTGTGTTACTGGATTATGATTTTTCAGCATTTGCTTTAGAATTTTAAAAAAGAGTCTATTGGATCTTGATAATTATAGAGCAATACTAAACAAATTAAATGTCTCAAATCTATGGAATAAAAGAAAAATGTCATTTAAGTCTTTTTCTTGGAGTGGTAGATTAATTTTAGGTGTGAACATTTTTAAATGGTGACCTGACATAAAAAAATTCTAAGTACCATTGACCTACATGAGTGTTTTCAAATGATTACACTCAAAGAAGTCAAGAGCAGCAGTCCCTTTAGAATTAAGGTGCTTTATTGTTGAAAGTTAGCAATGAATGGAAGGAAGAATGCAAATAAAAATAGAAATAGTTTCAAGATCTTTGTAAATATCTTTATTTATAGTTCCTTTGAAAAGGAAAAGCATTAAATGCAAGGCATGGCACTGCTAAAACTTTCATTTTGGTGGAAAACCCAGTAATGAATATTTAAAATTTTAATCTTTATTTATAGTAGCTATCAATGGAAACCATTATGTTGGCACCCTGTAAGCTGATCTCTACTAATAAACTGAAAAAAACATTTTAAGTATTACCCTGTTTTCCCTCTGTGTGATGTGAAACATCGACCCTTCATTACAACATTGGTATTTATAATAACATAATGTTTATTATAAGACCTCTAAGAAATTAATTTTAAACAAAAATGAAATGACAAATGTGGATAAACTTTTTCATCAGATTCAGGGAAATTTGGGAGACTAATTCCATATTTAATAGAAAAATTAACTTTTTTTCATTTGAGAAATAACTTGTCCATGACTAATAGCTGAATAATGTAAAAATTTACCACATATAAATCTATTTCATATACCTGGCCTGGTAATGGTGCCAATTTTATTCATTTCCTATAGTAAGATATATATATATATGCTGGGCAGTTTTATTAACTATATTAAAAATGGCAGCCAGAAACAAAGATGTGAGGGCTTTTTAGATTTTCATTTCAAATGGAAAGACCAATATAATACAATAATATATTTTCATTTTTAGGACTTGTTCACTTAAGTAGTTTATTTATAAAATTTCAGATCATGTCTCTTTTCTAAGCATTGCTATAATGATTATGAACATCTATAAATGATACATGCTAAGGATAGGAAATTATTAGAAAACAAAATATATTCAGGAATTCCTTAGTATTTGTTGAGTTAATAGTTGTAGATGGTTTATCTCTCTCAAATTTTCTATATTTTTGCTATAATGTTTTTTATAATAATAAAACATTTTCTGGGAAAATATATTAGCACATGAAGTGAGACTATCAGGAGTAGCATTTTTTCCACCTTGATTGAAATCATAAAATAAGAAGGATTAATTCTTGAGTGGCCAGTTAAATTACATTTCCTGCGTTATGGTACTGGTGACTGATTCTAGTGGTTAAAATAAAAAGAAAATTAAAAAAAGATGAAATACAAACCAAGACCAAAGTTCACAAATTAGAAATTGAGGTAGGTATGATGTATTTCCTCTTTAATGTATTTAAGCAGTAAAACACATTTTCTTGTCACAGCTTATTTTTCTGGATTATGTGTTTTAGTCATTAATATGGCTTAGTTATCAATGACAAGCTTTCTTTCTGTAAAGAAAATGAAGCACTAACAACTTTCCTATTTTTGTTATGATGCTCTTATGATTATTTGTTGGAATAGCTGTATTAAACTGAAACCTCTAAGTAGGGATGGAGGAACACAGTCAAGAAAAGTTACTTGTAGCACTCTACGCGACTCCTAAATCATAGTCATCGGTGAGGTTCAAAATCCAACTGGAGAAAATCTTGCAGAATATTTTATTGCTCTCATGGAATAAAACTTAAAATGGTAAAGGTCATTTAGGTCTCAGCCTTTAATTTGCCATTACCTATGTTGAAGCAGAATTAATTTAAATCTAATGTCCTTTTCTCTGATGGTTTTCCATTTACATTATAAAACTGTAGGGAATTTATTATTCCTTTAAGTAAGTTGTGTTAGATAGTATTTTAAGATACAAAATAACCAGTAATATATCTATTGATCCATCTGTATAAATTTCAGACATAGTTTTTATATTTCAGAGTAAGCATTTCTATTTGAAACCTTTTGACATATTTATTACTAAATTAACAGAAAGTTACTTAGTAAGAGAATACATTCATATGTGGTTGAGTGGGTCAATTATTAATTTTCCCTGTATTTGGAATTTTAAATATGCAATAAAAAAGTTTCCAACTATTCACGAAACTTTCATTTATATGTGACATTTTCCACAGCAATATAATACTTCTGAATTTACATGTTACTCTCTGTAAATTTTGTACCGTGTATTGGAATTCTGGTTTTCATAGGGTTCTGAAAATATTTTATGATATGTTTTTTGATCTCTTACATGTGCATATGAATAAGACTCATCAGGTTAAAATCTGTACTATATGCACACATTCTTGGAAAGAGTTTGTGTGAAAGAGGAAAATGCTTTCAGAAATAATCAGTTCTCTCTATACTATATAGATTTAAAAATTAACAAATTGGATCTTTAACCTACATGATATTATTGCTATGCTTCTTTAAAAAGTTAGTATTTCCTAAAAGTTTAATGATTCTAAAATACTTGTGTATTTTGGTGACTCAATTCTTACATCCTTGGAGTTTTCCTTTTACTGTAAATATAACAAGTTTACAAGGTAGTAAGTCATAGTGGTAAAAACATTAGGGTTTTGTTTAAAGATTTAAATTAAAAAATTATTGCTCTTCAAAATTTCATAGAATCCACTCATATTTGAATATTTCAAATGTATTTAAATGTCCTCTTTGCTTTCATAAGTTTTCTAAGATGTTTCAGTTATGTTTCTTGAATTTTGGATAAACTAGATTGGCTGAAATTATGAATATGAAGTTTATTCTTCATAGTTTTCAGTTCCTACTGCGTTTTAGTAGAGAGGTTAGTGGTGAGAAGAAAACAGGGAAGGAGCTAAATTAACTAGGACATGGCAGCTATTCTTAAAGCACGCTTTAAAATAATCTGTTTATATAAAGATACACACGGATACACATATGCAATAATAGAATTCCAAACTTAATCTCTTGATAAAAGATCATCGGAAGTAGACCATTCACATTAGAGACCTCAGGATGACGTTACGTGTTCTGGTGAGAAAATAAAATATTAGGTTTGAAGCGTATACAGCTGTGTGGAGAGTCCACCAGGCTGAGGCTGGTAATCAATGATAGTCATTAAAGTCAAATCTGCCAACTCCCTGCAGTTTTTGTTTTCTTTTGTTTTTCTCTTCCTCTCGCTCGTTATTCTCCACACACTTTGAGAGATCCCATAATGCTCTAAGAGAAGAAAAACCCTCAGGTATCTTACATGACTCTAGGCAAGAAAATGATTAAGATGAAGTCATCTCTCTCTCAGGCTCTGGGGAAACGTAGAGGAGGGTCCAGTTTAGGTGGGTGGATGCCAGTAGAATTTCAAAGGCCTGGAATTTTGCTCTTTGAAAATGTAGCCTTAAAGCTTTGCCAGAAATGACACCCAAACAAAAACTTATTTTTGCAAAGTGATAGTTATTTGCAAATGTAGTGGTGAGATGTATTCAGTGTCCGTAGAGGCGGCTTCTTCTATTGTCTAGGCTGCATAGTAAACTTGTAGATGATCATTCTTAGCATCCTGAAAAACTAGCAAACTAAACTGAAGTGTATTCTTGTTAGTCAAAAAAGAAAACAGTACAATGGGCAATGACTCTTAACAAATGAACAGTGAACACCAAGCAAATTTCACAAATGACTGGTTTTATTTTGAGAGCTAAAACATGAAGTTCAGGAAAATAGAACTGTGTCATTAGAAACTTAGTGGGAACTAAACAGATAAAATGTAGTTTTGATTTTGTAGGACACCAATACTTTAGCAAATGGCTTTCACATTTTAAGAACCATGTGAAGAGGACTCTACGGTTAACTGGGTAGATTGAAATTAAGTGACATCTCTCCTTATTTAATATTTTTCAAATGTAAAATGAGCTCTCAGTGTGTTTACTGCCCTTAACAATTAAAATCTGTCCAACTACAGGCTACGTTTACTTTGGGTTTTTTTTTTTTTTTTTTTAATTTGAAATACAAACAGATCTGGGTGCGTTAAACTAGACAGCATCTAGAAGTAAACTTTTGAGACAGATTGAAATGACAGGAAAGCCTGTGGCTAGGCATTCAGATCTAGGGTCCTGCTGCTGCCCACATTTCCAGGATTATCATCTTTTGGATGCCCACCTTCAGAATGCAGGGAATTACATATATCTTTTCTTCTAGAACTGTTCTTTGCTCTTGGAAGTTGGCCTTTACCAAATTTATTCTTGTACACTCAGATATTTGGGAAAATAAAAAGTAACAGAGACACTGTGTGTGTGTAATTGGCTTACTTAGCCATTAGTTGATAAATCCTGAAGGATCTACCTTATTTCTTAGTCATCCTATCAGACAAGGAAATAAGTGTCACACTCAAAGGGATAACTGAAGATAAAGAGAGTTTGATGATGACTGTTTGATGGTGAGCAGTATGTAGGGGAGTAACAGGAAATGGTCAATCATCCAGGGTCGGCCCACATTTGGAAAACATTAGGTCCTCTAAACCTGAGGTGGCAAATAAAGAGAGCTATTACAAGAATCCAGAATCTAACGAGAGCAGCAGGACAGAAGCCTTCTGGCAAAGTGGGGACCTCAGGTGGAAGATTGCAGCTGATATCAAATATCATCCAGTAAACTATCTCCATGCCTTCCAATCTTCTTTTGTTACCTCCCATTGGCCAAATATAATCAGAAGACAGTGAAGAGACCACACTAGTCTTGGTAGTTAAAGCCGTGGAAGTCATAAAAGGAATGCAGGCTACAGGGGAGAAATGTCAATAGTAAATCCGGGAGAACCCAAGGTCTTGCTTTGTCTCTTGCTAGCTGTTATTCAAATTCCCTGTTTCTTCGTTTCCTAAACATCAAAGCAAGTTAATAAGCATAAAGCACTTAGAACAACATCTGGGTCAGTAAGTGTTGTTATTTTTATCATATATCAGTGTAGGTGCAATTATGTCATGGGTGTGCCCCATCTGAAAACGATCTCTGTCTTATGTTGCCTATTTATTTGTATTTTACTACTAATATTGCTATAGGAAATGTTGCTCGCCTAAAAGATTACTGAAGATTTAAAATAATCTGCCACTGTCGCTAGAATTGTAAATCTCATGTCATTTTCCTGAAATGTAGAGTGAGTTAGAGACCAAGTTGTATAAGAGACTCAAGTTTCTTTCACTTAATCACCCTTAAGATTCCCATCCCTTCCGTAGCCTCTTTTGCTTGGGCATCTCCTAACCTCCTTTTTCAGGTGTCTCCTGCCACTTTTCCATCAAACACTTCCTTTCAAGAAGAACATACAGAGGAGCATTTAGTCAAAAGGGAGCAGAACTTAAACCAAAGGGATTTGAATATTATAGTGAAATTTCAGGTCTCTGTTTTCAGCTATTAATTAGGAGAATATATGTATGACATTTTTTCTGCCATGTTTTGAAGTTTATTGCAGAAAGAATTTACATATTGTAGCTCCTTGTTATTTTTTGTGGTTTCATTTGGAGACCTTTAGGAATGGTAAATATGCAGATACCACTAAAAGCTAAGAATGTATTATATCCCTCATAAAATGCATAGAAACAGTTTTACTTGATACTTTTGTTTTTCATAGGAAAAGACAATATTTTTACTTATTTGTCTATTTATTTATATTTAATAAATTTTTGATAATTACAGACTACTCGCCTTTACTTAGTAACCAGTCCTAGATGATTGGCTGATTTCACTCTGGTAAGCTTAGTCACCTCTCCTACACCCACAGTTCAATGTGAGGAATTCAGACAAGTACTTTAGGGAAATTTTATTATATTTGATGATCTAAGGCAGTTGCTTTTGAATAAATAGTAGAATCAAATACTGTATTAAAATTCTAAATGCCAGAGTTAATGCTTCAAAGTTCCTAGATTCAAAGCAATATAAATCCTTAAAATTAGAGAAGTTCAAATCACTAGTGATTGCTTCTCTGCTGGATAATGGAAGGGCTGGGAGGGAGTAGGGAGAGGGGTACAGGAAGAAGAACAGACGATTAAATGTTTCATACTACACTGCAATGACAAGAAAGGGCAAATTATATCGTCTAGTTTATTATTCTTTGATATCAAGGTAGGCTAGATCGGTCGATTTTCTTAATGAGTTGTGATCTTTAATGTTTAAATGGATCATTAGAATCTGAATTACCAAGACACTAGAAGACTCCCAAGGCATCACCCAGTGCAGTGAATGTATTTCCTAGATGAGAGAGTGTGCCCAGAGAAATTAAGTAATGTCTGTCCATTCAGCCAAGTAGTGGAAGCTGAACTTCCATATCCTGACTTCAGCCTAGTGCCCTTAAAAGGAAAATCTCATAAAATATTTTGAAACCTTAAGTTTTTAGTCTTCCCAATAAAAATAAATTTCAGCATCATTTAAAATGTTGGCTACTGCTTTTGAGTGAATAAAATGGAATTTGACAAAGTGCTTCTCTTGGGTGTAAACTACCTCTTTCTAAATCTGGTTTTATGGTTACCTCAGTCACTTTTCATTCTTGTTTTATGAATATAAACACTGTTATACTTTCTTAGCTTCAGTTTTCTAATGACATGGTTCTTGTTATCAATTACAACTTTACCTGCATATTTTTGATACCTTCTACAATAAACCATAGCATTTTAAAGTTCAGTATTTGGTAATGTGCAGGTGGACTTTGCTGTATTATATCTATAAATAATAGATATTTAGCTAACAATCATATTTTGGATAGCCATTTGTGAATTGAAGAATCTGTTTTCTGTTTTAAAATTTTAAATTTAACTCATGAATTTTGCTAAGTTGAGCTTTACTTAAAAAGTATTTGCTTTTTTATGTTCAAAGTAATGAATAGCCACAAGTAGACACCAAGCAGCGCTCCCTTGTCTTCAGTCATTAACTTTATCTCCATTCTTAGAAAAGTATTGATCTTAGTTTTGATTTGAATGCAGTCTTCTTGCATAGAAGATACTCAGAAATATTAGTGGTTGGCCATTTAGCCTTGGCTAACGAGCTATACCTTTCTTGTATGGCGTCCTTTCCTGCCCACATCCATCTACCCCACAATCTGTAAACACCACACCCATCTGCTCCTCCCCAATACATTGAATCATACAACCTCTGGATCACTCTAACACCAACCTTTCGTGATGATTTCAGATCCTTGGTTTTTACTGGACCCTTAAAACACAAAATTTAAACATCAAAAATACAGTTGGTTCATTCAAGAAATTTTCTTTTCCTTTTTATCTCTAAACACAACACCATTTCCAAAATAATAAAACGTGATCCCTCTTTTATGTAGTTAATTTTAATTTACATTCAGAATGCTTTCACATTAATGGTCTCAACTGATAATTTCTCCTTTTCTACTAGACTTATATTCAGGATTCAGCCATGCAGCCTCTTCCTACACAGCTTGGCCCAAATCCATTCTATTTCACATTCTTCTGTATTTTTTTTCTTATTTGTACTTTGTCTCTTGCACTTAATTTTGTTTTCTTTCTTGGACTCCTGATATAGCTCTCTTCTGAGTATCTTTTTTTAATCTCTTTCCCTAATGGAATCCTATATTCAGCATATAGTAATATTTTGATTCTCATTCCTCTTCTTAGAATTCTACATTAAACTGAAATTATTTCATACTTATAGTATGAATGTTTAATTATAGGCTTTGATGCATAAGGCACATGGAGTGGCTAATACCCATCAATGATGTACTACTAGATTTTACTTGTAGTGTTTTTTGTGTGCACCGAAATTTTGCTTAATATCATATGTACATAACATATAATTAGATCTACTATAACATATAATAATATGTCTTATAATCTCATATATATTATATATAAAACCACATAGATAGATATTTAAAGTAGTGCTTTTCTGGCAAAGTGATTTTTTCATTTAGTCTTTGGAACACAATGCTTAGCATTTGTGTTAGTTTAAAACAGTGTTCTGATATTTCTTATGTGGGTACCTAAATATATATCATCATAGCTGAATTCAAGAAGTTTTCCACAAGATTTTCTGCATCTCCCATTTAGTCAAGATCTCCTCATGATATGCAATGTATTACTTACTGCCTAACTTCCTTTGGTAAGAATTTAGGGCTATATATTAATGGGCTTCCAGCTGAACTCTCCCAACACAATCATTACAGGCTTTATCGATCAGCTGGGTCAGTTTTGTTGTTATTGGTTTTTCTTTTATTTTAACCAATATTTCTTCCTAAACTTATTTATGCCTACCCCCTTAAAAAAACCTTTTTATTTTGAGAAAACTGTAAATTCACATGCCATTGTAAGAAATAATACAGAGATCTCATATACCCTTCACCCAGTTTCCCCCAGTGGTAATATCTTGCGTAATTATAATACACTAGCTTAACCAGAAAACTGATACTGATACATCCACTAATCTTACTCACATTTCACTAGTTTTACATGCACTTATGTCTGTGTATATTCATCTCTATGCTGCCTGCCAGGTTTATTTTGTATTTTGATCCCATAGCCTGTAATACCTTTTATCAATACATATTCATTATTTTCATTAAAAGCTGGCTTATGACACCTTCTCAGGTCACTACCACCTTACTCTAATCATTGCATTTTCCTTACCACATTAATGTCCAAATACTGTATAATAATACACTTAAATTTTGCCTTGAGGTTCTCTTTGCTGTTCCTATTTCATATATCTCCAGTCTTGAATTTGAATTGCATGCACTCCCTAAGGAAAAATCAGTGTCGTCTTTTTCTTTTAGTGTAATATCCAGCATCAGTTTAGGTATGTAGAAGTGCTTAGTAAATCCTATTTGTGGCATAGAAAATGCTTCACTAATGATGAATGAATTATCTGTATTAGGGTTTTTTTTGGAATTCTTGGTTCCAGGCTTTCAGTAGTAGGGCAAATTTGGAAGATTCTTGGGCAGTCCATGGGAGAGTTTAATGAATATACAACCTAAGTAATGATCTGTGCTTGTTTCTGATTGACTTTTATGGATGCTTTCTAAGGTCAAATACCAGTAAGTGTGTGGTATATAGTTACCACTTGTGAATAAATCAAGACAAAAATTAATATGCATTTATTAACAACTTTATCATAAATCAGTAAAAAGAAACCCCTACATTTTAAAAGTTAAAGTGTCTATATTTTCAACAGTTCAGTTGATTGTTAAACCTAACTTCCTGTTAATTAAAGTATAGGAATGCCTCATTCCATTATTTTTGGGTGAAACATGAGATTCTACAAACATTCTGTGTAGTTATGCCATGCATTGTTGAGCTTTTGAACATTACATACAACCAAGTAATGGTAGTATTTAAGGTGTCTGTCCAACAAAGTCCCCCAAATTAAACTAAACTTGAAATCATTGAGCAGTTGGGAAAAATATGGAATATTAATTGATCTGCATTGTTGTTTTGGGTAGTGGCACAAATGGTAATGCGAAAAAGAAAAATGGGTTATTTTCATAATGCCTTTTTATGAGGACATTGTTACAATGATGCTGATTCAGTCCACAATGCCTTGGCTTCTGCTTTGAACATGATTGACTTAACCATATTCAAACAATGCTACACGATGAGAAAATGTGAATCTAAGATACTGATAAGTGGCCTGGCTAGTAAGGAAAGATCAATGATAGTGAGTGGTGGGCAAGTTAAATAAATCATCTCACTTGTGGTTCTGAGCTTAGTCACATATCATATAAACTAATGAAGGGAAAGTTTGCAGTAAGCCTCCCTGTAGAGTGAGTTAGCTTTTATTTCTGTAAAAGAGTTAAAATTAATCCATATTGTGATTCATTTTGATGATTCTTAAAAATTATGTTATCCATGACTCTGACTGTGATATTGATTCTATTTCAACAATTCCCTCATTTCATAATGAAAAATAACTTGCAATGTCTCCATGCTTCTGGCCTTTTTTATTAACATTTTTATTCACAACAGTAACTCAACACTGATATTATATTGGAATGATTAGGGCAGTCTTAAAAAATACTGATGCTTCATAGATTATGATTAAGTTAATCTAGAGTAGAGCTGGAATTTTTTTAAATTTTATAATAGAAAATTACATTTAAAGAATAGAGAAAATCATATAACAAACACTCATGTGTCCATTGTGTTCAATATTTATCAACACATGGCAAATCTTATCTCATTTATATCATCCCACTCCTCCTTCACCTTGTTTTAATTATTATTTTTTTAAGGTTTTATTTGTTTATTTGGGAGAGAGCGAGAGAGAGCACAAGTGGGCTGAGGGGCAGAGGGAGAAGCAGACTCCCCACTGAGCAGGGAGCTGGTCGCGGAGCTCCATCCCAGGATCCTGGGATCATGACCTAAGCCGAAGGCAGACGCTTAACCGACTGAGTCACCCAGGCACCCTTACTTATTTTGAAACAAATCTCAGATATCTTATTTCATCTGGACATTGGTATTTTTAAAAACTCCCAAGTGATTCTGGATTGAGATTGAGAATTACTGGTTTAGAATATTGTTATTAGGTTGAAAAGTTCTGAGAAGCTTGGACTTTATATTCTAAATCTTATCTTTTTCTGCACATGGAGAGCAATGTTAGACCTGGTTGCTCAATAAAAAATTATAGTTTACTAGAAATGGCCATTTGTGTGACTGTGTGTATCACCAAGAATCATAATACTCTTCTATGCTGTGTAGTGTGGTAATCACTAACCACATATAGCTATTTAAATTTTAATTAAAATTACATAAAATTTTAAAATCAGTTCTCAGTATCACTAAGCACATTCCACATACTTACCAGCCATATGTGGCGCTGTGGCTAATGTATTAACGAGTACAGACAGAGAACATTTCCATTTGTTAGAAAGTTCAACTGAACAGGGCCTTTAGACAAAAAGACAAACTTCCTTACTCTTCAGCTACTATAAGAGTCACCAAGGATGGGAATCTCCTCAAGTGGAGAAAGAGATTATGCAAATTTAAATACCACACTAAGCTAAATGCAGTTAAAAGTTTAACTGTAAAGTTGAAGCATATCTAAAAGTAAAATGTAAAGAGCATTACTTTGTTCAAAGACTTTTTGGATAAATGCTTGGTTGCTTAGTCAACCAAGTGTTTACTAAAAAAAAATACATTCACGATTTTAAAGAGGCCAAGATGTATCCTAAAATAATTATTAATGAAACATAATGGATAAGCCTGGGATTTGGACAGTTACCAACATAAAAGCAAAGTCAGAGATATTACATGGTTGAGTTATAAATACAGAATTCAAATAAAATAAAACACAATATAACAATGGATGTAAATATAAAAAAAAACACAAAAAACAGAATTTTGGAAGAGGGAAGGCAAACAAAGCATATTCAAAAATGTAAGGTCAACTAGGGAGATTCTTCTAGGCCTCTTGAGGAATAGGGAGGGGAACATTTTTCTGGGAAAGGGTGGGGAACATGCCAGGAATTAGGCTAGATTTTCCAGGGGGAAAGTATGAAAACTTAATAGAATCAGACAGTGGCAATTAATGACAAAGAGTTGTTAACTTTTAAAGCCTCTCAAAAGATTTGGTCTTTCACAGTCCCTGGTGTGATTTCTGGAATTACAAGTCAGGTAGCTGACAGAGGAGCCTATTTGAGGAGATTTTTAACATTTTAGGGGGGAAAATGAAGATAAAGCATTCATTTTGGCATTAGAAAGGAACAAATGCGATGAAGAGTGGAGTATAGGGAGTATCACATCTGTACTGTGAAACATCTGGGCATGTTTGGCTGTGGCCATACATTACACAATTAAGTTGCCACAACTGCAGACTTTTTAATATGTGGGAAGCAGGAGGACTATTCATCAGTGGATTCATTTTTAATAGGATTAATTGGTAATTGATGATTGAACTGCTAGCGATTTGTGGGAGAAAAGGCAATACTAACACTATATATTAAGCAAAGGTATCACTGGATACTTTCATGTTAGAATTTATAAGTTGAGAGAGTACATTCAAGTATGAAAATGTGGAAAAATGTTAATGATTCCGTACAGGCTATCTTAACACAAAAAACAAATCTACACATTACAGCTCTGGGGCAAGCATATGCAAGTGTCCAGGTAGCTCTCATTGTTTTTAAGATGTTTTGGAGCAGAATCAGGACAGATCAATTATAATTTGTAATAAACTTTTATTGTCAGTGTAGCAGAAGAGTAGGGAAAACATGTTAGTAGTTTCCAGTGAGTGAAATTTGTTAAGTTTACTTTATTTTGAAAATTTGCTTATATGATATTGGTGGCCTTTGGTGCAAAAATGTGTGGATATGGTAATCTGTATTACTAATGGCAATTATTTTTTTCTTTTTTTAAAGATTTTATTTATTTATTTGAGAGAGAGAGAATGAGAGAGAGAGCACATGAGAGGGGGGAGGGTCAGAGGGAGAAGCAGACTCCCCGCCGAGCAGGGAGCCCGATGCAGAACTCCATCCAGGGCCTCCAGGATCATGAGCTGAGCCGAAGGCAGTCGCTCAACCAACTGAGCCACCCAGGCGCCCGGCAATTATTTTTTTATTTTAGGTGAATAAATCTTAGTTTTTCTCAATTAACAAAAGTGTGCTTTTCCATGGACACAGTAAGCAGAGATAAGAGGGTTTCTTGTGTTTTTTTTTTAATAGAAACCACTTAGAAGAAATAGTCTCCATATGCAAAGCATTTGTATAAAAATAATCATCACTAATTAAAATATGTTAATTACAATCAATAAAGTAGTTAAATGCATGTTAGCATACAGTAGAAATAGTTGACTTCCAAACTGAGTGGTTTTACCTTGAAAACTCAGAATGTGAGAAAGCCAAACTAAACCAATAAGAAATTTAAATATGTTATTCAAGGTGGATGGAAGAAAGTGGATCCATAATTTAACTATGTCCCTAAGAGGTGCTGAACTGAGGTAGGGAGAGCTACTTAACACAAATTACAAACAGAAATATTATTAGGGAATTTTCTTCATGAGGTGGTTGTGCTGTTCTCAGGTCAGATATAAATACTTTCTCACATTTTCTCTATGCTTTTCCTAATATTGAAAAAAAAAACCAAAACCTCATTTTAGACTTTCTAATAGCATTTCACTTCACTCTGAATCACCTAACTATTAATGTTAGGAAGCAGCATTAGAATTTTAAATCAAATTGAATTCCTTAAAAATAAGTAACTGCGAGATGAACTAATTAGATAAATGGTTATTAGTGTCAGATTGTAGCCCATCCTCCCTTTGGCCCCAGACACACACACCAATGCCGTAGGTGCTTCAATAGGATCCTAATTCACAAACTCATACTTACTTCACTGAATGCCTGCTATGTGCCAGGGTCTTTATTCTGTGCGGTGGGTGCACCAAGATGAATAGAACACCTTGAGGTTTCTGGAAGGGTCCAGAGCATGGTAGTGAAGGCAAAGATGGAAACAACTGGATGCAACACTATCATAGAGTATATAATAATGTAGCAAAGATGATGAAAATATCCAGAGAAATCCAGGAAGGTTTTAGGAAATATATGTCAACTGCCTCAATTCCTCTCACTTCATATTTTTTACTTTGGAAGTTATGAATGCATGAAAATCTATTAGACTGCAACTGGACCAAATCACCATTGGTGAAAAATATAAAGATCCTTGTTGAATCATGAAGATATGAAATGGAGAGTACGTTTTTGGGTTCCTGGACTCATGCACAATATGCATTCTTAGGGCATTCTTGTTCATATCCTTGGTTTTCAGATTTAAGCTTTCCTTTGTCTTCTGCACCAAGGTTTGTGGGTAGTAATTGATCATAGATAGCTAAACTTTACAATTCAAAAATATTATTTCCGGGATGTCATTTGATAAAATCAGAGTGGAAGGTAAGAGATTTTGCTAGGCAATTAAGTATATATGCTGCATCATTTTTGGCATGAAATCAATATCATCTTGATAAGGCAAGGAAGAATTAAGCCCATGGAAGACATTGTGGAATACATTTACCAATGTGACTGTGATATTATTAGCTCTCCCATATTTCAAGGGTTGACTGTAGATGAATACTGTGAAACAAGTGAAATGACTTTTAGTCCTTCCTAGTTTCCCTTTTTCAGTCTTCTTAGCATTTCTTTCCATCTTTATCTTAAGAGTTGTTAGGACTTTCCTGCAGGCCATATTTCAAGCACCTGCAAAGAATGTTAGAATTGGAAAGGATTCTAGATTCATCAAAACCATCTCTTTAATCTTAAAGATGAAAAAATTGAGGCTCGGAGAGTGGCATCCCTAAAATAATGTATGCAGTGCTGGGACTAATAACTTCCAATTTAGTATCTTTCTTTTAGTTCTACAATTTGGAATTCTCATTCCATTTATTTATTAAGATGTCAGATCGTTGAAATTTTCCTTTTGAAGATTGCTCAACTGTACTTTCTACAATAGGAGTTATGATAGCATGTGCATCTACTTTTATAGACCGACAGTGTTGTCACTGAGTTATCACTCTCCATTTGACTGGAATGAATCCTCAACATTAGTTAGTTGATTTTTTAAAAATCTGGAAGAGATAGAATTTCCATTGATGAGATCCCAGTGTCTGCCTTGCATGACATTTCTTTCCAGGTAAAATTGGTCATTCATTGAGGAGCAATAATTTGGGCCATTCTGGAGTTGATGTCTGTTTTTCAAATTTACTCTGAAAATTTCACAAAATATTATTGAAAATTAACAAATATTTTATAATTAAATCTATAATGTTGTTACACTTGCAATTACTTAATGATCTGAGTTTGAGGGTTTTTCTGTGTTGCAAGTACTCTTTCTGAATCCCAGGCATCTTACTTGAATCCTTGCAATTCATGACTGTTTTAATATTCTTTTGGTGATTTTCCAAAAGATACTCGGTGTCACCAATTCTTCAGGATGTCTTTTTTTCTCTTAATTTAGGATAATAATTTGTTTTCTTTGCTCATTTGCTCTTCTCTGAGTTATTGTGGAAATGTATGTGGAGATGGTCATATTAATTCACAAATTTGACTATATTGAATCACGCGGGTTTGATTTGGCAAATACGTGACATTGTCTTGAACATTTAGAGTGTGGCTAGAAGGAAGCCTGAACTGTAAGAAAAGGTTTTTGTGTGTGTGATGTCCACTTAACTAATAAATCTGTCATCACTGACTGGTCTCCATTTCCTCTGAAATAAACAAATCACTATTAAGTCCTTTGAAGCAAGAGACTGCCAGGAAACACGAAAGTCACTTTTGCTTCATCCTCCAAGATAAAGTATTTAATAAGTGGAAATGAGATGCGGCAGAAGGAGCCGTGGGGTCTTCACACCTGCTCGACAGTCCAGGAGATATTCACATAGCAGGAATTCAAACAAACCTCAAACCTTGACATTCAGCACAAGTGCAGAGATGAAGCCAAGAATGAACTTTTGTAGGGCCCTTGGAAACTTCCTAAGTAGAAAGCCTGAATTGTGGGAACACATGAAATTTGAAGAGAAAAGGCTAGAAATCTGGAGGCCTGTGGCCCTTAACTGAATTGGTCCTACAGTTTTTTTTATCTTTAGATTATTTCATATTCTACTTTAAATCAAATGGTAATTGATCCATAAATAAGAACTTTTATTAGAAAGGCAGGGATTTGGTTAAGGAGTAAACATCAAGCATCCATTGTCAAGGACTTTTTTTGTTTGCTTGCTTTTTTAATCTCTGAATTCCAGATATATGTTTTATTTTTATTTATCTAAACCAAAATAAATGAGTTATTTTAAAGTAAATTCACAATCAAACTCTCAGTCCATTAGGGAAATACAAGCTCACATAAGAGGCAGGACTAAAAGAGAAGACAAATGCTAGCACTCCTAGAAAGACCAAAAAACAAGATACAAAGGAAATAAAAAACAGCCATTAAAAGAAAAACTGAAAGTATATCCCAAAATTAAATTTAAAGGGGGGATTCTTTGCTATTTTTTTCTAAATTTTGTCTGCATCCTTTATTTTTGATTAAGGAATTTATTTGTCTCAACAACAGATCCAATCTCTCAACCTATGTCTTTTCTTTGTAGTTATTAGCTCTTTGAGCACATGTAACTGTGGTTGATACTTGTTTCAACAATCATAATACTAAAAACAAAAAGAAAAAACAATTGGCCCAGACTAAAATTTTCATTTGAACTAAACATTTTCTTCACTCAAGTTTTGATAAACTTCTCAACTCAGGTGTGTGTGTGTGTGTATGTGTGTGTGTGCGTGCACGTGTGTGTGTGTGTGTGTGTGTGTGTGTGTGTATTTTATTTTTTTAACCCTCAAATACATGATGTTGAAAGGCCTAGGAGTATAATTTGGGAGACCAAAACTGCAAGTTGTTTTGTATTTTCCAGTAGCTCAGTGACTGGAATGTTGCTACTATTATACCTATGCTTCTCACTGCCTGCTTTATACTAGTCTGTTCTTATTTTAAGGATGCCTGCAAAAAGCACATTTTTGTTGTTTTAAAAATAAATTTAGTGCTATGCCATTCAGACATTTTAAATATTATTTTCTTAGCAACATTCAAATTTGCAATACAATATTATTGGCTCTAGTCACCGTGCTGTATATTACATCCCCATGACTTACTTATTTTATAATTGGAAGCTTGTACCTCTTGATCACTTTCACCTGTTTTGCCCAATGCACACTGCCTTCCCCTCTGGCAACTAGCAAACTATTCTTTGTATCTGTGAGTTGTATTTTGTTTTGTTTGTTCATTTGTTTTGTTTTTTAGATTCCACATACAAGTGAACTCATGTGGTATTTGTCTTTGTCTGATTTATTTCACTTAGCATAATACCCTCAAGGTCCATCCATGTTGTCACAAATGGCAAGATTTCATTCTTTTTTATGGCTGAATAGTATCCCATTGTATGTGGTACATTGTATGTACCATATCTTCTTTATCCATTCATCCCTTTATAGACACTTAGGTTGTTTCCACATCTTAGCTATTGTAAATAATGCTACAGTGAACATGGGGTGCATATATCTTTCCAAATTAGTGTTTTTGTTTTCTTTGGGTAAAAATCCAGAAGTGGAATTACTGAATCAAATGGTATTTCTACTTTTAGTTTTATGAAGAACCCCCGTACTATTTTCCATAATGGCTGCATCAGTTTACTTTCCCAACAGTGCACAAGGGTTTTCTTTTCTCCACAACTTCACCAGCTTTTGTTATATTTTCTTTATGATAATTGCTATCCCAATAGGCATGAGGTAGGATCTCATTGTGATTTTGATTTGCATTTCCCTGATGATTAGTGATCATCATTACATGGTGATGTAGTGTACAGCATGGTGACTATACTCAATAATATTGTATTTCAAATATGAAAGTTGTTAAGAAAGTAAATCTTAAAAAACTTCTCGTCGCAAGCAAAAGAAAAATTGTAGCTTTGTATAGTGACAGATGGTAACGACTTATTGTGGTGATCATTCTGCAGTGTATACAAAGGTCGAGTCATTATGTGGAACACCTGAAACTAATATAGTGTATGTCAGTTATGCTTCAATAAAATATTTTTAAAATATGGATTACTGTAGAAATTTCTCTCACTTGACAGTAACAGATTTGTCCACAATATGAAAGTTCTTATTTCATTCTGCCTTTCTGAAAATTAAATCATTCCATTCATCACCTTTTCATCAATAGATTTATAAGTATATTGGTTTTTAGAGATTCCTGATACTTTTAAAACAAAATGCAGTTTGTGGCTGTGAAAGAGTATGTTCTGTGTGGCCCTAGTCATTCGGAGCTGCAATGGAAAAGTTGATTTTCTATCCATAGGTATAGCTTTGGCTATGTACAGATGTGGGAATGACCACTCTGTTAGTTTATTTGTGGATTGAGTAATGTACATCTCTGAGTTATTTGATAAAAAGGTACAGAGGCCTTTTAATTCTAGGATTTCTGTTCCTACCACATTGATAATCCAGAACATGAAGAATACATTGTCTTTGAGGTTATTGATTTCTAATTATGGGAAACGTTTATTGGTTTAATGGAACTTTGTTTTTAAATTTTTATATGCACTACATGCAATCATAAATCTTTTGGAGTGGCTTCATTCTTTATAAATATCAAGATGAAATACAGATACATTACCAAAAATATCAGTCACTGCTCTGTGCTCCTTGTGAATATTAAAGAGGATTGGAAAGTTTTGAAGGAATGGGGGATTGCTCCATTTTTCCAAGCCAAAAATATCAAAATTTGGCTTATAAGACTATGGAAACTAACAGTCTGCATATTCCTAGAGGGGATTAATACATTACTTAACCTTGAAAAATATTATTGCCTGGCAACTACGAGGTATGTTTAATTTTCTCAGCCCTATCTTTATTCCTTTATTTTGAGTCCATTTCATTCAAAAGTTCTGATCTGGAGGCACCTGGGTGGCTCAGTCGGTTAAGCATCTGCCTTCAGCTCAGGTCATGATCCCAGGGTCCTGAGATCGAGTCTGGCATCGGGCTCCCTGCTCAGCGGGGAGCGTGCTTCTCCCTCTCCCTCTGCCTGCCGCTCCCCTGTTTGTGCTCTCTCTCTCTCTGTCAAATAAATAAATAAAATCTTAAAAAAAAAATCTCTGATCTACCGGTAGTAAAAACCTCATTAGAATATTGTACAGCTGTTAATCTCCTCATGCTATGGGAGCCACTTGATATATACACCTTTTTGTTGATGATAAGTACAGTCAATATGAAATTTTTTTCCAAATATACTTAATTGTTTTTTAGGAAAGTGGAGAACTAAAAAAACACTAAAACCCAAACACTTCCCTAAAGAAAAAGTTTTATGTGTTACATTAAGATGGTACCCTTCTTTGAAGACCTCAAAGCTGCTAAATATAGAGCAACTGATTTGCTCTATATTTACACAGAGCTGATTTTATTTTTTTCTCCAAAGTAATCCAGAAGGCAAAGAGCAGTAGCAGTATTGCTTTTCTGTTCTAGATTTCCTTAGTCAACACCCAAAAAGAGAATAAACTGTAATGTGGGGGGAGCACTGATCTTGTCCTTTTTAATTCCAGAGCATAAGGATGGTCTTGCCTAAAATAAAAAGAAGTAGTTACCTTTGCATAGCTCTAACTATAAAATTATTTTCATCTTACCCTATTTAACTTGATTCTTTCCCTTTCATAATGCTATCTCATGTGATTAAATATAACTGTGATAGTAGGAGAATCTGTATCTGTTACCTCAGCCAGTCATTATCTGTTCCGGAAATTTGTCAGTTAGCTTAAGCCATTAGAGGGGTGCTAATAATGCCAAAATCATAGGCTTAGGTTTTGTGTCATTAGCATCTTTCAGAGAATGACTTTCCTTCGTGGCTATACAGAGCGCTGCCCTAATCACTGCCGGCCGTATAATAAATGCATTCTGTGTTACACAGGGAACTGTGTGTGTTTGCCCAGCCATAAATGGAAAACCCGTTTAAGAATTCCAGTTTGAGATGGTTGATCATATTTTTAGGATGATTGATTCATCTCCCCCACTCCTTCAGTCATTCAATCATTTATAATGTGCATATTGAGTGCCTCTTATTGGCAAAGTGCTGTACTTTTTATAAAATGTGTGGTTAATTCAAAAAGCAGAAAGTGTCTAAAAACTCAGACCCCATATATTATGTAGGTGCCCATTTAACCACCTACATAATCAATGAATGTTAATGTATTCATCAATTAAGAGGAAAATTGAAATAATTTGAATATTACTCTCTCAAACCACGCTCATTAGCTTAGCTCTAAGAGCTCAGCTACAGATCATGACAAGTTGGATAAGGAAAGAAAGCCACTTACCAGTAGTAGAACTATTCATGTATTTAGTTACTTACCAAAAACTACCAATTTTCCATTCTGAATCCCTTTTTCATATTCCCCATGCCCTAATCTCTTAATTTAGAATATAGTTTTTCACCTGTATAATTACAAGAGTTCCTCTCCAGTTTATCCTGATGCTTCTTTCTTCCTCATTTTTTTTTTTTTTTATGCAAGTGTGACTGCCAATTTAAACATCTTTCATTGACCACTGACTATGTGTCAAGCTTAGTGCTGGAGCTCAAAGGCAGCCTCAGTTTTCTCAAACCAGGAGACATTTGGCAGTATCTAGAGACAAATAATCTTCATGCGTGGAATGCTATTTGCAACTAGTGCTTAGGGGCCAAGGATGCTGCTAAATATCTTCCAGTGTACATGACAGTCCCCACAAGAAAGGATTATTGGGTCTAACATGTCAGTTGTGCCGAATTCAGAAAGTCTTGTGGGGAGATATAGATGGAGAGGTTCTAAAGAATAGTCAGGTTTTGGCTCTTCAGGCACACCCATCTAATCCTACCCTGATTAAAGTCCTCAAATTAATATGTCCCATGTAGTTTATAGCCCACACTCTCTTCCAATTTTTTTTCTCCAATTCTCCAACTTTCTGCACATGCTGGCCTTCAATCCCAGAAGAGTATCGCTTTCCAAAGGGAAGGGCATTCTGTGCCCTTCGGTTTGTAAGATTTTGTTCTTGCTTTTTTCTTTGTCTGGAATGCCCTTCTTTCTGCATCTACAAAAAATTCATTCATTCTTTAAATCTCACTCCACATGTCACTTCCTCCTTGCAGCCATCATTGAAACAAAAAAGAAAAGGTATTCACTGCCTTCCTCACATAAGTCTTGTAGCTTATCGTGTATCCTTTTATTTTTGAATGAGTCATTTTGCATTAAAATTATTTATTAACCCCTATCTCCTAAATTTGGTAGCAGGGATTGAGTCTTTAGCTCCAAGTACATATGACAATGTCTGGCAAAAAGTTTCTGTTCAGGTATTTGATAAAAGAATGAAATAAGTACCTGAATAATTATAGGAGAATGAAGGATCTAAATTGCATGAAACTTTAAAAATAAATGTATTTGATCTACTCTACTCTCAAGTGTTTAGGCATTAGGCATCCTTTGACGTAAAACAGACACAGATATGAAATTTGCATTCTTTTTTTTTAAAGATTATTTATTTATTTATTTGAGAGAGAGAGGGAGAGAATGAGCGGGGTGGGGAAGAGCAGAGGTAAAGGGAGAAGCAGACTCCCCACTGAGTAGAGAGCCCGATGCGGGGCTCAATCCCAGGACCCTGGGATCATGACCTGAGCCGAAGGCAGACGCTTAACAGACTGAGCCACCCAGGCGCCCCCAAATTTGCATTCTTTATACACACATGAGAGTGTAAGATCATTTCCTTTTCTCCTACTAATAATCCCTATACTTGCAAATAAATGCATAGAAATTGCTTCAAAAAAAAAAAAAAAAAAACGCACTCATATTTTAAAATAACCTTGCATAGTCTATAAATAAGTTGATATATTAAAGTAGAATTGGGGGTTTCTGCTTCCAGAAAGAATAAATCTTTCTGGAAAACTTTTCTCGATTCTTTCCACTAAGTACAACTGAAAACACTGGATGTTATATATAAAATGAACCTAAGAAGATTCTGAAAGGTAGACAGGAAAGCAGAATGGGTAGTGATTTTGAGACCCGAGAAGTGACGTGGTGGTGAATTGCCTCGGTCTACTTTTGCCTATATGTTCCAGACTTGGAGCTGAAGCAACCAGCCACCTCAAAACACCAACAAACACAAACATAAAAAGCTCCAACAGAAGTCTGCTATCTTTAGGCAAAGGTCCAGGAAAGGGGTAAGCTTCACAAAGCAAGATACTTTGCGACAAAACTGCTCTACTCAAGCAAAACAACTTCTGCTCTGTGCAAGACCCTGCTAAGAGGGGCGGGAATTAAAGAGGAGGGAACTGTCCATGAATCTCAGCAACTTAGATGAATCTCCAAAGAATTATGGTCAGTGAGAAGAGCCAATCCCCAAGGTTAGGCACTGTATTATCCCATTTACAGAACATCCTTGAAAGGACAAAAATTATAAAAATAGAGAACAGAGTAGTGGTTGCTAAGGGTTAAAGAAGTGGTGGGGCCCATAGGGAATTGGATGTGGCTATAAAAGAGTAGCATGAGGCATCTTTATGGTGATGGAAATGTTCTGTATCCTGTCTGTTTCAATGCCAATATCCTGCGTGATATTGTGCTCTAGTTTAGCTAGATTACTACTGGGAACACTGAGTAAAGCGTCCCTGGAATCTCCTTGTGTTATTTATGGATTGCATGTGAATCAAGAATTATCTCAAAAAGGTTCATTTAATTAAAAAAATATGATGGCTTAGTAGTTCTTTAGAATGTCTTTATATATACTCTACTATAATAAAGTTTATTTAACTCTTTATATGCGCCATGAAACTATTCATACTCATAGTAGATCTTTTCTCTTCCCATGTGGAGATGTTAGTGCTGCTTTCAAATAGGAACAACATCTTCTGGCTGAGAATAGAAGATCTGCTTACATGACTGGTGTTTACAAAAGATATCACAAAGGGCGCCTGGGTGGCTCAGTCGTTAAGCGTCTGCCTTCGGCTCAGGTCATGATCCCAGGGTCCTGGGATCGAGCCCTGCATCGGGCTCCCTGCTCGGCGGGAAGCCTGCTTCTCTCTCCCACTCCCTCTGCTTGTGTTCCCTCTTTTGCTGTGTCTCTGTCTGTCAAATAAATAAAATCTTTAAAAAAAAAATAAAAGATATCACAACACATGTTCCATACTTTTATGTCATATATATTTTGTTGAAAATATTGTAAATTAATTAAGTGAGAGTATTCAGGAAGCATGAGTTAATAACATAGTAGTTTTACACTTTGTGACAGGGTTCTAAAGAGACATCCTAAGAATATCCTACTCGCAGCTAGTTCACTTATTCACCTAATTTCTTTTGAGCAGAATAATAATAAAAAACATAACTGCACTTGAAACAAATTTTCAGAAAAGTCAAAAGAAAATGAATTTATTGCTGAAATGCCCATAGGTTCAAAGCAGTTGACACCTAATACCCTACCATTATATTCAATATTGAATATCAAAATAATATTCAATAGTACTATCAAAGATGGTATTTTGCAAGCTCTTTCAATCCCTTGTTGGTAGAGTGTAGGGCTGAGAAGAAGATGAGTTAATCCTTGGATGGGTTCTAGATATTTCCTTCTTCCCAAGATACACTTGCTAATGTCCGGTGGTTGTATGTTGGGGGAGTAAAATTACAAAGTAATCATGTACATCTATTAATGATGTGGTTACCTATGTAATTAAAGGCCTTGAGAATTTTAAAATCACTTATGACTTTAGAGTTTTTAGATTGGGAAAGGTACAAGCCATTAGGACAAGGGAAGGTACAAGCCATAGTGGTCTTTTCTCCTTACTTTGCATTTCTTTCAGTAGGATGTCTTGTGCAATGATTAAGAGCTCAGACTTTGATTGAAGATTCCTCAGGATTAAAGCGTAGCTAGTTCTGTGCCTTGCAGGCCATGTGACCTTGCATCTGTTGCTGAATCCCTCTGTGTCTCAGTTTCCTTATTCCTGAAATGAAAGATTACTTGAGTCAGTAAATGTAAGTGCTTACGATACAGCCTGGCACATAATAAGCACTACGTAGGGATTAGCCATTATTATTATGCCAATGTTAAGAACACTGTCGAAATAACATATTCTTAAAGAATTCCCCCCCCTTTTTTTAGTGATTAGAATGATATTCCATTGAAACTGCACCAGAGACAATAGCTTATTATCTTTACCATCAAGATTATGCTAGAATTAATTGATTGGTTTTTGTCCAGTGCCTGCCATGCACTGTTACTGGTGATGCTATATTAAGTGATCCCTGCCTCTAACCGCTCTGGAGAGGAGCATGAAGATTTTCACAGCAGTAGCGAGGGCGCATGTATCATACTTTATTGACAGATATCAAAATTAGGCATTCAAAATCAATCTTTTACTCCCTGTTTTAAAACTGTCAGTGGCTGGTGTGATACGCAACTGATGAATCACTAAATTCTACCCCTGAATGCACTATATGCTAACTAACTTGAATTTAAACTAAAAAAAATAAATAAGATAAATGAAACCATCAGTGGCTCCCTATTATCAAGAGAAAACACTCGGCATGGAAATCAAAGGCTCTCATGGGCTTGCCCTGGCCTCTTCTCCCATCTTTCCCCACATCCCTGTTTCTAGCACTTTGAGGTACTTAATTTTCCTGTATATTCCAGGTGCTCTGTCAAGTCCACTGTTCACTTTGATCTTAATGCAATTCCCAGTTTCTCTTTTAGGAAAACTTTTCTACATGTTCAAATTCTGGCTTGCATTTGCCTTCTGTGGGATTTCTTCATAACTAAAATCAGGCAGATTGAGTGCTTCGCTTTTCTTAAACCACAGTGGAAATCCCTCTGCTCTATTAGCACCTCCTTCATTGTATTGTCTTATTTTTTTTCCAGTCTATTTTATTTCATATTTCAAAATTTCTAAGTACAGAAAAGTACAAAGAAGAGAATAATTGGAATCTGTGGGTTTGTTTGTTGTTGTTGTTGTTGTTTGTCTCTATCTCCTCCTCTCCTTTTTCTTCTCCTCCTACTTTTCCTCCTACTCCTTCTCCTTCTCTTTCTTCTCCTTCTTCTTCTCCCCCCCTTCCCCTCCCTTTCTCCATCCCTCTTCAATGCTATGTGCTCCTCAAGGGCAGGGATAATTTCTTACTTCTCTTTGTGTCCTCTCAGTACCCTGCACCGATTTGGCACATAGGAAGCGCTCGTAAACATTTTATGAATAATCGCATTTGCAGGAGATGGAATTGGTTTGAGATATTCTTTTTTTTTTTTTTTTAAAGATTTATTTAGTTATCTGACAGAGAGAGACACAGCGAGAGAAGGAACTCAAGCAGGGGGAGTGGGAGAGGGAGAAGCAGGCTTCCCGCTGAGCAGGGACCCCGATGAGGGGCTGGAATTAATTGATTGGTTTTTGTCCAGTGCCTGCCATGCACTGTTACTGGTGATGCTATATTAAGTGATCCCTGCCTCTAACCGCTCTGGATAGGAGCATGAAGATTTTCATAGCGGTAGCGAGGGGGGCATGTATCATACTTTATTGACAGATATCAAAATTAGGCATTCAAAATCAATCTTTTACTCCCTGTTTTAAAACCGTCAGTGGCAAGTGTGATACGCAACTGATGAATCACTAAATTCTACCCCTGAAACTAATAATGCACTATCTGCTAACTAACTTGAATTTAAACTAAAAAAATAAAATAAATAAAACCATCAGTGGCTTCCTATTATCAAGAGAAAACACTCGGCATGGAAATCAAAGGCTCTCATGGGCTTGCCCTGGCCTCTTCTCCCACCTTTCCCCACATCCTTGTTTCTAGTACTTTGAGGGAACACAAGCAGGAGGAGTGGGGAGGGAGAAGCAGGCTTCTGGCCAAGCAGGGAGCCCAATGCGGGGCTCGATTCCAGGACTCTGGGATCATTACCTGAGTGGAAGGTAACGATTGAGACACCCAGGCGCCCAGTTAGTAATGAGACCAACATCATTTGGACATACCATGCCTTCCTTGATACAATAGGAACATACTTTTAAAAAAAAGCAGCGTGAGAGCAATTTCAGAAGTACCTAGAAAGCAGGCAAACAAGTGTGGATTGGGCTAAGCGATTATTGTAGTAATCTTAGCACAAGATGCTGAAACTGACTCAGGTGTTGTTTCCTATCTCAAAGGAAAATGACACAGAACATTGTGACTACAAGTTGTGGGGGATGGAGACAAGTAGAAAGAATCAAAATCCTTTAAGATTAACTCGTACCACTGATAGGTTGGAAAAGGAAGTTAGTTTAGTTTGGGGACAGAATTTAACTCAAAATGGATTGCCTCAGAGGGGCAGGCAGGACAACCACGTGGGAATGCCCAGTAGGCAGTTGGAAGGGTGGGGCTGGTGAGAGCTCTCCACCCCTTCTTTGTTGTTGAGTTTCAAAACCTTTGATCTTTAGCTTTAGGCTAATCTGGTTACAAATTTCGAGAGGTTAGGGATGAATTGTTTTGCAAAATATACAGGTCCATCCCACCCTTTAATCTCTATGGTGTTGTCTAAATTTGAAGGTCTTCTTTTTTACTTTTCTATAGGATATCACGCTCTCTGCTAAACTAGAGCCCTGCCCTGAGAACAGTTTTTTTCTGCTCAAAAACATATTAATTCCCTCAGTCTATCGTTCAAGGCACCACATGGCTTCAGCCTATCTTTCTGGGATGATCCCAATCATCTCTTCCATCTGTACTTATTAACTGTTTTCTGTGCCCATTACTCCATCTCTAACCTTAATTTCCCTGTCACCTGGAAAGCCCTCTAATGCTCTCTCCCACTGTAGAAGCTTTGCCTTTTCTTTCAGAACCATCATAAATGTAATCTGTTCATGAAACTTTTAATCCTTCAATTTCATGTAATTTTTTTTTTATCCTTCTTTGATTATCCATAGGTGTTTGTATCTCTCTTCTGGCACGAAGCTGTTCTTTGATGTTTTGAGCTATTTTTGAGATTAAAAAAAAAAAATCTCTGATATCTACACCAAACACAAACGCACGTGGGCGCATGCGCGCCACACACACACACACACACACACACACACACACACACACTCAATTTTTATAAGCTCCTTAATGAAGTTACATATTACTTACCGATGTGTTTGTACGTATTCAATAAATATTTGTGGAGTGGAATTCATATGGTAATTGACACCTTGAAAATTGTGAACAGTTTAGTTATGGAAATTCTTTACAGAAGCACAGCCCTTGGAGAATTCCTCATTTTGAGAGGGAAGAGTAAGGAGAGCAGAGATGGGGCAGCGCAGAGATGGTGACTTGCTTTGGTTATCCAGGGAGTTGTGGGAGGGCCTCCCTGGAACCCAGGTCAACTGTGGCTTAGCCAGTGAACAACTTAATTTCATGTAAATCAGCTATATTAATCATTTACAGAGTGAGACATTTCTGCTCCTCTTTTATAGCTGTGCTGGCAAGTGGGTGCCAGAGGAAAAGGGAATTCCCTGGGTAACTAGACTCCAACCTCAAAGCTCTTTACTTCCTCTGGATGATTAATTATGTTGCAAGGTTCTTAACAAAGGACCCTTGATTCCCATCTCCAAGCACTAGGGTATTAATGCTGCAGCAGTTTCGCTGCATCCTAGGTCAGTTAAATTTTTCTCAAAGCTGGTTCCTATTTCTGGCAGTAACTCTTCAGTTCTGGAACTTTAGTTCCAGCCAAAATAAACTATTGTCTCAGGTCTGTATTTTTCCTGAAGCACCGTGGCATTTTTATGGAATGTGGAGACAGTTTTATGTAAGACTTTAATGGTAACAATAAAGGACCCAGATCCCCTTCTCTGGCTTGCTCTCCTTTCCTCTGTATCACAGCAGTGATTATACAGCTTCCAACGAGAGAGCCATGTTCAAACTTCCAAAAGAAATCTGTCATTTATTTACCGTGTGATGTGATCCTCACTTCCTGTTTTTTTCCTTCATCCACAACAGCATAAAATCATTTTTTTATATGTAGCTATATTTTTCAAGAAAAAGAAGGCATTCTCCTACATCATGATTAAATGTTCAAAATTGTTTTGTTTTTCAGTGAAATAATGCTAATAAAGTCTTATCTTTTAAAGTAGCTATGCTTTATCTGTAAACATTTATTATTCATACTGCTAATGATAATAAATCAAAGAAGCCAATATGACATTAAATCTTAAAGACTTTTTAAATATAAAAAAGACAAAGCTTGCTTATTCTTGATATTAGTTTCCCAATGTGTATTAATGTAATTAAAAAAACACATGTCATAAGGATGAATTTGAATGCTGTGGGAATATCACTAGCCTGATAGGGTCAACATGTTAATATTTAGCATTTTGAAGACCAGATTTTCCCACTTCAATGAGTGAATAAAGGAAATTCTTTTGAGATTATGATGTTTCCATTATCCAAGCTTGTCTTAGGAGCTCTCCAAAACAGGGTTTGTAAATTGAGGAGTTTAAAAGTAAACTAGAGTTCTGAAGTGATATCTTTGTAAGAAGATGAGCTAATGCATACATGGTAATCCTAGAAAAGGTGAAGTTAATTAACTTTTAAATATCTTACTGTTTTGTTAAATGATTATCTTTTAAAATGAGAGATTATGTTCTAGCAATTTAAGGAAACGTACAATAATAAACTTTTTGTGATTTGTTGTTGTTGGCTATTAGAAACAATTATAAAGTTTCCGTTTTGTGGAATTGCCACTAGTATATAATAACTATTCACAGCAGCTTTAGTTTCATGTTCCGTAAAATTGAGCTTCCTGTCTTTACATTTTAGAACCTAGATCGTGATCCTTGAGATTTTGCTATGTTAATGCATACAATTACTAAGGAAAGGAAGTGGTGTAATATGAGAAGACAAAGAAATCAAGCCATCAAAGTAGACTTTTGCATAACAAGCAGAATCTTAGTGCTTGTTGAACTTAGCTATAGAATTTACTAAAACATATCTTTGAGCCATATGTCTGGAAATGTCTTACCATTTTAATGTGAGAAGCACAGAGACCTCACTGAGATAATGTTATGGTGGGCTCATGAGGCAAACCTGGATTATTGGTTAAAATGAGCATTGACAGTGTTCTCCCAACATTCATTGTATGCATGTTTAAGTATCATAGGTTTGTGGGAATTGCATGATGATTTCTTCTTCTCAACAGAAACCTCAATTGATAATTTTAGAGCATAATCATAATCAGAAAAGACCTTACTTAAGCTATTAAAAGCTTTCTTCTTACAGAACTGTTGAAAGACCTAAATTAAGGAATTTTTCCAATATTTGAGTCTTATTTATAAATGTTAGGTAAAGTATAAGCTTTAGGTATGGCTTGTTTAACATATAACAAATATATTTGTTATATTTGTTTCTTGGTGTGTATCCACATGTATATAAACACAGAATACGTGGCTAAATTGCATTTAGTGTGGCAAATACATTTTTATTTTTTTATTTTTATTTTTTTAAATTTTATTATGTTATGTTAGTCACCATACAATATGTGGCAAATACATTTTGACGTACAAACAACATTCTCTCTATATATAGTACCTTGAGGATAATGAGCTAGCAATAAAGAGAAAACACTTATTTAAATCAGTTATTATCTTAGGAAAGGTTAACACGGATTCACTAAATCATTCTTTCATACTTTGGATATTAATTTTATGTCAGTGTGATTTATTTAAGTGAAAAATAGTAGAGCTCTTCTCAAATTGGTGATTTAATATAATTAGGAATTATAGAACTTTCTCTTTTCATTATGAAAACCTTCTCAAGTTCCACCGAGTACTTTTAATAAGACATTGCTTGATAGCCAGCTAAGTGCGTGATGGAGATCTCTTTGTAGTATAATAAGCATTTAAAACATAATCACTTAAATACAGTATTTCTAGTAGCCCAAGATCTTTAATAGCATGGATTTTACTGTTTCATATACTTTATCAAACTGAGTTCAAAACTTTCCTATGTTGCAAAGATAGCCTGTTCTTCAGTTGAGAAATGGTATATTCCAGAGTGGAAAGAGGTAAATGTGTAGGTATGTGAGAGAGATGGTAATAGAAAGCCAATGTCACTTCATCCAAGGTCTGGAGAGAAAAAAAAATGCAATTATATCATGAAAACATATCTCAAAGTGCTTTAGAAACTTTATCTCTGGTAAAACTATTTATTTATGGGGAAGTTTATGGAGCACTTTTATGTGTATTATCTCACTTGTCTGTTTAAGAAATCTGTGAGGCTGGCAGTAAACTGAGAATAAATGGATTACAACTGTTAGGTCACGAATAAGAGACTAGCCCTGAGGTTTTATGCCACGCCTGTTTCGTTTCCACAGCTATCCCCAGAAAGCTTAGTGTTTCAGTATAGATTAATTAACATTTATTTTGGGGCTTCTAACATGGAGCTTAATTATAAACACATTCTTTTTCATTTCCAGTGTTTCCTAGTAAGTACCCATTATAGAAGATTCCCTGATGTAATTCAGTGTAAGCTTAAAAATTGGAAATCTTCCCTTTTATTCCTGCCACATGTATATACACACATGCACACCCTTAAATGCGTGTGACACCAAACTACTCGTACACATTCCTCAGAATACAAGGTTTATGTCCGTTTCTGTGTGATTTCCCTCTGTTTACTAATTGTAAGCCAGCTTCTTCCTAGAGACCAGGTGCTTTGTATTTTTTACTTACTTTATGTGGTACTTAAAATAGCATGATAGTCCAGAGACCATCTGAGAAATCCTTTTTTCTTTGCTGACAATCCCGACAATTCAGGTACTCTAATGTCTTTTTCCAAACAATTTTTTACATTTTTCTTTGTTTTAAGTCGTAAGTGCCTTAAGTAATTTCAATGTAGAAAAATTTTCAAGAGAAAATAAGTCCAATTTCCATCTTAAAAGGAAAATATTACTGCAGCTGTGGGAAGTTTGGAGTTTCTTTTCACTGGTATGAGACCACATCTATACTTTTAGTTTCCAGTATTTGGATATTGAAGGGTGGTCCCTTTCTTCTTGATGTGTTTTATACTATGCTCTAGGTTTGGCACAGTATTTCATTTAAACAACAAAACACTTAGATGTGGTCATTATTGCTGGATACCCCAATAATCTATGATTGGCGGTGGTTTACTCTGTGTTGCATAAAATAAAAATAAATCTTCATCACTTATTTAAGCAACTCCTAGCCTTTCTTTGCCCACAATGGCATGAGCATAGCCTTTGTGATTTACCCATTTTGGTGAATTGATTATCAGATCAACACAACAATAAGGGTTATTAATGAATCATAGAAAATTGTTAGTTTTATAGATGAACTTTAGAATACTCCTGTAAATACTACTGTCTAGTCCTTGAGATCATTTCCAAATTATTGCTAAGCATACACTTATTAGCCTGATTGATCTTTCTTTCATTTCTAAGACTTTATTACTGTAGACATTGTTATTCATGACTTTATGATAGTTTCTGAATACCAGAATTTAGTTTGTGACATAGTAAGGTGTTACTGCTCTGCTGGAGCCATTTAAGTAGGGACTCTTGGGAACCAATTGTTAAAATTTTAGGGAAGTTTGAGAACCAGTTGACATCACCTTAGTGGCTTGAAATTCACTAAGGTGGGAGTATTTACATCATGGAAAGTGGCAACTTGTACAAACCAGGGCATTTTTCCCTTCCTACCAGTACACAACTGGGTGTAATTCATTCCAAATCATTCAAAAAGAGGAATCAAATATTGCACAAGTGATTGAAAATTTAAAGATCTACAAATGTTTTAGGGGCGCCTGGGTGGCTCAGTTGGTTAAGCGGCTGCCTTCAGCTCAGGTCACGATCCCAGGGTCCTGGGATCGAGCCCCGCATCGGGCTCCCTGCTCAGTGAGGAGTCTGCTTCTCCCTCTCCCACTCCCCCTGCTTGTGTTCCCTCTCTCGCTGTGTGTGTCTCTCTCTGTCAATTAAATAAAATCTTAAAAAAAAAAAAAAAATCTACAAATGTTTTAAATACATACCAGAAATGTGCATGAATTTGACTACATGCATATGTGACCAATGGTGATTGAAGAAAATAAAATATTTTAAATGTTTCAAATATAAATATATATGTATATATACTTACATACATACAGACATACACTTTTTATTTGGTTTACTTTGAAAATAAAAGATAGTGCCATTTAATTATACTCAGAAAAAAATATATACTTTAATTTTGACTCCACTTTTTAGTAGCAAAGCTGTAAAAAGAAAACATGAAAGAAATAAAATCAAAATCATACAGACTTGCAAAACCCATTTATTTTTTTAAAGGAAACATAATTAAATCTTGCTGATTGGCCAAAGAAATTATGAGCACAGCTGGGTCTTTTAAAATATGTACTGGTAGAAAGAGCTAAAACAATATATAATCAGCTCCTTTTTAAAATCAATTTCATTTTTTACAAAACACATCAAGATGTATTTCACTAAAGGCTGGGTGTGATATGACAGTTAAGTGATTCATATAAAATTAAAAGTCTAATAAATATGATTTAGTAAAAATTTCAGTTAATTAAGTCTGATTCACGATACATCTTTAATAATATTATTAATAATAGCTATATATTACTGCATCGGTTCTACATCTTAGATATACACACTTTAAATTCCCTAATTTTCCTCTTCATAACAATCCCATGTGGATTCTGTAAATGGGGTATCTGAATTTCAGAATACAGGCTCAGAAGACCACACAGTAAGTAGCAACAGTGGATTTCCAGCTCAGGTTGGCTGACTTCAAAGCTCCTGCTACTTCCCCCCAAGTCATTCTTGCCTTCCAGATATGTAAAAGTTTTAAGCAGTATGTAAAGTTGTAAACTTATACAGCTTTAATTGTAATCACAGTTCTGTTTAGTCAATGCAAAACTTTAAAAGATGAGTACTAAGATCATTTCCACTGATTGAAAATTATTATAAGATAAGCGGAGGATATGCTATCTGTGTGTGTGTGTGTGTGTGCGTGCACGTGCCCGTATGTGTTTGTTTGTGTCTGTGTTGGAAAATTACATTTTAGGAGCGAACTGTACATGTCTTCTGCACAAGACAGGTGTTAACTCCCAGGTGTTACATACAACAAAAATGTTGATACTTCAAGCCCCTTTCCTTCCACGGTGTAGTGGAATACTAAATGCTACTTAATATCTAAACTTCATAAGCTTTTTTTTAAATAATAAAATGATAATTTATCTATTTATTTATTTATTTTTATTATGTTAGTCACCATACAGTACATCATTAGTTTTAGATGTAGTGTTCCATGATTCATTGTTTGTGTATAACACCCAGTGCTCCATGCAGAACGTGCCCTCTTTAATACCCATCACCAGGCTAACCCATCCCCCCACCATCTCCCCTCTAGGACCCTCAGTTTGTTTCTCAGAGTCCATCGTCTCTCATGGTTCGTCTCCTTCTCTGAAGCTTTTGAAACATTTCAAAAGCTATAGACTGTGATCTATGACGTGTGAAAAAATCATTAAGTTGTGAGTTTTGGTGGAGTGCCTCAATTTGATGTAAAATTACAAGCCATGAATTGTCTGCCAAACCTAGATGAAAGCTTCACTCTCTCATTAACCTAACTCCGTACCATTTGTATACTGTCTTGGTAGAGATTAGAAATAGGTGTAGAGGTTTTTTCACACGTAGTATAATATAAAAGATATTATGATAATTTTTATATTTTAGACTTCAGTAAAAGCTATCTTCCAAGTGTACATTCAAGTTAGCCTCTAAAATATTATGGATGCACAGATAATAATTGCGCTTAAGTTCTTGAGTTTCTATATCAAATGTATAATTGCCTGTAAGGCTTTCAAAAATGTCTTTTAGAAGTTTCCTGTATAGCAATTCTTAAGACTTTATAGAATGTTTCATACCATATGTGGGATTAAAGGAAGGCTTCGTGGGTAGATGGTTAGAATCTGTTATATATGCAAATATATATATGTGTATCTTTCTACAATTGCCCGTCACCCCAAGAAATTTAGTAATAGTGATATTATTCAGGTATTTCCCACAAAATGGTCTGACAAAAACACAGGTTATACATCCCCAAACACTAAATTTTAATAAACAGCTGCAGTGATGTTACACCCCAAATAGCTACTTATAATTATTTGTGGATTTATCTTTAGCAGCTTTTATTCCCACCTTGATTGTAAGCTACTTTAGGATAGGTGTTATGTTGAGTTGATTCATTTGATAGCACATGACACAGTAAATTATTCATGTGTATATATATATATATATATATATATATATATATATATATAGCACACCACACTCTCAGTGTAGAGTATAGGCCATAGATACCTGGTTCAAAGATGGATTATAGCATAAACTGGTGTGTAAATGACAATTATTGAGCCTCACAGTTCAACAATATTGTCAGTTCCTAATACGCCTTTCTCTATAGACAGATTCCGGACTCGAGTATCATTCATACCTTCCTTTGTCCAAGAAATAGAACTCTAGAATCAGTCTCTCTGACCTCAACCTCTTCCTCCATCTCTCAGAATAATATTTATGAACTAAATGGAGACCCCATCTTTTCCTCCGTTATTCATAATCTATTAGACTCTTGCAACCATTTGGGCTTCCCAGTCTCTGCCACCAGCCACCTTTGCTTGCACATTCTTTATGGCACAGGCCAGCGGTCCTTAACATTTTATGGTCAAAAATCCTTCTCAGTTATCATTTGATCCCTGTACTCAGATCTCATGTTTCAGATTCTTTCCAAGTGAATTTCATTGCAGTTTTTCCCAACTCAAAATATATGTAAGTAGTAGTAATAATGATGAGGAGAAAGAGGATAGTATGACTTGTACATTTTGAGATCCATCAGCACATGTTTGTCACTTTCATATTATGCTCAAACATATTTACATCACACGTAGTCTTTATTATTTAGGGAAATTATCAAATCACACAAATAGTTGATTTAATCACAGCGAACTGATTATTTATTTATTTCTCTATTTAATAGAAAGCAAGCGTTCCCTAGTCAGTGTGAACAGAATTCTATTTGTGGAGGGGATTTAAGTAGTGTTCCATAAATGTAAGTTCTAAATTCTTACACTTCTTCCAGTTGGGAAAATCCCTTTATAAAAGTAATCACAAATTGCCTTTAATGCAGATGAGTCACCCCGAGACTGTTTTCCTTCTTGCTGGTAAAGCCGCAATAAAGAAATAGATCACAAAGCATTTAACTCAGAAGGAAGCTAACTGCTGCTCGGTTCCTGGGCCAGAACCCCAGCTTGGTTGGGATTTTATGATTGTTTTTATTTTATTACTTTAGTATCTTATTTATTATCTTTGTAATTTCTTTTCTACTATGAAATTAAGGCAAAATAAACTTATAAATTATTTGCCATTAATCTTCTAATATGATTATTTCTGAGGTTAAAAAATAACTAAGTGATTTACTTCTCAAACCTTTCTATGTGAAGAAAATTATTAGTAGACAATATTTCCAAGCAAACAAATAAGTGCACAGAATTTAAGAGAATATGTTTATTTGTTTGGTAAATAACCCTGACCTGATTTTTTTTTAACCCAGTTAATAGTGTTTGCTAAACATTTTGTATGCTCTAACATCAAAACAGAATGTGACTCCTACCTACCTAAACTATCTAAATCCATGTAGATGGCTGTCAGGATTCTTTAAAGGAGAAGAAACACACACACACACACACACAACCTGACTCTAGTTTATTGGATTGCCGGGTTTAGTTAAGTTTTATCAAATTTTTAAATAAAAACTTTCAGAGAAACCAGAAATCCACACATTGTTCCCACGGGACGTATAAACTGTCACCTCAACAGTTTCACTGGAATATCATAATTAAACCTTAAGCTTAATTTTATCTGTAGACTAATCAAAAGTAACACACAGATATTTTTAGGGATTCATTAATTTTCGGTGTAAAATAGAAGTTTGCTAATTACTGTGTAAATTCTAAATTTCTTAGGTTTTAGGTTGAGTTCTATTTTCAGAATGAAATTTTCCTACGGTTTAAAGAATTATTTATTTATTTATTTATTTGAGAGAGAGAGAGAGAGAGAGAGAGAGAGAGAGAGCTGGGACTGGGAGGGGCAGAGGGAGAGGGAGAGGGAGAGAGAAACCCAAGCGGACTCTGCCCAGCGAGGAGCCTGACTAGGAGCTCCATCTCAGAACCCCGAGATCGTGATCAGAATGGAAACCAAGAGTCAGATGCTTAAACAGCTGTGCCACCCAGGTGCCCCCCCCTTTTAAGATTTATTTATCTATTTTAGAGAGAGGAAATTTTCCTACAGTTGAAAAAAAAAAAAAGCCTTCTAAAACCTGATTCTATCAGTCTATCATTGTCAATTACTGAGGTCCTGGGATGCAATGTTAGGGTCCTTCCTTAATAATGGCTAGAACTTGCAACTGATTATTGAGTGCCCACAATATGCAGGCACTGTGCCGAATGATTTACTTAATTTAATCCATTTTACTTTAATTCTGTGTTAAAGATGAGAAAAAGGGATGGTTGAGACTGTGCTCTTAACATCTGTGCATTTGGCATCTTGGGTAATAAAGATTCTGTGTGGATTTTAGCTTTCATAGCCATACTCAGTATCACAGTTAAATGGTGGTGTTTCTCAAATCTTTGTTCTTATGAAAAGGCCATGCAAGATGTAAAGGATATTTAGGGAGTTCTGACAATGTATTTATGTCTGTTTCTGTAACTGACACTGGAGGCCAGAAACATTGTATGACAGTTTGGGACCTTCATTGAGCCCCTTAGTCACTCTGAGTCTCATTTTTCTCATCTATGAATAGAGTAGGTTTACAAATTGATGATTTGTAGGGACTGTTCAGATTCTAAAATCCATGCATATCAAGATGTTCCAGATTTATTAATTAAATAATATATTTAATAGAATAATTAAATTAGTATTAATGCTTATGTGCTTTGATGTATTATAGAAACAATGCTCTCATCTGAAATCTATTGACACTTAACACATCTCTGAAAGTATAGCTTAGGGAAATGGCAAAAAAAAGGTATCAATTTCATATGCACCATTTTGCTGTTTTGTCTGGATAATTCTCTAAAGTTGTTAGAGACACTTACTCTGCAGTTATATATTTGGATAAATTAGCATTGACAAAAACACTTGTTGAGCAATTTTTATCATCAGACAATCCAGTCAGTGGCTTGAAGGAGACAAGGATTGGCCATAATGTAAAGAAGGTATTATTTACATCTAAGAAATTCACCTTGACTTCTGAATCAGTCTGGTCACTCCCAGAGAGAGTTGTGTAACTTGGAGTTACGATGTCTTGTCTCAGGTATTACCTGTGTGCAGTGGGGCTCAACTGGGAGAGATTTTTCCCCTTAGGAGACTTTGGCAATATTTGGAAACATTTTTGAATGCCACAACCGGGACAGGATTGCCAGGATTTAGCCAATATAAATACATCATGCCCACTTCAGTTTGAATTTCTGATCAACTTTTGATAGTTTTAATATAAGTATGTTCCATGCAATATTTGGGATATACTTATACTAAAAATATTCATTGTTTATCTTGATTTTTGTTGTTGTTATATATCTGGATTTTAAATTGAACTGGGAGTCCTGTATAGTATTTGACAATGCTAAAATGGGCTTGAGGGTTGCTAAGGCATCTAGTGAATACAAACCTGAATGCTCCTAAACATTCTACAATGCCCAGGCCAGCCATCACCACCATTTTATCTTGAATATGTTCATATTTCACTGAATATAAATGTAACAAGAATTATGCAGTGCAGCATGTCAATCAGTAGCACTAAGGGTGGTAATTATAATCTGTGTGCAGTCTGTTTCACTTGTATAACATTTAGTCTCCTCATTTTTTGAAATATTTTATTTATTTATTTATTTATTTACTTACTTACTTACTTACTTTGGAGAGAGAGCATGCATGCACCTGCACAAACAGCAAACAGCAGGGGATTGGGGAAGCGGAGGAGCAGAGGGGGAAGGAGAGAGAGAGAGAGACAATCTTAATCAGGCTCCACCTAACAGGAGATCCCTATGCGTGGGGCCCCATCTCAGGACCCTGAGGCCAAAACCAAGAGTCAGACACTTAACTGACTGAGCCACCCAGAGCCCCCAGTCTCCTTGGTTTTAAATTTTATAATAGTGACACTGATTTGGTGCTTTTCTACCTAAACATGTTTAGAGATATCATTATAGATAAAAATGTAAGTAATATTCCTTGTCCCCATCTGCTATTTTTTTTTTTTAAAGATTTTATTTATTTATTTGAGAGAGAGAATGAGAGAGAGAGAGCACATGAGAGGGGGGAGAGTCAGAGGGAGAAGCAGACTCCCTGCTGAGCAGGGAGCCTGATGCGGGACTCGATCCTGGGACTCCAGGATCATGACCTGAGCCGAAGGCAGTCGCCCAACCAACTGAGCCACCCAGGCACCCCCCATCTGCTATTAATTGATGCGTATAAGTGCTTTGACAAGTTAATATAAAGCAACATTGCTGTGATGCTTTCTCTTTTTTTAAGCTGAAGGTTATTTAAATTCTGATAACAGAACAAAACCCCTTAGGATTATCACTGGAATCATAATCCACAACCAGAGCATGAAAATCAAAGTTCCAGTAGAGATTCAGAGCTAGGTGCTTAATATTGGGAATATGAAGATGAATAAAGCACATTTTTAAATCTTAGATTAGCTGGAGTCTAGAGTTCAGAGAAGTAAAGCAGACATGGAGATGAATAACAAGCTCAATAATTTATTATAAGAGTTACTGCTATAAAAATATGTAAGAATCACTATGGTGACTTGATAAAAAAGGCTCAGAACCATGGCATAAATGCAAGCCCTCACACTCTTAGAAGATGCAGGCTTGTCTTCCAGAAGAAAAACAAAACAAAACAAAACAAAAAACCTTTATGGAAGCTCTCCTTTTACATGTTCAAGGAATTTACCAAGCTGCTAGCAGAATTGATACTGAGTTTTTTGGTGCCTCACTGCAAAATCTGTAATGGTGTTTTCTGAAGTCATAAGAGATCAAAATCCTTTGCCCTTTTGACGGCTGTAAATTAGAAATGTCACCATTCTTCAGGCCCTGCCAAGGTACTTATTGTCCCTAATTTCCGAAAAGAGTTTCTTTCCCTCCTTATTCTCTCAAGGATACAGTAACACCGTGTAACTCCAAGCCATTTCCTGATCTAAGAGCTAATAGGAGGTGGATGGGGGTGGGAGTGCCTATGCAAGTTTGCATCCTCTTCATGCCCTTATCTATTGCTTCTGCATGTATTGGGATGTACACGTCATTGTCAGGATTATCTTTATGTTTGCCTCCAACTACTGAATAGATGAGAACAGTAGTATGCATCAAACATTTATATCCTAGTTGAGGAAACAAAGAATATATATAGTGACAGAATGTGGTAAGCATTGGAAGAAAGAAACAAAGATCATTTGATGAGATCTCAGAGGAAGGGTACATTCTTTAAACTAATAGGATCAGGAAAATGGAATGGAATGCTGTATGTCAAAAGCTCTTCACTAGGGGTTCCATTGGAGGTGCAAATGGTGATTGTTGTGAAGTCCTTTGCTAGCAGGCACACTTCAAACATGTACGTGTGCCTTCTTTTGATAGACAGTCATGGTATTTCTGTAGTTTGTGTTTTCTCTCTGGGATATAGCAAGAGGCTTAAAGTCAATTCTGGGCATCTGTAACCAGTTTCTAATCCTAGAAGTATGTAGCAAGATTGAAGAAGTTTACATTTACCCAGAAGACATATGCTGGTTTTGTTTTTGTGTTAAATACTTTGAACTTGGTAGTGGGAACTAAAACTATGCTAAATTTAACTCAAGTAAGTTGTAATGTGTTCCCATTTTGTGTGTCTTTGTCTCTTTTTAAATTTTTAACAAAAATACTGTTTTATTAAATATATTTGGAATTATACAATATTAATTTCATCAAAATATGTTAGTTCTTTGTGTATTTTACTTTGTATTTATGGCATAGAGGAAGAACTATTAGGTTGACATCCTCTCACTATCAGAAAGAACTACATAGTAAATAAATAATAAGAAGGGCAAGGTAATGGGGTGCCTGGGTGGCTCAGTTGATGGAGCGCTGCCTTTGGCTCAGGTCATGATCCCAGGATTCTGGGATAGAGCCCACCATTGGACTCCCTGCTTGGCGGGGAGCCTGCTTCTCCCTCTCCCTCTGCTGCTCCCCCTGCTTGCGCCCTCACACACTCTCTCTCTCTCAAATAAAGAAATAAAATCTAAAAAAAAAAAAAAGAAGAAGAAGGGCAAGGTAATGAAATTAAAATCAATTGTTAATGTGTCATTCTTTAAGAACAAAGGGACTCCATTAAGAAGAGGCTGTAAGGTAAAAATGGACTCATACATTGATGGGCACAAAAAGTAGGGAATTGAAATAAATGACTGACTAATAATCAAAGAGGCAATGAGCAAGGAACTCCATAGAATGATTTTTGAATGTTGAATACAACTATTACCATTACTGGTACTATTACTAAATTATAAAATGGCCTTTGAAATTTGGGTTTGCTTTATAAGTAAAGAGAAACTATTATTGTAACTGTATGTTTTTCACATCAAAGGTGCAAGAAATAGTGGATGTTTTCAGTGCCTATTCCTATTCTATATAGAGTATATTGGTTTTCAATCCCATTTTTCCTGTACCATCTCAATGTGTAATGGACTTATTCATTAGTAATAGTAGCTCACTATGGCTATGGTTGTCAAATCTGGAGAGTGGATCATGGATCAGCAAAAGGATTTAAGAACCCCTGGGGGAAAGTTGTTTATTCTGGAAAAAAAAAATCTGGAGAGGCTGAAATTCCTACTCATTAAGAAGCTGGAGTAGCAAGTTGGATAAATTTCCCATAAGGCAGGCTATTTCCCACTTAAATGTGAAAATACTAGCATCTATAGGATTATTTATAGATTTCCCTGCCTCCATCCACAATCCTTATTCCATGTAAAGATAATTATTAGCTTCCTATACCAACTATTCAGCTTTGTTAATAATAACAGAATATCTGTCATTTTAGATAGATTACAAAACATTGATACAAGTTGCAAAGGACGAAAATAGACAATGGCTTAGTATTCATTCTTCCTTCAGAATATGGAATAAATATTCATTGTTGTCTAAGCTATAGAGACATTCCTTTACATTTTGATATTTTACAGACATAGGTAAATTATGTTCTTCATTTAAACAAGTTAATAAGCTTACCCAGGATAGCCAAAAAATATACTCCATCATACTTTAATATTTCTCTTTTGCTAAAAAGCATTCTATGCCACTAGTGAACAGACCAAGCCCTTACATTACTTGTCTTCAATAAAACATTATTATCTTTTGGCATCCTCTTGCACTAGGGGAAATAAAAAGTCACATGTGGAGAAGTTCTAAATGCTAGACAGAAATGATCCTTGGAGGGCAATTTTTATCCTCCACGGAAGTATTGCAGACTTCTTCCATTAGCATAGTCCCAGGGAGCAAAAGGTTAGGGAACTGGGACTGCCAACTCTACCTGAACACATAAGTCAACATTTCCTCCAAGCGGCGAGGGAGTGTGAGAGTGCACCCACATGTGCATTAAAGTATCTGAGACGAGAAACAACAATTGTAATATTTTACTTTGGAATATACTGTACAGATGGTGACATTTTGTTTGTGGTTGTAGGGAAGAAAGTAAGGCAGTTTCCAGATTCCCCCCTCAACACCTACCATTTGGCATAGGATATGGGAGGTTGAAGAAAACGGAGGGATTTTTGCCTCAGTTGAAACAGCTGGAAAACAGATGGAAGCTGGTGTGCAATTTGCCAAAAGCCTTGTCCAAGTCTCCCACCCATTTTCCACCAAAGAAAAACTAGTCAGGTGATAGCAGTGGAGGCCTTAGGGTCAGCAAATGATGGGCTTCAGGACATGTTGGGGAAATAAAAAGAAAAAGAAAATTTAAAAATCCAAGTTTATAGGAAATACAAGTCCAGAAATGTAGTTCCAAGGAGCATGTTTTCAATAGGAAAGAAAATGTGGGAGCAACATGGGTGAAAACCACAACAGAATCACGGATACACGGATGAAAGTGTACACAGAATTAATTAACATTGGTGCTACCTCAACTGTTGCCTTTCTCTCTCTTAGGTGATGAATTCAGGAAGCACACACCCACTCTTTGTCAAGTTAGGTACAATGTCATTATTCCACGTGCAATTATGTTAAGTGTAAGTGTGCACAGTTCACATTGTTTTAGTCACTGGATTTTACTCGCTGAGCTACTTTGGTTTGGAATTCAGGCATTCAATAAATTGCTTTTGGATTTAAATGTTGAATTATAGCCAGACTTTTGTTTAAATTCAGTCACTGGATATATAAACCTCCTGTTGTATATTTCTAGTTACAATGGGCATGTATATAGATCCACTCCAAGTGACCGTTCTTACAAGCATTGGCCCAAGTTCTGTGCGCTTGTGTATTTGTGTGTGTATGTATGTATTGATTTTGAAGTACTTTTGAATACTACAAAAGTTAAAGTATTTCAAAAATAACAAAGTAATAGGCTTTCCTCAATGTGAATTTGTTCATTCATGCTTATATAAGGGAATGTGTTGACCATGAATCATTCAAATTGAATTGCTCATGAGAAAAAATGCTCTGGCTTTGCTGTCAGTTTCCAGAGTTGCTTTACAGAAAGGAAAAGAGTATTGTCCCCATATAAAGAATAATCATCTGCAGATTTCAGACTGAGCATGGCTCCAGATTGGCAATAATACTTTTGATTCACATGGGAATATAGATCCTGTGAGAGGTACTTATCTGAGTATTCTAGGCTGTGACTGCGTTTGCAGTCTGCCAGGACGGCCAATGGAAACATTAAATGAAAAAAAATTCAATCATCAGGAAGGTTTGCTCACACAGAATAGCTAAATGCTGTAAAGATGTAGAGGTTGGCAGATCTGTAGCTAAAAAAAATAAGTGGTTGATCACTGCAGGTTCCACTTTGAGTCAGGGAAGTTGGCATCGTGTGAGCACAGCCTATCTGAGAGCTTCCACGTCATCTATTACAGAACTTCTCTTGTCCTAGTCCGTGGCTTAGTATACGGTAAAGCCTGTGTGTGTCATATCACAAGCCACTTTTGCCCTGAATTGAGCCCTGCCTGCTCTGCCAAGGTGGGGAGCCAGTCAACACGGGTAAGTGTGACAAGCCCAGAAATGTGCTCGGGGAAATCTGAGAAATTTGCGACTGTGCCACGGCATCAGTGAATCCTCCTGTGATCCCTCAGAGGAAAAGTAATGGCCAGTGCACCAAAATTTCGATGCAGACTGTTTGTAGTTGCTGCTGCTGCTGGACCTGCACAACTTTGCACTGGGCCAACGGAGATTCAGTAAGAGTCAGAACGAAACTGTTTACATTGGAGTGCCTTGTCTGGTGGATTCCCATTATGTAGGGCCCTCTTGACTTCAGTGAGACTTTCCCCGCCAGACGGAAAAGAACACGCATATATATATATATACTAAATACTAATGTATCTATATGTATTACTTAGCATATTTAAGCATCATTGGATGAAGAAACAGATGTTGCCCAAAAAGGTCTTTCCTAAAGTATACCATATTTGTCAATTTAAAAAAATTAAAATGTCATTCTGTATAACCTTTTTTTTAAGAGATGGGGGGAGGGGCAGAGGAAGAGAAAGAGAGAGAATCTCAAGCAGGCTCCATGCCCAGTGCAGAGCCCAATGTGGGGGCTCGATCTCACAACCCTGAGATCATGACCTGAGCTGAAATCAGGAGTCAGACGCTTAACTGGCTGAGCCACCCAGGTGCCCCACACTTTGTAACCTTTGATTAACCATCATTTTTCCTATTTTGCGTCTCTCATTTTGGCTCATAGAAGACTTCATTGTACTCCCACCTGCTAAAGACATCACAGTTTATGTGCACATGCTCAAAAATAGAGAATTGAAGTAAATTTTAAGAGAGCACAAACACACCACTTACCTTGATCATGTTGCTATTTCCCTGAAGATAGATTCAACATGAACTAGTAGAGCTGGTATGATTACCTGTTACTGGTTTATGTGGATTTTTTTTCCATTATAGGCTCACATTCTGTTCTTCAGTATATTAAGAATGTCTTCTAACCTACATCTCAGGGATATGATAAGGATATGTGAAATACTATATGTTAATTACATCTTAAACACATACGAAGAAAGATGGAACAATATGCTCCAAATTATTATTATTTGTAAATGGCATTATAAGATTTGATGTTTGGGTAGCTTTTGTTAGGTGTTGTTCATCTTTTTTTTTTTTTTTTTTTTGAGATTTGTTTACTTAATTTAGGGCACCTGGGTGGCTCAGTCGTTAAGTATCTGCCTTTGGCTCAGGTCATGATCCCAGGGTCCTGGGATCGAGTCCGCATTGGGCTCCCTGCTCCGTGGGGAGCTTGCTTCTCCCTCTGCCTCTGCCTCTGCCTCACTCTGTCTCTCTCTATCTGTCTCTCATGAATAAATAAATAAAATCTTTAAAAAATAAGATTTATTTACTTATTTTAGAGAAAGAGAGAGAATGTGCCCACAAGTGGAGGGAGGGGCAGAGGGATAGAGAGAGAGAGAATCCTCAGGCAGACTCCCCACTCAGCGCAGAGCCCAACGCCAGGCTCGATCCCAGGACCCTGAGATCATGACCTGAGCTGAAATCAAGAGTCTGTGGCTTAACTGATTCAGCCACCCAGGCGCCCGAGTATTGTGCATCTTCTGTTTATTTCACATATAATGAAAATACATTTAAAAACTTTTTCATAGTTTGAATTATATGAACACAATTTTATTTATAGATTCCACATTGGAATACGTATTATACAAAATAAAAGAATCGCATTGCTATTGCCCTCAAAGAGACTGAACTTAAACAGAAATTAAAAGGTCAGTAAATAACGCACACATTCTTATGTATGCTTGTCTGAGCTTGAACTGACTTTTGTGTCCAGTTGCTAAACATTCGAATTGCTTAAATATTCATATACTAAGTCAATGCTTTTTTTTTTTTTTTAGAAATTAAAAAGTTCAATCCTACTTAGATTACTTAGATCCCAAGTATACATGTTAAACAAGTTATAAAACACAATTTTACATCTAAAATTGTGTTCCAGAGATGGTTTATTTATCTTTTTATCATATTAAGAGCAGTTACGTTTTTTGTTCATATTTTGAAAGAATCGTAGACAATTTGCAAGTTAGGCTGTGAGTCACATGAGAGGAGATCAAAAAAAAAGAAAAGGAAAAGAAAAAGAAATGTATCTTATCCTGTTGTGAGATCAGTCTTACTGCTCTCTATTTTTCCCATGTCTAACACAGTATCTGAACAAGTAGTTAGTAAATGCTCCTGGTATGAATGATGTGATTGAATGCATTTGAATGCATGAAGTAAATCTAATTCTCTCTTACTTTTTTTTTTTTTTTTTCTTTTTTCCAGACTCCCAGGAAGGAAATTACAAGTCAGAAGTCAATAGTAAACCCAGGAAGGAAAGGACAGCTTTTACCAAAGAGCAAATCAGAGAACTTGAAGCAGAATTTGCCCATCATAATTATCTGACCAGACTGAGGCGATATGAGATAGCAGTGAATCTGGATCTCACTGAAAGACAGGTAAAGTTGGACATTGTTGTGATATGCTGGTTTTAATTGCATTGAGTCAACAGTCTTCTCTCACCATTTCTGAAATATTTAGATCTGTGGTTCTTAGATACCATTTGGAAGACAGGTGTTCTATTCCACGATGAAGTTTTGGCCCAGCAAAATGACAAAATTAAGGATAAGATAGCATTGTTTTAAGGAAAACTACATTTATTCAGTTTAAGGAATCATCCTTTATTCTGTAATTGTGTCCTTCCTATATATTTTGGTTTAAAAATAATTATTTCTTGTATATAATGATGGCATATAGTGAGCAATTTTGTTTGCTTCTATTTTAAAATCTCCTTATTTTGGTGTAATAGAAAGCTGCAACCCCATGTTAGTTTCCTCTTGCTCAGGACAGGGTTTGCTATGTAACACATTAACCCCCAAACCTCAGTGACATAACAAAAAAGTTCACTATTTGCTCACTCTCCATACTAACTTTACAAGTCCAGCATTGCAGACAATCACTCACTCACGGACACAGTCTGACTCTCTGGCATCTCGACATGTGGTGTCCTCGGTAACCACAGGAGGTAAGAAAGAGTTGGAGGTTCATGCATTGACCTTTAAATGTTTTCACCTGGAAATGACCCATGTCACTTCCATTTATACTCTAAGGTCCGGAAATCATCAGTGGTGCCACTTAAGTTCAAGGGGGCTGGGAAATGATGGGAGCAAGGGCATATAGATCATTGGTAAATATTTCCCAAAGATTTTTGAAATTATATTGTTCTCAAAAATTTTAAATCCTGACATCGACTCACTTAGAGAACACTTTGAAATTATTGATGATCCGTGGACCCCAGTTGATAAAACCTAAAAAATGCTTTTTAATTAATTACATTTTAGGTCCTTTCTTGGATTTTATTTGCTCCAATAGTGCTCCCAGTGCATTCTTTTTATGGATTCTGATTTGCCCTGGGAGAATCTAGCCTATTGATGGTTAACAGTTGCTAATCTTTGGAAAAACATTCCTGAAAGGCAAATCCAAACATCTTTATGGACAGTGCAGTTATGATTGGCACTCCTAGGACTGGAGTCTCATTTCCTCTTTCACTGTATGCACCTTCTCCAGGGATCCCATTGGAACCAAAGAAATACCAACAGGGTGTGGACAAATGAATACTATCGTAGGAGAGCAAGTTATTTTATCCAATTTCTTAAATCATCTGCTTTCCTTCTTTTAATTTCTGGATTTCAGCTTTTGGTAGGATATTTCTGGGTAGTGGGAATATATCAAGAAACACTTTTATGTGGTTTTATTTATTGGCAGCTTATATTTTATTAAATATTATGGCTAGTGCCTAAGTTATAAAGCACAACATTTTCCTTCCCTTGAACTTCACATACAAAGTTCCCTCCGTAAGTGTACAACATTTAGCATGCTGGAAAGGAGAATCCAAAATCTACATTATTGGACATGTTTTATTTTCATTTTTTTAAAAACTGGGAGCAGATAAAGAAAAGAAGGGTGGGGAGGAATTACATGTTAATGTCCTTATATATATCAGTGAATTCTAGGAAATGCAATCATGTTTTATATGATACATAAAGGAAACAAACTAGGATTTGCTTCCAAGCTACAGAAATAATGGGATGCAGTACTATACTCTTAGTCAAGAGAAGAGTGAAGATTCTGTGCTTGCTATCCTGGGGATGGCTTTGGTTACCTGTGATTATCTGATTATAAGGCAGAGGTTTCACTTTTGGTTTAGAGTAATTTATTTTTAGAAGCAATTCTAGAAATTTGGTCTGGGGATTTTTTAGGTATTTTCGATATGTATTTTTCTTCCTGAGTTGCCATTTATAGAAAACAATGATATGCAATTTTAAGCAAAATTATACACACACACACACACACACACACACACACACACACACACACAATTTTAATCTTGTTTTTGTTTTTTAAAGGTCCCTTTTCGGTTTTGTATCAGTTAGCCTTTGCTATGTAACAAACCATTCAAAAATCTTAGTGGTTTTAACCAATAACCAACGTTCAGTTTGCTCACAATTTTGTAGGTCAGTGATTTTGACGAGGCTCAATTGGATAGTTACACTGCTGGACTTACCTAAATCCTTCATAGAGCTGTATTCACCTGCTAGGTTTGAAGAGCTGGTTGGTCTAGATAGCCTCAGCTAGGACACTTGTCTCTGTTGTGTGTGGTTTCATCTTCTTCTGATAGGTTCCCTGGGACTTTTCAAATGGGGATAGAAGCATTGCCAGAAGTAGAAGAAAAACTCCAATGTACAAGGGCTTTCAAAGACTCTGCTTACCTCACATTTATTATGCCTCATTGTCTAAAGCAAGTCATATGACCAAGCACAGTGTCGATGTAGAAGGGGACCATCTAAAGGAATGGATACACGGAAGGAAGGCAACATTTGTTGGAGGCCATTACTGAAATGATCTAACTATAGTGTCATAGGGGAAAAAACAAACAAACAAAAATCCTTGAGATATAATTGGATTTTCAAAGAACTGAAATTTTGTTTTGTGCAGAAGATTTTTTTATCCTATAAATCTTTGTTTCCAATTTTGCAAGTTAATATGAAAAGGAGATTCATTTATATGGAATCCAAATTCCCACAATCAAAATTAAGTCTTTAGAGGGCCACTATGTGTTAGTAAGAAAAAATTGAATTATTATGATAAAAATTTGAACAAAACGACTAGATTTTCCAATTGGAATTGTGTATTCTTAGACCAGTAACAATCTCCCTAAGGCATAAAATGGAAATTAAAACTAGCTTCTCTTGCTTTTACTCAGGTTTATATGTCATAATGGGTATGAAAGGATTTCTAGCATAAACTATAAAACACAGTTGTCAACCAAAGGGGGGAAATGTCTACCATTCAAGATACAGTGAATTAATTATTTTGTAACACAAATATTTGTTGAGTTAGATGCTAGAAGTAAAACCTTGCTAAAATAAGCTAGACAGGTTTTTGCTAGAACATGGGAGAGGCAAAGATTGATGAAGTACTAACAATCGTGATGAGTGTTGAATATTACAAGAGAGGAATGACAGGGTTGTATGGGAGAATGTTCCTGATTCTGCCAGATTTCATTTTATTCCTAGACTTCTGTGTACACACAGTATCTTAAATTGAGTATCTGAAGGCTTTATTTATGTCTTCTGGGATGAATTTTACTATGCTAAATTTATCAGAAAAATATTGTATGCTGTCAGTCATCAATTTTACTCTTCTTAAAGGTCTGAAAGCATATTCCTTCAAGATGCAAGAGCTTTTGTCCCAGTGAGATATTTTCAGTTTATTTTCTCAAGCTTGGGCTTTTAAATTTATAAATATAGAATTATAAAATGAACCCATTTCATTCATCTTCTTTTAATTGTGACACAACAATTCCATCACTTTAATTTTGCACTAATGCTATACCTACTTATCTAATGCTATACCTACTTATCTATGTAATCTGTATCCTAACCCTATATATTCTTAAATAACACCCCTTGTATAGGATTTCCTGATGTAAAATATTCTAATTATAGACATGTACTTTTTTCATTTCCATTCTGCAAGATTTATCTTTCCATACTTTAAAATAACCTGAGACTTATATCCAACTCCATATTTTACAGTGTTTTCCTTAACTTTAATAGAATTTTCAATCTCCTACAATGTTTTTTCTTGACTTTGTAAAAGCTTTTCAAGACTCAAATGCAAAGGTAGAATTCATATGTGTATAATGTAAAAAGAAAAAAATAAATATTAAATAATCTATAATAATTTATGGTGGAATTGTTTCACAGAAATAACTTTCTCCTAAATGAAAATTTAATTTATAATCAGAAGTAGTCTTTAGATGTACTTTCATCTAGGAATTTTATATAATTGCCTATTAAATATGCCTATGTATAACTTATATGTTATTTGTACATACCCCTACTTTGTTTATATCACGAATCAACGTACTTGCTACATTTTATTATAGGCCACGTACATTCATTATAAAGACGTACTATAAAAAAACAGATTTGCTAGGATGATTAGGTTTCCTTTAAGGAAAAAAGTAAGATTAAATCCTTAAATATCACTCAGGACCTGAATTTTCAAATCCCTACCTGAAGAATAGTTCTGCAATTTTGCAAAGAAGTCAGATTCTTAATGCTTGTGTCTCCCATAATGCAATGCCTTTACAGGTCAGGGAAGTCTATAATCCCCTTTGAACTCCATCGGGTCAAAAAAGAAGAAGAAGAAAAAAAAAGAGGCTCATTCTGCAAAGTAATTCCACATTAGCACATAGGTATTAAAGAAAATTATGTTAAATAAAAATGGAGATACTAGAACACAGTTGAGCTTCAAATATTTTTAATTACATAATGCTGTTGTGTGGAAGTTACCATTCTAGTATCTCCCAGCTTCTAACGTAGAGTTTCCATTTTACAACATATTCTTACATACCCTCCTCAATCAACAGCTAATAAGCCTCAGTTGGCAGAGCCACTTGGAATATTTTGAAGAGCCAGTCTAAAGACCCTCCTGTCCCAAGGTATTTTTACATTTGACATGCTTATTCTGGCCTTTTCATCCGTCCAGACACACTTGGAGAAAGCTGCTGCCAATTTTGTAGTATCTCACAGTGGGAAGAAGAGAGAAGGCAGCTGCATGAAACTATAACAGGAGTGACAAAATGGACATTTTTATACAGCTAAAGCTGCCAAATATAGGAAGAATGGGAGAGATCCTTTCATTTCACAAAGCTAATCAAAGGTGCAATGTTGCAGATTTGTAAACTAGCAAAGATTACTGGAATAAACAGACCGAATTCATGATTCCTCTGCCAAGATAAATGGAAAATCCCACCTACTTGGATCATATTCCATTAGTGGAAATGAGAGGGATTATGCTTTGTTTGTTACTCCTAAATCATTAAATGGCTCAATGCCAAGTATTTTCAAAATAGGCATCCGTTTTTTGGATCACTATGAAGGAGAATTTTCCATGGGCCAAATAAACAGTGGTTTTGTCTTTTGCTCATCACTTTACACAATCCCTGTCCTTTGAAAGTTTATTTCTATAAATTCATATGAATACTTTTAGTTATTTAGCTAATAAATTATTCTCCATGACCAGACATACTGTGTGTTTAAGGTAATTCAGGACTACCTCTGAAGCCAATGATGTTAGAATATTTCCTCATTTTCTTTAGAGTAGTATTTAACCGTCACCTGAAGTCACAGTAAGATGTTTCTTTGCTTAAGTCATGGTGTGTCTGCTATTTTAAAAGATTAAACATGAGGGGTGCGTGGGTGGCTCAGTCGGTTGGGCATTGACTCTTTGTTTTGGCAAAGGTCGTGATCTCAGGGTAGTGGGTTAGAGCCCCTCCTGGCCTCGGGCTCTGTGTTCAGTGGGGGAGCCTGCTTGAGATTCTCCCTCTGCCCCTCCCCCTGCTCACTCTCTCTCTCAAATAGATGAATAAAATCTTAAAAGAAATAAAAATAAAAAAAAAAACAAAAGATTAAACATGAATTGACCCCTACTAGAAAAATGGTGGTTAGCATAAGGTGGAGGAGTTGATGGTGGCATATGATGGAATCTTCATTTGTAATGGAAAGAGGTATTGCCTGGGTGCTGCTGTTGTTTTTTTTTTAAAGAAATGCATATGGACAATGTACAATCTTGACTTTTTTTAAAAAGATTTATTTATTTTAGAGAGAGAGTGCGAGCAGGAGGAGGGGCAGAGGGAGAGGAAGAGAGAGAGAGAGAAGCAGACTCCCCACTGAGCAGGGAGCCCGACTCGGGGATTGATCCCACAACCTTGAGATCACCACCCCAGCCAAAATCAACAGTTGGAGGCTTAACCAACTGAGCCACCCAGGGGCCCTGAGACAATGTACAATCAAAAAGCAGATTCAGAACTATCTTACATACTACAAAACAAAGGCTATGAAGTAAGAAGAGTAATGTAAGACAATCAATTGTAAAGCAAGATCTATAAAGAAAAGTTCAATGATTTAACCCTCTCCTAAATCAATTTTTAGAAATATTACCTGTATAATGTAGAAGGCTGAGAAATAAGCAATTGATTGATCTCTAATAATTTACAAATATAAATATCCAAACATGAAATAATGTAGAAAAAAATCTCAGAAAAATAAGGCCCTACCCTTATTGAAACAGCCTTGAGAATATATAGCAAATCAATTTTTTAAATATTAGGTGGATAGAGATAGTAATATACAGATATGTATCTATATGTATATATACACATACACACATATATATACACATACACACACATATATATACATATACACAGACATATATATGAATGTATGTGTATATATACATATAGATACATATCTGTATATTGCTATCTCTATCTATATCTATGTATATATACACACACACACCTATAAAATGAGCCTTTATTTTAGAAACTTTATTAAAATTTGCTCTACAGATTCTTGCTATGAGCATTCATCAAATTGATATAATGAAAGGATAAGCATAATTCTTTTTAATCTCAGAATTGCCACATTTTATTTCCCGATTTCTTCAAAAAGGAAACAAATATATTAATTGATACTTAATCAGTAAACCAACAATAACATTCTGAAACATAACGTGCATTGTATCACAGGATCACCATCTTATTTTATTTTATTTTATTTTTTTAAGATTTTATTTATTTATTTGTCAGAGAGAGCACAAGTGGTGGGGGGAGCAGCAGACAGAGGGAGAAGCAGACTCCCTGCTGAGCAGGGAGCCTGATGCGGGGCTCGATTCCAGGACCCTGGGATCATGACCTGAGCCAAAGGCAGACGCTTAACCGACTGAGCCACACAGGCGCCCCTGGACAGTTTTGGTTTTTTGTTTTGTTTTGTTTTTAAATTTTTGAACTTTTCCCAGATATTTAGGTTATTGACTATTTTTTGTGGTCAGTGCATTTGAATACGATAGTAATAATTACTATTACGCTTTCTTAAAATAATCCTAGGTCTAAGGAAGGATCCCTAAATCTAGTAAATGAAATGATGAGTGTAGTGAAGGCTCATATATATTATAATAATGAAGTTAAGCTTGTCTAGAAGTAATCAGAATATTAATTTCATTAGGTTGAACCATAGGAAGTTGCCTATTATTCTACTGTACTGATAAAAATAGTGTGTTCCTATGTTTCAACCACATGCTTCTATTTGATGGGTTTCACTTAATTAGATCATGACTAGAAGCGTCTGTTAGTCAAGATGGTATATACTGACTGTGATACGCTGCTAACTCTTGTTAAACATCGTTCCAGAGATTAGGCAAAATGTTGAGAACAAAGGCCATCATTCTAGTTGATCTCAGGGGTGTGAACAAAATAAGTACGGGTAGTGGCTCAGAATACACAAATTCTATGTATTAAAGATTTGCTAGTCAGGGATTTTCTTAACACAATAAAGGATAAAGTTTCCTAATTTAGTTTTGGTGTGTCCACACAAATTTACTGAAGTCATATGTTCATACTATGCTTAGGTAACCAGTATTTCACTTAAAATAACTAAAAGGCACACCTATTTTTTAATTGTGTAAGAAATAGCATTAGGAATAATGAATTTTCACTGTAAATTAGTACTATTGAAATAAGCCATTTGAGTTGAATTTCCTCAGCTATGACAGAAAGAGGTATTGTTGTTAGCATCCATTACTAGTGTGACATTTCTAAAAAGTCAACTAAAAGGAATCCTTCCTCTGAAAATGTTGCCCATCATGTGAATGACTACTTTGGTTGCCTTTTTGGAAAGGAGAAATGTGCTATTGGCTTGTAATTACACCCATGACATATGATTTATTATGGAGAATTTCATTTGTTGCCTCAAAAAAGTTATTTTTTTTGAAATATATAATTTGCCTATGGCTCCCAGTAGCTAGTGTGTATTCAGTTTGTTTAAAAATATGCAAAATAGTAAATATTTTATGACTACATTGGTGAGCCTAATTCTCAAGCATTCTAAATAGGAAAAAAAAAAGAGGCTTCAAAACTGAAAATTATAGAGGTGAGGAAATGATTCATTGGTCATAAACATTGTGCTAAAATAGAGGATAGTCATGAAAGGCAGCCCTCTAAACAGGGATTCAGGCTTTAGTCATGGAATATGTCGTAACGCCCTTCATCGTCCTCAACACACACCCTGTAGCTCCCAAGCCCAAGTTCACGGCTATGGAAACAGCACAGTCAGCTGGTTGCTGCTTCCGTGCACTTCTGGAAAATAGCTAAGGGATTCCTTCTCTTAATCAGATATGAATCTGTTCAGGCAGGAAGAGTATTTCTTTTCCACATTTTTCATCCTTACCTTATGGAGCATTCTTGGTTCTAATTCTTCAGTTCAACTGCTGACTTTGCCACTGAATTACTTGGTTGAGTCTTTCTAGGGTCTGTTTACCTTGGCTTACCAGATAGCTGCTGTGACCAAATTTAATCACAGGGCATGTGATTAAATCTGCAAATTGTACTTAATGAAATTATTCTTCGCATGTTTTCACGTGGTAAAGATGTGAATAAATATTTGTTAGATAATGTCTACAGTATTTCAAGCGCCCAGATACAAATGAAAACAGTATTAAATCTACAAATTCCAGATGTTTAGAAACCTCTAGATATGTCACTGAAATATTCAGTTTTCGTCCAGATGTTTGGTGTTAACGATTGTTTCTTCAAAAGACAGACATTTATGGTGTTATATAAATATGGGTCATGGCCTTATGTAGTCTAACATCCTATCAATCTGTTTGCCTCTGGTCATCTTAGGAAATTGTGTGGCAGTTGCAGATGCATGTTTCATTTGTGTTCTCCTGTGATATATTGTGAGCCCTAAAAGGACAGGTATTATGGACTTTTATATGGAAGGCTGTAATGTGAATGACTAAATAAATTAAATAAAAAGATAAAACGAATGTTTAGCAAATGGCAGCAATGATTCTCACAGGACAAAATATGATTTCTAAATTCTGAAATACATCACTCAAACAAATTAATCACAGCAAAAATCACTTGGCTGCTTTCTTCAGTAAAAACAGTCAAGATGTGAACAAATGATTTTCTGTTTATTTAAACAGTAGTTTGATCATCCAGGAAATGTAAATACTAAGGGATAACAAGTGAGACTTCTTCATAATAAGCAAATGTTCTGAAAAGTAAGGTGAATAACTGAGCAAAATATTCACTACCATAATACAGCGGGCTGTTATATATTTGTTACTTTTTAATATGAATATTTTTTGAAAGCTATCTGTATGCGTAGATGTTAGGAGTCTATAAGGTTTGGTTCATATTGCTTTGATTTCATGAATAATAGTATTTTTTCATAACTCAAATTCTTGGGATAAAGAATTTATTTTTATCTGAGCTGGTAATCATACTGTGTAACAAAACAAAATGCACTTTATATGGAATCTTGCCTTAGATCCAAGCTTGAAAAAGGAAATATTTGTAAACAAAAACCAAAACCTCATTTATCTAGCACTTTCCAGAGAAATTGTATACTAGAAACTAAAATTGGCTTTAGGACCCCCTTAAAAATAATGAAAGTTCACAAAATTTATATATTATGCTCCAAGATGGACAGATTTGTTTTAATTATCTGCAAAATGTTTGATGACCCAATTTCCTGGAACCTATGGTATTGCTCTAGGTTGCTAGGACAAAAATTTCGGATGCCAATAATATCAAGAGCATGAGATTCCCAGAGGAAAGAAATAATTTGCTATAATAATTATGTGGCAGTATAGCCATGTGGAACAGTGACCATAGGGGTGGAGTTCTTTACTATATCATGGACCATTGGGAGAATCTCTTAATGGTGGATTAGCAACGATACCAACTAGAACAACAAACAGTTTAAGGATATTCTATAAAATATGAAGCTAATCTTTATATCAAAGGCTTTCATATACAGTCAGTAAACTGTTCCTTACATGTTTCTTTTCTTGACTCTGAATGTCTTGAGGGCAGGGACTTTGTCTTATTCATTTGTACATTCCCTCCCTCTAATCCCTCCCATTTTTGGTCTAACACAGTAGCTGTTGCTAGACATTCACTAATATGAAGTATATGAATGAATAAATGGAGCTTGAAAGTCATCAAGGAAATGTGAGATTGATTTTACTCTGTCTAGTTTATAAATGCAGATTAATATATAAAATGCACGTGTAAACTTTAATCAAAATAAATAGCATATTTATTTTTTAAAAATGAAGTGTCAGGCATTTGAATGATTATAGTTTAGCTAACTTATAAACAAAACAAAAAGCTGTTTTTTTCAATTCAACCAATGAAGCTGGATTATAAAATGATACTAAATTAGACTATAGTTTGTTTATTTATAAAACCTTGGTGTTAATAATCTAGTGGAAATATTGATTTATAATCTGGGATTACGTGTATAGATTTGTTTTTAATACTGTGATGCTAGTAGAAAAACATATGCTTTTCCCTTAAATCTTTCTCATTTCAATTCACCTCAATATTTTATAGTATATTTGAAAATAAATCTGGACACACTGACTTTTGATATTTTTCCATTTTTATATGTATCCATCATGTATTTGTTGCTGTTTTTTGTTCTGTTATTAATTTCATGGCATTCTGGTATCAAATACGTAATTTGATCTCTAAAGAAAAATAGTATATAATTACTGTATAATTATCAAATGCTTTCACATCCATAAGCATGTGTGTGTCTTTATGTATTCATATATCCATACATTATGTAGGCATATATAGCTACCATTGAAAATTATGAAAGCCTTTTATCAGTCTGTTTAAAAAAAAAGTAAAGTGGCAAATTTTCACATGGTCACAGAAAACAACACAAAATAGCCTATACAACTTCTAAAATCAATACCATATTCTTACATTTTTCTCATTTAGAATTGCACATAACAGGTTTTATACTGTTATTATAGAATTACTGTACCCCTTCTCCCAGAAAAGGAAGTAAGTGTAGATTTTAAAAGAAATCTATTCCTCCCATTTTCTGCTAAGATTATTTTGACTGAATATTTCAGCTCTTGGTAACAATGATGATGATGTGTTTCTTCCATCTGGAATTGTCCACGGAGAAAATGTCCCTATGGAGAATCTCGAAAGGCTCATTATTCCAATATTACAAATATGAAAATTGGGGTAGAGAGAAGTATAATTTTCTCAAATTCACACAGAAACTCAGAAGTGAAGCCAGGAGTAGAACCCAACTCATGTGGAAAAGATCTAATGCAACATGCAATGTCAAGCTTGCAAAGGTAATTAAATTGAGTAGTATAATTACCTAAATTATAGTACAGGAAATAGTGTCATATTTACGAACCTAATTATATCGAGTGGGAGAATTACATGAATGATAGTAATCATATGGATGGAGTTCACATACTTTATATGCTTTACTTCTCTATTCTAAATACTTAAAAAGTAGGAGTTTGAAACATAACAGGAACAACAAAAACAAAAGCCCAGTCTGAATCCAAACCACCCCCAGGTTTAAATCCTGGCACCCCATTTTCCCCTCTGTGTAATCCTAAACAAGTTACTTAACCTTTGAGTCTCAACTTCCTCATCTAAAAATCAGAATAATGTCAAAGGTATCTGGAAAAAATCATGACTATTAGAAATAGTTCATAAACAACACCTATAGTATAGTTGCCCAGCCTTAAATAGGTATATAATAAAAGGCAACTACTGATCGTTTCACTATTAAGTAACAGTAACACATGAACACCCATCAGCTAGTTTTTGTTGTTGTGGTTTTTAAAGTTTACCTATTTATTTTTTAGTAATCTCTACACTCAACGTGGGGCTCGAACTCACAACCCTGAGATCAAGAGTCGCATGCTCCACTGACTGAGGTAGCCATGCAGCCCAATCAGCTAGTTTTTAACCAATCTTCTTTTATTATATTTTCTGAGTTTTTAATCAATCTTTTTCATCATTTTCTTATTTTTTTAAATTGTCAAATGGATCAATATATATTTAGAGTAATGTATATTTATAAGAGTTCAATTATGGCCTCATAGGCCAATGAAAATCCAGAGTTGAGAAATGTCTTTCTTTCTTTCTTTCTTTCTTTCTTTCTTTCTTTCTTTCTTTCTTTCTTTCTTTCTTTCTTTCTTTCTTT